>NC_090443.1:856204999-857404999 GCF_031143425.1 Pleurodeles waltl
ACGTGGTTTATTAATGCAAGTGGGGCGAGTCATGTTCTCTCCTAATACACTGCTGAAAATTACACCGGGGTTGTCAAAATAAATGAGACGGGTTTAGATGAAGGGGACATTCTGAAAAAAAAATGCGAGAATAAATATACAATTGTATTGCTCTAAAGATGTGAGGTAGTGCTGTGCAGGCTTGAAAAAGGCTTAAGCACGCAGAAAAGTCCCGGAAACTCTAAATCAAGAGACCACCCTAATACCAAGGTAGGTGTTTCAAACAGGTGGCAACCAGTGCCCATCACAGCACACAAAAGAGTACACACTGAAAGAACAGTAATTTATAAATGGCTACACCCAGAATCATTTTCAAATGCCCAAAGAACAGCCATTGAACTTGCCAAGAAAACATTAGTGATGGATTTCAACCGTGAAATGTGCTGTCAAGGTGCGGTCAGAAGTGATCTTTCTAGCCCGCTTCCCAAGCCCTTGATTTAGGCAACATTCTTCCTGTGTTCCATGCATAGACTCGTGAAGTTACATTGAATGTCACCGCCGGCTTTCACCACCCTATCTAGTATTCAACAGACACTTTGCAGAGGCCTAGGTACTCGGTCATTTTTCGAAGCTGCTCCTACCTTGTGACTCACTGCTTTCTCAACTCATTTCGCCTTTTATCCTTGGTGAAGTAGTTGCTTCCCGCGTCAATTCTCCACAAGACCTTCGTGTCACAACCATTAACTGAATTAGGCTCCATTAACTCTATAGCATACAAAGAGAGCAACACAGTGGAAAAATAAAAATAGTTCTATTAGCATGCAGGTGTAAAGGTTGAAGTGATAAAAAAGGATAGAGGGGAAGGTAGCATTGCAAGATGACTAGGAAAGGAATTTAAAGGATAGGGGTTGAGAAAATTAGTTATTCACCTTGCCACAGGTGCAGTAGTACCCTAGTGTGAGGTGCCACAGAGGATCTCAACATTTCCAATGCTGTGCTTCTTTACCTGATATACATTTGCCGCGGTCCTTGTCTCAAATATGCCTAGTACCATTTCACATTGTGGAAACTGGAGTGCGAGAGCACGTGTTGAGTGATGAATGACTTCATAAACTAACATTTCTAATTCTGTGTCAGCAAACTTCCTTTTCGTGTTAGAATGCTGGTACTCCTGCTGCAGGGAGGGCACTAAAGATGTGTGTGAAGGGTTTTCCTTTAAGGAATCTATACCACATGTGCAAATGAGTGAAGGCCTTAGGGACCTGCAGTGGAAAGTCACTCATGCACATAGGTGGGGCACAGTGGTTGTAGGACATTCAAAGTAGCTCCTGAGGAGCTCCGGTGCAAAACAACTGTTTTCTGAATGTCCATGAGTTCGCTCTGTATAACGTGGCTCATGTGCTAAACATCACAATCTTGTATTATCCGCATAAGCACAAACAACACATTAAAATGTGGGAACAGCAGCTATTTTCTATGTATGTCACCGTAAAGCCACAGGCTCAGGTAAAATGGGCTTTAGTACAAATCATGAAACTAACTTTTTAAACACAACAATGCTTTTATGGATGAGCGCTTTGCATCTTAATTGACAGCACAAGCTGGATCTTTTGGAGATGTGTTAATTATTTTCTAGCTTCTCGGAATCCAACAATGTAAATAGTTTGGCTTTTACACACAGAATCACCTAATTTGAGAGTTCCATGATCTCTGACTGTAGCGCGAATATTCTTCAATTGGATAGAAGTTAGGAGCATGAACCCCTCATCTGAGTATTTGGCCTTTCTGAGAGACAATGAAACTCAACAACACCTTTGGTCGAGCTACCAGTGAAGGATGTTGAGATAATTCCTTGAGATTAGCTTTTGAGAAGATATATCAGCATTGTGTTTGAGACAACTTTAGTCTCTAGACTAAAAAGTGACAGTACTTAAGTTTGACCAGTCTGGTTTTAATGAATAAGTACGATCTGATGGTTATATCTGTAAGCTCAGTCAGCTCCCTTTATCTAATACTAGGACAGTGGTTTAAAACAAATCAAATACTCTAAACAATGAAATACACTCATAAATCGAGAGAATTGAAATTTATCATAGCTTCTGTGTTTGACAAAATAAAGGCACGCAAAGAGCAGTGCATCATACTTAAAATCCAGATAGAAAAATTGTATCAGAATATTTCCTAATCCAGGTGTATTGTAATTTAGGTCCTGATTCATAGCTTGGTGGATGATGTTACTCTGTCACAAACATAACAGATATCCCATCCCTATATTACAATTCTATTATATACTATGGCAATTATAATATGGTGGACAGGATATTCATCACTTTTGTGACACAGTAACCCTTCTGTCAAGCCATAAATCAGTCCTGTAGTTCCCATAATCAGTTTTCAACCAATAACTACACAGGAGCTCTAATCGGGTTAAGTACTTTCAACTCTATTACTAGGGTTCACTATGGACATTCATAGAAAGACCAGTTACCAAGACATGTTCAACCAAGTCATCATAACATCAGGATTTCATCATGGCGGCTATGTATAAAGGGTAGAAGCCTCATTTGTAGGGGACATTCTCATACAATACAGCTCCACCTCCTGTTTTAAAAACATTGACTACATAGCAAATAGTACGACAGTGCTACCAGTGCATGTACCGCAAACTATTAGGCCAGACTTTTACTTATGGAAGCTTACATGTGTTACTGGTAAATCTCAACAAAATCCACAGACTTGCAGAGGAGTCTAATACACCCTCTGAGGGGGGGGGGCACAGAATTTTAAAAATGATAAAATCTGGGCTTTTATTCCACTTATTTGGAGAGGTAGGGATTACATTTTGTAATCCACCCCTGTCTGAGTTTTACCACTTGGTGGATTAATAACATTGCCTGCCCAAACAGAAAGCGTTTTTGTTTAAAGGGGACCCTAAGGATTGCCGGATTCAAGTCCCAGGATTCAAAACTGTCGGACACCAAAGAATCCTATTGCACAAATGGATAGTAGCTGGTGCACAGTGTGAGTGCTGCACTACTCACTGCCCACTGCACACTGAATAGAGGAGCTAAGCATAGTTATGCATCATCAGGAACACCTCCCTTAGCAGCAAGAGATGGGGATTTTCACAAATATGTTTGTGTGTTATTACAAATTTTGACTTTTTGCAATATTGATTGGCAAAATACTAACACGTCTATAATGAGGACTGATCATGTTCACCTTTTGTGAGCCTGTCATTATAGTTATTTGTAGTTGAGTTTGTCAATAAATGCATTCTTTAAAATGTCGACTGAGGGATAGAAGATTGTTGTTTCCCACAGAGAAACAAAGACAGTCCCACCCCTACTCATTCATCTCTAGTTCCTTTAACTCTCGGTCCCATATGATGGGAATGCACACGTTTTCCTAGGAAAGTAAGCCCCTCAAATTGTAGCTGCCTGTTGGAACATTGCCACTAACGTACACATACCTTTTAGGAGGATGGTAAAGCTCATCATTGCCAGAAGTCTCTCTTGGGAGGGAACATCTTTTTCAACCTGTTACCTTTGAAATACAAAATTGAAGATGTGTAGACACTGCACGTCAGCGGTCTGCTGTCAAACTGACAATGACTGTAAATGTACGCTAGAGCTCCATTACCTCTCATTAGAGTGCAGAGGAGGGATGCCCAAAAATCACAATTATGCTCAATTGCAGGTGACGAGGAATGCTCAAGAAACCAAGGGACATATTTATTACAAGTTCATGCAACACAGGGAAGCAAGCAAAGCTACTGCTCTGCGTTGCATGAATGTAACAGAGCTAAACAGTGCCAAAAGTACTAAGATGTGGTGCTTTTCAGCTTTCTCCCTGGCTGGTGCACTTCAGAGTGCCCATGGTTAACAAGGGAATGCTTGCACTGTGGTGCAAGGGTGCAAGCACTATGGGCAGGATTGCTTTGATGCAGTGAGGCATGCCTTCCTACACAAAAACAACCTGTAGACACATATCGCTGTATGTGCTGCAGAAAATCTAAGAGGTGGAAACCTGGATTTGCATCCCAGCTGGAACACATTTTGGTCAGATCAGCCTAGCTAATTTGTTTCGTTCCTCCAGAGGTCTTTGGAGCCAAAACATGTCTATGTCCCTGGTTTACAGGGGGGGGTAGAGGAAAGCAACTTATACATATCTCAAGGTTTAGGGACCTCAGGAACAGCACATAAGGGTCAGGACACACTCTAGCAGAGGCCACCAGAAATGTCCAGTTCAGATCCTGCTGGAACCCATCAGATGGAAATCTTCAGGTAACACCTCGTTTAGCTTTTTGTGTCCTTGCAGTTTGAACAGTAGTTCAGCTGTATGACCCTTGGAGTCCAATTCTTTGTACTGGGTGCATGAAGAAGCAAGTCCAGTTCTTCAGGGCTCTTCTCGGGTCTCAGACAGCAGTTATAGTCCTTTTCTGATTTTCCTCAGGTCCAGTAGTGGACTGGGGATGCCACATTTGCACCTAGCACCAGCTTGTGGGTGGGAGTGACTCCTGGCTCCTCCCTAACCAATGGGGTAAAAGTTTCTAGGGGTTCCCCTACCAACTTGTGCATCATATCCTGTTGCTTACTGTAGGAGGCTGGCCTGGCTTGTAGTGGGTACCAAGGGGTACTTACACTCTGTACCAAGGCCAGTTATCCCTTATTAGTGTAGAAGAGGTGTTTCTAGCAGCTTAGGCTGTTAGAAGGTAGCTATAGCAGAGCAGCTTAGGCTGAACTAGGAGACATGCAAAGTTCCTACTATACCACTGGTGTTACATGCACAATATCATAAGAAAACACAATACACAGATATACTAAAAATAAATGCACTTTTTTTTTATGACAATATGCCAAAAGTATCTCAGTGAGTACCCTCAGAATGAGAATGCCAAATATACACAAGATATATGTACACAATACCAAAAATATGCAGTATTAGCAAAAGTAAGTAATGCAAGCAGTGTAAAATTACAATGTATTGCAATAGGAGCACATAGAGATAGGGGCAACACAAACCATATACTCCAAAAGTGGAATGCGAATAACGTATGAACCCCAAACCTATGCGAGCTCGTAGAGGGTCGCTGGGACTGTAAGAAAACAGTGAGGGTTAGAAAAATAGCCCACCCCAAGACCCTGAAAAGTAGGTGTAAAGTGCACCTATATTCCCCAGAGAGCACAGAAGTCGTGATAGGGGATTTCTGCAAGAAAGACCAACACCAGCAATGCAACCAAAGTGGATTTCCGGACGAGAGTACCTGTGGAACAAGGGAACCAAGTCCAAGAGTCGCGACAAAGTCGAGATTGGGCAGATGCCCAGGAAATGCCAGCTGAGGGTGCAAAGAAGCTGCCACCGGATGGTAGAAGCTGTGGATTCTGCAAGAACGAAGAGGGCTAGAAACTTCCCCTTTGGAGGATGGATGTCCCACGTTATGTAGAAGCTTGCCCATCAAAGCATTTCCAGAGGCTGGGGGAGGCTACTCCTCCCCAGCCCTGACACCTTTTTCCAAAGGGAGAGGGTGTAACACCCTCTCTCTGAGGAAGTCCTTTGTTCTGCCTTCCTGGGCCAAGCCTGGCTGGACCCCAGGAGGGCAGAAACCTGTCTGAGGGGTTGGCAGCAGCAGCAGCTGCAGTGAAACCCCGGGAAGGGTAGTTTGGCAGTACCCGGGTCTGTGCTAGAGACCTGGGGGATCATGGAATTGTCTCCCCAATGCCAGGATGGCATTGGGGAGACAATTCCATGATCTTAGACATGTTACATGGCCATGTTCGGAGTTACCATTGTGACGCTATACATAGGTAGTGACCTATGTATAGTGCACGCGTGTAATGGTGTCCCCGCACTCACAAAAGTCTGGGGAATTTGCCCTGAACGATGTGGGGGCACCTTGGCTAGTGCCAGGGTGCCCACACACTAAGGGGGTCATTCTGACCCTGGCGGCCGGTGGCCGCCAGGGCCACCGACCACGGGAGCACCGCCAACAGGCTGGCGGTGCTCCCGAGGGCATTCTGACCGCGGCGGTTCAGCCGCGGTCAGAAAGGGTAAACCGGCGGTCTCCCGCCGGTTTACCACTGCCCGTTGGAATCCTCCAAGGCGGCGCAGCTTGCTGCGCCGCCGAGGGGATTCTGACACCCCCTACCGCCATCCTGTTCCTGGCGGTTCGCCCGCCAGGAACAGGATGGCGGTAGGGGGTGTCGCGGGGCCGCTGGGCGCCCCTGCAGTGCCCATGCCAATGGCATGGGCACTGCAGGGGCCCCTGTAAGAGGGCCCCGCTTGTATTTCACTGTCTGCTTAGCAGACAGTGTAATATGCGACGGGTGCAGTAGCACCCGTCGCACCTTCCCACTCCGCCGGCTCGATTACGAACCGGCTTCATCGTGGGAAGGCCTTTTGGAGGCCGCCCGCCAGCCCAGGGGAAACCTCAAAATACCCACTGCGGTCTTCCGACCGCGGTACGGTATTTTGGCGGCTCCCGCCGGGCGCGCGGTGACCGCGCCCGGCGGGAGTCAGAATGACCCCCTAAGTAACTTGGCACCCAACCTTCACCAGGTGAAGGTTAGACATATAGGTGACTTATAAGTTACTTAAGTGCAGTGTAAAATGGCTGTGAAATAATGTGGGCATTATTTCACTCAGGCTGCAGTGGCAGGCCTGTGTAAGAATTGTCAGAGCTCCCTATGGGTGGCAAAAGAAAGGCTGCAGCCCATAGGGATCTCCTGGAACCCCAATACCCTGGGTACCTCAGTACCATATACTAGGGAATTATAAGGGTGTTCCAGTATGCCAATGTATATTGGTAAAATTGGTCACTAGCCTGTTAGTGACAATTTAGAAAGCAGAGAGAGCATAACCACTGAGGTTCTGGTTAGCAGAGCCTCAGTGAGACATTTAGTCATCACACAGGGAACACATACAGGGCACACTTATGAGCACTAGGGCCCTGGCTGGCAGGGTCCCAGTGACACATACACTAAAACAACATATATACAGTGAAATATGAGGGTAAAATGCAAGGCAAGATGGTACTTTCCTACACTTACTGCAAACAATCCCACAGTGCTCCCTTAATCCAAGATGGTGAACCCCTTCTCCTGCTGTGCAGAGCCTGTGCCTTCTCCCACAATATGCTGCAGGGGAAATGAGCAGCCCCTCCTCTGCAGTCACTTCAATCAGTTCTGGGGGCAGCTCTATCCCCACTAGGATTGATGCCTCCTTTTCTGAAGGAACAAAAGAAGGGACGTGTACAGGTATCATCTGACATCCCCCATGACAAGCGTGGTCTTTTTGAAGTTAATCAAGTTCCTTGCATTGCTCAAATTATGCTGCCAGAGAAACAGAAACACCTCCCCACACCGAGACTTTTGTATCTGCTTTGGGTGTAGTTTTCCACACTTAATTCAAAGCTTGAGCCCTCAGAGGACTGCAAAAGGAGGGTAATGCAAATTAGGCAGGAAAAGGTAACTTTATAAAACTACCTTTTCCTCAATACTTATTAAAACAAACAACTTCACTAGTGAAATGTACTTTTAATAAATACTACAAAGAGTCAAAGATTTACATTTTTAGACATTTCCTATCCCCATATTGTCCGGTTCATCAGTGAACAGACTTCTATTTGCAGCCTTGAAGTGATGGAAAAATCCATGAGTACGAGTTTTGACCATGCTTGTCTGCCAAAGGTAAGGCGGACCCCTTCTGGTAGCCAGGATGCCATAAAGAATGGAGCATGTAAGAAGATAGTGCCCTCCAGAAGGAGCTTTCAAGAGGAAAAACTCTGAACAGAAAAAACCCTATGATGGCGATCAGAGACTCCAGGAAAGCTGATGAGGACAGGTACTGATCGTAGAAGAGCAGTTCTGTATCACAGTTCAGAAGGCGCAGGTAAGGTTAGCGGAAATGCCAGAACCAGGAGAATAGAAAGGTTCAGAAGGAAAGCAACAGCAGTAATCACCAGTAGCAGCAATGAAACACCAGCAACAGTGAGCATACACCAGCAGGAGAGAGGAGACACCAGCAGGAGAGACAATACACCAACAGGAGCGAAGACACACCAGTAGGAGCGAAGAGTGTTACAATGCTAAGGAGAGACAGTTCTGCTCCTTATATACAGAAAAAACAGGAAGTGACATCAAGGAAGAAGTGAGGCTGCCATGATAGATTGGACAATTTTGGCAGGAATACATGACAGAGTCTCCATGATGGGGGTTGGTTAAGTAAAAACTCTTCCTCAGGAATTCTGTGAAGAAGAAACTACAGAGAGCAAGAATAGGGCCTCCAAAGAGAGGAATGCCTCTATCCCAGCCCACAAGTGAGGCGAAGAACATCCCTCTGTGGCCACATGCCAGACTCCCCAGGCTGCAGCCAAGTGTTTAGGGCATCTGGCTGTATAACATGGGATGCCAGGGAGGCAATAGAGTGAGCCTGGATCATGCTGCGATCTGTGGCTTCACAGTATGCCCCTCTCCTGAGGCTCAGGGCTTATTAGGGAATTGACAATAAATCAGTGAACCAGGATAGGAGCATGAACAAAGGCAGCATCTTCCCAGGATCTTTCACCTGGAGGATACCCTTTTTAATGAATTAAAAATTGTAAATGGTTTCAAAAGAACCAGGAGTCATAAATTTTCTGAACCTCATATTCAGGAACATCATCCTCCAAGATTGGTGGAGGTTGAGAGAAAACACAATTATAGGGATCAGGAATGTAGGACTTCAATTGAGTGGTATAAAAGACATGATGCACCTTTCATAAATGTGGCAACTGAAGTCAGAAGGCCACTGGGTTTATGATGTGCACTATCTTGAAGGGGCCATAAAATCAGTGTTTGAATTTGTTTAGTGAGCAAGTATTTAAGCAATAGTCAAACCTTATCGCCCACTTGATAGGACAGTGACTATCGCTGGAGAGCCTCAGAGGAGGCCTTCATTCTCTGCTTTGACTCCTGTAGATTAAGGAAGACTTTTTTTTTCTTATCTTTTGAAGGTGTTGGGAAAAAGAAGCAGCATCCGAAACTGAGGTAGAGTCCTGTAATACTGATGAAAAGGCTCTCAGATTATATCCATTTAAACAAAGAATGGTGTTGTTTTATGGCTCTATGAACTACATTGTTATAAGACAATTCAGCTAGACAGATGAGTAGTCCATTCACCTTGGGTTAAATTACAAAAACAACAAACGCATTGTTCTAGACCTTGGTTTAGGCATTTGGTCTGACCATTAGCTTGCGGATGGAATCCAGAAGATAGAACCACGTGACAGAGCCAGATAGAGCGATGTGCAAAGATTGAGAGAAATGCTTTCAGAAGCAGGATATGTACTGAGAATCTGAGTCTGAGATAATGGTTTGAGGGAGACCATTGAGACAGAATATTTAATGCATAAAAATCTTCCCCAATTCTATAGCGGGAAGCAACTTTCTTAAATGGGTGAAATGTGCCATCTTAGAATAAGAGTCCACAGTCACAATTATGACTCGATTACCTGCAGAAGGGGATAAGGATGACATTAATTCAGGGATACTGTGTGCCAAGGTGGAGGGTAACTGACTGAGGATGTAACAGTCCTAAAGCCTGGGTCTGAGATGCTTTAGCTTGAGCACATATTGGACAAGAAGTGACATGTGCTTCCTTTTCTTCATGAACAGATGGCTAGCAGAAAGATGAAAGGATTAACTCTATGACAGACTTGACACCTTGATGTCCAGTTATAGGTGAAACATGGCACATCTGAAGGGCATAAAGCTGTAATTCTTTGATTGGAAGAAATAGGGCCTTGTCCTTATAGTAGGGGTTGTCTTGTTTATGGACCTGGTTTGGTAAGTAATTCCAGCCTTCTCTTGTTAGAGACTCTATCTAAGAAAACTTTAGTTGTTCCGATTATGTGTTGTGGTCCATGATATTCTGTTGAAAAGTAGATGGACTTTCAGGATATCGTCTGGAAAAAGCATCAGCAAATACATTCTGGGATCCTGGAATATAGTTGGTGACTGTTCCGACATTACATGTTGTGAAGGCACTGCAGATTCTGATGATAAGTCCTGATTTCAAAAGGTTCTTTGGTTTCCATTGGGAAATGTCAGCTCTCACAACAGGCTTATTTCATGGCCAAGAGTTCTCTAGACTTGAGGAGTTATTCTCTGAATTGGATAAGACATTTGACAGGTAAACAAATTAGGTGATCTAACCCACCATCCTCTTGCTGCTGAAGCAAGACTTTCCCAACTGCTCTATCAGAGGCATCCATCTCAACTTTAATTTTTTTGGAGGTATCCGGATGATGTATAATTGTAGTCTGCATAAAGGCTCTTTTCAAGTTTTGAAAGGCTGTATCAGCTTGTTCTCTCCATGTAAATCCGTCTTTTAGGTTCTCTTTCTTGAGAGTTTGAGAGATCAGGTTAGTTTGAGATACAAAATTCTCAATAAACTGGAGATAGAAACTCACCAAACCAAGGAAGCACCGAGTCTCCTTAAAGAAGGGAGGAGAAGGCCATTCAAGAAAAGCAGAAACTTTCAGGGGGGTTCAAGACAATTCCTGTTTTATTTAGACAGTATCCCAAATATTCCATTTGAGGATGATCACATTCACATGTTGCAGGCTTGCAAAATAGTCTATTTTGGTGTAGTCTATCAAGAACTTGACAAGCATGCTTGTGGTGGGAGGTAGGATCAGATGAATAAACTAGAATGGCATCTAAATATACCACAATACTCCAGTTTAACAGGTCTGCAAATACGTGATCCATGAAGCCCTGAAGAATGAATGGAACATTGCTTAACACAAAAGGTATAACAGTATTTGAAATTCTCAAGGGGGTTCTGAAAGCACTCTTCCACTCATCCCCTTCTTTGTTACTAAGGAGGTAGCAGAAGGTCTAACTTCATGAAAATTTGAGCTCCTCTGGGTGACTTTAAAATATCCTTGATAAGAGGTAAGGGATCCCGGTCTTTTATGGTTACTCTATTCAATCCTCTGAAATCAATACAGGTCCCTAGATCTTTGGTTTTCCTGGGTACAAAAAAGAGAGAAGTCCCAGCAGGAGAGGAGAAGCATGTGATGAGTCAGCTTTAAAGTTTTTCCTGAAGGTACTGCCTTAGGGTCTCCCTTTCGATTTCAGAAAGAGGATACATTCTTCACCTGGTTCAAGGGGAATAGAGCAGTCGAATTCACAGTGAAGAGGTAAGGAGACTTCTTTAGGTTTCTGAAATATATCTGTATTCTTCTGATACTGAACTTGAACTTCCTGTATGGCAACATTGGTCTTAAAAGTTTCCTTAGGGACCCAGTAGTCTTCTGTGATGTAACAAAATTGATGACAACATTGGGAAGATAAGTGTAGGAAGTTGGCTCTGTATGCACTATTTCAAAGTAAGGAATAGTATGCAGAGTCCAAGGGTTCCCCTTAGAGGTAAGATAGTGGCAAAAAGAGATAATACTAATGCTCTATTTTGTGGTAGTGTGGTCGAGCAGTAGGCTTATCCAAGGAGTAGTGTTAAACATTTGTTGTACATACACACAGGCAATAAATGAGGAACACACACTCAGAGACAAATCCAGCCAATAGGTTTTGTTATAGAAAAATATCTTGTCTTAGTTTATTTTAAGAACCACAGGTTCAATGTCTACATGTAATATCTCATTTGAAAGGTATTGCAGGTAAGTACTCTAGGAACTTTGAATCATTACATTAGCATGTATACTTTTCACATAAAACACAATAAGCTGTTTTAAAAGTGGACACAGTGCAATTTTCACAGTTCCTGGGGGAGGTAAGTTTTTGTTAGTTTTGTCAGGTAAGTAAATCACTTACAAGTCTCAGGTTTGGGTCCAAGGTAGCCCACCGTTGGGGGTTCAGAGCAACCCCAAAGTTACCACACCAGCAGCTCAGGGCCAGTCAGGTGCAGAGGTCAACGAGGTGCCCAAAACGCATAGGCTTCAATGGAGAGAAGGGGGTGCCCCGGTTCCGGTCTGCCAGCAGGTAAGTACCCGCGTCTTCGGAGGGCAGACCAGGGGGGTTTTGTAGGGCACCGGGGGGGGACACAAGTCCACACAGAAAGTACACCCTCAGCAGCGCGGGGGCAGCCGGGTGCAGTGTGCAAACAAGCGTCGGGTTCTCTGTTGATTTCAATGGGAGACCAAGGGGTCTCTTCAGCGGTGCAGGCAGGCAAGGGGGGAGCTCCTCGGGGTAGCCACCACCTGGGCAAGGGAGAGGGCCTCCTGGGGGTCACTCCTGCACAGGAGTTTCGTTCCTTCAGGTGCTGGGGGCTGCGGGTGCAGGGTCTTTTCCAGCCGTCGGGAAATAGAGTTCAGGCAGTCGCGGTCAGGGGGAGCCTCGGGATTCCCTCTGCAGGCGTCGCTGTGGGGGCTCAGGGGGGACAACTTTGGTTACTCACGGTCTCGGAGTCACCGGAGGGTCCTCCCTGAGGTGTTGGTTCTCCACCAGTCGAGTCGGGGTCGCCGGGTGCAGTGTTGCAAGTCTCACGCTTCTTGCGGGGAGTTGCAGGGGTCTTTAAATCTGCTCCTCTGTAACAAAGTTGCAGTTCTTTTGGAGCAGTGCCGCTGTCCTCGGGAGTTTCTTGTCTTTCTTGAAGCAGGGCAGTCCTCAGAGGATTCAGAGGTCGCTGGTCCCTTGGAAAGCGTCGCTGGAGCAGGTTTCTTTGGAAGGCAGGAGACAGGCCGGTAAGTCTGGGGCCAAAGCAGTTGGTGTCTTCTGTTCTTCCTCTGCAGGGGTTTTTCAGCTCAGCAGTCCTCTTCTTCTTGTAGTTTCAGGAATCAAAATTCTTAGGTTCAGGGAAGCCCTTAAATACTAAATTTAGGGGTGTGTTTAGGTCTGGGAGGGCAGTTGCCAATGGCTACTGTCCTTTAGGGTGGGTACACCCTCTTTGTGCCTCCTCCCTGAGGGGAGGGGGGCACATCCCTAATCCTATTGGGGGAATCCTCCATCTGCAAGATGGAGGATTTCTAAAAGTCAGAGTCACCTCAGCTCAGGACACCTTAGGGGCTGTCCTGACTGGCCAGTGACTCCTCCTTGTTATTCTCATTATTTCTCCTGGACTTGCCGCCAAAAGTGGGGGCTGTGTCCAGGGGGCGGGCATCTCCACTAGCTGGAGTGCCCTGGGGCATTGTAACACGAAGCTTGAGCCTTTGAAGCTCACTGCTAGGTGTTACAGTTCCTGCAGGGGGGAGGTGTGAAGCACCTCCACCCAGAGCAGGCTTTGTTTCTGTCCTCAGAGAGCACAAAGGCTCTCACCGCATGAGGTCAGACACTCGTCTCTCAGCAGCAGGCTGGCACAGACCAGTCAGTCCTGCACTGAACAATTGGGTAAAATACAGGGGGCATCTCTAAGATGCTCTCTGTGTGCATTTTTTAATAAATCCAACACTGGAATCAGTGTGGGTTTATTATTCTGAGAAGTTTGATACTAAACTTCCCAGTATTCAGTGTAGCCATTATGGAGCTGTGGAGTTCGTTTTTGACAGACTCCCAGACCATATACTCTTATGGCTACCCTGCACTTACAATGTCTAAGGTTTTGCTTAGACACTGTAGGGGCATAGTGCTCATGCACTGGTGCCCTCACCTATGGTATAGTGCACCCTGCCTTAGGGCTGTAAGGCCTACTAGAGGGGTGACTTATCTATACTGCATAGGCAGTGTGAGGTTGGCATGGCACCCTGAGGGGAGTACCATGTCGACTTACTCGTTTTGTTCTCATCAGCACACACAAGCTGGCAAGCAGTGTGTCTGTGCTGAGTGAGGGGTCCCCAGGGTGGCATAAGATATGCTGCAGCCCTTAGAGACCTTCCCTGGCATCAGGGCCCTTGGTACCAGGGGTACCAGTTACAAGGGACTTACCTGGATGCCAGGGTGTGCCAATTGTGGAATCAAAAGTACATTTTAGGTGAAAGAACACTGGTGCTGGGGCCTGGTTAGCAGGGTCCCAGCACACTTCTCAGTCAAGTCAGCATCAGTATCAGGCAAAAAGTGGGGGGGTAACTGCAACAGGGAGCCATTTCTTTACAATAAGGATATGATTTTAGGGCTCCAAATTGATTTAGGGACTGTGTCTGATCAGTCAAGGAAGTCCTAAGATCACAAAGTGGTTGGGGGAGGTAATAAGACCAAAAGGTAGGATCTGTTGAGGCTTTTCAAAGATCAAAATTAAAGGAATGGTCATCTCTTTAATCAGAGACTAATGGTGTTGCATCCACTATATAGACCTGTTCAGGGGATTCCTTGGGGACTCTGGGTATTTGCCTTTCTTGTGCCCATTCTTCTTCTTGGTAGAATTTGCTTGCCCCTCTATCCAACAGGGCCAGTGCCTTTTCATTATGTTAATTAGTAAGTTCCAGGAGCATTGGCAAGAGGAACGGGGGTAACCAGTTCCCTGGGTTTCCTGACTTTTTCACCATCTCCCCTCGTACAGACGACGGGCTCTCTGGAGGTGTGGGACAACTGTGGATTACATGACCAGAAGAGTCGCAGTACATACATAAACCTTGCTTTCTTCTATATTCCGGTTCTGTCTAAGAAAAGGCTCAGCAAGCTAGCCTGATTTTCATAGGCCTCTCTCCTGAAGAGGAAGGATTCTCATGAACAGGAGTGTCTATCTTTCTAGCACTGAGACAAGTCATTCCTTCGGTTTTCTGAAATCTGGCCTTTCATATATGCATTCATTGAGCCAGTGTTCAATGGATCCATTATTGCTGATTTTGTTTCTGTGGGGGGCAAATGTACCAGTATATCTTTTATTTCTTCAGGAAGGCCCCAGCAAAAGAGAGTATCCATTCCACGCATGTAGTCTCAGCTGATAACTGGTGAAAGCGAGTGATGTATTGCAGAACATCTTGATTACTCAGCTGGGTGTCACAAAGAGTTTCTTCAGCTGAAGTCTGTTAACAGGTCTACCAAATGGATGGGACGTCGGATGCTCTGGCAGTAAGCGCTAGACATAGGGCCAAGTTTTCATTTTACAGTTGTTGCAATTCTTAAGTTTGTCGTTGAACTGTCTGAACCAAAGCTTGTGCAGGATCCTCCGGCCCACCCAGAAATAATTCCCGTGAAGATTCCATGCTTCTGCACTATGAGCTGTAAATTGGGTGTTGCAATCTGTCAGGTTCATCAGTGGATGAACTTCTGTTCACCGCCATGGAGTAATGGGGAAATCAGTGAGTTCAGGATTTGACTGTCCTTGTCTGCCAAAGGTAGGGGGGGGGGTCCTCTTCAGGTAGCCAAGGTGCCGCCACAATATAACATCTAAGCAGATAATCCCCACCAGAAGGAGCCCCCAAGAGAAAAAACCTTGAAGGGAAAAAACCTCTGATGGCGATCAGAGACTCCCAGCAAATTGATGAGGATTGGTACAGAATGTAGAAGTCCAGGACTGATGCAAGGGTCAGACAGCACAGATAAGGCTAGTGGAAATGCCAGAAACAGAAAGGTTCAGAATGGAAGCAATAGGAACAATAATCGCCAGCAGGAGCAAGGAGACACCACCGGGAGAGAAGATACACCAGCAGGAGTGAAGACATACCAGCAGGACTGAGGAGTGTTGCAACAAAAAGGAGAAAGACAGTTCTGGGAAAAATAAACTAAGACAGCAAGAATATGGCCTCCAAGAAGAGGAATGCCTCCAGCCCAGCTGACAAGCAAGGTGGCGGATTGACCTCCACGACCACTTGCAGGATTCTCCAGGCTGCAGTTAAGTGTTTAGGGCATACTGCTGTATAACGCGGGGTGCCAGGGAGGTCATGGGGTCAGCCGTGGGTTGCGCTGGGAACAACTACGTGAACACATATAGCATTACTAAATATAATAGTGTTTTTCTATAGAACAGCCAGCCAGCCTTATCACAGCAAAAGTAGCTAAATAGCTTTCAGGTACTAGTCACTGTTAGGACGGGTTTAATGTTACATTTCCACATGCCCTACTTTTAAATAGCAGGCACCATCCCTTATGGGCTGCGTGGCCTTCTTAGGGGTGAATTAAAATTCTTTAAAAAGATGATTTAAACCTGTCAAAATCTTTTTTTTTTGGCAGGTTGAATTGAAGTTTAAAAACTGATTCAGTCAGGCTACAATGGTAGGCCTGAAGGCATATTTATACTGCCACTGTAGTTGATGGCACAATCAGGCTGCAGTCCAACATGGCATTTAACTTTCAGGCCCTGCACACACCATGTACCATATACTAGGGACTTATAAGTAAATCAAGGTTATGCCAATAAAACATTGTTAAAAGGGGAGCACAGGCACTTTACTACTAGTTAAGAGGTTCAAAGTGAAACTGAAACTACAGCAGCAACAATAGAGCAAAGATCTGAGGGTACACCATGCAAAAGGTGGGTATTTTCTAAAATCCCCATCTGTTGGACTTGATCTCTCCTACCCCCAAACTAATTGCCTTTACCCCTCCTGTTTTCTGAACACTTTTTTGTTGCTTTAAGGGCTCTGTGCACTTTACAACCACTAAACGGTACTAAAGTATTCTCTCCTTTAAACATAATAAAATTGGCTTACACTCAATTAGCACTTTTAATTTACTTATACGTCCTCAGTAATGTGGCCTACTTGTATCCAGGTCCTGTTATTTAAATGAAACAAGTGGGTCTGGAGTACTTATTGTACCACCCACTCAAGTAATACTTTTGAAATATATATCAGGCCTTCCATTGCAGCCTGTGTGCCTTTTTAAACTGCCATTTTCAACTGGCAAAATAAATTTATTTCCAGGCCCAAGCCATCCTTTTTAATACATATACAGCACCCATACTGTAGGACCTACACAGCCCATCAGGGAGGATGTATTGTTTTAAAAGGTTGAACATGCAATTTTAAGTGGTACATGTTCAGTTAGTGAAAAGCTCTTAAATTCATTTTCCACTAATGCAAGGCCTACCTCTACCTTAAGATAGCATTGGGTTACCTTATTACATTAAATAAGCAATCCCTTTTGCTTGGGAACAGGTAGAAATGTCATGTGTGGTCATGTCTAGCCTCTAAAGAATTGTAATAAAAATCCTCACAGTTACAAATCTGTAAATGTCACTTTTAGAAAGTTGGCGCTTTCTTGTCCAAACCATTTGGAGTGTGCAGCCTGCATCCTGGATCAAATGACTAGGTGTAGTTGGCAGTTGGACTTTGTATATTCATCCAAGACAGTGTCACAAAATGGGGATGGGTGTTGGTGGGATGAGCCAACCTGACAAGATCAGTGGGGGGTGCAGCTGTCACCTTCCACATTTACATTTCAAAGGAGCGGACCGAACACACTCACAATGGACTTCACGCTATACTTTTTTCAACCCAGACATTTTGGGGCATGGAAAGCGGAAGGAAGGATATTCCATATCCAGATTAACGGGGAAGTCTAGACGTTTCTCTCACTCCAGAGCTGGTATGAAGTATAAATATTGTACCCTCAGACCCTCAGTTCAGTACACTCCTGGACCCATGGATATTACAGAAGGAGAACTGCCCTGCTGCCAGAGCACTGCCTCACTGCTTGAGGTCTGCCCGTCTCTCTGAGAAGGAAGACTGGACCTTCTCTCTTCATCCCAAGCAGAGTGGCTCCAAAGGTCAGGTGGATGACTTCCTCCTCTTTGATGAAGTTGGTAACCCTATTCATTCTATTGACAGATTTTTAAAGGAGCAGAAGTCACCACAGAGCAGCAATGTAAACAAACATGGCCTGTTTGTATGTTGGATGGCTCAGGGATTATGGAGCCATCCAGGTTGTGCACTTCTGAGTATGTTTAATGGTGTAATGTTATGAGGTACACTACATAATGTTACATTGCATAGGTTCTGAAAAGAGCTTAACAAAAAGGTGATATAAAGGAGGGAATGGTGCCCAACGGTAATTTATTGATTAACAGGTCACTATATGTAATGTTCATACTTGCAACCTCACACTATTTGTTTTAATCGCAGAGAAATATTATTCAGAATGTTTATATGAAATGGGTTCTTTCAAATGCCTGCTGCACATGTAAACTGAAAATACTCTATCTTTGTAAACAGTGCTTTAAGTGAGATGAAAATCATCAGAGGTGGCTAAAGTATCACACAGTTCTATTTATTTGGGATTGTGGTTCAACAAGCATTGGTATGGGTAAATAAGTGACTAAGAGAATTGACCCGTGTAAAACAGGCAGTGGCCTGAAACATGAGGATGGTACTGTGTGACTTCATTTTATGAGATCTTCTTATAAATGGCAATATTGCAGGGTACAACAACAAGAAAACCGGGCGGTAGTTGGCCAGGATTTTTGGATCTCAGGAGGAGGCTTATCATGGTGTGTTTTCAGGATTCCAGGAAAGTGGTTTTGTGGGTACTGGGACAAGAGCTAAGCTGACAGAGCCAAGTCCTTTGGTGAAGGTGTGGTGAGGGTAGGGGTCAGAGGCTGCACCACAGTAGATGGACTGCATTGCCAATGCAGTTTCAAAGTTGTTGTGGTATGCCAGTTGGTCATGGTAGGTTTCTGGGGGCTCATTGTGATTTCTGAGGGCTACATGGGTGGCCAGGTCTGGCTGGGGCTCGAAGTTGTTGTAGCCAATGCTATTCTCACTGCTGAAGAAGTTAGAGAGCTGGATACAGAGGTCCTGTGATTGGGTGATGGCTGTGGAGCTTGCAGCAGGTGTGCTGAAGTCTTTTACAATGGCAAAGGTTTTCCGTAGTGCTGATGTCTTGATGAAACTGATTTGCTGCTGGGAGAATCTGAGGGATGACATATAGTTGCGCCCATTGGTGTTGTATTTGGACTTTCTCTTCTTCATTGTAATATATAGTATTCATCAAAGAGTTGGCTTCATGTCGTTCTCAAAGTGGAAGAGGGCTGCATAGTTCTGATAAATACAGAGATTGTATTCTACATCTCAGGAGCATAAATGGCCAAGTTATTGACTTGTCTTTACTTTTCAAGAACATCTCATTTTCCAAATTGTATTGTTGTTGCCTTTTCGCCAGGAGTCAATGGAGATGGTGAGCTTGACAACCGGATAGGTTGTGGTCATGGTGACTTTATAAAGGATGCTGCTGGTTTTTTAAATGGTGTGTGCTGGCATAGGGGGGCTTATAGAGTTCTAATAAGTGGGGGGTTATGTGGCCATATTTCTTCAGGCCCTTCTTGAGGTGTGCTGAGGCATGTCAGATTCCCTTAATGGGGCATGTGTGGCCTTGGAAGCTGCGAGCAGGGTATTGCCACTATTCAGATGTAGGCAACAAGGGTATGCATGGCAGTGATTAGGTAGCTTTTTGGGAAACTTTTCACTTTATTCTGTAGAGGGAGCCGGTTTGAGGTTATTTTAGTCCTTTTGATGATTTGTTACTGAGAGTGAGGTCAGTGTCCGGGGTGTTGGTGAGAACTTTGGTTTAAATCTGTCAGATTCATGTCACTGAATGATGACTAGTTATTGTTGGAGAATTGTATTAATTCTGTTTGGGTGGCATTGAGCTTCATGTAGTCACTGGGCATCCAATTTTGGATGATGTGTTGGATGATGTTCAGGCTGTGATTAAGGTGTGGGATTTCTGGAGTGGAAGAGACGTTTTGAGTAGAGTTGTGTATCATCAAACTATTAGTGCATTTTTTAATGCTGTTATCTGTGAGTTGAGTTTTGAGAGGCTCTAAATAGAGGTTAAAGATGATGGGGGTAACCTGGATTACTGTGGGACTTAACTTAAAAGATGATATGGAGTTTTAGGGACCTAAACCTGCTCAAGTAAATGAACTGGTGTTGGTTGGGTAAGTGTGAGAAAAACCATTGACAGACATTCTGATTTGTTTCTTTTTTTTATTTTATTTTTTATTAAGGTTTTATTATGAACGTTGACAAAACTCAAATGGGGTCGGAGCCCCAACAATTTTCAATGGTTGTGTACAATGATCAATAAACAGTGGAACAGGGGGAAATGGGTGGATCAATAGGATATTATCAAACGCAAATATATTGTATCAAACCACGCAGGGGACAGGGAATGCGTTAGGAAAGAAAATGAAAGAAAAGTGTGAGGTGTAAAGTCGGGTAAGGGCGCCACGCCTGGTTATGTCAGGTTACAGTGGTTGTGGAGTTGTGAGGCTATTAGGTTATAAAGTTGTAGGACTCTCGGAGGTGGGGTTGTAGAATAGTGTGGAATACAAACTGTTTTGGTCGGGTAGGCAAGCTAGCCAGGACAGCCTAGTGGCATGACATAAGGCATAAGGGTCGGGCGCCTGTCTGTCTGGGAGTAAGTAAATAAGTAGGCAAGTAAGTGGGTAAGCTCTGTGCCGTGTCGCCGCCTGGGTCGGATGTTGGTCGTTAAATGTCTGGGGGTCGCCATGACAGGCGGTATTGTACCCTGAAGCGATGTTGAGTTGATGGCGGGGCGATACGTTAGGAGGGTGGGGCTTAAAGCCTTTGCCCGTGCTCTGCCCGTTTTTCCTTTAATACGAATGTCCTATCGGCGGTACTTGGGGAGAAGTCTGTGGGGGGTGTTGTTAGAGGGGGGGAGGGAAGGGTGGGGAAAGGGTGGTGTGCAGTCCACCAACTACGTGCTGTGTTCTACGTATCACGCTCTACGCACTCCGCACTCTGTACTACGTTCCCCATATCACGCACTACTACCCCTACTACATCCCACCCCCAGTCAGAAATGGGGCCCATACCTGGGTAAAGGTTTGGGCTTGATCTTGGAGGTTGTAGATAATTCTTTCATATGTGGCCGTGCGGTTCATGGCTATGATCCATTCCTCCGGGGTTGGGGAGATTACGGACCGCCAATGACGGAGAATACAGATCTTTGCAGTGGCTAGTGCTGTGTGTAGCAGTCTTCTTTGCGGACTGGAGAGGTCTGGTAGGGCGGTCGTGTCTTGTATGAGTATTAAGGAAGGGGGGAGTGGTGACAGGAGTGTCAGTGATTCGGCCAAGGTGGAGCTCACCGCGTCCCACAGTGGTCGGACCGTTGGACAGTCAATTAAGATATGGTTTAAGTCGCAGTGTGTCTCTGGGCATCTCCAGCATTGCGCATGCAGGAGAAGACCAATCTTGTGCAGTTTCGCCGGGGACCAGTACCAGTCGTGTAAGACCTTAAAAAGGCAGAACTTTAATCGTGCTTCGCGGGTTCCTCTGTCCAGGTCTTCCAGGACGTCCTCCCATTCAGTTGGATCTAGGGGTTGCTGTAACCGGGTTTGCCAGTGCGAACGCAGTTTATATAGGAGGGGTTGGGAGTAAAGTTGTTTGGTGATTAAGTCGTAGAGACCCGACATGACTCCCTTTTGTTGTGCCCACCGCTGCAGGTAGGTCACTATGGGCGAGGGTTGGGACCCCCATCGTGTAGCTTCTATCCTTTGGGAGATGCAGTGTTTGAGCTGTTGGTATCTCCATTCTTGGTTTGGCTGCAGACCAAATTCTTCCCTTAGCCTTGGGAAGAGTTTGATCGCCTCGTTCTCCAGTATCTGAGAGAGGGTGTGAATACCAGCCTCCCTCCACTGCGACCAGTTAATCACTTTCCCACCTATCCGGAGTCCGTTATTGCGCCACAGCAGCGCCTGAGCATGGATAAGGGGGTGCACCCCGAATAATCTGTGGGCCCTTCGCCATGCTGCTCTAGTCGCTTTCAAGATAGGGTTCACCGGGCTGTTCGATGGGAGGTCGTCGCGATAAGGTCCCCCAAGCCCTTTGTTTGAGGATAGTAGTCGCCTTTCCACCGCAATCCATTGTGGTGGGTCAGGCATCACGAGCGTGGTGTGGGACAGTTGTGATAATTGTAATGCTAGCGAGTAGTGCTCCACTGATGGGAGTCCCATACCCCCATGTGAGCGTCGGGCTATGAGCTTGGCGGGTGATAGTCGTGGCCGCATGGGGCCCCATACAAATGATCTGATGAGGGAGTCTATGCGTCGTAGTGTGTGAAGGGGCACTTGTAAAGGGAGGAGTCCCAGGATATAGGTAAAGCGAGGCACCGTGAGCATTCTGGTCGCTTGTACACGGCCCCACATGGACAGGCCCAGGTGGGTCCATTTGGCGAAGTCGAGTTTCATCCGTGCAATGAGGGGGTCGATATTGTCCGCTACCATATGCGCCATACCCGGGTTGATTAGCAGGTATTTGAGGTGTTTTGGCGTCCACCGAAATGAAAAGCCTAGGAGTGCAGCTTTTGTAGTCACCCGCGAGAGGGGGAGGGCTTCACTCTTGTCCCAGTTGACGCGGTAACCGGACAGTGCTGCGAATCCATCGATGACATCCAAGAGGGCCAGTATAGAGCTTTCTAAGTCCGTAAGTGTTAACAGGATGTCATCGGCGTACAGGTAAATTTTGGATAGGCCATCAGGAAGTGCTAGGCCAGTTATAAGGGGAGAAGATCGGATAGCTGCGGCCAAGGGCTCCATAGCAAGTAAGAACAAGAGAGAGGAGAGAGGGGAGAGAGGGCAGCCCGGTCGTGTGCCTCTGCGGATTGGGAAGGGGTCTGAGAAGAAGCCCCCACAGTTGACTCTTGCCTCTGGTTGGTCGTAGAGTAGTCGTACCATTGAGATGAATTTGTCTCCCAATCCAAATCTCTCTAGGGCCGTGAATAGGTAGGGCCATTCTATGCGATAAAACTCCTTTTCGGCGTCTAGAGATAGAGCTAATGCGGTCTCCGGCAAGTCTTTCGCGGCCCATAAGGTATGACACAAGGTGCGCAAGTGGTTCCTAGAGGTGCGTCCCGGTACAAACCCCACCTGCGTGTGGTGAATTAAGGATGGGATGACTTTGCGCAGCCTATTTGCCAAGATGCTTGCTAAAATTTTAACGTTGCCGTTTAAAAGAGATATAGGCCGGTAGCTGCCGCATAGCAAGGGGTCCCTCCCAGGTTTCGGTATAACAGCTATCGTTGCGTTGTTGGATATGGCACCTAACGTCTGCGTGGAACAGGCTTCGTTTAAAGCTTCGTGTAGGATATCTATTGCCTCTTTTCCTGCCCATTTATAGAATTCCGCTGGGAAACCGTCCTCCCCGGGCGATTTGTGATAGGGGAGGCTGGAGATGACGCTCTCTAGTTCCTGTCTAGTTATTTCCCCTTCAAGGAGACTACGACCCGTGTCTGACAAGGAGGGTAAATCGAGGCCTTCTAGGAAGGTTGTGGCCTGTGCCGGGCTAAATGTTATTTCTGGGGTGTATAGGTGTCTGTAGAACAGCGCGAATTTGTTTGCAATGGCTTGCGGGTGTGTCAGTATTTCTCCAGAGGGAGCGCGTATGGCCGGTATGGCAAGGGCTGCTGTTCTTTGGCACAGTTGGGCTGCCAGTAGGCGTCCCGCTTTTTCACCCTGGTTATAGTGTCTCCCTTGTATTCTCTGTAATTCATATTCAGCCTGTGTAGTGTATAGCTCATTGAGGGCCATTTGGGCGCGTTCCAATGTTCGACGCCCTGATAGAGAGGGGTTCGTAGTATATTGTCTGGTAAGACGACGAAAATCCAGTTCTAGTGCCGCCTGTTGTTCCTTTCTGTCTCTATTCGCCAGCGCCGCATTTCGCATGAGTCGTCCGCGTATCGTGGCCTTGGCTGCAGCCCACAGTATGCGGTTGGACTCAACTGTGCCTTTGTTGTCCTGAGCAAAGGTGGCTGCATGATCTTGTAGCTGTAGTTTACCTTGTGGGGATCGGTAGCGATGGACCGCGAACCTCCAGGGTTTGCAGCCCGGGGATACTAGTCCTAAATGGATAGCCACACTAATCGGAGAGTGGTCTGAGAGGCCACTCTCCATTATGGTATTATCGTGGGCGTGGGCCATGAGGCTATCGGACAGGAGGAAGTAGTCGAGTCGGGATTGAGTGCCATGTACCGGCGAAATGAAAGTGAATTCTCGTTCCGTCGGGTGGGTCATCATCCAGTGGTCCACGAGGCCGTTGTCCAAGAGGACATCAGTCTGTAGGGCTCTGTCTGCGTTATTGCTTGTGTCAAGGGTTCCTGTTCTGTCCAGGACTGCATCCCTAGCTATGTTCCAGTCCCCCCCTATTACATAGCGAGATGCTCCTATCTCCGTCAGGAGCAGATTGATTTGTAAAAAGAAAAGGCGCTTGGGGCCCGTTGGTTCGTAAACGGAGCCCACGCATAGCGAGGAGTCTCCTATCTTTAGCTTAGCAAACACGTAGCGACCCTCAGGGTCGGACCATGATTTGATGATCCTGTGGGGGAGGATTTTACGTATTAATAGTGCCACCCCACATTTCCTCGGGGTGTTCTCTGTGTTGGGTGAGGGTGGATTGCAGCTAAATAGTACCGTGCCTACCCAGTCCCGTCGAAGTTTGTCGCATTTCAGTCTGTCCAGGTGCGTCTCTTGTAAGAGGGCAATGTCGGTTCGTTTGTCATTAAGGTAGGTCAGGATTTTTTTCCTTTTTATGAAGTGTGTAAGGCCATTCACATTCCATGACATGATCCGTAAGGGTGCTACCTTGTTTGAGTCAGGCATCACGGTCTTTTAGAGGGGCTTACCCGGGGGGGAGGGAGTAGGTGTCAAGGATGGAGGAAAGAGGAACTGGGAGGGATAGAGGGGGGGGGAGGGAAGATAAAATGAACCTCTAAAAGTGGGGGTGGAGAGAGTGGTGTGGGGGGTGGGAGAGGCTATAAGCGCGTGTAGTAATGAGGGGAGGGAAAGGGAAAGAGAAAAACAAGAACAAAGATAAAGAAAAACGTGACACAAGTCCAGGTGTTCTCGAACTGTGACCTGCGGGTCTAAAACCCAAGTCCGTCGAGCTCCGCTGCCCGTCCAGCGGGCCGCGTGGCCAGAGAGGCAACACGCATCTGGCGCCCAGGTCCCCTTTGGTCCTATTTTGTTTCCATAGGGAGGTGTGTGTGGGTTCGCTACGCCCATAGTTGATGGCTGACAGTTGTCAGGGGGGAGCCGTGAGGGCCGGATTTATGGGGTTTATTCTACCTACATCGCTACGTACTCCGCGTCTCAAACCTACGTTACTCTAGTACACTCCATGGGTCGGCCGTGTCACTCCCCCCTAAAACAGGAAAGAGAAGCCAGCAGGCAAGCAAACAAGCAGACAAACGAACAAACAAACAAACAAGCCGCCCATTGAAACCCCCTCGGGACGAGGGGGGTCGGGGGCGACAGAGCAAGGCCATGTTGCAGTTCTCGCCGCGCCGAGAAGGGGGGGGAGAGAGAGGGTGCGCGCTGGCCCATTGCTAGACAAGTCTGGTCATATGGGAGTGATGTGTGAAAAAGGGGTGTTTGTTACGAGAGAGGAGAAAAGAGAGAAGAGAAGGGAGTAGGGAAAAGCATCAGTAGCGCTGCTACTTCGCGCCGGGCAAATCTGAGGCAGAGACCCATGGCTTTGGGGTGACCCGTGAGTTCACAAGATCAAATACTCATCTCTCCGTTTGTTCTTCTCCTCCGCCTCCGGGGCTGCTGGGTTCAACCGCAATAGTCTAGTGTTCGTCATGACCATGAGTCCGAGGGCTCCGAGGAGGGGGTGGAGGGAAAGGTGCTGGTGTCCGGTCTGCCTCAGATGGGGGCAGCTGTGGGCTTCAGGGGGGAGCGGGATTTATCTCTGTCCAACATCTGGGTGTACATCGCCACCGCCTGTAGTACTTGACCCCTGTCGTTGTGGCTTTTTGTGAGTCTCTCTAAGTCTCTTCCCTGGGTTGGGGATCCATGGTTGTTCCTCTCTCTGGGTTGAAGATGGCTTCATGGTGGTTGGTTTCCGAGGGTGTACCTCGTATGTCCTGGAGGGGCAGAGTTGTCGTTTCCATAGGGTGTGCCTGTTCTTGAAGTTTGTCTAGGAATGTTCTCAGGTCCTCCGGGTCGAAGAAGGTTCTTGAGTCGCCGTTTTTGGTGATCCACATTCTGGCCGGTTCGAACAGGCCAAATTTCATGTCCAGGTGGTGGAGGTGGGGCGGAGAGAAAGGAAAGCTCTCCTACGGTCTACAGTTTCTTTGGAGAAGTCAGCTGAGAGTCGGATTTCTGTAGTGCCCAGCTTCAGTGGGCCTTGTGCCCTGGCTGTCTGTAGTAGTTGGCGAGCTTGACCATGGCGCAGGAGGCAGGCTATGATTGAGCGGGGACGTCCCTTTCCGTCCTGTCTCTTTGGACCCAGTCTGTGCACCCTTTCAAATTCTAGAGGAGGGTCGAATGTTGTGTCCGTTAGCTTAGGGAGTGTGTCCCGGAGGAAGAAGGTCAGGTCTGTGCCCTCCATACCCTCCGGGAGTCCCATTAGGCGGATGTTGTTCCTGTGGCTTCTATCCTCCAAGTCCGTTAGTTTGCTACGGAGGTGCATGAGTTCTTGGCCATTGTCAGTCCAGGAGGCTACCTGGGTTTCCACTGTTGCCACTCGTTGGTCTAGTCCCGATATTTGCGACTGGAAGCCTGCTATCTCTAGGCGCATAGATCTTGTCTCTGCTGTCAGCGCCATCATGGCGCAATCCATACCTTCCAGTTTGCGTCCCACTGCCGAGATCTCCTGCAGAATGCGGTCCATGGACGCACCTTGCGGGCTCTCTTCCATGTTACCAGTGATGGTGTGAGAGTGGGGCGGAGGGTCCTTTGGGTCTTTTACCGGGGGGTGCTTCTGCTGACGCAGGGCTTCCGAGAAGAGTAGCTGACGGGCGGTGTTACCCGGTGGTTTGCCCGTCGCTTTTCCTCTGGGCATGGCAGGTCCCCCCTCGCTGGCAGGCGGCTGGGGGGGGTATGCGTCCTTGGCTCAGCGGCGTGGCAGGTGTTGGGGGAGTGGAGGGGTGGAGCAGGAGGGCCTCGGGTGGCAGGCAAGGTCAGATGGGTACTTCCTTGTGCCCCATGGTAGTCTCAGCGGTAAGGCAAAGTTAGGCACAGTCTTGGGTAGTCTCTGGTGTTATCTCCCGGCCCCGGCTTCACTCCTTTTTTCCTGGTCGGGGGGGAGCAGGGTTCAAAGAGAAGGAGGAGAAGGCATGGATGTGACAAGGGTCTCACCTCTGGTTTCTGCGCTGCTCCCACACGGTCTGAGTGTGCACCCCTCCAGAGTCCTCAAAGGGTCTTTCTCTCCTGTCGGGGGAGGGGGGGAGGGATCAGGCGTTCTCCGGCTGATCTCTTGGCTCGTTCCGCCGCGGTTCGCGGCTCGTCTTCCTGGTCGGCAGGGGTGGGGGAGATGTGGGGGTTTTCAGCTGTCCCCAGCGGGGGGGGGGAGATGAGGGCGCACGCTCCCCGGTTTGATCTCCACGCACCCGGTTCAGCGGCCCCTCTGTCCGACGTTGGCTTCCGATGCGATTTCTGATTTAATTCCCCACTCTCCCTGGTCGTGGGGAGCCGCGGCAGTAGGCGGGGAGGAAAGGGTGCAAAGGTGCTACAAGGTGTCTCCCTCCAGGTCCCGCCGTCCGTCGTCTGTTGATTGTTGACTGGCCGTGAAGGGGAAATGGTACTCACGGGGCAGCTGCCCTCCTGCACTCGAGGCCCCGGCCGCAGGCCTCGACTTCTTCCTCCGCTCTCCTCTGCTTTTCTATAAAGAGCGCGGGTCTCCAGATGGCTCTTGTGGTCATTCCCGGCTGTCGGTCCTCTGCCCCAAGGTTAGCGAGGGATTGGGGGCCTTCAAAGCGCTCCCGGCCACGCCACTCTCGCCGTGCGGGGAGGGGGAGTACGTGTCTTTTCTTTTTATTTTCTTTTGTATTCCTTTTTGTTTTTTATTTTTAAATTTTTTTTTGCGGCTCTCCCGCTCGTCCTGCCGCGTGTTGTGGGGAGCCGCGGCAGTAGGTTAAGAGGGGGGAGGGAGGAAGGGTGTAGAGGCGCCACTGAGCACCTCCCTCCAGGTCCCGCCGTCCGTCATCCGTCGATTGGCCGCAGAGGGGGAAGCGCGTCTCTCGAAGCGGCCTCCCTCCTTCACTCGAGGCCCCGGCTTCCCGTCTTGCCACGGGCCTCGGCTCCGCCCCCTGCTCCTCTCGGGTTTTCTACGGGGAGCTCGGATCTCCCCTTGAGTCTTGTGGCTCCTCTCCGCTGCCGATCCTATGCCCCAGGGTTGGCGTGGGATGGGGGGCTTTCAGAGCGCCTCCGGCATCACCCCTCTCGCCGCGCGGCCCGCCGTCCTGCGGAGCCCTTCACTTAGGCGGCCATCATTAGTCGTGGCCAGACCACGCCCCCCTGATTTGTTTCTTAATGATCTTGTCAATAGATAATAGATGAGTGATGAATCGGTAGCTGGTGGGTTTATCAGAGTCTGGAGTGGGTTTTTGCAGAGTAGGAGGACTTGGGTTTTCTTAATAGCATTGGCAAAGGTGCCTTAAATGAGGGAAGTGTTGACAATGAATACGGTTGACAGAACTTTGCTCTAATGAAGAGTGAGAGTAAGATAGCATCTACATAAGACATAACTGCAGGAGTAGAGGATGTAGGTGAGGTAGGTCTGTGAGAGGCAGGGGTTTAAATGAATACCATTGTAAAATGCAGCTCAAAGGATTATGTGTCAGAGGTAAAATAAGGTATTGTTGATGTATTTTGCTATCTTCTATATTATTGTACTTTAGCAGACTTTGAGGGCAATGTACTTGTCTGAGAAGTAAGGGACTGGAGGGTCAGGTGAGGGTTTGAATGTCCTGAGGACCATTCTTCTCTGTTGGAAGTTTATCTGATGGTGTTAGTTTCTCTGACGGTGTTGGTACTCTGAGTTGGCTGTGTATGAAGTGAAGGATTTCAGTAGCATAGGCTTCTCACTGGTTCTGTTCTTCTGCATTTTTTTTCCTGGGACACTTGATGTTGGCAATGTCTTTGGAATGTGGGATGCTGAAGTCAACAGCTTGTAATTGTGTATTTTAGTTGGATCTTAAATGTTCACATGTTTCCTGGAAATGTATTGAAAACATTTATAAGGTTGTTGATGTCAGACAGGGATGTGATAGAGCATGAGAGATGAGATAAAGCTAGAGGTAGTTGAAGGAGAATTATTGGAAGAATCTGAAGTTTTGTTTTTCTAGTTTGAGTTAAATGAGGTGTGTTGGTTAGACACTGAGAAGGATGATCGAGATGGCGAGGTGGTTCATCCACTCAAGGTGTATGGCTATGAGATGGCTGGTTTGGATGGCTGTTGATGTCAAGAAGACAAAGTTGAGGATTTAGCATTTGCAGTGTGTTGTTTAGGTGACAGACTGTGCCACATCAAGGGGGGGGAGTAATGAGGTTGAGGGTGTGCCTCTTGTTTTTATACTGCTTGAGTTGTCCGGTGGGTTCAAATCATCAAGAAGAGTATTGTTGGTGTGCTGGATGGATGAGGTAGTGGGGAGATGCTAGAATTTGTCAATTACATTCTTGCTCTGTCCAGGATGCCTAAAAATTAGGTGGAAAGTGATGGACTGAGTTACAGATCGCGGGAGGTGACGTGAGGATTGTTGCTTTCTTACCTTGGCTGTACAACCAGGAGAGCTCATCAATGACAGAAATGCCGTCTTCCTACTATGTGATTAGTCCGTACAGTGAATTTATGGGATTCCATGGATGATTTATGTATTAAAACACACAACCAGAATGTCTTGTTGTCAAAGACTGGGTAAGTACGGCAGGGCAATCTGCTCACACTGCTTCAACCCCAACCTCATCTTTAAATTCTCACTGCTGCTGTCCTTTCCATTAACCTTTTAACCCGAGGTGTTGCATATGTGCTCTCTTATCAAGTCCTTGCCATCTAGGGCCCTGGCCTGACTATTTCCGCCTCGGGCAGAGCCAGAACTTTTGGTCACTGACTCTTGGAGATATCACTTTTTCTCCATGCTGCAAATGCCAGCAACAGGGATCTTGTTTCCCTTGCTATTCATTTTTCTGCACGGTAATATTGCTTTTTTTCCCCCACGACTACAATCAACAGCAATGCACCACTAGTCCTTGGAGGGAAACCACACAAATAACCAGACGTAATTAATTGTGACGTTCCACCACGGTCCGCCATTATTTAAAATAGTAAAACTGTATTTAAGCTTTTTCTCTAGACTAAATTTAAGTTCATGCCACAGGCAGGCTTCGGGGAGGCCCCGGCCCAGCAAAATCCTGGTTCTACGTCATTAACAGGAACAGTTTCAACATGAGAGACGTCCTCAACATACAACTCCGATAGATACGTCAAAAGTATTATTTTCTTATCATTGGAAATTATATGGGGGAAATACAGGGCCTCCTCAAAGTATATACACGATCACGAATCATAACTCATCAATATCCATTCGCCTTTTAGAAATAGAAAAGGTGATTGGACGTTTTCATCTGGCTGAGATAATTTCGAGCTCTGTTTAAACTCAGTTCGTAAAAGCTGCATATGGTTTGCATCTCAGGATGTAAGCATGTGGTTGAGATTACTGCCCAAAACAGATCACTTGCAGCTTTAACTTCTCTCTTATTCGTTGAGTTAAATAGACATTAGAAGACATAAAGGGCCGTATTTATACTTTTTGACGCTAAACTGCGCTAACGCAGTTTAGCGTCAAAAAGTTTAGCGCCGGCTAACGCCATTCTGAAGCGCCATGCGGGCGCCGTATTTATTGAATGGCGTTAGCCGGCGCTAGCAGACCGGCGCTGCCTGGTGTGCGTGGAAAAAAACCACGTACACCAGGCAGCGCCGGCGTTGGGGAAAATGGCGTTAGGGCGTCTTAAAAATGGTGCAAGTCAGGTTGACGCTAAAAAATCGCCTCCACCCGATTTGCGCCATTTTTAACGACACCCAGACGCCATTTACATGACTCCTGTCTTAGTAAAGACAGGAGTCATGCCCCCTTGCCCAATGGCCATGGCCAGGGGACTTATGTCCCCTGGGCATGGTCATTGGGCATTGTGGCATGTAGGGGGGCACAAATCAGGCCCCCCTATGCCAAAAAAAATATATTAAAAAAAAAAAAATTATACTTACCTGAACTTACCTGAATGTCCCTGGTGTGGTGCCCTCCATCCTTGGGTGTCCTCCTGGGGTGGGCAAGGGTGGCAGGGGGGGTCCCTGGGGGCAGGGGAGGGCACCTCTGGGCTCATTCTGAGCCCACAGGTCCTTAACGCCTGCCCTGACCCAGGCGTTAAAAAGAGGCGCAAATGCGGGGTTTTTTGACCCGACCACTCCCGGGCGTGATTTTTGCCCGGGAGTATAAATACGACGCATTTGCGTCGCAGTCATTTTTTTGGACGGGAACGCCTACCTTGCAACTCATTAACGCAAGGAAGGCGTTCACGCAAAAAAATGACGCTCTTTACTCATACTTTGGCGCTAGACGCGTCTAATGCCAAAGTATAAATATGGCGTTAGTTTTGCGCCGAATTTGCGTCGAAAAAAACGACGCAAATTTGGCGCAAACGGAGTATAAATATGCACCAAAGTGTTATCTTTCCTACGGTTGATCATTTCCTACAGTTCCCCCTAAGAGTTTTTTATTCTATTTAAAACATTTTATGTAAAGCAGTATCGAAAAGTGAAAACTGTCTATTGGTGTTTGTTTTGTTTACTAGCTCCTAGTATACGGAGGTCAATATTTAAATTGTTTTAAAAAGCGGTGCCAATTCGCTGTGGAATATCTCCCAAGAAAGATCACATACACATGTTTGGTATTCATAAGAAAGTTATATTACGCTGATGTGTTTTACCTTTTATTTACACGAAATGAGCTCAGACAAACAGAAGCTATGAAAAGGCAGACACATCCTTATAACAGGATGACACCTTCAATCACATTGTAAAGTTTCGCTACTCCAAAACAGTAACGACACTAACGGTGCAAACAGATCTTTAACGACTACAATTTGAAGTGCATCAACATGTTTTCATTTTAGACTGTAATGCCTTCTGCACCAGATGATAGCCTCAAGAATTCTCTAGCGTATACACTGACTCTACCTGCATACCATACCAGAACTTACACGACGAAGAAACGAAGATGAGAATAATAACGATGAATATCCCTCCATCTTTCTTTTCCAGTGACATAATAAGTATTATGATGATATTGCACATAGGCGCAGTGGGGGGGCTATCCCTGGATGCTGAATGTGGTCCAAATGCACTGCAATATTGTGTATGCACTAATGCAATATTCTAAGTTAATATGGATAGCGGTGGCATGGAGGTTGGGAAGTTCCAGGTTGGTGAGCCTTGGACATGAAAGGGTCAGACAGATTTGCTATTTTTAAATTTAGGAAATTGGCGTAAGAAACACAACCCAGATGTGAGGTTGCGAGTGGGAGTATATTTAGAGAATTTATTAGCCGGTTTACGTAGATTATAAATAACCTGTTGTCAACACCCCATCTGTCTGTCGTTTTTCGGAGGAGTGAGGACTGCTTTCGTAATGTGAGGGATTTGGACGACTGACCGGGAGAATGGGGAGGTCACTGTGTCCCAGCAGAGTTCAGACTCTGCAATAGAGACCTTCACTAATATTGATGTAACAGGATGTGCTCTGAAATTTGCCACCATAGGGCAAGTGTCACACATGTTGGATGGCATCATGCTGTAGAGAAATAGGGAGTGAGTCACACAAAAGGCAGAACTGATTGGTTTACAGTTACTTGACAATGACATGGTATCCTTTACTCTACATTTCCATGGAGGGCCAACCGACCCATCCAAGTACTAGAATGAGAAAAGGAAAATGCCTGATGTTCATGCTCTGGAGAATACCAGCAGTGTTGCCTTAGCCGCCACCTGATTCTGCAAAAGACAGTCTCCTAAACAGACCCCAATGGCTGTTGGAACCTTGGCTTTCTGTGGGAGCATAGACCTTTTAATCCTATATCTTTAGTCACTAAGGGCCTGATGCTTTAATGTCCTGTATCAGAGAAAGCATGCTACACACTGAAAACAATTCCATTTGAGTGGAGAACTACTAGTTGGATTATACTGCCAGTTTCTTAGCTTTGAGCACTTGCCAACTGTCCCCAATTGACTGAACTAGGAGTAACGTCCTGAAGAACAAGAAGACAAAGAATATTGGTTGTAAGAAACTGAATTGTTGGTTAACTGGGGTGCGAGCCATGGTAAAGGAGCAGCCACAATCCTTGTCAGGGTAAGTCACCAGCAAAACCCAAATTAACCTGTGCTCAACCCCCTGGTAGCTTGGCATAGAACAGTCATAATTAACTTAGAGGCAATGTGAAAAGTGTGTGTGCAACACTTCAAACAGTAACACAGTGAAGGCACACCACAGAAGGAGCCCATAAGAGGTTTAGAAAAATAGAATGAGTTCCAATAAATAAAACCAAAATGACAAAAATCCAAATAGTTGAACCGGAGATATTGAATTTTAAGGTTTTAGAGAAAATAGCACCAAAAGGTATAGATCAATAACTGTGGATGTCTGATTGTGTTAGACCATGACGAAGTCACAAGCTCAGGCTGACCACAATAGAGCATGGGTTGGAAACAGAGGAGCCAGTTAGGCCCGCTGAACAAAGCACCTTAAATTCTGGATGGCAGAGGGTGGTGTGGATTCCTGTTGAAGATGCATCGCTCAGCCAAGGCGATGTGTCAGTTTGGAAATGTGGTGAGGCTGTGGTGTGGAGTCCCGTTGAAGATCCCATTGACGGGGCTTGAGATGTGAACTCCTGCATCGGAAATGCACAGCACAATTGGCAAGATGTGCTGCTTCTGAAGAGCTTTGAGGCTACAATGTGGAGTCCAGCATCGTCATTGAGCTGCCATCGATGAGAAATATGAGGGCCTGTGCTGAGGGTGCATTGCACATTGGCAGTTTAAAAGGTGATGCAGCAGCTACGAACGTCTTTGCAACAGGTCCAATCCACACAGCAGCGTCAATGCGTTGTTCTGCTCAGGTTTGCGCCGTGCAGCAGAGGAGATGTATCGGTTTTGCTGGGTCTGGCAGAGCACCTTAGGCCCACTTCCAAAGGTCCAGACTGGCGTTGCACCATTTGGCAGGGTGGACTCACAGCAAGGTTGTTGGAAGCCTGTTGTGTCCCTGAGGCCTCAAGAGACTTGGGCCCTCATTATGACATTTGCTGTAAGTCCCACTTACTGCCAGGGTGACTGCCGCCAACAAACCGCTACCCATATTATGACCCACACATAGTAATCCGTCACTATACAGGCACACACACAAGTCCGCCAGCCCACAGGTCAGTGATAAACTGGCGGTACCAAAACCCACACCGTTACGCCAACATCACTACGCCCACAATATTATGACACACAAATCAGCGCGGCAGACACTCAACTGTGGTAAACCATTGGTGGTACATACCGCTGCGCTCAAAATACACAGACACATACAAAACAACACCACATTGGACAATTCAAACTACACACACCTGACACACATACACACACCACACCCACACCCACACCACTATAAAACACACACCCACACTACCCACATCCCTTTACGAAATCCCTAACAAAAATTGCCACTAGAGAGAGAGACACAGCAAGAGCACCCACAGAACCAAAGCCACAGAACACCATCACCCATACACCATCCACGCACCTCATAGCACACACCCCAACACATCACCCCACACACCATCACACACACCACTCACATGACACCCATAGCACCACAAAGACAATACAGGTTCTCAGAGGAGGAGCTAAGGGTCATGGTGGATGAAATCATCTGGGTAGAGCCACAACTATTCGGATCACAGGTGCAGCAGACATCCATCGCTAGGAAGATGGAGCTATGGCGGAGAATTGTGGAAAGGATCAATGCCGTAGCACAGCACCCAAGAAAAAGGGTTTGACACTAGCCAAACTGATGAACAGCCCTCCACCCCCACTGATGCTAGTAGACAGGAGGCCCCACCAAAGGAACAACAAGTCACCAGTACCGCACCCCCTGCAGAAGGAGAACCACGCCGCAAACGGTCCATGCGATCCAGACAGGAGCCGGAGAAAATTGCCAAGACCGCCACCAGGAAATAAGACTCTCCTGATTGTCACCCTTGTGTCCCACTCTGTCACCCTGTCCACCTTGAACTGCCATTGCTCCAGTACCTATGCACCCTTGTACAATGCACCTGTGATACAAATAAACTCTATCCTGGACTGTCCTCCACCACCCCACCAGCCTATGGCAATATCCCATCCACTTATTAGCACATAAATAGACATCCTTATAAAAAATACACGTATGGAGTCTGTCAAGTGATTGAACTATGTATTAGTTTCACAATCTTTAAACATTGCAATTCAACTGTACAGTAATGCATACTTGGGTATGACCTGTAGTTTGCTCCAGTCAATACACCAGGAGCCAGAGTGGGGCACATATATCTGTAAATAGACATGTCAAAGGGTACAGTAAGTGGCCATAGTAGTGGGAATATCAGCCTGCCAGTGAAAATGTACAATAAAAAACTGAAATGGAAGGTAAAGTTACAGTGTCTTACCTGTGTGTCACTGGAAGTACTGTTGAATGATTGCTGTTCTTTTGTCCACTTCCTCATCCTCTGCCTCATCTTCATCACTGTCCACAGGGTCCACCGCTGCCACATGCCCATCTCTAGCCTCATCCTCCTGCAGAAAAGGCACCTGGTGATGTAAGGCAAGGTTGTGCAACATGCAACATGCCACCATGATCTGACACACCTTCTTGGGTGAGTAGCACAGGGATCCACCTGTCAGATGCGGGCACCTAAACCTGGCCTTCAGGATGCCAAAGGTGCGCTCAATAATTCTTCTTATACGCCCATGTGCCTCATTGTCACGTCTGCCTAGCATTCCTCACTGGGGTAAGTAGCCATGAGAGGTTGGGGTAACCAGAGTCACCTGCAAATACCGAGGGATACCTGTTCGCCAGACACTAACCCTTAGGGCCAACAACATACCCATACACCAACATATACTGTGTGGGGACCATGGGCTCACCTATTAGCCACACCCGGTGCCTCTGGAGTTGAGCCGACACATATGGGATGCTGCTATTCCTCAGGATAAAGGCAGCATGCACAGACCCAGGATACTTTACATTCACATGGGAGATGTACTGGTCCGCCAGGCACACTATCTGCACATTTATAGAGTGAAAGCTCTTTTGATTTCTGAACATCTGTTCATTTCTCTGGGGGGGGGGGCAAAGGCAACATGTGTACCATCTATAGCCCCAATAATGTTGGGGATATGTCCCATTGAATAGAAGGCAGCTTTCAATGTGGACAAATACTCCACCCGGGGGATTTTGTTTTTAGATGTGCATGTGTTTCATTAGGGCAGACAACACTCTGGTCAGCACTATTGAGAACATTGACTGAGACATTCCTGCTGCCAAGCCCAATGTCACTTGGAAGGAGCCAGTTGCCAGGAAATGGAGCACAGATAGGACTTGCACAAGAGGGGGGATCCCAGTGGGGTGACAGATAGCAGAGATCAGGTCTGGCTCTAATTGGGCACACAGCTCTTGGATTGCGGCCCTGTCAAGTCTGTAGGTGAGGATAATGTGCCTGTCCTCCATTGTTGCCAAGTCCACCAGGGGCATCTACACGGGGGATGTCTCCATCTCCTATTCATCCTCATCGGTTGTAATCTAGGGGGCAAAACGATGAGCATCTGGTCAGTATTCAACATTTCCTAAATGTACAGTGCATTGCATGTTGTGACAGAAACAGTATGTTGATGAATAGGCCCAATGGTGCCTATGTGTGCTGTGACACACTTAGGTGCGATGGTCTGACCCCCCCCCCCCCCGAAATGGTGGCCACCTATCCTGTGTGGATGGACAGGTGGAAAAGAGGTAATGCTGCTGATGTTGTGTGCCATTGCATGAGGCGGTCTAGTATCGCTGTGCAACTCCTCATTGGTTAACATTGGGCCCTATCGGTTATAGTAGCCAATGGTGATGTACGCTGGCGGGCGGTGACAGTACGGACCGCCGAGAGCGTGACCCCCATTTTCAATCTGTTCACTCACTTGCTACCTGACCTTCAACAGGAGAGGACCTACACTGCAAGTGCTGCTGTGACCTGTGTCTGGAACCGACCATGGCTCGTGTCACTGGGGAAAGGGTCCCTGCCTTCACCATTGCGGAGTTGGAGAGACTGGTGGCTGGGCCCTACCCCAGTACTGAAAGCTGTGTTGGCCTCCAAACCAACAGGCGAGTACACTGCGAGCATGATGCATGGGGCAGGAATGCATGGAGTGCTGTACGTGAGGGCCTTGTGTAAGGGGGGTGGTTGAGGGGTGCTGGGCTGCGTGCTGCATATATGGTGGGCAATGTATGAGCGTAAGGGGATGGGCGCGATATGGTGGGCTATTAGTATAACAGCCCCGACGGTATGACTGATACCCTTTTTCTATGTGTATTTCCTCTGCAGGTCAGCACCCATCAGAAAATGGGTATATGGAGGGCCATCACCAAGGATGTGCGGACCCTGGGGGTCTACGGCAGGTGGAGAACCCACTGATGCAAATGGTGAGAGGACCTGAGATGCTGGGCACAGAAGATGGCAGAGGCCCAGCTGAGGATGGCCTCCCAACGGGGAAGGGGTGCTGGTCGAACCCTGACCCCCTGATGTTCCGCATAGTAGCGGTGGCCTATCCGAGGCTCGATGGGCGCGTGAGGGCATCACAGCAGCCACAAGTGGGTGAGTACAGTTCCCAATATACTACTTGCGCGTGGTGGGGTGGTCTCTGGGTGGGGGATGTGCACCTGTTGGGGCCCAAGGCCAGGACGGACATTGCAGGGTAGGTTCCATGTTGGGTAGGGGCTGATGAACTCCACCTCCAACCAAGCTAGTGGGCATCCACTACTGGGCAGGGCTCTGTGGGTCTCAGGTATGCTGCAACTGGCGTTAGGTATTACTGTCCATGGCAGGGTGACTAGCATTGTGACTGGTAGTGCATTGCCTAGTGCGTAGGGCTGTTCCCTGTGTGTTGTGTAGGCCAACGGTGGTGTTGTTGCTGCCATCGACCAGGTGTATCCTCTGTCTCTTCCCCCATTTTTGTTTTGTCATCCTGTCCTTACGTGCATTAGCATCATCTGTCAGAGGAGCAGAGGCACCGGCGACGGAGGGAGCTGCATCCCACGTGGCCCAGGAGGCCGAATCCACCGATGGTGAGGGCACCAGTGCGACGGAGGGCGAGGGGAGCACCACGGAGGAGACAGGAGGGGACAGTTCTGACAGTGATACCTCCTCCGATGGAAGCTCCCTGCTGGTGGCGGGCACCACTGTGGCCACCCCAACTACAGGTACAGCCGTCAACCCTTGTACAAGCACCACCCTCCCAGCTGCCCCTCAGTTTGTTTCCCGTGCCCGCTCACCCGGAGGGTGGGCATATCCTTCGCCCCAGGAACCTCAGGCCCTGCCCCAGTTAGCCCTGCTGCCCTGAGTGAGGAGGCTATTGACCTCCTGCGATACATCTCTGTTGGGCAGTCAACCATTGTGAATGCCATCCAGGGCCTGGCAGGGCATTTGCAACATACAAATGCATTCCAGGATGGCATTCACTCTGGCGTGGCGGCCCAACAGAGATCATTTCCAGGCTCTGGCCTCCTCCCTGATGGCAGCTATTGTTCCTGTCTCTGGCCTCCCCCATCCAACTTCCTCTACCCAATCCCATTCCCCTGAACCCCAACCTATCCCAAGCACACATTCAGACCAGCATGCACCCAAGACAACACACAGTAGTGGCTCAGGTGAACACAAGCACCACACATCCCGCAGGCACTCACACAAACCAGATGCTGACATAACAACATCCGCTGCCTCCACTTTGTCTCCCACCACCTCATCATCCAGCTCCCTCCCACTAGTGTCTCCACTCACACCTGCATGCACTACAACCACACCCACACCCACTGCCTCCATCACCATCAAGCCTATCACTGCACGCCTCTCACTGGCAGTCACTACCCCCACATCCATGCACACGTCCCCTGTGTCCTCTCCCACTGTGTCTGTGCCCCTCCTCCCAAAGTACACAAACGCAAGCACTCAGACACCCAAAAGCCATCCACCTCACAACAGCATCCAGCCCATGCACATGCATCCAAACACAGCAGACAGACACCTCCTACAACTACTTCCTCTTCCTCCACTCCCAAACCTTCACCCTCTTCCTGCCCCAGTGTCCCTAAGAAGCTTTTCCTCTCTGCCGTTAACCTCTTCCCTACCCCTCCCCCCGTCCTTCACATTGGGCCAGGGTGGGCAGAACCCAGGCTAGCACCTCAGCCACCCAGTCCACAGCCACTGTAGTTTCTGCAGCTACTGCAGGTTTGAGAGGCCCCAAGGAACCACCCATCAGCGCTGGCATTGTGCCTGCACCAGCTGCCAAAGGGAAGGGCAAGGATGTACCACCTGCTTCCAAGGGCAAGGAGGCACCACCAGCTTACAAGGGGAAGGGAAAGGAGGCACCACCAGCTTACAAGGGGAAGGGCAAGGTGGAACCACCAGCTTACAAGGGGAAGGGCAAGGAGGCACCACCAGACGTCAAGGGGAAGGGCAAGAAGGCACCACCAGATGGCAAGGGTAAAGGCAAGGGGGCACCACCAGACAGCAGGGGCAAAGTATCCTGCCCCTGCAGGCAGGAGGGACAGGAGCCTGGTGCTGTGAGTAAATCTGAGCCTCCAACACCAACCATGGCGCTTCAGCCATCCGAGGCTGCAGGGGAAGGGCTGGAGCCTCCCCTCACCTCTTCCAGCACCACCACTAGCACCACTGCCAGCAGCACAAGCCCCAGTGGGCAGCCGTCTGAGGCTGCAAGGGATGGGCTGAAGCCTCCCCCCACCACTGCCAGCAGCGCCACCAGCACCACTGCCAGCAGCAGCTGCCCCAGTGGGCAGCCGTCCGAGGCTGCAGGGGAAGGGCTGGAGCCTCCCCCCACCACTGCCAGCACCGCCAACAGCACCCACATCAGCAACGCCACCTGCACCGTCACCTGCACCGCCACCAGCACCACTGCCATCAGCAGCAGCCCCAGAGGGCAGCCATCCGAGGCTGCAGGGGAAGAACTGGAGCCTCCCCCCACCACTGCCAGCATCGCTACCAGCACTGCCACCGGCACCGTCACCAGTGCCACTGCCAGCAGCAGCCCCAGTGGGTAGCTGTCTGAGGCTGCAGGGGATGGGCTGGAGCCTCTCTCCACTACTGAAAGCACCTGCACTGCACAACTGAGCAGCTGTTTCCACCGGCGGGCAGAGTGTAGTCCTGCCTCCATGGAGTGTAATGCATCCTGTCCACTGTAAATCATGTGGGTCTGACACCCAGGTGAGTGACTGTGAACTTGCACTCCCCAAGATCTGTATCACAGGGCACAAAGACCCCTCCAGAACCAGTGGAAGAAAGCATCCATTTTCCCCCTCCTTGGCAGGATGAAGCACACTGGGCACAAAGCCCCTTCCAGAACCAGTGGAAGAAGGCATCCACTCACCCCCTCTTTGCCAGGATGAAGCACACTGGGCACAAGGCCCCCTCCAGAACCAGAGGAGAAGCCATCCACTTGAGAGGCTGTGGCCTTGCACTCCCCAGGACCAACCAGTGGGCAACCCACCCACTAGACAGACTGTGGCTTTGCACTCCCCAGGACCAAGCAGTGGGCAGACCACCTCCTAGAGAGACTGTGGCTTTGCACTCCCCAGGACCAAGTAGTGGCCAGACCACCCACTTGAGAGACTGTGGCTTTGCACTCCCCAGGACATCGCACAGGGCATGTTGCCCCCTCCATGACCAGTGATGTTGACCCATCTTCCAGCTGAGGTGCCCCCCATTCCCCGTCCCCCCGAGGTGCCTGTGTATTTTCAACCTGATGCCCCAGCAGTGTTCTCTCCGTGTTGATGCAGGAGTAAGGTGGGACCTTGGCCTATGTGATGTGGCCCTGTGGCCCACGGACATTATAGACTGGGCAGTGTCCCTCCATTTGTATATACGTAAATACTGTTTTGAATGTTGAGGATGTATTTCTAGAATTATATCTTATTTTACTCACTTCAAAGACTTCCTTTTGTCCATGCATTATTGCTGAGGGGTATCGGGGTGGATGTTAATGTTGTGCATCTGTTTGTGTGTATGTTGTTGAGGGTGGGGATGTTGCGTGTGTGTTTCACTCTCTTTTTCCTCCCCCCTCCCCTGTGTGCTAGGCGGCAGCACTCACCATGGTCGTCGTCGCCGGCGTTGGTATTCCTGTTGTAGGATGAGGTAGACCAGCATGGGGAACACCTGCAGTTCGGGCTCCATGGTGGCGTGGTTCTTCCCTGAGTCTCCAGAGGTGAGTCCTTTGACTTCTGAGAACTGTTTACGCTGTGCTTTTGTTGTCGTTGGTACCGCCCCGGAAAAGGTGGCAGATAGGCCTATTGTAATACAGTGGGCTGTACATTGTCTTCCGCCTGGCTGTTGGCGGTTACCGCCGCAGTGCGTGTTGCTACTGCCGCGCGGTCAGTGTGTTAAAGTGGCTGTCTGTGTTGGCGGTTTCCACTGTGGTCATAATTCCATTTTTGTTACCGCCGGCTTGTTGCCAGTATTACTGCCGCTTTATCACCGACCGCAAGGGTTGTAATGAGGGCCTTGGTTGTGGATGGTGGGAGAAGCTTCTAGACGGTGGCTTTGAGGTACAAGGAATTCCCTGCCCCCCACTCTGACTCCAATCTGGCTGGAGGGACAATGCAGGGTTGATAGGCCTTGTGCCAGGACACATCTTATTCAGGTGTAAGTGAGGCTGTGTCCAGCTCTTCCCTCCCATCTTGCCAGCTTTAGCCCATCCAGTCAGAACTAAGCTCCTGTTGTGTGTGACTGTCTAGGAGGAATACACAAAGCCCAACTGCCAACTACACTCAGCCATGTGACCAGAGACTGGCTGCAGGCACCAAATAGCTAAGGCAATAAAATGTCAACATTCTAAAAGTGGCATTTTCAGAATTTAAAGTCTAACTTCATCAAAAGTGAGGATTTTAAATTAGGATTCAAGAGACACCAAACATAAACTAGTTATGTTTTCCCATTTAGAAATTACACTTATGAAATGTAATAGGGCAACTCCAATGTTATCCCATGGGAGAGATAGGCCTTGCAGAATTGAAAAACAAGTTTAAGAGTTTTTCACTACCAGGATAGGTAAAACTCAAAAGTACATGTTGTACGTTTTAAATACATTGCACACTGCCCTCCAAGCTGTCCAGGTTTTTCACCAGGGTTGACTTATATTAAAAATACTGACTTACATAAAAAGGAAGGTTTAGGCCAGGCACAGGTTAATTTGGCAGGTCCAAATGGCAGTTTAAAACTGCACAAACAGGCTCTAAAATGGCTGGCCTGAGGCTTATATAAAGGGTTGCATAAGTTGGTGACATAATCAGTACTGCATGCCTACTCGTGGCATTTACTTTACAGGCCCTGGGTGCATGTAGTACCACATTACTAGGGACGTGTAAGTAAATTAAATATGCTGTTAGAAAGGGACCTTCTGGTTGGCTAGGGTATGCATATAAGCCAGGCAGGACCCACCACTCTAGTTAGGGCAAGTTAGTTACAAACAAAAGATAACCTGTCCTCACCCTCTGGTAGCTTGGCAAAGAGCAGGCATACTTATCATCAAAGGCAATGTGTAAAGTGTTTGTGCAGCACACTCACAAAAGAGATTCTACACAGGATTATGTAAAAATAGATTGCTATATTATACATCCAAAAAGACCAAAAACAACACAAATCCTAAATAGTATGAAATTATTTGGATAATACTCATATTTTTTTTTCTTCGAAAATCTGTTTATTATTTTCAATCATACTGTAACATTTTGACTTTTACATCAGCACTAGGATAACAAATCTGTGCAATTATCAGTCATCTATATAAGCACATCAGGAGAAAGTAGGCATTGAAACAGTTGATAGCTAGACCTCCAATCGGAATACTCAATTACACTCTGCCAGAAGTTACATATAGCAGGATTAATTGACACACGAATGCAAAAGAAAATGTCAACACACTGAATTCTTTAGTCACAAATGGATAACCTGGAGGATGATAAATACCCCAGTGCCCCTCTAATCCGCGCACGAATATCAATACATTCGTACAGAATTGTGCTTGCAAATATTGATCCTAAATCAAACAACAGATAACAATAAGAACAGTAACAAACTTTGGAGTACTATTCCTTCAGTCAATAGACTTTGAATGAAGCACGTCTTTGTGTGTGCGGGAACCCCCCTGCTGTATCCATTCGTACCAATATAGGGCAGGAACACATTCAAACTGAAGACACCTCCTGCCTGTGTAGGACCCAGCAGCGCCCCTAAAACAGAGACTGGGCCAGTAACCCGAGCTCAGGCACCTTCTGCCTCGTGCTCCCGCGTCTGGATCCGGTGCACTCCCACCTCAGCTGCTAGACTAATTCCTCCACACCTGAGTCCGGTCCCGAGCCTTGCAGGCATGCCATCATCATCTCCCAGCTGCCTCATAATGGATACTTATGTAACCCCAGTGCATCCTCCCGTCTTAACGCCACTCTCCACTTGCCCAAATCTCGAATGAATACTTCCAGGCCCGCTTGGTTGGCGGGTCCGACAACTTCCACCTACGGGTTATCAGCCGCTTAGCTGTTATCAAGCCTAGATCCAGAAATCTTGCAGCAGCTCTATGTCATGTGCCCCTAGGAAAGAGGCCCAGCACACAGAACTCCCATGTAAACGGAACCGAGCGCGACATGCACTCCGACAAGCAGCCTACCACTGCTCTCCAGAAACAGTGTAAGAATGGACAGGACCATAGCATGTGAATCATATCTGCAATAATGTAGGAACAGCAGGGCAAGCCGCATCACAACGAGAAAAATATCTGTTAACGCGAGCTGGAGAGAGGTATGCCCTTTGAATGATATAGAACTGTATCAAGCGAAATCTGGAGTTACGGGGTATATTAACATGGCTGGAGAGAACAGAGTTCCATTGCACATCTGTGAGTGAGGCAATCGCATCCGTGTCCAAGGCCGCACGCAGTATGGTGCACTCTAGGGTCGTATGCATGCGCAACGCGTCAGGGAACCACCTAATCAAGTGTCGTCCCTGCCCCATCGCCTGTATGTACTGTACCAGCAGATGCATGGAGGGAGCAGTTGACAGGTCGCCCCACTTAGATGCTAAAGAACTCAACAGTGAATTATATAGCAGAAACTGTCCTGCAGGTAGGCCCGACTCCTGAACCAGTTCGGGGAACGAGATCAGCTTATCATCATTATAGAGGTCACCCACCGTATACAGCTCCGCCCCATGCCACGCATGCAGTTCGGGACCTGACATAACTTTGGGGCCTCGGGGAGTACCTAGCAATGCCAAGGCTGGGGCAAATGGGACTATCCCCCCGGTACGGCACAGGGACCTACAATAACAGCTATAGGTTACCCTAAGAAATATCTGTCCCGGCAACGCCGCTCGTGTGAGCGGGTGAAATAAATGTGACACTTGCATGAGGGACCAAGGGCCCTCTGTGGTCACCGTGTCTTTGAGGTGAAGGCCCGCCAGTCATATGTATAATCACTGGAGCTGAGAGGCCAAGTAGTAGTTCTCCAGGTTAGGGACTGACAGGCCACCCTTCTCCAGTGGCAAATACAGTTTTCTCAGCGCAACTCTGCAGCGCCCCCCATTCCAAATAAATTCCCTCAGCGTGGACTCCAGGTTCCTAAAGAAACTGGCCGGGATATAGTGCGGGAGGTTAGAAAAGTAATACAATAGACGTGGTAAGACTATCATTTTTAGCAGTGCTATCCTACCCGCCACCGACAGCGGCAGCATCTGCCAGAAAGCCATCTGGGATTTGATAGAGGACACCGCTCTCTTAAGGTTGCTGAGGCGTGCGTTCGCGCCGAGTGAGCAGCATAATTCAAGCGACGCAGCTGTTTGAGTAGGGATAAGCGCTCGCCGTGGGCCCTGGATAACAAAGCCGCCTCTGTGGGGCTTTGAGCAGCCTCCCTCTCAGGGTGCAGCAAGCCTCGCTCGATATGGGCAAGGTGATGTTCAATCGAGAGGCGCAGATTCCACTGGGTCCCCATACAGTGGCCTTGTATAAAGACCTTAAAGGCATCCCATTCTAACAGGCCCGTAGAGGCAGTGCCATTATTTTGTTAAAAAAATTCAGGGATCCCCACATCGAGCGATGCTTTAAAGGCGTCATCCTCCAGGAGTTCAGGTCTGAGTTTCCAAGTAGGGACAGCTGGAGGGGAACTATCTCAGCCCAGGCGCACAATCTGTGGGTTGTGGTCTGAGTGCATGCGTCCTAAATATTCCGCGTCAACAACCACAGAGGTCAAGTTTTGTGTGCAAAGTATTCTGTCTAGTCGCACATGCAGGGAGTGCGGGCAGAGTAGTACGGGTAAACGCTATCTCTGACATTCCGCTGCCACCATATATCTATCAGGTGCCAGTGTTGGGTCCAGGTGGCTAGCCCACGCGCAGCTGCCACAGTAGGTGATGTAGGCAATGGGGGGAAGGAACGATCTAAGTCAATATCTAGCACACTGTTGAAATCCCCTCCCAGTAACCAAGGGTATTCACTCCAACCCGATAATTGATGGGACAAAGTGTGAGGAAGGAAGTCTGATCCACATTTGGGGCGTATATAGAGCCTAGCATTATGGCCGGACCTGCAAGCCTCGCACGTACCAGGGCGAATCTCCCCTGCGTATCTATGATCTGGTCCTTTGTCACAAAGGGGACACCCGGTTTGATCCAGACCAGGGTTCCCCTAGCAAAGGTAGAGTGGCCTGTTGCATATAACTGCCCTCTCCGAACGCTGCTGCAAGCGAGGGAGCTCCGAGAGCACCAAATGGGTCTCCTGCAGGAAGGCGATGTGGACCGAGTGCCTTTTAAGACATGAATATATGGAGTACCTGCGCCTAGGCGTGTGTATGCCGCGCACGTTCCAAGTAACCGCAATATATGGGTTCATGGCGGCATCAGTTCAGTGTTCCTGTATACTGCCCGTCCTGCCCTTAAGCGTAAGACTGCGCGTACAATGGCGGATTCCCAGCACCCAGACAGACATCCTGTGCATAGTCTCCGAAATAACCAGAACAAAACCAATACCATCAGAGCAGATGAACAACTGGTTCCCGCCTGTTAGAAATGGGGTTTCTGGTTGGCTATGGTATGCACCTCAGCCAGGCAGATCCTACCCACTCTAGTCAGGGCTAGGGTGTTACACGTCCAAGATAACCCTGCTCACCCCCTTGGTAGCTTGGCACGAGCAGTCAGGCTTAACCCGGAAGCAATGTGTAAAGCATTTGCACAACACACAAAAAACACATGACGCAAAATGTACACCACAAAGTAAACAAAACACTGAGCTATGTAAAAATAATCTGTATTGCACAAAACATAATTAGACCAACATTACACGTACGTAATACCCTGCTACCTTAGCAGTTGTCAGAATGTTACACAAGTTACTAATACTCTGAAAGAATAGGCAGTTGTCACATTAGAACACGTAAGTACTCAGGATTCTGCAACATAAGCAGTAGTCAAGAATTATAGAAAAAGATATATGCACTTGTCATGAACAATCCGTAAATAAAAGGAACATTAGAGAATATATCACAAGTCATACAATTACATATCAGTTAGACCTGCCCATAAAAGGAACATTAGCATGTATATGTAGGATCATAAAAATACACATCCCTAATGCCCATAACCAGAACCCTGGTAATACAGGTAGGGCACGAGAGTACCTGTTTCTGAAGAAGAGGCACTCCTCATGCCTAACAGACGAGCACTGGGGCCCCGGGCACTCCTGCGCGCAAAACGGGGGGATCCTGGTAGAGAGGGGTGGTCTGCACCCCCTCTACAATGAAAGACTGGGCCCCTCGGGGGACCCGTGATCCTTGGGGGCCCCCCAGGCCTCTAATGGCCCTCACCAGAGGAGGGGGGCAAAAGCCAAAGGTTTAGAGTAGTCGGGCCGATCGTGCCCCTAGCGCAGTGACCGGGGGAAAGGGAACTCCCTTTCTCCCCCGCGTCCTGCTTGTAGAGAGGCAGCCGCCCTTGTCCGCGGTGCAGCTGCCTAATGAGGAAGCGGGGGAAGCAGGGGCCTCTGATGAGGCTCCTCACCTGTTTCCCCAGGTGTCCGCACCCGGTCCGGTGCCTGAGCCGCGTGTCTACCTTCCCTCGTCCGCGAGGGAAGCAGCTTTGAAGAAGGGGAGCCGAGGTGTGCCCCGGGGGCGCTCTGAAAAGGGCGCGTCACCCAGGGACACGGTGGGAGCGGCTCGCTCCTTCCAGTGAGTTTGTTGGTGCCCTGGGGGCACGGAGATGAGCGCAATCCACGCGCTCCAACTTAGTTGGTGAACCCGGCTGCAGCGGTGATCCGGGCTCCAAATAAAGCGCTTTACACATCGCTGAGACCAAATCTGCAGCCTGGGCTGTGGCGGGGATTGGGCTCAAAATAAAGCGCTTTTCACAGGGCTCAGGTCAAATCTGCAGCCTGGGCCTGGGCAGTGATTGTCCATCAGCAACAACAAGCGCGCCGTTGGGAAGGCACTGTGGGCAAAGTTTGTAGAAGGGTTTGCAGGGGTGAGGGTCCACAGCACCCTGCCCCTGAGAGCAACCAAAACAAGATGGAGCACAGGGCTGGTGGGCCCAGCTACAGGCCAGCACAAGGGGTGCAGATGGTGGCAATTCCTCCTAGTGCCCAGGCAGGTCACAGGTCAGCACAACAGCAGCAGTCCAAGGTGGTTTCCTGGTGAGTCCATTCATCAGCTTTTTGTGTCCAGTTTCAAGTTCCAAGAATGTTCAAATTGTGGGGAAAGTTCCCCTGTTCTTATAGTCAGTTCTTACAGTGTTTTACAATGGTAAGGAGAGGAGGATCCAGCCAGTTACAACTGGTTCTGGAAGTGCCCTCTCTCTCCTTTCAGCTCAGGATCCAAACATCAGTGGGGGGTTAACGACCCTATTGGGTGAGGCCAGGGCACAGTCTTTGCAAATGCAGGTGTGCCCCGCCTCTCCCTTCTCTCGGCCCAGGAAGGCTTTACAATATGTAGATGCACCTCTGTGTTACCTCCACCCTCCCTGTGTTCAGGCTGTCTGAGAAGTATGCACAAAGCCCAAACTGTCAGTCTGCCCAGACGTTGATTGGAGACAAGCTGCAAAACACCAAAGTCATAAGTACAGATAAATGTGCACTTTCTAGAAGTGGCATTTCTGTGATAGTAATAAAATATACACATACACCAGTAAGCAGCATTTCTTACCACTATCACAACCATACCAAACATGCCTACGCTACCCCTCATAAATCAGACAATACCCCTTACTCCTAAGGCAGGGTATTTCCAATGCAATCCTACGAGGAGGCAGCACTCACAGCAGTGAGACATCAAGTTAGGCTGTTTGTCACTACCAGGACAGGCCAGACAACATGGCACATGTCCTTCCTTCTACATACATGGCACCCTGCCCAAAGGGCTAGCTAGGGCGTACCTTAGGGGTGACTTACATGTAGTAAAAGGGGAGTTGTGGGCCTGGCAAGTAAATTTAGATGGCAGGACCCTGTGGCAGGAAACTGCGCACACAGGCTCTGCGCTAGCAGGCCTTAGATAGGTTTGACAGGCTACTTCAGTGGGTGGCGCAAGCAGCGCTGCAGGCCCACTAGTAGCATTTAATTTACAGTCCCTGGGTATAGGGAATACCACTTTACAAGGGACTTATAGGTAAATGAAATATGCCAATCAGGTATAATACAATCATACCAAATTTGTAAGAGAGAGCACATGCACTTTAGCACTGGTAAGCAGTAAAAAAGTGCTCAGAGTCAAAACGTCAGCCAACAAAGGTCAGAAAAATGAGGAGGTAAAAAGTCTTCGGAAGGACCCTGTAAAAGGGCCAGGTCCAACACCGCCCAAACCCAACAACTCATACAGTCAACAAAATAATCACACATGTTAATTCTCTGCTAGTAGGAGAGTGGGGTAGGCCAGATCACACAAAAAATAAGCACGCACTAAGCCAGCCACCCCAGCTAGAGTGGATAACAGAATGGGGGGGCGGCAGCGAGCTGTGCTCTTAAACAGTGATCTGAAACAATTACAATACCAGTGAAAGCTGCACAGTCTACCTGCAAAGAATCCCATGCTTGGCAGTCGCACCATCAGTCAGCATATATTGGGTAGCATGTCATCTCTATAGACCAGGCGCACTGCTCACTCCAAGTAAAAAGTTACATCATTTCGGAGCCGTTCAGATAGGGCCTAATAAAGGTCATCCGCAGTACCGGGGGTCACAGCCCCCGGACACTCCGGAAAACCCAGTTCAGAGAACCGGTCCAGTGTGGCAGGGCGATCGCTGGGAGGCTGCAAAATGTCAATTTCCGATTCCGATGCCGCCGGAGAAGCACTAATAGCCGCCGCCGACTGCAGCACCGCGCGCCGCTCCTGTGTGAGCTGTTCCAGGTCAGGAGCGTGCGTAGCAGCCTCAGCGATCACACCGCCTCTCCTGCTGCCACGCCTCACCCGGTTGTGCCTGCTCTTCGACGCAGGCGGGATCCTCTCCGTCTCGCGGCCCGAAACGCGACCCGTTGACTCCAGCCATTCCCAAGCGGCTTCTGGCGTGGGGAAGAAGTAAGATTTGTTCTCAGCTATGATGCAGAGTTTGGCTGGGAATAAGAGAGAGTACTCCAAGCGCAGCGCCCGGAGTCTACGCTTCAAGGGTAGGTAGGAGGCCCGGTCTCTTTGCACCACCAGAGTGTAGTCCGGAAACAGCATTACTTGCGCATCATCCACCCGAGGCAGCGGGGAGGATCTCATAAGTCTTGAGAATAATATCTCGGTCCTCATAGTGGAGCAAGCGAATTATAAAGGGACGAGGGCTGCTACCTGGAGGCCTTGGTCGTGTGGGGATTTGATGAGCCCGCTCCACCGAGAAGAATGGGGTCAGTGTGCCTTCCGGCACTAGCCCCCGAAGCCAGTTCTCGTAATAGGCCACCGCATCACTTCCCTCCGCACTTTCCGGTAATCCAACCACCCATATGTTATTTCGCCTGGTGTGGCCTTCCACGTCTTCAACACGGCGCTCCAATTCTCCTATGCGCGCCAGTGCATCCCCCATTTTGGCCTCGAGGCGAGACGTCGCCGGAGTCAGCTCGTCCACTCACGCCTCTATCATATCGCTCAGCGTGCAGCAGGACAAGGTCACTGGCCACCTTGTCTATCTTGGTTTCCAGGGATGTGCAAGCTCGCTCCAGTGAGTCACTGATGCGCTCCACCGCGACCAGCACAGCATCCCGCTTCCGGCTTTCCTGCGCCGCAGCGTCCTGTGTTCTCCCAGCTCCAGTGCCAAAGCAAAGGCGGCCCATCCCCGCCATATCCAAAATCTATGTGGACTCCAACTGGCGCCACTCCACTCACCAGACGATACGCAACCAGTGTTGCCACCCAAGGGCCCACCGGTGCACCCAGCCAGAGCAGGAGGACCGAGCCAGGAGAGCGGCGTAACAAATGTGGCAGTTGTGTGGCAGAACGGGCCTCCCAGGTCAGCCCCCGGCCCCTCTCAGTCAGCCAGATCAGTAGCTCAGTGTCTCAGCACTGTAATCCAGTGGGGACCTACTCCCCGCCATCGGCACCGAAACCAACAACAAGTCCGCCTTAAGGTCACTCTGGGAACCTTCTAAACCAATGCTCCACCAGCTCGACGAAGGCCGGGCCCGCTTGCTTGCAGGTCACCGATATCAGGACCCCAGATGTCTCAGGCAAGTTCCCTGGCCTGAGGTGGACAGCGCGATCCAGGCCGCGCGGCAGGTAGGCCCGTGCCCCCTCACCAGCACGACAGCGCCTTATCCAGGAGGCCGCCCCCCGCTGCTGCGCGCCTCAAGGCTCCGACAGGCTCTGCTACGCTCCCAGAGGAGCAACAGTCCCCCAGGCACCCTCTTTCAACAGGCCCCGGCAGCCGGGCCTCCCCGGCACTTTAGCCACGCGCCTTACCGTGCCCGTGCCTGCCGCTCATCTGAGCCCGGCAGGCCACGGACCCTCTTGGGCCCGGCCCGATACAGCTCCGCGCCGCCCAAGGGAGCCGGTGCCCGAGATCGATGGGATCTGGGGCGCCACAGCTCTTCAGCGCGCCTGCCGCATGGGCGCCGCCGCCCTCAAAGCCCCTGTATGCCACCGGATAAGCCAGGCAGGACGCAGAGCTCTCTCAGCTCGCGTCCGCCATTATTGCTGGCTTGGCCATGCCCCCTTGGATAATACTCATTATCCTGATCACTACAAGACTAAAACAATATACATCATAAATATTTTGCAGGTAATGCAGATTGTTAGGGGGAATCACATAAATTGTAGTAAAAACATAGGGCACAGCGCACCTGCGATCCTATTATACTTTATATAGTAAATATCTATTTAATATGGTAATCTGGTGCCACTCTAAGCAATGCCGTTCCTGACTGTGGTTTTACGCGGCTCTCAGGGTCCTCTTTTGAGGTTTTACCCAGCCATGCCGGAAACAGAACAAGTTCCCCAAGTCCTGGATGAAGTCACAGTGGGGGAAGAGGGGTGGGGGCACAAACATATGGGGCAAACAAGAGATCTCCCTGGGTCTCTCATTTTCTATTCCCTCAAACGCAGCTGCCCATGAGTGTGCGGTGCAGCAGCCAAAACACACCTTTCTCTGGGCCATATCAGAGCCCACACGACTTCCTCCTGGTCTGATCTGGGCAGCAATGACAACCTCTTTCATGCCGGGCAACGTGATCCCACACAGCCAGTGAGGTCAAAATCCAGGCGAATCCCTCCCAAGGAGTAGTGGACGTAGCCCAACAAGTTGGATTCGGTTTGCAGTACGGGCAAAGCAGAGACTATGCTGACATTGTCTGGGCCTCCCCTTGCCTTGGCAACATGTCTTTTCTCTGAAAGGTGTCTCAGGGCATACAGCCTGTGCAGCAGCATCTGTGAAGGGGGCATGCTACTTCACTATGCAGAGTGTTTGGGACCTTGGTGACACAATAGCGCTCACCATGCGCTGGTTTGTAGAACATGCCCATCAGGTTGGAGACAGGCAAAGAGCACACTATGCACTTCCATGTAGAATGGGCACATCAGGCTGGAGACAGACAAAGCGCTCATCACATGTTGCCCTGTAGAAAGTGAAGCACTAGGTCTTTAGAGATCTGCCATGTGCTGATTCTCACACAAGCTGGGAGCCTTTAGTCCCCGCTCCCAGCCAGACCACACCTGACTGACTCACTGGGATTAGAGTCTAATGGAAGTGGCACATTGCAAAAATATTTTATGACCCTGAGATTTCCCAAAGAACAAGGAGCAAGCCAACAGGCCCTTGGAGAACACTTAGGGGAACATAGGGAGCAGCAGGCCAACGCATAAAGTCAAGTTGCAAAGTGGCAGTCCCTCCTGCAGCCCAGCAGTCAGCAGGCAGTAGGCCAGAACAACAAAGCAGGTAGTCTAAATGGCAGTTCCTCTTGACCTCACAGCAGTCTTCTTGGCAATGCGCGGATTGTAGTGCCAGCATGGTCTGATCAAAATTCCCATGCAGTGTCTAAAGATAGAACCCCAGTAATTACACTCAAAAATGCCTTTGATGTGGGGGACTTCAAAAGAATCCTCAGGTGTGCACAGCAATCCCTTTCAGCCCAGCCCAGTCTGGGCTCCAGATGACAGACCATAGTGGGCCAACCAGCCATTTGTGTGAGGGCAGAACACTACCTATACAAATGTTCATATGAACCACCACTCCCTTTTCCTGCCCAGGAAGACTATAAGTATGCAGGTGAATGCAGATGTATCCCATGTCACACCCGCCCCTTCCTGTGTTGTGGCTATTTGGAGAGAATGCACAAAGTGTAGCTGTCACAAAAACACAGACATGTGTTGGAGGCAGGCTTCCAAGCACACCGATTTATCAGCGCCAGGAAATGCTCACTTTCTAAATGTGCCATTTCTAAAACAGTAATGTGAAATAGAACTTCACTAGACAGATGGATTTATCATTATGATTCTAAATATACTAAGCATTACAAACCTACTCTTTTCTGCTCAGGAATTACCACTTAAAAGGGTATACGGCCAGAGAACTTACACTTCAACAGGTGTGGGCTTTGCACTGGAAAACAACAGAACATTGTGTCTCTAACAATCAGATTGTAGAGCCTTCCAAAGGTGTTTACTGTGCCCCCCCTCCACCTGTCCAACCAGTGCTCTGCAGAAATACCCCACAAAATCCCCCAAGACTGGTGAAACAGTTTCCAGCTGCCGCTGAATCTCAACCTATACTCTTCAGTGAATCCATACTTAGCTATCAGGACTTCCTTTGTGGGGGTGTATCTCTGCCTGTCACTCCATTCTAGGGTTAGTAGGGCATCCCTCCCATCACCAGGAATATAACTCCACATGACATTTCCCCAATCTTTCTCAGGGATCCTGTGCACCTCTAAAGATGCCTCATATTCATGAAACCACTAATGTATGTCGCTCCCCTCCTTGAAGCTAGGCACCAAGGTGGTCATTCCAACCTCGGCGGTAAAAGGCGCTTACCGCCGTTCAGAAGACCGCCATAATACCGCCGCGGCAAACCGCCACGGTCATTCTGACCCACAACAGGCAAACCTTCAAAATACAGACATCCACAAAAGTCTGCCACACCAAAGGCCAGCGAGAAACTGGCGATGACCAGACCTCCACCGTCACGCCAACAGAAATACGCCCACACTATCACGACACACGAATCCACGCGGCGGTCTTTCAACCACGGTATTCCATTGGCGGTACACACCGCCGCGCTCAAAATACACACACACTACCACATTGGACAATTCAAAATACACACAACTGATACACATACACACACCACTCCCACACACCCATTACAATATAAAATACACACCCACACCACCCACAAACCTCCACTCCTAGAGATTCGTGAACACGCACCGAGAAAAGACATCCGAGCACCCAGACGCCCAATTCACTGTCACCCAGCAATATTTGCACGCACTTCACATAACACAACAATACACATCACCACACTTAGCACCACACAATCCACCCTACACATCACCCACACCACCCCATGGCACCGCAAAGACACCCCAGGTTCTCTGATGATGAACTCAAGGTCATGGTGGAGGAAATTGTACGAGTAGAGCCACAGCTGTTCGGGGCACAGGTGCAGCACACTACCATTTCCAGGAAGATGGAGCTATGGAGCAGAATAGTGGACAGGGTCAATGCTGTGGGACAGCACCTAAGAAATCAGGACGACATCAGGAAGAGGTGGAACGACCTACGGGGGAAGGTGCGTTCCATGGTATCCAGGCACAACATCGCGGTGCAGCGTACTGGCGGCGGACCCCCACCTCCTCCCCCAGAATTTACAACATGGGAGGAGCAAGTTTTGAACATCCTGCATCCTGAGGGCCTCGCAGGAGTAGCTGGAGGAATGGACTCTGGTAAGTCTCATCTTCACTACTTCATCCCCCCACCCCACCTGCATGCCAACTCATACCCCCACCCTCACCCCCACCCCCACCCCATCACACCTACTTCTTGCAAATGTCTCACCATCACAACCCACCCATCCCAACACCTAGCCCTGCATGAGACCACAAAGCGTGGACACCCATCAACAAAGCATGCCCACTGCACATACACGTACAACCCCCCCCCCAAACCACTGTCACAACAGCCCCCACAAAGGAATGCCAGCACTGGGGTACACGGGCACCCACCCATTGCACGCTATGGCACACACAGAAGCAATAACCATACTTTTATACCCCTGCAGGACCCGAACGCCAGGTCACCGCGCAGGAGGGTCCACAAATGTCCACTCCACCCCCAGAAGAGGCCCACAGTAAGGACAGCAGCTCTGTCTCCCTGGATCTAGATGACCAGCCCGGTCCATCGGGGACCTCGGGACAGTCAGTTCCCCTCACACAGCCACAGGCCACAGCAGACCTTCCCCCCTCTGGAAAACACCAGCACAGCACCCACCCAGCGGGCCCATACCTCTGTCCCCAGGACACGTCAATCAGCGGTGTGTCCACCACTACAGGGAACCCAGGCTAACCCAACACCCCAACAACAACAGGGACCTGGGGGCAGTGGAAGTGGGCACACGGTCCAGGGGACAGAGGCCCATGGAAACAGGGGAACTGGGAGGGCTGCTGTGCGACAGGGGGGGGACAGGCCCAGGGAACCCACTCTCCACGAGGCCCTCTCGTCCATCATGGGAGCATACCACCACTCCCAGGAGACGATGGCGACGGTCCTGGCCAGGTTTCAGGAGATCCAGCTTCTGCAGGAGCAACAGTATATGAGGTTCAGGGAGGAACTAAGAAACATCAGTTCCGCCATGGGTACCATCGTACTGGCCCTGAATCAGGTAGTCACAACATTGCGGGACACTGTGGCACCTCAAAGGGCCCCTGACACTAGCATGGACCAAGAACTGCCTACCACCTCCGCCGGCGCTAGTGGACAGGAGGCCCCGACACAAGACAACAGGCCACCAGAACCCCACCCCGTGCAGAAGGAGAACCACCCCGCAAGCGGGCCCTGAGATCCAGGAAGAAGGCAGAGTAAGATGTCAAGACCCCCGCCAGCAAAGAATACCGCCCTGATTGTCATCCCACTGTCCCACATTGTCACCCTGTCCAACCTTAAACTGCCCCTGCTCCACTTTCCACAGGCATTTGGACAATGCACCTGTGATACTGATAGTCTGGACTCTGCCATGGACAATCCTCCACCATCACCCCTCACAGATTTGCAACCACCCATCCAATTTAGAGCACTGTAATAAACACACTTATTGCACAAAACAATCTGGAGTCTGGCTGTGATTTAGAACAAATGTATTAGACATGACCGTGGCAAAATGTTCATTCACATTGTGATGCCAACAAACCGCTGTCACACAGCTGTAGTCCATGGGGAAACAAAGCAGATGTCACGCAGTGGGGCCCACATCTCTGAAAACGGAAGGGAAAGTCACAACACAGTTACCATACACTGGGGGAAAAAGTCAGACAGTAGAGAGGTAGGAGTCTTTAAGTAAATGTAATATGCCGGTGTGTAGTCTTACCTGTGTGTCATTGAAAATACTGCTGTATTACTGTGTTCCTGTTCTCTATGTCGTCCTCTTCGGCTTCCTCCTCTTCACTCTCCATAGGCTCCACAGCTGCTACAACACCACCATCTGGACCATCCTCCTGCAGAAAAGGCACCTGGCATCGCACAGCCAGGTTGTGAAGCATACAGCAGGCCACGATGATCTGGCACACCTTCTTTGGTGAGTACATTAGGGATCCACCAGTCATAGGCACCTGAACCTGGCCTTCAGGAAGCCGAAGGTTTGCTCGATCACCCTCCTAGTCCACCCATGGGCCTCATTGTACCGTTCCTCTGCCCTTGTCCTGGGATTCCTCACTGGGGTCAATAGCCATGACAGGTTGGGGTAACCAGACTCCCCTAATAGCCACACCCGGTGCCTCTGGAGTTGACCCATCACATACGGGATGCTGCTATTCCGCAGGATGTAGGTGTCATGCACTGACCCAGGGAACTTGGCATTAACATGGGAGATGTACTGGTCAGCCAAACACACCATCTGTACATTCATGGAATGATAACTCTTCCGGTTCCTGTACACCTGTTCACTCCTGCTGGGGGGGACCAAAGCAACATGTGTCCCATCAATGGCACCAATGATGTTGGGAATATGTCCAAGGGCATAGAAGTCTCCTTTCACTGTAACCAAATCCCCCACCTCAGGGAAAATGATGTAGCTCCTCATGTGTTTGAGCAGGGCAGACAACACTCTGGACAACACCTTGGAAAACATGGGCTGGGACATCCCTGATGATATGGCCACTGTTGTTTGAAAAGACCCACTTGCTAAGAAATGGTGTACTGACAGCACCTGCACTAGAGGGGGGATCCCTGTGGGTTGGCGGATGGGTGACATCAGGTCTGGCTCCAGCTGGGCACACAGTTCCTGCATAGTGGCTCGGTCAAGCCTGTATGTCAGTATGACATGTCGTTCCTCCATTGTCGACAGGTCCACCAGCGGTCTGTACACGGGAAGATTCCTCCATCTCCTCGCATGTCCCAGCGGACGGTGCCTATGAAGGACAACAGCGAGCACAGAGTCAATCAACCCACAGGTACGTAACCACAGCTTGCACATAACACGATTCCCAATGCATTGAAAGGTTTGTATGAGTGTTGATGCAAGGCCTAGGTATGTGTGACGCAGTAGAAATTAAACCATGTGGGCCCTTGAAATGGCGGCTGCCTGACCTGTGAAGTGCGACAGTGGGATGTGAGGTCAATGCGCTGGCGTGGCACACCATGGCGGTAGGCGATCAAAGACCGCGGCGCAAAGCCGCATTGGTTAACATTGAACCCTATGGGTTTCAGGAGCCAATGACGATGTGCGCCGGCGGTCGCGGTACGCACCGCCGCGGTACACCCTGCCTTCACTGCGGAGGAGTTGGAGAAACTTGTGGATGGGGTCCTCCCCCAGTATGCGCTACTCTACGGTCCTCCAGACCAACAGGTAAGTACACAGGGACCATGCTTAGTGGGCATTGCCTGGGTTGAGGTGGGGTGGATGAAAGATGGTGGGGAGGGGAGCGATTGAGGCATGCATCAAACGACAGATGAGAGCATGTGCCACATGGCAAGGGTGGGGATGGGGGGCCACTCACATCGAGCATGCAGAAGGTGATGACAATTTTTCTCTCCCTGTACATGTCACATAGGTCAGCGCCCACCAGAAAGTCGCTATTTGGCGTGCCATCGCCAAGGACGTCCGGACCCTGGGGGTCCACAACAGATGGGGCACCCACTGCCGGAAGAGGTGGGAGGACATCCGACGCTGCAGCAGGAAGACGGCGGAGGCTCAGCTGGGGATGGCCTCCCAACGTAGGAGGGGTGCCAGTCGTACTTTGACCCCCCTGATGTCCCGGATCCTGGCGGTGGGCTACCCCGATTTGGATGGGTGCGTGAGGACATCACAGCAGACACAAGGGGGTGAGTACAAATACATTCTGCTGACTTTGCGCGCAGTGGAGGTGTCTGGGTGGGGGAGGAGGGCTGTGGGTATCCCTAGGCCAGGGCGATTTCTGTAGGCTAGGCCCCTCCGTAAGGCATGGCCCTGTGCCCCCGCCCCCCACCTCTGTAGGGTGCCAAGTACAGGTATCCATGGCCCTGTGTCATCTATGTGTGCAGTTGACGTCCATAGGCTTGTAGGCCATGTCCCACGGATTGCGTAGTGGACCCCAAGTGCGCGGCGTAGTGCAGGGGGCTTCTGTGTCTGTCCTCTCCGCCAACGGTGTCGCCAATGCATGCACTCAACATGTCTTTATTTCTCCCCCCCCCCTTTTTTGTGGTCTTCCTGTTCATGTGTGCATTAGCATCATCAGGCGGAGGAGAAGTGGCATCGGAGCACAAGGGAGCTGCATCCCACATGGCCCTGGAGGGCCATGCAACAGAGTCCGAATACACCAGTGGGACGGAGGGCGAGGGGAGCTCCACAGCGGGGACTCGTGCTGATGTCAGTGACAGCGACTCGTCCTCTGAAGGGAGCTCCCTTGTGGTGGCGGCAACATCAGTGCCCCCCGCAACAACAGGTACAGCTGCCACCCAGCGCACCAGCACCACCCTCCCAGCAGCCCCTCAGCGTTTGCCCCGTGCCCGCTCACCCAGGAAGGTGGGCATCTCCTTCGCCCCAGGCACCTCAGGCCCTGCCCCTGTCACCCCTGCTGCCCTCAGTGAGGAGGTCATTGACCTCCTGAGGACCATCATTGTTGGGCAGTCTACCCTTTTGAATGCCATCCAGGGTGTAGAAAGGGAGGTGCACCAGAGTAATGCATACCTGGAGGGCATTCATTCTGGTCAGGCTGCCCATCAGCGATCGTTCAACGCTCTGGCCTCAGCACTGACGGCAGCCATTGTCCCTGTCTCTAGCCTCCCCCCTCCAACTTCCTCCACCCAGACCCAATCCCCTGTACCTCTGCCTATCCCAGACACACCATCAGACCAGCCTGCACACACCTCAACACCCAAAGGAAGCTCATCCAGACATAAGCACCACACATCACACAAGCATTCACACAAGCAACATCCACATGCTGACATACCAACACCCACTGCCTCCACTGTGTCCCCCTCCTCCTCGTCTCCCTCCTCCCTCCCTGTGACGTCTCCACTCACACTTGCATGCACAACATCTTCAGCCACTACGCCCATCACCAGCACACCCACCAGAACACTCCGCACATGTGCAGTCACCACCCCCACTACCATTTACACGTCCCCTGTGTCCTCTCCCAGTGTGTCTGTCACCCCCTCTTCCAAACTACACAAACGCAGGCAGCCACCCACCCAACAGCCATCCACCTCACGACAGCCTCCAGCCCAAGCACCTGCACCCAAAGACACCAGACTTCACACTCCTACAACCACATCCTCTTCCTCCACTCCCATACCCACTACACCTACCTGTCCCTCTCTTTCCAAATTGCTTTTCTTTTCCAAACTTGACCTCTTTCCAACAACTCCCCCACCCCATCCATCTCATAAGAATCCAATCAGCACCTCAGCCACCACTAAACCGGGACCTGTAAAGACTGTTTGCCATGGACTGTGGAGTCCCCCACCCTCAAGGGCAGCCAGTTCAGCTAGGAGCCAAGGCACGGCCAGCCCACCCCCGGAAAAGCATCCGAAGATTGCCAGTGCCCGGCGCGAGAGACCAAAGACACCAGGGACAAAAATCCCTACATTGGCTCCGGCAGGAAGTCGGGTGCCACCTGGCACACCGCCAAAGGTGGGAAAGGGCCACAGGCGAACAGGGAAGGGTGGGAAGGGCAGCACGCACGACAAGTCCGGAGCAGGCCAGATGGCCAGGAGGGCCCCACCAGCCCCATCCCAGGTGTGCAGGAGGACACCCACAGGCCCGGTACTGCAGCCCAGGAGGGCCCCGCAAGCCACGTCCCAGGTGGGCAGAAGGACACCCACAGGCCCGGTACAGCAGCCCAGGAGGGCCCCGCAAGCCACCAGACAGATGGGCAGGAAGGCCCCGCCAGCCACATGTCAGGTGGCGAGTGACATCCATGCCATGGCCGGATCCGCTGACCTGGACACTCATCTCAAGCACCGCTCCGCTGGGCACCGCCGTCTCAAGAACCGCTGAACAGGGCACCGCCGTCTCATGCACCGCTGAACAGGGCACCGCCGTCTCAAGAACCGCTGAACAGGGCACCGCGTCTCAAGCACCGCTGAACAGGGCACCGCCATCTCAAGAACCGCTGAACTGGGCCCTTCATCTCAAGCCCCGCTGAACTGGGCACCGCCGTCTCAAGAACCGCTGAACAGGGCACCGCCGTCTCAAGCACCGCTGCGCTGGGCCCTTCATCTCAAGCACCGCTGAACAGGGCACCGCCTTCTCAAGCACCGCTGCGCTGGGCCCTTCATCTTAAGCACCGCTGAACAGGGCACCGCCATCTCATGCACCGCTGAACAGGGCACCGCCGTCTCAAGGACCGCTGAACAGGACACCGCCGTCTCGAGCACCGCTGTGCTGGGCCCTTCTTCTCAAGCACCGCTGAACAGGGCACCACCGTCTCAAGCACCGCTGGGCCCTTAATCTCAAGCACCGCTGAACAGGGCACCGCCATCTCATGCACCGCTGAACAGGGCACCGCCGTCTCAAGAACCGCTGAACAGGGCACCGCCGTCTCAAGAACCGCTGAACTGGGCCCTTCATCTCAAGCACCGCTGAACAGGGCCCTTCATCTCAAGCCCCGCTGAACAGGGCACCGCAGTCTCAAGAACCGCTGAACAGGGCACTGCCGTCTCAAACACCGCTGCACTGGGCCCTTCATCTCAAGCACTGCTGAACAGGGCACTGCCGTCTCAAGCACCGCTGCGCTGGGCCCTTCATCTCAAGCACCGCTGAACAGGGCACCGCCGTCTCAAGCACCGCTGCGCTGGGCCCTTCATCTCAAGCACCGCTGAACAGGGCACCGCCATCTCATGCACCGCTGAACAGGGCACCGACGTCTCAAGAACCGCTGAACAGGGCACCGCCGTCTCAAAAACCGCTGAACAGGGCACCGCCGGCTCAAGCACCGCTGCGCTGGGCCCTTCATCTCAAGCACCGCTGAACAGGGCACCACCGTCTCAAGCACCGCTGAACAGGGACCTTCATCTCAAGCACTGCTCCGCTGGGCCCTTCATCTCAATCACTGCTCCGCTGGGCACCGCCGTCTCAAGAACCGCTGAACAGGGCACCGCCGTCTCATGCACCGCTGAACAGGGCACCGCCCTCTCAAGCACCGCTAAACTGGGCCCTTCATCTCAAGCACCGCTGAACTGGGCCCTTCATCTCAAGCACTGCTCCGCTGGGCCCTTCATCTCAAGCACCGCTCCGCTGGGCACCGCCGTCTCAAGAACCGCTGAACTGGGCCCTTCATCTCAAGCACTGCTCCGCTGGGCCCTTCATCTCAAGCACCTCTCCTCTGGGCACCTCCCCAAGAACCGCTGAACTGGGCCTTTCATCTCAAGCACCGCTCCGCTGGGCACCGCCGTCTCAAGCACCGCTGAACTGGGCCCTTCATCTCAAGAACCGCTGGCCCTTTGGCGGAAGGGGCAGGCCCGCATCTGTGTCGGGCAGGGCTGCACGAAGCACTCTGGGCACTAGTCCCCCTCCAGTACCAGTGGAGACTGTCGTCCACTTGAGAGACTGTGGCTTTGCACTCCCCAGGATGGCACAGTGGGCAACCCATCCCACTGTAGTGACTTGAGACACTGTGGCTTTGCACTCCCCAGGATGGCACAGTGGGCAAGCCACCCACTGTAGAGACTTGAGAGACTGTGGCTTTGCACTCCCCAGGATGGCACAGTGGGCAAGCCACCCACTGTAGAGACTTTAGAGACTGTGGCTTGGCACTCCCCAGGATGGTCCAGTGGGCAACCCACCCACTGTAGAGACTTGAGAGACTGTGGCTTTGCACTCCCCAGGATGGAACAGTGGGCAACCCACCCACTGTAGAGACTTGAGAGACTGTGGCTTTGCACTCCCCAGGATGGCACAGTGGGCAACCCACCCACTGTAGAGACTTGAGAGACTGTGGCTTTCCACTCCCCAGGATGGCACAGTGGGCAACCCACCCACTGTAGAGACTTAAGAGACTGTGGCTTTGCACTCCCCAGGATGGCACAGTGGCCATGGAGGCCCCTCGTGGATCTGGCGTTGTGGACTCATCTGGTTGAGGTGCCCCCCCTTCCCTTCCCCCTGAGGTGCCTGTAGTTTTCCTATCTGATGCCCCTGCAGTGTTCTCTCCGTTGGAGGCAGGTATCCTGTGTGGGCTTTGCCCATGTGTTTTGGCCCAGTGGCCCACGAACAATGGCTGATACACATATCGGACTGGACAATTTATGTATATAAAGTTATGGATGTGTGATATATTTTATACTCAGTCTTACAATATCATTCTAAATTTATAATAATTTCCTTTTGTCTTTGCATTCTTCCGGGGGTTTTGGGGGGGTAACTGTGATGTGTTGCTATGCATTGATGTGTGTGTTGTAGTGGGTGAGGGTGAGGGTGGGTGTGTCGCATATGTGTGTCCCCGTAATTTTTTGCCTCCCCCCTCCCCTGTGTCGTAGGTGCAGTACTCACCGTTGTCTTCTGCGCCGGCGTTCGTGCTCCTGGTAGAGGAGCAGGAAGACAATGGCTGGTAGGATGTGGAGTTCGGGTTCCATGCTGTCCAGATTCCTCGTGGGGTGTATGGAGGTGAGCGTTTTCCGTTTGAAATGGCTGTTTCTGCCGTGTTTTTATCGGCGGGGCTACTGCCCCGGAAAAGGTGGCGGATTGGTGGGTTGTGATAGGGTGGGCGGTACATTGTCTCCCGCCTGTCTGTTGGCGGTGACCGCCGCACTGTTTGTTTGTCCCGCCGTGGCGGGCGGTGTGTTAAAGTGGCGGTCTCTGTTGGCGGTTTCCGCCAGGGTCGGAATTGCATGTTTTGACCGCCAGCCTGTTGGCGGTTTTGCAGCCGCTTTAACACCGACTGCCAGGGTTGGAATGACCCCCCAAGTCTCTGGGAATGTGAATAGTATCTTTAACCCTGGACTTCATACTTTTTATCAGACCACTGAACTCTACTTACGGTGTTTGTAAGTCCAGAGTTTTCAAGCCATCATCATGGATCAATTTCCTTTTCTCAAGAGCCAGTTTTTCCCTGGCAAAGGCCCTTTCTGCCTCTGCCGTTCTCTACTCAGATTGGGCTCTGTCAGCCTCAGCCCTCCTCTTCTCTACAGCCAGCTGGGCCAGCTGCAGCATCAGGCCCCTCTCAGCCTGTGTGTCCTTGACCTCCTCATGAGACAGACTGTGTGGGAGGTGACACTGCTCCCAGCAATAGACCCAGCAAGGGATCCCTATCAAATGAGTCCCCTCTCTCTACTGGACCTTCTACCCAGTCATATTCTCCCTCCACCTCAAGCTCCTAAGGACCACTGCCCTCTTGGGAATCTGGTTTGGAATATTCCAGGTGATTCCAAGGATTAGGATTCTTAAGAATTCCAATGAGGTCCTCCCCCTCAGAGTCCTCAACAGAATTATTATCATCCTGGTCCTCTTTGAGGGCTATTTCCCAGTGACCCCTCTCAAAAGTATACAAGACTTTCTGAAGAACCAGCTTGGTGGATTCCCTGTCCAGAGCTAGTCCCCTCTCCTTGCAGAAAACCTTCAACTCCTCACTGTAAAGCAACAGTTCATCAAGATCAAAGATTGACTCCATTTTGGCACGGTACTATGCTACTAGTGCAAACAACAAGAGCCCTATGTGTAAGAAGAATTTAAAAAGTGACCAATGTGAGAAAACAGGAGAAAAAACATGTAATGGTTGTAGTAGAGAGTTGTAGTGAAACAATGAGTTACTTTGATGTAACACAAACACAAGTCCTATCCCACTGATGTCATCAATGTTAGAAATGGAGTTTATGGTTGGGTAGGGAATGCATCTAAGCCAGGCAGAACCCACCACTCTAGTCAGGGCAAGACAGCTAGACAATCTACAAAGAGAAGGGACCAGAAGCGCTTTTAGGCCCAGCACACATGCTCCTAACTAGGCTAAATATCGCAATAAAGGTGTGACGTTCCTTTTATAGAATAGAGGTGAATAAAAGAAAAGGTGTGGTTCAAGTTTGAGGAACCAGGAAGGGACCCTCAGGAGCAAGAGCCCTCACACGCCCAGAAGGGTGCCATGCTTCATCATAGGGCATGCTTCTCATCGGGATGGCACTGCAACGCCCGACGGGCTCCCAGAAGAAGGCTCTTTGCCAGAGATTTTTTATTTAAAATGCAGTATGTGAGACTAATGGTGTCAATTTGAGTAAAGATTCTGACTGTGGAGGAATGTGCAGGATACAATTGACTAAATAGTCCTCAGAGGGACTTTTATAAGTGAGTTTACCAGTCGTATTAAAAGGATAGTCGCTATCTGGAAAGGCAATGATCTTCGATAGCCCAGTGGGTTAACATGTTTCTTGCCATCACAAGGCAATACTGATCTTATGGCAATTCTTCAGGACAAATCTTTGTAATCTACACAGTGGTTGGCATCTAACCTCATGTGCTTCCAATGATTACCAATCACAAATCACCAAAACTTGTTATAAGGTAATACTTTATTATAATTATGGAACCGACCTATCATAGAGAGAAAACACCATCAATAATGCAGCTTGCAGATATCACAACTCAGAGTCACGCCTCTGCTAAGGGGTATAACATCTTTTGTGTTGCACTCACATGTCACTGTAGGTGTACATGCATCAAACAAAGGGATTCCTTAAAAGTATAGTAACACCCATCATAAAATGCACGAGACATAACAATGGAAAACCATATTGCACAGATCGCACACACTGTGTCAAGAAGGGTTAACTCACTCCATTTGGGTATAAATCGTATCCTTTGAATGAAAGTAGAGCAAACTGTACTTAGCAAGTTATGTAAGACAAATAAATGGCACTTAACAATGAAAACGAGGGCTCCTCACAGCGGGAGCACTTAAATCGGCTCTCACCAGCTCTGGAAACAGCAATACTCACAAGAACGCAGAGTGGTGTCCAGCTGTCAACGTACCCCAGCTCTGCTTTCATGGAAGCAAAGGAGCAGGTGGCAGGCTGCCGTTTCAGTGTATGGCTGAGCGCAGCCGATTGACTGCACCTGCCGGGGTCGCCGTGTGTCAGGCGGAGGCCAGAGAGTGTCTGTAATCAGCGGCTCAGAGAATCGTGGGCACCATGTTGGAAGTACATGACAGCTTGAATAAGATCCTAAACAAGGGGAGGGGGCACACAATAATCATCACAGCATATATTGGAGAGGTTGAACAAAACCTAATGTCTAAAAGGAGGGAGTCCCTCAAACAAAAAGACGAAAGGAAACGAATCCCACACCATTCCAATATGAAGCAATGGATTGGTTAATAGCCACCATCTTGGAATGGTAATTCTGTCACATAAGGGTTGGAAATACGAATATCTGGTTCACAAGCTGGAATGTTTCAGGGCGTAGTTTTGAAAAACGTATCCTATAATGGGAACCCAGATGGATCTGAGTGAAATCTCTCATAAGGGTAATGTTAAAAATTTTAAAAAGCGCTCCACCAGGGGCAACCTCCGACGCCTCCATAACTGGATGGCCATGGTGGAAGCCCACCCAGATCCTCACATCTTTGTCTGTTTGGATGTTGAAAAGGCCTTTGACATGGTTCATTGGCCCTTTATGATGGCTGCCCTTCAACGACTGGGGTTAGCGACAGATTCCTTGCATGGGTGGCCCTATTGTATAGGGAGCCTTGTGCGGTGGTACAGGTCAATGGAATGATGCCAGCTGACTTTCATATCCAAAGGGGCCCCAAAAAGGGGTATCCATTATCGCCCTGTGAGAAAACAGGGCTGATTGCAGAGGCCCCATAACTTTTTGCCCCCATTTTCCTCTTTTTGCTGGTGTTTTCCTGACTTTAAAGGTGCCCTGGGTACTGCTAACCAGTCCCAGGGCCTGTGCTCTGTGTAAAATGGATATGCAAATTAGGCTAATTATAATTGGCTAAGTTAACCTACCTATAAGTCCCTAGTATATGGTAGGGCATGTAGGTTTAGGGACCACAGCATAGGTGGTGCACACCTAGGTGCATTGCTGAGGTGCCCAGTGTCATTTTAAAAGCAAGCCTGCCTTGCTGGATGCTTTTAAATTAAAGTTATATGCAAATTCGACTTTGGAATTAAAGGTACTTCCAAAGTCTTAAACTACCTTATTTTTACATATAAGTCACCCCTAAGGTGTGCCCTATGTGCCCCTAGGGCTGGGTGCCATGTAACTAGAAGCAGGGACTTTATAAAAATAGATTTATAAGCCCTGGTGAGGTAAAAACAGCCAAATTCGTTTTTCCCTCATTGAAGTAAATGGCCTTCATAGGCTAGAATGGGCAGACTTTATTTTAAATTTTAAAGTCTCCTTAAATGTTACATACCAAGAATTTGGTATCAAATTAATTGTTGTAATAAATCCCACAACTTCCAGTTGTTGGATTTAATATAACTTGTTCAGGTAAAAAGTTTAGACTTTACCTAAAAAGTTGCCAATTTCAGCTCTGCATTGTTTTTGCTGCTGTGCTCTGATTGGCCAGCCTGCAGCAGCTTCTGCCAGGCTACCTTGATGAGGTGTGAAGTGGCCTGACTTCACACAAAGGAATGTGCTTGGGGGAGAGAAATCTCCCCTCAGCAGATGGTGAGGCAGGAAGGGGGAGGGCGGCCAAACTGGTCTTCAAAGGCAGAGAAGGACATTTGAAGCACCCAGCAACACCCCCACATCCTGCAACCCCAGACAATTAGGTGCCCCCTTGATTAGATTAGGAGAGGGCAGGAGAGGGGTGTGTTTATGATTTTTAGCCACACCAGTGGGTGGGCTCAGCCAGATGTAACCTCCAAAAATCAGATTCATCCATGTTGGATTTTTAGAGACTGTTGCCTTCTGGGATGGATTTTTGCCACACTTCACAGGAAGTGGTCATCACAGGGGGACGACCCTGTCCATGATTGGAGAACCAGGGCCCCCCTGCTTTTCACCCAGGAGCAAGGATAAAACTGGAAGACCTGCACCCACACCTCAGATCCCCTCCAGAATTCAACAAGAAAGGAACTAAAGAAGAAGAAGGACTGCCCTGCTGGACCCCTGGCCTGCACCTGGAACCTGCACTCAGAAGGACTGCACCAGCTGCACACTTGGGCTTCACCACAAGAAGGACTTTGCCTGGCTTCAACTGGTTCAAGGAGGGACTCCCTGTTTGCTACAGGTGAAAAATTGCTAAACCAGAGTCCCCTGCACCAACTCCTGAAGAAAGCGACCAGCTGACCACTGTCCAGTGGCCAAAAAGGAGTTTGCGCCAGGTGCATTCTGGGAGTTGAAGTCCGCACCCCCCAAGGACCATCACAGAACTTCTGGACCCTTGGGGTGAGCTGTGGACCCCAAAAGAACCTTAAAAGAACATCTGGGTGAAGCCCCAGAAGTTTGGAAAAGATTTGAGAATTTTTGGAAAAAAGCTCCAGAGAGGGACCGACCCGCCACGGAAATTCTAGCCGGCTTGCCTCAACCGCGACACGGCCTGACTTCGTGGTTCGTCCCGGTAAAGAAAAACATCCAAAAAAGAGACTAAGTCCGAACGTAAAAAGTTGACCGGGACCTCCCAGCCATCGTATCCGAGAAGGGCTCCATGGACGTCGGATCAAGATCCAGGTTTACCCCGGTCGAAGGATTTTCATCTCGAAAAAACGACTAAGTCCGAAGGTAAAAGTCTCCACCGAGGAAACCCACATCGCGTATCCGGACAAGGGCTCCAGGAGGTCGGATTCAACTGGCAGGTTCGTCCCGGTGAAGAAAAACTTCAAAATAAAGACTAAGTCTGAAGGTAACTTTTTAACCGAGGCCTCCCGCGACCTGTAGCCGAGCAGGGCTCCATCGCGGTCGGCCTGAAAGTTTGACTTTGCCCCGGTCGAGGTGCAACCAGATGACCCGATTGGCGATTTTTGCTTCTAAGCCCTAGAAAAGTAATAATTCTTTAAAAATTCATATCTCCGGTTCCCCTGAAGCGATTTTAATCGTTTTTGTGTCATTTTAAAGATAAAAATATAATCTATTTTTATAAATTGGTTATGGATTTTTAAACTGTTTCCTGTGTTTTATTTAATTACTGTTTTGTGATATTTGAATGCTTTACACTTTGTCTCCTAAGTTAAGCCTTGACGCTCGTTGCCAAGCTAACAAGGGTTGAGCTGGGATTAATTTACTGAGACCTAACTGTACCTATGTGGAGGTTAGTGGCTTGTTGCTAGGTGTAGGTACCTACCTGCCCTACCAATAACCCATTTTCCAACATAATTGGAAGCAGCGACGGGATCCTGTACTTGTGTTCAATATCACGTTACAGTTTTAGGTAAAACAAATTAAAAATCCTTTAAATTGTCCTAGTGCAAAAATTGTTTTTAATTTTTAAATTTGGATTAATTTCAATTATTGAATTTTTGTAATTTTTCTAAATTCTTGTTTCCAATTTTTGCAAAAAGTTTTTGTTGACACAAAACTAGGGAACCATGGAGCTTGATCTGGCTAGCCTACCCACACTGACAATAGTCCAGCTTAGGGGGTTGTGTATTGAAAGAGGGTTGCCTGCAACCACTGATCTCAGGAAGCAAATCCTGATCACATCCCTGACAGCATGGGCTGAGGCCCAAGAGGTAGAGTCAGAAGAAGCTCCAGAGGAGGGAGAAAGAAGGGAGGATGCAAGCTCTAACCACTCAGGGGAGGGAAGGCATCTGAGCCCAAGTGAGGATGAGGAAGAACGGTCCTCAGTAAACACAGTCACTAGGGGCAGATCCAAAGCTAGTTGTGGGAAGGGGGTCCTTTCAGGAGGAGAGAACCCATCCATCAGAGAAAGAGAGCTGGAGGCCCAGCTAGCATACATAGCTTTGGAAGCAGAGAAGCTGGCCCTAGAAAAGCAAAAGTGGGCATACAAAGAAAAAAGAGATGGAAGCAGCGATAAAGAAGCTGAGGTGTCCATGGGTGGGGGAGGTTGCCCCAGATTACCCAAGGGGGTAGTTCCTGCTTATATAGAGGGGGATGACATAGATAAGTGGCTGGGGGCCTTTGAGAGGGCACTCCAAATGAGAAGGGTTAGGCCTCAATACTGGGGTTCCCTTTTGTGGGAGTTGGTCCCCAACTCAGGGAGGGATAGGCTTCTGACCTTAAGGGGGGAGGAGGCAGATTCATACCCTAGTATGAAGAGGTGCTTAGCCAAGAAGTTTGGTCTGACCACAGAGCAATATAGAATGAAGTTCAGGGACACCCAGAAGGTCAGTACCCAGTCTTGGGTTGACTTTGTGGACATTTCACTAAAGGCACTAGAGGGCTGGATTATTGGTAACAAAGTAGATACTTATGAGGGGTTATACAATCTGATCATGAGAGAGCACATCTTGACCAATTGTATCCAAGAAAGGTTACGCCAGCATCTAGTGGACTCTAAGCAGACCAACCCTAGAGAGCTAGGGGAGGCAGCTGATGAGTGGTTGAGAACCAGGGTGGTTGTCAAGTCCCAGGGGGGAGACTCCAAGAAGGGGGGGACAGGTCCCCAAAAACCTAAGGAGGGAGGTGGTAAGTCCACCACAGAGACTCCCTCTGTACCCCAGAACCCTAAGAAGGAGGAGAGTAAATCCCACTCCCACTCTGACAAGCAGAGACAGGGAGACCCAGGGTTAAAAAAACTCTTGGACAGTAGGGCTTGCTTTGACTGTCAGCAGACAGGTCACTTCAGAGGAGATGCAGCCTGTCCAAGGAAGGTGGTTAGCACTGGGCTGTCCAGTGTAGCCATAGAGGAGGATTCCTCAGATGATGAGGTCCTCCTAGCATTGTGCTGGGAGACAGGACCAGATGGTAAGCTGGTGATCCCTGAGGGTGGGAGTAGGCACTTCCACCACATTCAAGTGAATGGGATCCCTACCACTGGCCTGAGAGACACCTGTGCCAGTCACACTATAGTGAGTGACCGGTTAGTGACCCCAGACATGTATGTCCCAGGAAAGACAAAGAAAGTCAGGATAGCCACAGGGGAGGTCACCTCCAAACCTGTAGCCATAGTGCCCCTAGAGAGGGAGGGTATCCTTGACTGGATTAGGGTGGTAGTCAGTGCTGACCTTCCCCTAGATTGTATCCTGGGCAATGACCTCCCAGAGGTGAGTCTGGTCACAGATGGGGTGGTCGCCCAGTGCGCCCCCCCAACCCAAAGTCCTGGGGAGTCAGTCCCTACAGTTAGGAGACAGGGGTCCCCAAGAATAGGAAAGAAGAAAAGGAAGGGTAGGCCACTCTTAAAGAGAGATCCAGGGAGCCAAGGGCCTTCTGCCCCAGTAAGGGGGGAGCCCAGAGTTGGCACTGGTGAGGCCTCACCTGACCCCAAGGAAGTCCTGAGTAGTCAGGCAGCTGTCCAGATGCAAGGTGTTGCCCCTGCACTGACAGAAGGGAGAGTGGAAGGAGGGTGTCTGCCACAGGAGGTGGTAGCCCCCCACTCTAGACAGCAAGAGGGGTGCCAGGACCCCAAAGTTGCCCCTAAAGCAGCTCAACCACCTGTCAGTGGAGAGCTTAGGGTGTGGTTCTGGGTACTGACAGCTGTCAGTAGCCTCTGCTGGGTGCTAGTCTTCCTGGCAGCACTGTACTTGGCCTGGGAGGCAGACCCCAGGGCCAATAGCAAAGTAGGCCCCCTGACCCTATTGGTCATGGTGGGGTTGCTCAAGTGTTAGGTGACCTCTTTGGGTAAGCTAGGTGTTGCCCTAGCAAAGTTTGGAGTAGGGGAGGTGGGCACCTCACTACCCAAGTTGGCAGAGAGAGAGGAGGAAGACCCCCTAGAGGAAAGTTTCAGTTTGAGTTGGGTCCTTTTACTGTTGGGATGGCTTCACTACCCATAGGGAGTGGCCCTGACAGGAGGATATAAGGCAGAGTAGGCCCTGCAAAGGGACAGCCAGTTTTCTTCACTGTCTTCCTCGCCTAACAAGCCAGGAAGACTCTCCCAGGGTTGGGCTGAGTCTCCTGGGCGTGTGGGCTGGGGGGGGGTTGTGTGAGAAAACAGGGCTGATTGCAGAGGCCCCATAACTTTTTGCCCCCATTTTCCTCTTTTTGCTGGTGTTTTCCTGACTTTAAAGGTGCCCTGGGTACTGCTAACCAGTCCCAGGGCCTGTGCTCTGTGTAAAATGGATATGCAAATTAGGCTAATTATAATTGGCTAAGTTAACCTACCTATAAGTCCCTAGTATATGGTAGGGCATGTAGGTTTAGGGACCACAGCATAGGTGGTGCACACCTAGGTGCATTGCTGAGGTGCCCAGTGTCATTTTAAAAGCAAGCCTGCCTTGCTGGCTGCTTTTAAAATAAAGTTATATGCAAATTCGACTTTGGAATTAAAGGTACTTCCAAAGTCTTAAACTACCTTATTTTTACATATAAGTCACCCCTAAGGTGTGCCCTATGTGCCCCTAGGGCTGGGTGCCATGTAACTATAAGCAGGGACTTTATAAAAATAGATTTATAAGCCCTGGTGAGGTAAAAACAGCCAAATTTGTGTTTCCCTCATTGAAGTAAATGGCCTTCATAGGCTAGAATGGGCAGACTTTATTTTAAATTTTAAAGTCTCCTTAAATGTTACATACCAAGAATTTGGTATCAAATTAATTGTTGTAATAAATCCCACAACTTCCAGTTGTGGGATTTAATATAACTTGTTCAGGTAAAAAGTTTAGACTTTACCTAAAAAGTTGCCAATTTCAGCTCTGCATTGTTTTTGCTGCTGTGCTCTAATTGGCCAGCCTGCAGCAGCTTCTGCCAGGCTACCTTGATGAGGTGTGAAGTGGCCTGACTTCACACAAAGGAATGTGCTTGGGGGAGAGAAATCTCCCCTCAGCAGATGGTGAGGCAGGAAGGGGGAGGGCGGCCAAACTGGTCTTCAAAGTCAGAGAAGGACATTTGAAGCACCCAGCAACACCCCCACATCCTGCAACCCCAGACAATTAGGTGCCCCCTTGATTAGATTAGGAGAGGGCAGGAGAGGGGTGTGTTTATGATTTTTAGCCACACCAGTGGGTGGGCTCAGCCAGATGTAACCTCCAAAAATCAGATTCATCCATGTTGGATTTTTAGAGACTGTTGCCTTCTGGGATGGATTTTTGCCACACTTCCCAGGAAGTGGTCATCACAGGGGGACGACCCTGTCCATGATTGGAGAACCAGGGCTCCCCTGCTTTTCACCCAGGAGCAAGGATAAAACTGGCAGACCTTCACCCACACCTCAGATCCCCTCCAGAATTCAACAAGAAAGGAACTAAAGAAGAAGAAGGACTGCCCTGCTGGACCCCTGGCCTGCACCTGGAACCTGCACTCAGAAGGACTGCACCAGCTGCACACTTGGGCTTCACCACAAGAAGGACTTTGCCTGGCTTCAACTGGTTCAAGGAGGGACTCCCTGTTTGCTACAGGTGAAAAATTGGTAAACCAGAGTCCCCTGCACCAACTCCTGAAGAAAGCGACCAGCTGACCACTGTCCAGTGGCCAAAAAGGAGTTTGCGCCAGGTGCATTCTGGGAGTTGAAGTCCGCACCCCCCAAGGACCATCACAGAACTTCTGGACCCTTGGGGTGAGCTGTGGACCCCAAAAGAACCTTAAAAGAACATCTGGGTGAAGCCCCAGAAGTTTGGAAAAGATTTGAGAATTTTTGGAAAAAAGCTCCAGAGAGGGACCGAACCGCCGCGGAAATTCTAGCCGGCTTGCTCTCAACCGCGACCCGGCCTGACTTCGTGGTTCGTCCCGGTAAAGAAAAACATCCAAAAAAGAGACTAAGTCCGAACGTAAAAAGTTGACCGGGACCTCCCAGCCATCGTATCCGAGAAGGGCTCCATGGACGTCGGATCAAGATCCAGGTTTACCCCGGTCGAAGGATTTTCATCTCGAAAAAACGACTAAGTCCGAAGGTAAAAGTCTCCACCGAGGAAACCCACATCGCGTATCCGGACAAGGGCTCCAGGAGGTCGGATTCAACTGGCAGGTTCGTCCCGGTGAAGAAAAACTTCAAAATAAAGACTAAGTCAGAAGGTAACTTTTTAACCGAGGCCTCCCGCAACCTGTAGCCGAGCAGGGCTCCATCGCGGTCGGCCTGAAAGTTTGACTTTGCCCCGGTCGAGGTGCAACCAGATGACCCGATTGGCGCTTTTTGCTTCTAAGCGCTAGAAAAGTAATAATTCTTTAAAAATTCATATCTCCGGTTCCCCTGAAGCGATTTTAATCGTTTTTGTGTCATTTTAAAGATAAAAATATAAATTATTTTTATAAATTGGTTTTGGATTTTTAAACTGTTTCCTGTGTTTTATTTAATTACTGTTTTGTGATATTTGAATGCTTTACACTTTGTCTCCTAATTTAAGCCTTGACGCTCGTTGCCAAGCTACCAAGGGTTGAGCTGGGATTAATTTACTGAGACCTAACTGTACCTATGTGGAGGTTAGTGGCTTGTTGCTAGGTGTAGGTACCTACCTGCCCTACCAATAACCCATTTTCCAACACGCCCCTTCTGTTTTCCCTCACTTTGGAACCCTTGGCTTGCCACATCCAGAATAGCTCTTTGACACATGGCTTCCAGGACTCAGGCTACATCCCCGCAGAGGAGAAGATATCGCTATACACGAATGATATTCTCCTCTATATAACCCATCTACATGCTTCACTTCCAGCTGTGTTCCAAGTCTTTGAAATTTATGGCCAGCACTCTGGCTACACCATTAACTGGAGTAAATCCATTCTTTACTGCAATTACCAGGTGGAGAGCGGGTGGTCCCCGGCAGGAGACCTCGCCAATCACCTAAGGGTAACCCAGGAGGGATTCAAATATCTGGGCATCTATGCAACATGCAACATGGGAAGTAGTATTCACCAAAATGTTGGCAAAATACTTTTGGATTTCCAGGCGGATGCAGAGCACTGGAAGTCACTCCCTCTTACGATCATGGGCAGAGCTTCCATGTTCAAGATGGCCACCCTCCTGAAGTTCCAATATGCTCTGGTGAATTACTACTATAGGCTGGCAGATGACCTTTTCCTGAGAATAGATAGAGAGCTACGGCAGCTACTCTGGCAAAATTGACACCCATAGATAAGCTTGCAGACACTATAAAGAAACAATAGTGGGATTGCGCTTCCTGTTGTGCAGGCTTATTACTGGGCATCTCATCTACAGGTAATAAATGACTGGAGTTATGTAAATGGGGCACATCCTACCTATGTGTTAGAATGGACGTAATTCCAAACCCAGCCTCACTTGCAGTATCTATATGGGAGTGGAAGAACCCGGTTCCTACTGCCTGCAACTCAGATAGCGCTTGAGACATTTAATAAAGCATCTAGATGCATGGGAAGGACAGGCAGGATTACACAAGAAATTCCGCTATGGATGGGAAACACACTTAAGGAAGTCACCAAGTTAAAAGGGTTCAGGGGCTGGAACATCATGGGAATCCCGAGGGTAGGGTATATGAGGGGGACCTGATTCCCTGTTTTACAATGGGAATACCATCTCTGTGATATGCAGCGCTTCTGATATCTCCAACTTTAAGATGCGTGGAGAGCGGAGGCAATACCAAATGACATACTGGAGCACTCACCCCTGGAGGGCAAATTACTGATGGGGGAAATACCAGAGAGGGTGGTTTCCAATATCTATAGAACACTTAACAATAACATGCCTGACACCCTCTGCAAAATGAGGTCCACTTGGGAGACAGTACTGGGAGAGCTAGAGGATATTGGCCCTCACCACGATGCGCCGAAATACCGCCTGTGCTGGTGGTCTTAAGACTGCCCTAATACGACTGATCTCTGAATTCCACCCAAAATCAGGTGGAATTCTGAGACCAGTCGTGCTGGTGGGTGGTGGTGCAGAGGCAATACCGCCACAGGTATGGCCAGGACAAAAAGAGACCGTACACCATATTTCAACCCATAATGCGGTGAGGCGGTGTCCAGATGGCGAGGTGCTGCCGGGGGGAGGAAGCACCAGGACCTGTCCCCTCCTGGACAACCTCCTCTACAGACGAGGTAAATGGATTGTTCAACAGGGGAGGGTGTGCATGTGTGTGTGTCTGCATGTGTGAGTGGGTGTGTGTGAATGTCCTGAATGCGGGGGGAGAGGGGTGTTTGTGGGTGCGTGTCTGCATGTGTGAATGTCATGAATGCGGGGGAGGGGTGGGTTTGTGGGTACATGTCTGCATGTGTGAGTGATTGTGGATGGGGTGGGGGTTGAGTGAGTGTGGATGGGATAGGGGTGAGTGAGTGTTTGTGGGTGGGGGTGAGTGTGTGTGGATGGGGAGGGGATGAGTGAGTGTTTGTGGATGGGGAGAGGGGTGAGTGAGTGTGTGTGAGCAATTGAGTGCATGAGTGCGATTGAGCAGATGGAAGGGTGAGTGCGTGTATGCATGTGCATGTGTATGTAAGTGGACAGTGAGGGGGTGAGTGGTTGTGTAAGTGGACAGGGAGGGGGTGAGTGTTTGTGTAAGTGGACGGAGGTGAGTGTTTGTGTGAGTTACTGGAGAGTGTGGATGAGTGTGTGTATGTGGTGCAGGGGGAGGGGATGTGAATGTATGTATGCGCTGGGAAGGGGGTATCAATATATGTATGCAGTGCAGGGGGTGGGAGGTGTGAATGTATGTATGCACTGGGGAGGGGGGAGTGAATGCGTGCGTAAGTGCAATGTGTGTATGTAGGTTAGTGTGAAATGGGTTGTATGACGCGACTGTGTGAGTGAGTGGGGTGTGTTTGTGTGTGCAAGTTTGTGAGTGCATGTGTGCAGGTATGTGGACGTGTGTGAGAGTGTATCCTGATGACAGAAATGCTTATTCCTGTCGCCAGGGTGCATAACTGCCAGCTTTTTCTGGCGGTATGACGGGCAGAAAAATGCTGGCGTTCTCCTGCATAGTTATGCCACTAGTGGTATCACGCCTTCCGTCGTGCTGGAGGTGCTCACCTCCAGCCCGGTGGAATGCGGTAATGTGTGTGGATGGGTGGCAGCTCAGCGTTTAGCTTGGGCCAAACCGCCAAACTCCTGATTTGCCAGTATTCACCGCTGGCCCGTCAGCGGTGACACCGCCACAGTTGCCCTGGCAGTCTTCGGACCACCACAGTCATGATGAGGGCCATAGACGGGGATGCGGAACTTATGTTTCCCAGAGAGGTGGAATTAAGTCCCGTCTGCATCTCATTCAACTCAAATACTACTTCATATTTACTATGACAGAGTCCTACTTCATGCAATAGGGTAGGCGCCCTCCCCTGCCTGTCTGAGATGTGGGAACTGTAGAGACGACTATTTCCACACACTCTGGTCCTGTCCGGTGGTGGCCCCTACTGGAGACTCCTACTGACTGAACTGGGGAAGGTGGTAGATGCTGTGTTGCTGTGTTGCCGGAAGACCCCAAGTATATTCTGCTAGTAGTCCCAGGAGATATAGCTCTCCCCCGCAAACGACTTATACTTTGTAACCTAGAAAAATGCACTCCAAAAGTTCCAACACTCTCTTATACTTAACGCCCTATTTATTAGGGGTATGGGCTACCAACGAGGTGTGGCCCCTCTTTTTTTCCTCAGTATAAGTATATATAGGTGCAACAAAGTATTGGTCTGCCCATATTTCAAATTTAGCTCGTTCAAGGCCAGGGATTTATCCTGTGACACTCCAAAGCGCGGCCACTTGTTTCAACTCTTACAATGGTTTGATATGTTTTTTGACCAACGCAATATCATAATGAACTTTTAAAATGGATTTACCTATAAGAACATTTAAGTAGCTTTGAGAAAGCCCCAGGTTTACATACCAAGTCGGCTGTTGTTCCTCTCAATGTATCTCATAATAAATATCTACTGGATTCATTGACTTGGCTGAACGTGCTTCTTAAAATCCAATTATGATGTGAAGATTCTGACTATTAACTTGAAATATGGGTCTACCAATACTTTCTAACCTAGCCTTAGTAATATCTAAAAGAGACATTGTGAGACATTGGGGGGGGGGCTCCAGAGACACGGACTCTGGCCGAATGGAAAAAGGGAAGGATATGTGCATGGCAGCAGAGATGACAGTGTACAAAAGTAGGGGCTACCTTTGCTAATTTTGCTTGATATGGGGGTTGGCTCTCATACTATGACCTTCTACCTTGATTCTGTATTAGTTCGGATGATCACATTTGGTGAGAATGCCATGCTGCCCTCGTGTGTCCAGTACCGCCACACAGAGGTACTCCTTTTTATCACTATTCTTTCAAGTATGCTGAGGCCCAGGGGGTTCTTTAATGTAGCACTTATAGTCCTGCTGTTTACATTTTCTTGCTATGGAAGTATGACAATGATATTTTGTTTGGCATTTTACTCAAAAATCAATACAAATATTTTTTTTTTTAAATGATTATTTTACATTTTAGTTTTACAATAAATAAATGCTATTATTTTTTAAAAACATAATAAACTGTATTAAAGTTCTCTACATTTTCCAATCTCCGGTGTAGGAGATCCACAAGTACTTCAAAAGTTACTAATAGTACCTGCACACTTGTAAGTAAATTGAGTTGTTGCAGTCTCCACTTTCTCATTTGAGGGGTGAAGACTCCTATGTCTACAACTTGATGTAAATCGTTTGTGAATAAGGGCCTATGAATCTTTATTCAAGGTAAAGAAAATTGTGGGCAATCCATACAAAAGAAAAAAAATGCTTGTTTTTCTGGCATGCTGGCAAAAAAGTTACAGCATATTTATACGTTTCTGAGTAAATGTGAGAAGGCAAATTAGGAATTCTGCATGAATGATGGAGAATTAATAAATAATATTGTACATTTTTCTTATTGATGAGTATGGTTTATATTAATTTATATGTGTTTGCTGAATTAACTATGGGATTGTGCCTCAAGTAGGTATCATTAGGACTCAACTGATACCTTTTCAGAAACTCCTATTTCCATTTCCATTTGATGAGTGAGGAAATTGTTAATACCTATATTTAGTCAGTGTCATCTGCTCTATACAGGCTCTTGACTTTGTACTCTCTGCTTTGTATTCAACTCAGTTTCTTGTACAACATTCAAATGCAGTAGCAGCTGTGCATGTGAATCTTTATGCACTTTGCTATGTAAGACATCATTCATTGTGTAATTTTACTAGGGTGAGCAGGTGGGCACCGATTGGTAATGGGTTGGCACCCCACTGATCATGCGCTGGACTGGATGCAGGGTACACCATTGATCAGGTCTCTCAATCTCCATTAAAGTCCATTAGTGTAGCAAGGTGATGCTTTCAATTCAGCCTCAGTCACATGACTGAGGAGCTCCACCAAAGACAGGTGGGGAGGCCACCAATCTTTGCTCTGCTCCATGCGGTATTGCATCTCTTTTAGCCGAACGCTTCTCATCTTACTTTAGGTGAAGAAAGGCTCATTCACCCCAGCCAGTGAAAGGTTGAAAATGTTGTGATACAAGAATCAGTGTAGTCACTGATATACTCATCCTTCTGGGAGTCAGACTACACAAGCTATGACACTGTTGAGGGCTGCATCACAGAGTCAAAGGCAGTGTGTATTTGTGACCCTATGTCACAACTGTATTTTACCAGAATATTGTTGCCAAATATTGGCTGCCATAAAGACTGTGTCCTACATATAGGGGGTCATTACGACCCTGGCGGTCTAATGTGGCGTCCGTACCGGCAACAGGCTGGCTGTATGGAGACCCATATTACAACCACGGGGGTAGCGCCACGGTCGCACCGCCGGGGCCGGCGGTTTACCGCCATTTTAGTCCCGGCGGTGATAATCCGCCAGGGCAGCGCTGCAAGCAGCGCTGCCCTGGGGATTATGACTCCCCTACCGCCAGCCCGTTTCTGGCGGTTTGCACCGCCAGGAAGAGGCTGGCGGTAAGGGGAGTCCTGGGGCCCCTGGGGGCCCCGTGCAGCTTTTCACTGTCTGCATAGCAGACAGTGAAAAGCGCGACGGGTGCTACTGCACCCGTCGCACGGCCGCAACACCGCCTGCTCCATTAGGAGCCGGCTCCTATGTTGCGGCCGCAACCCCGCTGGGCCGGCGGGCGTAAACTAGGTTTGCGCCCGCCGGCCCAGCGGGGATGTTGTAATGGGGTCCACGGGAGTGCGGCCGCATTGACTACCGCCGCCCGCCAATGTTGTAATGACCCCCATAGTCTACATAAGAATATAACCTGTTCAGAGATAGAACCATATTTTTGTAAATGATGTTTGGCACACAAAGGTCTTGTCAGATATTTCTGTGTATAGTATTCTGATATATAACCATTACAATACTGCCGCACTAGCACCTGATTATGTGCTTGCCCTTCCCATGTCAAACATCTTCAGTCTCTCATTTTTGTGAGTACCAATGTGCACTGCCTTGGCCTCAACATGACTTTAACTAATGCAGCAACTATATGAACCACAATATCCGGGTACATGGTGGGTAATGAGCCTTGTTGTTTGTTGGATTAGCTATGGTTTGAGGGCAGTCTGACAAAAAAGGGGACTTTTAAATCTAAACATGACAAACCTCAGAATCAATTGAATGCTCTGATTGTATTTCTGTTCTTTTAATAGCAAAAGCTAGTTCTGTACGTTTTATGAGTTGCATTGGATTCTACTTGCAAGACAATAGCCAAGTACAAGACAAAAATACATTATATAATATTTCTCCATTATTTTCTTGCTTTTAAGTTTCTCATTTGCTTTATCAAACCCTATTAGCGTCTAATAATACACTTTTTAGATATCGCCTACAGACAACATTTAGCTATCTGTTGTTTAAGCCCTACTGTGTACATACCAGTACTTCCAATGAGTTTTGGTCCAGCCAATCGTTTTCCTTAGGCTGACTTTCTTATCAATCTCATTTGCTTGCACCTTATTTCTTGTGGTTTTCCTTCTCCTGGTCACAGCTTCTTTACCATCCTTTTGACTGGATGACTTTTTTCATTCCACTGCTCCGCATTAGGAAACTATTTTTTACTTTTGCTTCCAACATTTCATTAGACTGCCTGTGTTTTCTTGCTCTTTTCTCCCTGTGTGCTGTCTATCCATCTTACAACCCTCCCCCTGCGCTCTCCTATTCCTTGTCACCCAAGGCTTGTACATTGCTTCCTTTGCCCCTACTCTGTTCTGTTCTGTTTTTTGGGGGTTTTATTTGTTTATTTGCATTCCTCCACTCCATCACTGCCCCTTTCCAGTTGTGCTCTTTCCATGTTATTTCCCTTTTTTTGTGGGGACGGGATGCACCAATTTGCGGTCAGGCTCCTTCTTCCTACAAAAAAAGACTTTGGTGCATTTATTTTTGTTTACCGTTTCAAGATGGGAACCAAACATATTAGAATAGTACAGTAAACCAAAAACAAGTATTTGAAGTGCAATAGGTCTCACATTTGCTTGAGTTAGAGCTATTGGCATTGGAAATTGATAACTGGACTGTTTTTGCTATATAAATTGGTCAACCCTGCCTCATAATTTGGTCTACAAAAATAAGTTATCATTGGAATAACAAATAGCTAAAGATACCGTTTAAAGAAATAAAAACTGTGAGCGTGCTTTACTAAACTGGCTTATCTCCTCAATTCAGCCTCACCTCCAGATTCGACTACCGGGATTCACCTCTTAAACAGAATCAAATGGATCAACCTAGAACTGCTCTGAGCGTGAGATGAACGGCGAAGACCTCCTTTGTTGGGATTGTTTTGAAAAAACAGATCAGCGTTTTCTGGTGTATGTGGAACTCGAGGTGTGGACTACAGCAGTAGGATCTAAACAAAAGGACTGTACTTGGTTTTAAGAAAGGATTAGAAATACATGGCCGGTGTGGGAACCTTCGAAATATATTTTAAAACATAACCAATTGGCCTTTAAAATAACAAGGACATCGACTGGCTTATAAGATCATGGAATGATAAAGTTTTTCTTATTTCGAACATTTCACTTGCTGAACCCATGAAAACAAGCCACCCTGCCTCAGCCACGTAAAGTTACCTCATCACTTACATGCGTTTCAGCGGTCAGCATATGGTGGTACATAGTTAAGAGTCCGGAATCCTCTGTTCGCATGAGATCAGACCCCAGCACCACCCTGTGGGCACTAACAGCTCTGAATTATTTATGTCTTTATATGTTGCGTAAAGACTACTTCAGAAACTAAGATAGAAACACATCACTAGCTCAGCTCCCCTCTAGCTATGCAACCCACAGGAGCAGGCTCCCAACAGGAGCTCGCCTATTGTCAACAGTACAGGGAACAGCTGATAATGACACACTAGTGACATCACTGATCCCGGAAGAGGCACACTGTGTACTGTGCCTACCAAGAGAAACGAAAGTGACTGTTAACCACAGAGGCTCATCTGATAAAGTCCGAATCATTAAAAACAGCTCCAGGATGTATACGCCAGCATTTGGAAAAGCTCAGAATGGAAATTAATATAAGCAAGAATTGTATTTGTTTGTTAGTTTATAACGGAGTAGGGGGATTTTATAAGGTTTGGAATACAAAACAATGGAGAATATGAACACTCGTCCTAAAAAGTACCTCGCTCCCCTATAAATGAAACACCCAAAGCATTTCTGCTCTCACACCTCCATGGAGCGTGAAGGAGAGAGACAAAAGACTGCCATGGAGCTCGAAGGAAAGACAAAGGAAACAATGTGACGGAACTGGTGCTCATGCAAAACCCCTCCAGACGGCCCTTTCCCGCAATGATAACACCACAGTTGGGTATGTGTTTGGAAAATCTTTTGGCCGCAGTTTATTGAACAGTTAGTTTACAGCATGCCCGCCCTGCTTTTATGAGGGCCATACATCATTCTGTCAAGTTATTGTTATGAGCGATAAATTTGCCATAATGCTATATCTCTTCTGAGATTAGCCTACCTAGGGTTTGTGATTTATATCGCTTTGCATTTCTGAGAACTTTAAACTTGACAATAAATTCTTGTTACATGCCGTTCATTCCTTTGCTTTCAATGAATCTCCCGTTTGGTCCTTAGCCGTTATTCCTATTTCAAGTAGGAAGGTACTCGTTTCTCTTTAGGCTTAACTTGCTACCTTGTTTAGTTCTTGTGTCCAGCTCTCCGGCGGACCCGGGCTGCGAGTGCCGTGTTTTCCGAGTACCTCCGCTGGCTGCCTTACCCTGCCGTGAGGCATCCCAAGGTAAGTAGCCCTGACACCCTGCTGCGTTGGGTGTGGCCTTTGTAGTTCTTTTTTATCTCTCCTTTCCGCCTTTCACCGCTTCTGCCTGTTATCCATTTGCCCAGCCTGCGACGCTCTGGGTGCCTGGTGTTAGGTGTTGGTGGGTGGGTGTCGTCTTTTCTTCTGCTGCCCGGTCTCCTGCAATCTTTGTGTGTCCTTTGAGCTGGGCAACCCTTTTTATCCCCCGTTTCTGCCCTCTGGGCATTCGGGTGAGATTCAAAAATTGCCAGCGCACCCCATTGGGTTATGTGTCCATTTCCTGCCCCCCCCCTTTCCGTTTCCGCCAAAACGTCCTGTTTGCGATCTGGGCAGAAAGGTTTGGGGGATGGGGTGCTTGTTCTTTGTTTTTTTGAGGGCACTTCCGGCCCCCCTTCTTTCTTGATTTTTTGCACGCCGTATTCGGCGCATTTCTTGCTCAGGGCCGGGGTGTGGTTTCCTCTCCGGCCCTCCAGAGCTCCCTATGGTCGCGGGCCTTTGCCCAAAACCCCTCCAGACGGCCCATTCCAGCAATGATAACACCACAGTTGGGTATGTGGAAAATCTTTTGGCTGCAGTTTATTGAACAGTTAGTTTACAGCATGCCCGCCCTGCTTTTATGAGGGCTGTACATCATTCTGTCAAGTTATTGTTATGAGCGATAAATTTGCCATAATGCTATATCTCTTCTGAGATTAGCCGACCTAGGGTTTGTGATTCACATTGGTACATTTGTGTCATACATCGCTTTGCATTTCTGAGAACTTTAAACTTGACAATAAATTCTTGTAAAGTCCTTTGCTTTCAATGAATCTCCCGTTTGGTCCTTAGCCGTTATTCCTTTTTCAAGTAGGAAGGTACTCGTTTCTCTTTAGGCTTAACTCGCCACCTTGTTTAGTTCTTGTGTCCAGCTCTCCGGCGGATTTGGGCTGCGAGTGCCGTGTTTTCCGAGTACATCCGCTGGCTGCCTTACCCTGCTGTGAGGCATCCCAAGGTAAGTAGCCCTGCCACCCCGCTGTGTTGGGAAGACCTCGGTCCCCTAGCGGGACAGGTGTACCCCGTCCTTCGCAAAGTATTTTGGCCTCTGTAGGTTGATCAGCCCATGTCTGATGCTCTCCCAGCCATTTTGGATACAGAATTTCTTGGCAGCCACATTCAGCTTTTTTCTTGATCTGTCCAGCGTGCCTGCTGACATGGCCCCTCTCCATGTCTTCCTGGGAATTATTTCTGACCACATCAAAGTCGCTTTCCCTAGCCGCCTGGCTGCTGACCCGAGGTTTGCCCGAATGCTTGCCAATAGTTCCCTCCTGTCGAGTTGTGCTAATTAGTTTTCCTCTAGGTGGATAATCATTAGGTCGGGTTCAGGGTGTTGTGCGGCCAAGAGCTCCCTGAGTCTGTCTTGAAAATTTTCCCATTTCATGCCCAGGAAGCCGAACCATTTCACCTTTGTTCGACGCGGGCGTTGCGCACTCGTGGGGTTGCCCGATTCTCACCATGCCCGTGTTCTGTGCACGAAAGAATGACTGATTATCCATGCTGTTCTGTGTTTACCTGTGTGTGTAAGGGAAAAAAAGAGGGTCTAGTTTTGGCTAGCACCATTCCTCCTTGTGCTACCCCCTGATTGTAGCCTTTGTAGGCGTTGGAGCTCCATCTCCCGATTGCTTTGATGCCACGCTCCGGCATGCCGTGGCGCGCTGCTGTAGTTGCCGCCCCTAGTTGACTGAGTGGGTGCCAAATTTGTTAGCGGGGAGCCCCATGCTGGTCAGTGCCCTCCTGAGTACTGCTTTGAACTGGAATATACTCAGGCTGTCTCCATTCTCGTGCTTCAGTAGTGTGCCCTGCCCCTCTGGACTTAATTGGATGAATTCCCGGGTGCTGCATACTGGGCATAGCTCGTGGTCATCTAGACACTTCAGCTCTATTTTTTCCCCTTTTCCCAGCTGATCAGTTTTTGATTTCTGTAGTAGGATTTGCATGTTTCTTTTCCCTATCTGAACGTCTTGCCTGTGGATGCATGTATCTGTAGGCCCGCTTTTTGCTGGGGCCACCAGCTCGCTTACCCTAAATGCCCCAAAAAAGGCCAATGAGAATGCTGCCTTGAATAGGGTATATTCGAAGTTCTCGTGGCAGATGTGCCTGAGGGCTCCCAGCAGCTGCCTCAGGGGACTAAATTCGATCGGGCGCCATTGGTCCCGTGCTGGCCCTTCCAACCGGCGCCACCGCTTTATTGCTGACTTTATGTAATGGGAGTTCGCAGGGTCCCTGCCCGTTGTCAGTTTGCTGTAATGAGCTACTGCTGTCAAATGTGCTTGTGCCGAAGACTTGGTTTTCTTCTGTGTGTAAGCCCATTGTATGAAACGCTCAATTGCTCTTTGGGACTCCTCGTGGTCCATAAAAGACTGTAGACCTGTCACGTCTAGCACTCTGTTTGCGTATGATGCATAACGCCTCGCTGTCTTGGGTGCCAGGGCGTGTTCTATTAATGCCGTTAGGTCCCCTCTACGAGGCCCCATAAGCTTGTGGGGAATGACGTCATCTCTTTCTCTGCTCCCGGGGCCAGGCTCCTGAACTTCCCCATCTGGAATCGAGAGAGGGCATCGGCTTTAGTGTTTACTGCACCCTGCATGTGTCTCGCTCTTATGTCTAGGTTGTTTTCAAGCTGCATAAATACCATATATCTCAGTAGTTTTAAAACAAATGCGCACTGGGATGCCCCTCTATTGATGGCGTGCACGACCGCTTGGTTGTCAGACCATAAGGTGTGTTTCATGTTTCTCAGTTGCTCCCTCCAGATGGTCAGGGACACTGTGATGGGAAATAATTCTAAAAGTGTGATGTTCCTTGTGAGGCCTCGGGCTGCCCAGGACTCAGGCCACTTTTTGGTGCACCACTTGTCCTTTAGCAGGGCCCCGAACCCTAAGCTGCCTGCGGCATCGGTGTACAATTCGATCTGTCTGCCAGACACCCAACCCTATCTCCAGATCAATGTGCCATTAAAATCTGCTAGGAATGCCTGCCATGTCTGCAGGTCCTGTTTAACCCCTGGGGTCATCCTGACGTGGTGGTGTTTCTTCTCTAACCCCTTGGTCAGCTGGGTTAGTTGTCTGGCGAATACCCTTCCCACTGGGTTTACTCTTGTGGCAAAGTTGAGTTTTCCTATTAGCTCTTGTAGATCCCCGAGGGTGGCCTTCTGTTTGCCCACTAGCCTCTTAATGTTTCTTTGGAGGTCCTTAACTTTGTCTAACGGCATGCCGGAAGTGCCTGCTATGGAATCCAGCTCTATTCCTAGGAAAACTAGCCTGGTGGTTGGGCCTGTGGTTTTATCTCCTGCCAATGGGACGCCCAATGTAGCCGCTAGGGCTTGGAAGGAATCTAGTAGTTCTTGGCATTCAGCCCCGCTGGGCTGGCCTATGAATAGGAAATCATCCAGGTAGTGCAGCTTGCCGCCCCTTGGGTGCTGTTTGTGTAATGCCCATTCCAGAAATATGCTAAATTTCTCAAAGTAGGCGCAGGCAATCATGGGCATTGTTTTGTCAAAGTAGGTCTTTCCCTCAAAACTGAATCCCAGTAAGTGGTCACTCTCGGGGTGCACTGGCAGCAGTCTAAAAGCTGCCTCGATGTCCGCCTTTGCTATCAGCGCGCCCCGCGCTTTTGTGCTCAATAAATCAACCGCGTCATCCACTGATGCGTAACCTACGGCGCAGTGGTCCGGGTCTATGCCATCGTTCACTGACCTGCCTTCTGGGTAAGACAGGTGGTGGATGAGTATAAATTTGCCCACCTCTTTTTTGGGAACCACCCCTAAGGGAGAGATTATGAGATCAGGGGGATTGGGGTGTAGCAGGGGACCCTCCACTCTCTCTAGTTCTATCTCTTTTTTGATTTTCTCTTCTATGATTTCAGGGAACTCGCTTGCTGAGCGCAGGTTCTTTGGTGTTGTGTTGTGTGGTTCGATCCTGGACGGTATTTTAAAACCTTGTTCAAAGCCTTCGCATATTAGTTTAGCGTCTTGTTTGTTGCTGTATTCGTTTGCCAGTTGCCTCAGCCTGGCTGTATCAATGGAGGCTGCTGCCAACTCTACCTTTCTCCCCAGCCAGGAAACCGTGCTGGCGTGCCTATTTCTTTTTATCTTTCTCCCTCTTGGCGCTGCTCCCTCCCCCTCTTTTGCATTCTGCTGCGGGGTGCCCTCCCCCGCATGCCGAGCACACATGTCTGAATTTGCACGCTGAACCCCATGTGCACTCGTCCTTCTCAAATTTGTAACATACTGCCGTGGTTGATCTGCTCACCTGCTGTCCCTTTCACTGTGTGTATTGTTGTCTCTTGTGATAGGGCTTTGCTTTGTCATGCTTGCCTTTTTGGCAGCTCCCGCGAAAGGGCTGCTCGCCTTTATTCGCCCATGACCTTGCCTCTCTCGCTATCATCATTTTATGCATGTACCCTGCCACATCCTCTTCGTCCCATATCTGGGTGTGCCTGCATTTTCAACCTAAAGCCTTTGTCGAAGTCAAGCCATGTCTCTCCCGTGAATTGCATCTGAGCCTTGTGTATTTTTGATTCGTAGAGCCACAGATCTTTTGCACAATGTGGGAATTTCTCAACTATTATACAGGCCATGATTCTAAATGCGTCTAGCCAGTTGTCAAAATTCCTTTCTTTTCTGACTCTGTTACGTTCTCTCCTCTCTTCTTCCTTTTTGTCAACTGTGGTTAGATCTAGGCCCTCCACCTGGATTTCTAGCAGCGTGAATATGTCTATGAATTCTTTGCGCCGTATCCTTTCTTTTACTGCTAGTGGGATCAGGCTTGCTAGCCCTGGTGCCCTTGTCACCATGTATGGTCTCCCCAGGGTCCCCCTTTTATAAGCCTCTGGGGCCTGCCCGCCTGCTGATGGGCTGAGCCGCCTGCGTGCATTCTTATCGGAGACTACATCCCATACCTGGGTTGGCCTTGCTGGTGAGCTTGCAGGAGCTGTCTCCTCCCCCCCACTGTTGGGTGATGGGCTTCGCTCGCACTTTGCTTCTGCTCTAGGTGCCCTTGACCCTCTCCCCTTTGCCCTGCTGGGGCCTGGGCCGCTCCTACATTCCGTGTCCCCAAGTCCTTTCGCCTCATGCGCCCCCCCGCTTTTACAAATAATACCGGTGCCATTGATTTCAGACATTCTTGGACAATCATGCTCACCATTGTTCGCCTTTGCTTTCTTACTGGGTCCCGGGGTCGCTGCTTCAGTGTGGTCGACCGCTTCCCTCTTGTCTCCCTTTTTCGTGCTTCTGCTCGTGTTCCGTTGCCGTTTCTTAGCCTCGGTCTGTGGTTCCTCGCCTTCCAGTGCTGCGCCACTTGCTCCATTGCCGTTGGGCTCTTCCTGTGTCCTCCCCTCGTCTGTGCCTATTCCTTTTATTTGTTTCAGGATCCAGTCCTTGCTGCGCGCTGTTGCCGCTTCTCTCGCAGCTTTGATGATCTCCTCAATGTCAAGCTCCATTATTGCCCCGCTGTTTTCCATGGCGCCTCGTTGGCAAGCCAGCTCACAGGGTCGCGTCACCCCGACTGGGCTGTCCCCTGTTGCTGTCAGACGCTCAACACGGGTCGCGTCGCCCCAAGGGCTGTCCCCGGTTGTGGCTGAGGGTGAGGTTGTAAAGTTGCAGCCAGGTCGTGTCGCCCTGTGGGCTGTCCCTGGCTGCTAGACCTCCTGGTCTGTTGCTTGCCTGGCGTGTGTCCCCTCGTGCTAGGCTGTACTGTTGTAAGCCTCCTGTCTCTTTTGCCGGGCGAGGGAGGGAGTGCTCCCCTCCTTAAAGTTAGTTTCTGGTTTGCACTCTCGTCTCTCTCTTTTTTTTTAATTTCGCAGCCGACGCGCCTTGCACCTGTGCGCCCAGCTGATCACCGGTGTTCCTGCCCTTGGGGGCCAGGGGTTCGCTGCGGGAGCGGTGTGGGCGTTTCCGCCTCCCTTCCCCAGTGTTCCTGCCCTTTAGGGCCGGGGGCTCACCGCAGGAGCGGTGTGGGCGTTTCTGCCTCCCTCCTTCAGTGTTCCTGCCCTTGAGGGCCGGGGGCTCGCCGCGGGAGCGGTGTGGGAGTTTCCCCTCCCTTCCGCAGTGGTCCTGACCTTGGGGCTTGGGGGCTCACCGCAGTGGGAGCCCTAAGACGTTTAAAGGGCTACTGTAGGTGTGGCACAATCAGTGCTGCTGGCCCACTACCAGTATTTGATTTATAGACCCTGGGCACATATAGTGCACTTTACTAGGGACTTACAAGTAAATTAAATATGCCAATTGTGGTTTAGCCAATGTCACCATGTTTAGGGTACAGAGCACCTGCACTTTAGTACTGCTCAGCAGTGGTAAAGTGGTCAGAATACTAAACCCAATAAAAACAAATTCAGCAAAAAGTGGAGAGAAAAGGCAAAAGGTCTGAGGATGACCCTGCAGAAAGTACCAGGTCCAACAGAATTTATCTTCAAACATGGTATTCAGGAGACAATACAATCTACTGTGGCCTACTGGACTCCATAAAAAATGCTCGTAGACTAGTCTTCATTTGACCTGGAAAGCTGGTGATCAACAAAATCGAATATGTAGCATAAAGTCATGTAGCAAGATTATAAATAACAGCTCATCTCTTGTGCAAATAACATTTTCCCAATTGTGTGGTCCCTCTTAACTGTCCAATTGTGAGATTCCACATGCAAAGAGCATGTTTACTAGTTTTCTTGAAAAACTTCAAGAACATTTTGACTGTGCTTGCAAATCTTTCACTTTTTAAAATGCCTGGAATATTTTTACAGCATCCCCAGTTGATACCAGACAGGGTTGAACTGTAGGCATAACAGGAGGAGATTACTGGCAGTCAGCTGACCACCACGCCGGCGATGGCGGTAGTACCGCCACCAGGCTGGCGGCGAAGACCACCATATTATGACCACGGCGGTGATCCCTCCCATAGACAGCCAATGCACCGCCTCAACCGCAAGTGCGGTCCGGCCACCGTCCACAGCGTTTGCCATCTCCAGGTCAGGGGAACACCATTCACCACCCACCATATTGTGACATAGCAGCCCGCCAAGATTTCTGTGGCGGGACCACCGCCTTAAAAATCCTGGCAGAAACGACCCATATAAAAGGAGACACTCCTCCAGGGACACAGACAAGTCAGTGGCCGGTATGGAACCCGAACTGGAAGCCCTGCCGATGCTGTACCACATGATGGGAGTACAGGAGCAGCAACGCTGGAAAAGAGGACAACAGTGAGTACAGCCACCTAGCACACAAGGGAGGGAGGGGAGAGTGACACATGCACAACACACACCACACACACATACCACACACTAAAAACAATCCACTGAAAGGAATAACAACAATAGAAGCCAGAAGTAAAAAAGATGCCAGGACAAATACCTTTGGTTCAACCACTGTATTCCGGAGGGAATAGCGAGCACAATAAAATAATATAACAATACACATAAAGGGCCATTGGCTAGTCCAAAAGTGTCCATGCCACTACTCATGGAAACGTGAGAGGCACAACTTGACTCCTGATGACCCAAGTGACTCCACTGGGCAGAGACATTGATGTGGAAGGCAGGCACCTTAGAGGGAGTTGGGGGGATGCTTTTCTTGAAAGGGGGGTCCTTGGGTTTCGGTTTGAGAGGGGGCGGGCCTTTGCTCCTCTGTTTAGGGGCTAGAGGAGTGTGCTTGGAGCAGGGGGTCAAGTGGCTGTCCTGTGACTCGTAGTGGGAGGTGTCTCAGTGGGGTGAAGGGACATGTGGGGGATTCTGAGCTGGAGGTACTGGGCTGGGGGAAGCGGGACCTTCCCTTTCCAGACAAGACAGGGTGGGTCAGTAGGTGGGAAGATGTCAAGGCGGGCAAGGAAAAGCTCCTTAGGTACAGTGGGACGGACTGTCAGAGGAGGTTTGGCAGTGGAGGTAGAGGGAGTGGTTGTAGGAGGAGTAGGTTTGCTGCATTGGATGGCCGGTGCATGTATAGTGTGCATGTGTGAGGTGGATGGCTGGTGAGTGTCTCAGTGGGAGCACTTATGTTTCTTTTGAGGAGGGGAAGACTGGGTGGGAGAGTACAAATAGGTTGTGTGCATGTATGTTGTGGTGGTGTCTGCAAGTGAGGTGGGTGTGCTGCATGTGGTTGTGATGGTGATTGTGCATGTGGTCAATTGGGTGCTAATCTGCATGTCTGCTGTTGTGGTGACTGTGGGCAAGGCTGTACAGGCGGCAGGATCTGTGACTGAGGATGCAGTGCTTTCAGGTGTGAGTGCTGATGTGACTGTGAGAGAGGAAGTGGAGGGGGACACAGTGGAGGCAGTGGCTGTTTTTGTGTGTGCTTGTTGGTCATGTGTATGCTTGTGGTGTGATCTGTGGTGCTTGTCCGTGCAAGTCATGTCTGTTGTCCTGGGTGCGTGCTGGTCTGAATATGTGCTTGGGATGGATGGGGGAGATAGCCTGGAACTGGAAACAGGTAGTTGGAGGGAGGACGGAAGAGCCAGGGACACTCGCTGCCATCAAAGAGGAGGCCAGAGCCTGAAACGGTCTCTGTAGGGCAGCCAAGCCACCATGAATGCCCTCCAGGTAGACATTGCATTCCTGCATCTGGGATGCCAGCCCCTGGATGGCATTCACTCTGGAGAGATGGATCTCAGGTCAATAGCCTCCTCAGTGAGGGCAGCAAGGCTGACTGGGGCAGGGGCTGAGGTGCCTGCGGTGAAGGAGACGCCCACCCTCCTGAGCGGGCACGGGCAACTGGATGGGGGACTACTGGGAGGGTGGTGCTGGTATGGGGTTGGTGGAAGATGATGTAGCTGGGGTGGTCCCAGAGGGGTCCACCACCACCAGAGAGCTTCCATCGTAGGAGGTATCTGAGTCAGTAGATGTAGCTCCTGCCTCCCCTGTGGTGCTCCCCTCACCCTCCAACCCACTGGTCCCCTCGGCGTTGGTTGACTCTGCCTCTTGGTTCTAGTGGGCTGCAGCTCCCCCACTCGCCGGTGCCCCTGCTCCTTTGCCAGATGATGCTAATGCACACAAGGATAGGAGAAGAAAAGGAGGGAGGGTGGGAGAAAAATAAAGGAAGCACAGGGTCAATCACAGCAATATCAGCACTTATGGCATTCACATCACAATGACTCACTGGAACTAACACTTTGCAGTAACAACCGCAATACCAAACCATTACCTGGGAACAACAGCTGAAATGTACTCATACACTACCATTTGCACTCCTACTGGGACTCACTAAGCCATGTCTGCCTGTTGACAAAGGGACAGCTACACAATTCCGAAAAAGTGACTGCACAAGGTGCAATTGCCTGGTCACACCACCTAGGCAGTGGACATCAGAGCATCACAAAAACAACGGTGAGTCAGGATGTAGGCCTCCGATGAAGATGCAATACCAGCTAATTGCCAATACCTAATGTTCATACCACTAACCATTGCCAAGCAGAACTCAACAATATTAGCTACACAGGCATTTAGGGGCATACACTGACCACAACCAAACCCCATGGCAGACAGCAGGAAAGAAGTCAACACAGCGTGTACTTAGCCCCTTGTGGCTTCTGTGCTGCCTTCAAGCTCCCATCCAACTCCCTATTGGCTACCATCAGTGTGTGGGCCAGTAGGGGGGTCAGGGTCCGATGGGCACCCCTCCCTCGTTGGTAGGACATCCCCAGCTGGGACTCGCAGGTCCTCCCACCTCTTTCTGCAGTGGGTGCTCTGCCAGATATGTACCCCCAGGGTCCGCACATCCTTGGCGATGGCACAGCATAACCCTTTCTTCTGATGGGTGCTGACAGTGGAGAACACAGATAGAAGGACACCATGAACTCCACACTGCATACTGTTACAGCAGTGGCATACCTACTGCATAGCTCCCACATTAACCTTAAACATTACTCGTACCTTTGCATACACATTGCATGCAGCATAAATACACTCCCCAAATGACACACAGTCTGCGCACACATACATCTACATACAGCCATATGGCATTCAAGGTACCCAAAAGGTGCTAACCTGTTTATCTGGAGGCCCATACAACTTTCCATATAAGGGTAGGACCCCATTCACAAGCTTCTCAAGTTCCTCAGATGTGAAGGCTGGGGCCCTATCCCCTGTAGCACCGGCCCTTTTAGGTTCCAGTCAGAGGACACAGCTGCACACGCAGTGGAGGTGTTCTTATAGTGAGAGTCAGGAATCAAGTGAAGTTGGTTACAGAAAATGGCGGTCGCATCCGCACCCGTGAACACTGTCACTGCTGGTGGTGATCATCATTGGCCCCTGTGCTCCATAGACTTCCATGTTAACCAAGGAGTAGTAGCACGGCAGTGCAGACCGCCCCCCATCATGATGCCAAACGCCGGTACCCATGGCAGCCAATTCAATGTGTTTCATGGGTACCGATGGTACACACCAAGACAATAATAATCCAATACATACTTTGGTTTGGTTGTAGACTCTGGCACTCACTCACTTAGTGCTCATACCAGTGCACTGCATTCAGATGAGTATTTGACAGAACATGTACAAAGGGATGCTACAAATCATGACATACTACTCCAACTACATCTGTGAGACCCAATGGCAAATGTATAGTATGTATCAATTAAGTAGTCGGTTGGCATCTAGAAGACAGCGGTGCAAATTACAATAATTGTTTGCGTGAATTGGATGTTACTGCACTGTGTACTCTGATGTTGTGTGTCCATCCTTCCTGTTATGACACACTTCTGATGTTTGGTTTAATTAGATACCAACCACTGCAGAGGAGGAGGAGACATGCACATGTGTACAGACCCCCAGTCGACTTGGCAGCTCTGGAGGAACGCCACATTATAATCACCTATCGCCTGGACAGGACCACAATCACTGAACTGTGTCAACAATTGGCGCCAGATCTAATTCCTGCTATTTGTAGTACTACAGCTAAACCCCCCTGCAGTACAGCTGCTGTCAGTGATCCACTTCCTGGCCAGTGGTTCTTTCCAGGTGACTGTGGGCTTGGTTGCAGGTATGTCAAAGCCAATGTTTTCAAATGTACTGAGTAGAGTTTTGGCTGCCTTGCTGAAACACATGAGCAGCTATATCTCATTCCCCCACAGTGATGATTTGTCCACTGTGAAGGCTGCATTCTACACCATGGGAAACATACCACATGCGATTGGGGACATTGATGGGACTCATATTGCCTTGGTCCTTCCCAGGACAAATGAGCAGGTCTACAGGAATAGGAAGAATTACCATTCAATGAATGTCCAGATGGTGTGCCTTGCTGATCAGTACATTTCCCACCTTACTGCCAAGTCTACTGGATATGTGCATGAGACCTATGTAGTGGGGAATAGCAGCGTCCCACAGATGATGGCACAACTACAGAGAGAAAGAGTGTGGCTCCTGGATGAGCTTGAGGTTTCACCCAGTGTATGTCACAGAATGCCACCTCGAGTCATCCTCTGTACATGACTAATGTGTGTCTTTCACTACTTTCAGGTGATTCAGGCTACCAGAACCTATCCTGGCTGTTGACACGTGTGAGGAATCCAAGGACAGGGCCAGAGAATCCTTTCAATGAAGCACATGGTCGGACCAGAAGAGTAATTGAAAAGAGCTTTGGCCTACTGAAAGCCAGGTGCAGGTGCCTACATATTTCTGGTGAATCCTTACTCTACATCCCTGAGAAGGTCTGTCAGATATTGGTGGCCTGTCGCATTCTGCAAAATTTGGCCCTCAGACGCCATGTGCCATTTCTGCAGGAGGAGGGGGGAGACAATGCACTTGTGGCAGCACAGGACACTGAAGACAGTGATGAGGATGGGGAGGAGGAGGATGTGGGCAACAGGACACATCTAAGACAGCAGTACTTTCAATGACACTCAGGTAAGGCTGTTCTTCTGTTCATTCCTCCATTACAACTTTGTGCTGTGTGGCTGCTGTGTTGTGCCAAGCACAATGTGTGCATTAATTTACCTGACACTGTTCCATCTGTGGTCAGTCTTGCCAGTGGCATGGTGATAGTGATCAAGCTTATTCAGCCTATGCAATGTATCAGTAGTTAAGCGTCCTCAAATACATGCCCACTGCTAAATTTGTCCTCATTACGTGTAAGGTGAGTTACAATGTGTCTGCACAACCGCTTTGTGACTTCATTTACCCTGGCAGTGTTGCCCAGACTAGGTGGTCGAGAGGAGGGATTGGCATACTGACTACATGGCATATCTAATACTGTGGTATCTTGTGTGAGGGCCTGAGATGAGTTGTTTCTCCTCACTTATGGTGTTTGGAGTTGTATACTGTGCAAATTTCTGGGTTGAAGTGATCAGCTGAATGTAGGCTGTTATGTTACAGGTTACAGGGGCTCATGTTGCTCCACATCCTTTACTGCTCATTTGACTGTCACTAATGGTTTCCCTTTCTGCAGGTGTTGGTGTGGTCACGTCTGTGAACTCCTGTGATACCTACAGACTGCTTTCGCACAGTTTGGTGGATGGTGACTCATGGTATACTCTCACACTGGTTATGTGTACCCCAAACTGACTGTCCATTGGCTGGATTCACACTTTATGTTACATATGCACAGTATACCACAGGTCAAGACATTGCATATTGTTGTAATTAAAGCACAAAACCTTCAGTTGTGTTAAAATGTGTTTATTGAATTGACAAGAAGGAAGCGATAGTGCAAAAGAATGGGTTGATGGTGGACGAAATCTTCAGTGTAGTGGCCCAGTTGGTTTGTGGCACAGGTCCAGTATCCATGGGGCCATAGGAAAAGGAGCAATGGCAGTCCAATGTCAACAAGATGTCTCAGTGGTACACAAGGGAGAGATTTAGGAGGGACTCACTTCCTGGCAATGGTTTTGGTCTTGGCTACAGTCTCTGGTGTCTCTCTGGGTCACAGGGAACATTTGCAGGGTGGTACTTCTGCTGCAGAGGGAGAGGTGCTGGTGGCCTGGAAGACGTGTGGCAGGTCCTCCTGTCCACTAGCTGCAGCAGATGTGGAGGGCTGGTCAGTACACTGGCTAGTGGAAGGGGCCCACTGGTGTGTTGTGTACTCATGCATGATGGTAGCCATGTCACTCAGCACCCCTGCAACGGTGGACATGTTGGTATTTAAGGCCTGCAACTGCTGCATAACCTCCTGGTGGTGTTACCCCGGCAGCCGCTGATTCTCATGCAAGACAGTGAGAACCTGGGCCATCCTGTCCTGGGATTTCCGGTATGCTCCCAGGACATGTGTGAGTGCCTCCAGGGCAGTCAGTTCCCTGGGTTGGGCCACCGCCTGGCACACAGCTATCCTCCCACTGGCCCTGGCTCCCTGTGCCTGTGTCCCCTGAACTGTGTGCCCACTCCCTCTGACACAAGGACCTTCATTGTCTTGCCTGTGTGGTGTCGACTCGGGTCCCTGTACAGGTGGGCACACTGTTGATTGACGTGTCCTGGGGACAGAGGTTTGGGGACATTGGGTGGCTGCTGGTGCATTGGAGTCCGATGTGGGGTGCCCTGTGGTGGACTGGGTGTTGGCTGTCGTGTCCGGCTGACCAGTGGTCCCAGATGGGCCGGGGAGATCATCCAGATCCAGGCATCCAAAGTTGCTGTCATCACTGGAGCCTTCTTCTGGTGGAGGACTGGGTTGTCGTGGCATAAGCAGGCAGCTGACATTGGCTGGGGTACCTGTGGACATGTATGTGAATTGGTACAATCGTTGTCAGTTACATATTCAGCATTTCTAGCTTTCCCTATGGGATGGGTGTTGTTCTTCCACCTTTGGTTTGTGTATGGTGATGGATTGTGAGATTGGTAGTGCTACATGCTGCTCATGCATTACTGATATGTGTGCATGCTGAGCTTGGAGGGGTGTGCTTGCAGTGAGTAGGGCATGCAGGGGTACACAGTTGAGGGTGGTTATAGGGATGGTTCTGTGTTTGAGATGGAGTGAGGTGAAGGAAGTCAAGGTGACAGGGTGACATGGCATGCAGGTGTAGGTGGTGGTGGGGTACTAATGGTGACTTACCAGTGTCCAGCTCTCCAGTGATTCCAGTGAGGCCCTCTGGATGCAGAATAGCCAAGACCTTCTCCTGTTGCCAACTGTAGGGAAGGTGGTGTGGATCCACCGCCAGTCTTCATGACGGCAATGTGGTGCCTGGATGCCATTGCACGAACCTTCCCTTGTAGGTCATTACACATCTTTCCTATGTCGTCCCTTGTGCATGGATAGGTTCCACGGAGTTCACCTTGTCCACGATCCTCCACCATAACTCAATTTTCTTGGCAAAGGATATCTGCTCGACTAGTGCACCGAACAACTGTGGCTCTACCCTTACGATTTTGTCTACCATGACCCGCAACTTCTCATCAGTGAAACAGGAGTTCTTTTGTGGGGACATGCCTATTGTGTAGTGGGTGTAATGTGTGTGTTGGGCAGAGGATGGAATGTTTTGTGGGGATGCAGGGTGTTTGTGTATGTGGGATGCTGTGGAGTAGTTGTGTGTTAAGTGTTTAGGTATGGTGTGTGGTGTATGATGCGTGAAGGGTGCATAGGTGGTTGTGGTCTGTGTGTGCAGTGCAGGAAATGTTTTGGCTGGCAACGTGCCACTAATTTTTGTGTTTGCAAAGGCTTGTAGGTTGTGTGGGGTTGTGTTTTATAGTGCTGTTGGTGGGCGTGCATGGTGTGTGTACGTGTCAGGTGTGGATTTTTCAATCTGGCCAATGTTACCTTCTATTATTGTGGAGTGGCAAATCGACCACAGTGGTCCACACCGCCAATGGGTAACCACCGTTGAGTGACTGATGTGGTGATTGGTAGGTCATAATTTGGAGGGCGGTGTGTTGCAGGGAGGGTAGTGGGTCCGACTGTTTTATGCTGTCATTTGGTCTGGTGGAATTGCTGTTTTGGCTGTTTTCTGGCAGGTTTGTGTGTCATAATCTGGTGGGTGGTTTGCTGCCTCCACTGCGGTCTGTTGGTGGCCATCACCACGACAGTCTTCTGAAAAGTCCTCCAATGTCATAATGATGGCCTATGTGTTAGGATTGATCTACTCCATGTAACTCCTGAAGAAGACAAATATGTGAAGGTGGATTGCTCAAATAAATCTCAGCCACCGGTAACTACTCTGAACTGCAAACCAGTACATTGTTTTTTGCCTACCATGCCACCTTAGATAAGAACCAACTGTCTGCAAATCAGGAAGAGATGGGGAAATTTCAGCTCGAACTGCTAGGCCAGGTCCCCTCTATACAGAAGCATAAGCTACCCAAGGCCAGTTACAGCCTTCGTGGGTATGCTCAGTAGAATTCATCTTGAGGTCTGTTGCACAATGAGAACAGGACACGTCTGAACAAATCTGTTACACTTTAGTATCACAATGAGGAAAAAAGAGTGATGGGTGGGTTGCTTGAATAAATCCCAGCCACTATTATAACTCTGGGCCAACTCTACCCCCTTGGTAGCTTGGCAGAGCAGTAGGCTTAACTTCAGAGTGCTAGGTATAAAGTATTCGTACCAACACACACAGTAACTCAATGAAAACACTACAAAATGACACAACACCAGTTTAGAAAAATAGGACATATTTATCTAAACAATACAAGACCAAAACGACAAAAATCTGACATACACAAGTCAAGTTATGAATTTTTAAAGATTAAACTCAAAAATAGCACTTAGAAACACAAAATGCTTCACTGAAGTGTTAACACGGCATCGTGATGGAGTCGTTCCCAACAATCCGGCACCAGAGGCGCCGGACATGGAGTCATGTAGACCTCCAGGTGCAGTACCTTTGGTGAAGAGTGAAAACAAGCCGATGCGCGAAGTCGGGGATCGCGGCATCTGTGCGAAACGTTGAATCCACGCTCTTCGAGCGGCGTCGGTCACGATGTGATGTGGACTTCGGTAGGGCTGCAGCGATGTCGGGCATGCGAAGGTCGTCGCATTCCAGCGAAGATCACAGAGTCGTTCACCGGATTCAGCAGCGGCGTCGGTATGGCAGTCGTCCGAAGTCGATTTCCTTGAATTTTCACCAGCTTTCCTTCGCCCCAGGAACCTCAGGCCCTGCCCCAGTTAACCTTGCAGCCATGAGTGAGGAGGCTATTGACCTCCTGAGATCCATCTCTGTAGGGCAGTCAACCATTGCAAATGAAATCCAGGGGCTGGCAGCCCATATACAACAACCTAATGCATTCCTGGAGGGCATTCACACTGGATTGGTGGCCAAAGAGATCAATCCTGGCTCTGGCCTCCTCTCAGATGGCAGCCATTGTCCCTGTTTCTATCATCCCCCCTCCAACTTCTTCTTCTCGGTCCCATTCTCCTCTACCCCAACCCATCCCAAGCACACATACCGATGAGCATGCACAGAAGACAACACACAAGAGTGGCACAGGCAAACACAAGCACCACACTTCATCCCACAAGCACTCACACAAACAACATACAGTTGCAGACACTACAACATCCACTGCTCCACTGTCTCTCCCTCCTCCCCCTCCACCACCCCCCTCCTAGTCACGTCCACACTCACACCTGTATGCACTACATCAGCATCCACTACCAGCATCTTCACCACACCAAGCACAATACACACCACACTGGCAGACACCTCCACAACATCCATGCACACGTCCCCTGTGTCTTAGCCCACTGTGTCTGTCCCCCCTCCTAAAGTACACAAACACAAGCACTCAGACACCCAACAGCCATCCACCTCACAACAGCATACAACCCATATACCTGCACCAAAATCCAGCAGACGTACACCTCCAACAACCACTCCCTCATCCTCCACTCCCATTACTTCTCCATCTTCCCACCCTAATGTCCCCAAGAAACTTTTCTTATCCACCATTGACCTCTTCACTACTCCCTCCCCCCATCCTGCACGTATGGCTAAGCTATCACAAACCCAGCCAAGCACTTCAGCCACACAGTCCATATCCCCAGTTCCATCCGTACCTACTCGTGATGGAAAGGATTCCAGATCACATATCCAGAAGGGGAAGGAGCATGCACATGCAGGGAAGAAGTGCAAGGAGCCTGCACCAGGAGGCAAGAAGGACCAGGAGCATTCACCAGCAGGTGTCACAGAGCCCCCACCTCCAAGCATGGTTGTGCATCCATCAGAGGGTAAAGGGGATGTGCAGCAGCCTCCCACCACCACCACCAGCACACTGCATCCATCTGAGGGCACCGGGGATGTGCAGGAGCCTCCCACCACCACCACCAGCACCACCACAGTGCATCCATCCGAGGTGAAGAGGATGTGCAGGAGCCTCCAACCACCACCACCACAGAGGAGCCGTCACTGCCGGTGAACGCAATGTGATCCTGCCTTCATGGGCTGCTGTGTGGGCTGTCCCCTCCAGAACCAGTGTGGGAGACACCCACTTGAGAGAGTGTGTGGCCTTGCACTCCCCAGGACCAAGCACAGCGCTTGATGCCCCCTCCAGAACCAGTGGGCAAGTCACCCACTTGAGAGACTGTGGCCCATCACTCCCCAGGACAAAGCACAGGGCATGTTGCCCCATCCATAACCAGTGGGCAAGTCACCCACTTGAGAGACTATGGCCCATCACTCACCAGGACAAAGCACAGGGCATGTTGTCCCCTCCAGAACTAGTGGGAAAATCACCCACTTGAGAGACTGCGGCCCATCACCCCCCAGGACAAAGCACAGGGCATGTTGCCCCCTCCAGAACTAGTGGCATGTCACCCACTCCAGAGACTGTGGTCTTGTACTCCCCAGGACCAAGCACAGGGCATTTTGCCCCCTTCAGTACAAGTTGTCTTGTTTCTGCATCTTCTGCATCTGGCTGAGGTGTCACCCTCCCCCTGAGGTGCCTGCCTATTTGCCAACTGATGCCCCTGCAGTGTTCTCTCCATATTGATGCAGGTGACAAGTGGGGCCTACGTGACCTGAGGACTGGGCAGTGTCCCTTTTTCTGTACATTTGTAGATATCTGGAACATTGGCTAAGTTATTTTTATACTGTGTTGATATTATTACACTCACTTTAGTGAATTTCTTTTGTCCTTGCATTATTCAGCCGATTTTGGGGGAGTAACTTGCTTTCTTGTGCATCTGGTTGTATGTATGTGGGTGTGTAGTGAGTGTGTGTGTCTCTCTCGTTTTCCTCCCACCCTCCCTTGTGTGCTAGATGCTTGTACTCACCAATGTCGTCTTCGCCGGTGTCAGTGTTTGTGGTGGAGCAGAACGTAGAATATTATCAGAAATACATGCAGTTTGGGTTCCGTGGGGTGTGGTTCTTCCCTGTGTCTCCAATGGTGAGTCTTTTCACTTCTGAGCTCTGTTTCCACCGGGCTTTTGATGTTGTTGGTACCGCCCCGGAAAAGGTGGCAGTTTGCCATGTCATTATATGGTGGGTGGAACATTGACTTCCGCTGACTACAGGCGGCTACCGCCATGTTGGCTGTTGTTTCCGCCCTGGCGGTCGGTGTGGTTCATTGGCAGTCTTTCGGAGATCTTTCTGCCATGGTCATAATTTGGCGATAATTACCAACAGCCTGTTGGCGGTATTACTGCCACTTTATCACCGAACGCCAGGGTCATAATGAGGGCCTAAGACTCTTAAGTAGGTCTAGGCAGTAAACTATGATCTGTTTATGGAGTTTTTGGAATTTGTGCACTTTGTGCAACTCAGAGCAGCACAGAGTTCCCAAATTCAACCATCTGTTTGTGCATGCAAGATTTGTTTTTAGGTGAGTGCCAAAATACTCACAGGCTGCTAGCGAGCGCATGTGAGATTTCACACTCGCTCTTGCGGCTTCTGGCCATGATGGCACAAATAAAGTGCTGCTCACTAACGCACTTTAAAAAGAAGCTAAATCTACTCAAAAAGAGGTTCTTGGGTGAATTTTCCTCTTCAACTAATCATTCTATTTGGTTTTTAGTGTGAGAAGCCTTTTTTATATACTTTTTTCCCCGACAGACAGGAAGTGCCCCAGAGACTCCAATTTGCTGTTAATTTCCTGCAGGCTCCTCCCACTACTTTGTCCATTTCTGCTCACTTTTCACCTGGATTGCGAGGTGGAAGAATCACTCTCTTTGCCTGGTGGAAATATACTTTTGGATTTAAGTACTTTGTTTTTGTGATATCACACAAATAATTAGAAAACTATTGTAAAAGAGTGTTGTTTGTTTGATTGGACATGCATCAGTGTTTATTTGTACTTTTATTTGATTTTTAAATTTCATTATGGTGGGTGGCCTGTAGTTTGAGTAGGAGCCTAGTTATCTTTGTTGCATTTCAGTTTTCATCTTTCTGTAAAGGAAAAATGTTGCACAGTTCAGTACCCTCTTTTTGATGTTTGTTACATTTGAAATATTCATTTATTTAAAACATAATTTAGGGCAGGGATAGGACTGAATTAAATTAAACAATGGGGCTAATGTGTGTCTTACCTTTTTTCTGCAAACAGTGTATATGTGGGATAATATTTGATGCCATAGGAGGATATGTGTTGTTATAAAAAATGTTAGCACTCAAATTTTCATGTTTTGCATCACTGAATTAATGGTAGCATTTTCTTCATTGCTACCATGATGCCTCCTTTTTCAGTGTGTTTTTGTGTGTGTTTGTCATCGGCCACCATCTGGCTTTGCTCTCCATGCCAAGTAGCCAGGGGCCATTTTGTGTAGTCTGTGTCCATAGGCCTGAATGTGTTCTTTGTTTCCCATGCCTCCTTGCTCGACGGTATTGTTTGACCATGGGGCAGACAGACATTTTATGCATCCAGCTAGTGTGCCTTTGCAATAGGTTTGCATGTGCACTTTGTTTCCAGTGCCTCCTTGCTCGCTGTTGTTGTTTGACCATGTGCTGGCCATTTCGTGCATCCAGCCAGTGTGCCTTTGCCATAGATTTGCATGTGTTCTTTGTTCCTCGTGCCTCCTAGCTTGCTGTTGTTATTTGACCATGTGGCTGGCGGCCGTTTTATGCATCCAGCCAGTGTGATTTTGCCATAGGCTTGCAAGTGTTATTTCATTCCCATGCCTCCTTGCTCTCTGTTGTTGTTTCACCATGTGGCAGCCATTTTATACATACAGCTAGTGTGCCTTTGCCATAGGTTTGCATGTGTTCTTTGTTCCAAATGCCTCATAGCTTGCTGTTGATGTTTGACCATTTGGCTGGCAGCCATTTTGTGCATACAGCCAGTGTGCCTTTGCCATAGGCTTGCATGTGTTTGTTGTTCCTCATGCCTCCTTGCTCACTGTTGTTGTTTGACCATGTGGCAGTCATTTTGTGCATCCAGTCAATGTGCCTTTGTCATAGGCTTTCATGAGTTCTTTTTTCCCAAACCTTCTAGCTCACAGTTGTTGTTTTACCATGTGGATGGCATCTATTTACTGCATCCATCCAGTGTACCTTAGTCATACGCTTGCATGTGTTCTTTACTCTCTATGCCTCCTTTCTAGCTGTTGTTGTTTGACTAGATGGATGGCAGCCATTTTGGGCTTCCAGCCAATGTCCCTTTGCCATAGGTTTGCATGTGTTCATTGTTTCCCATACCTCCTAGCTCACTATTGTTGTTTGACTATGTGGCTGTTGGCCATTTTGTGCATCCAGCCAGTGTGTCTTTGCCATAGGCTTGCATGTGTTCTTTGTTCCCCATGCCCCCTTGCTCACTGTTGTTTGACCATATGGCTGGCAGCCATTTTCTGCATCCAGCCATTGTCCTTTTGCTATATGCTTGCATGTGTTCATTGTTCCCCATGACTCCTTGCTCACTGTTTGTTTGACCGTGTGGCTGGCAGCCATTTTGTAAATCCAGCCAGTGTGACTCTGCATAGGCTTCCATATGTTCTTTCTTTCCCATGTCTCCTTGCTCGCTGTTGTTGTTTGCTTGTGCGGCTGGCTACCACTTTGTGCATCCAGCCAGTGTGCCTCTGCCATAAATGTGCATGTGTCCTTCATTCCCCATGCCTCCTGCTTGCTGTCGTTGTTTGACCATGCATCTGGTGGCCTTTTTGTGCATCCAGCCAGTGTGCCTTCGCCATACACTATCAGATGTTCTTTGATCCCTATGCCTCCTTGCTCGTTGTTGTTGTTTGACCATGTGGCTAGTAGGCATTTTGTGCATCCAGCCAGTGTGCCTTTGCCATAGGCTTGCATGTGTTCTTTGTTCCTCATGCCTCCTTGCTTGCTATTGTTGTCTGACCATGCAACTGGCAGCCATTTTGTGCCTCCAGCCATTGCCTTTTGTCATATGCTTGCATGTATTCATTGTTCCTCATGCATCTTTGCTCATTGTTGTTGTTTGACCATGTGGATAGCAGTCATTTTGTACATTCAGCCAGTGTGCCTTTGCCATAGGCTTTCATGTGTTCTTTGTTACTCATGCCTCCTTGCTTGCTATTGTTGTTTGACCATGCGACTGGCAGCCATTTTGGGCAACGAGCTAGTGTGCCTTTGACATAGACTTGCATGTGTTCTTTGTTCTCTTGCCTCCTTGCTCACTGTGGTTTTTTGACCATGAGACTGGCGTCCATTTTGTGCATCCAGTCAGTGTGCCTTTGCCATACACTTGCATATGTACTTTGCACCCCATGCCTCCTTGCTCGCTTTTCTTGTTTGACCATGTAGCTTGCAGTCATTTTGGGCATCCAGCCAGAATGTCTGTGCCCTAGGCTTGCATTTGTTCTTGTTGCCATGCCTCCTTGCTCACTGTTGTTGTTTGACCATGTGACTCGCGGCCATTTGTGCATCAAGCCAGTGTGCCTTTGCCATAGGCTTGCATATGTTCTTTGTTCCCCATGCCTCCTTGCTTGCTGTTGTAGTTTGACCATATGGCTGGCTGTCATTTTGTACATCCAGCCATTGTCCTTTTGCCATATGCATGCATGTGTTCATTGTTCCCCATGCCTCCTTGCTCACTGTTTTTGTTTGACTAATCCCAGGAGAAGTTGCAGATTATTCAGCGTGCTAATAGAGTTACAGTTAAAGCCCTGATACAGGAGGTGCCGACACATTGAAACTCAATCTATTACATGTTGCAACATCTGAGCAGTGTAGACAGAACAATGACTATGTAATTCGAAGAGGAGGCAATGGAATTGGGAAAAGCTCTGACCATAGATGCAGCTAAATGGGGCCTAGTCAAATGCCTGACACAGATGCTACTACCTTTTGATGTTTTCACACAGGAAGTTAGGAAGGAGGACAGTTCCATGGTCCATGCTATCTCGTTGCTGCATCTGCTACAGAATCAGCTAAAGAAGGTGTCTGAAAGGTTCACACTTGGAGGTGTAAATGAAAACAAAGAAGCGTATGCCTTGTGTGAGACCTTAATTATTTACTTGGTTTGTAATGCAAGGCCACAAAATGATATAATCTCATCCGAAGAGTACATCTGTGCCACACTACTTTAGCCACGCTACAAAAAAATTATGCTATTTTCATTCCTTTTTCTTAAGGGAATGTTTCAAAATGCAAGAGGTGGATTGTTGAGCAACCCAGTGACCTGGAAGAATAATGGCTGGAACTTAGAGTCCCACTCCACAGTACTGGGGTACCTCCTTCAACTTCCAGAGAGGACAGTCTTGTCTCACAGCAGCAAACACCAGCAACAAGAACACCAACTACAACAGCAACAGAAGAATCAGACTTAACGTCTGCATTGGCTTGGTTTCGAGTGGCAGGTCTAAGTCCAGTGCAGAGACAAAGGCAAAAGAGGTCAAGCAAGTGGCAGCACCAATGACCATTCTAATGATGTTTTCAAGTGCTCACTAGGCTGGCAATAAAATATCTGGCTTCTCCTGTAGCCAGTGTGTCTGCTGAGCGTGTGTTCAGTGCAGATGGCACAGTTGTTTCAGTGAGAAGGACCAGACTCTTACCTCAAAACATGAAGAGATTGACCATGATCAAAATGAACCAACATTTCATACCACCTGATTGCACCATTCCCGAAAGTACAGGAGGAGGATGTTTGGTCAAAATCAAGCATGTTAGCTAACCAACTTCTGGGTGAACCACCTGAGTTTGAGGATGAACTCTACTTCCTAGATTTAGTATGCCAGTGCAGCAAAGAAGCCTCCACAATGCCTTCAAGATATTGGAGACAATGCCTGCCTTCCTCGCATGCCTATCCTTTTTTTGTATCATTTAGCAGGGCTGTCCCAGAATATAATTTATGTACAAGAGTGCCAATTCCAAAGTCCAATGTGTTGCCTGCATCAAAGATACAATTGTGTACGTAACCTACCTGCGCTTGGATTGTAAGAGGGAGCTATAACTAACTACAACTATTGCAATAATTAATGAGTGATTGTGAGTGATGATTGATGATTTCTGGGGTGGCAGACAGTGAGGAAGGGGGTTAGATTATTTGTAAACATTGATCAATGTTTGGTGCCTGATAGGTGATCATTGTTCCTGAAGGTGATGGACGTTTGCAAACTTACTGAGTGAAAATGTACCTGTATGGTCTACTCCTTTTTTCTGGTTCTTCAGAGAACAGATCTGTCACTTTAGTTAACAAACACAAATCTATACAATATACGGCTTGTTCTTTAACAGTAGTGCACTACACATCTATCTTGCTCGGGTTCGGACTGGGATGGACTTACTTGAAGTCAGGAGGAGGATGAAAGAACTTAGGTTGGAACTACCTCATCAACAGTTAGAACAAGGGAGTTATCAATTTCAAATGTAATGCATGACGCCGAGGCCTTGTACTCAGCTATGTGAAATGGAGAGAGGTGGGTCGGTTTGGGAAATGCTAGTGAATGTGTGTTGCACTAGTGGTAAAAGTGAAACTCCAAGTGTTCTTGGTTTTTGCTCTGCCTCCAAGTCTTCTTGATACACTCCTCGTAAAGCTTACTTTCCTTTTGCCCTTCTCCTTGACTCCACAATACAGTTTCTGGCTTACAATCCAAAGGCCTTCTCCTCTCCTACATGAATAAAAGGCAAAAGCTGAGCTCAACAATCCTGCTTACCTACCAGACCGGTACAGCCAGTCATCTAAGAGTGATGGACATTCAGAGGAGAATGCAGATGCACCACCCAATTTGGCAATAGTTTCATTTTTCTTTTAACAATCATATTTTTTTTAAACTGGGTGGGTTCAATTCAGTCTTCCATAATTAGATTTTCTCAAACCTAAATGGCATAACACTGCAATATCTATAACTTGGGTCTCTGGGGAAGAAGGGCTGTTTGCAATGCATTTAACTGAACTGTGTCATGCTCATTCTCTCACTTCCTTCCACAACAGATTGATAATGATGTGCTGCTCATCGCCTTAATGAATACTCTTGTGTTTGTCTTTATTATGCCTTTCCCCAAATCCCCTTTCCCATCCATTCATCAAACCACTAACCCTATTCCCCTGGGCTATGTTATTTATTGAGGTGTGAGTTAATGTACACCAAATACATCCCACACTTGGTGAGGCGGATGTGGTTAATTGTGACACCAACTCACTGCAGGATCTTCTATCACCTGAGCAATAGCCCATACCGGCCCAAGTTACCCAACTACACATAAGTAATAAAGAATGTAATTTCTGAATGTCAACATCATCATTCAGGCCTTTGTTATGCACATATAAACCGATTAACCTTGTTGACTGCAAAGTACGGCTTTTAGCACATTTTTCCTGACTTAAGGATTTCATAACTTTGTTTTTCAAATTCCATATTCACCATTGCTCAGAAAAACGTACTATTCTTAGCTTTTGTTATGTGGTGTTTTTTGATGTGGCATTTTCTATGATGTTGAATGCTGGCCTCGAGGTGCACCAGCTTGCCGGTCTGAAAGAGGGCGGCACAGGGATGGGCAGTTCCAAGCTGCCGGCAGCACTGGTGTGGCCTGCGGGCTGGAAGCGCAGATGTTTGGCTGGTGCTGTCATGAAAGCGGGGTATTGTAATTGCAGGGGGGGGTTGAGGGAGTCATCTGCTGGAATTTCCTGTCACCGGCAGCCTTTCCACCAGGGTTTTCATGGAGGTGCTACCGTCGCAGAAACCCTGGCGGAAAGCCGACTAATACAGTCAGCAGTCTTCAGTGGACAGCCGACCCGGAGGTGCTGTCCTCCGACACGGTTATCCTACCGCCCTGGCGGTACCAGCAAAGATGTGGTGGTTTGGCAGATGCCAATCTGCCACACTCATAATGTGGTGGTCTTCACCGCCGGCCCGTTGGCAGTGAAACCACCACCACCACAGCCCTGGCGGTCTTCGGACAGCCAGGGTCTTCATGAGGGCCTATGTGTCACACAGGTCATGTACAACATGCGGATAATAGATATTTTGTCTGTCGAAAGTGGACGTGGGAAAAACAATGCAGTGAAGCACAGGGAACGGAGCGGGATATATAAATTTTATTGGGCATGTTCATCACAGAGTATCCCATCTTCATAACACAAAATCAAAGACACTTAAGCTCACTTTACTTCCTGTCCTCACCCTCAAAAACAAATTATTTAAATCAAATACATTTTCTTGGCAGTAAGGAAAGGAGCAGAAAACTTGACTTAGGGACTGATTTAGATTTTAGACTAGAGTTTTGCAGAGGGGTTACTTTACAGATATCCTGCCCATCATATTACAATTTGTAATGTAAAGGGAAAAGTCTGGGTAGGTACAATAGAGATTTTGCTATAGAATACTTGGGCCCATATTTATACTTTTTGACGCTAAACTGCGCTAACGCAGTTTAGCGTCAAAAAATTTAGCGCCGTCTAACGCCATTCTGAAGCGCCATGCGGGCGCCGTATTTATGGAATGGCGTTAGCCGGCGCTAGCAGACCGGCGCTGCCTGGTGTGCGTGGAAAAAAACCACGTAGACCAGGCAGCGCCGGCGTAGGGGGAAAATGGCGTTAGGGCGTCTTAAAATGGGGCAAGTCAGGTTGAGGCAAAAAAATCGCCTCAACCCGATTTGCGCCATTATTTTCGACGCCCAGACGCCATTTAAATGACTCCTGTCTTAGTAAAGACAGGAGTCATGCCCCCTTGCCCAATGGCCATGCCCAGGGGACTTATGTCCCCTGGGCATGGTCATTGGGCATAGTGGCATGTAGGGGGGCACAAATAAGGCCCCCCTATGCCACCCAAAAAAAATTAAAAAATATAAAAAATTATACTTACCTGAACTTACCTGAATGTCCCTGGGGTGGGTCCCTCCATCCTTGGGTGTCCTCCTGGGGTGGGCAGGGGGGGTCCCTGGGGGCAGGGGAGGGCACCTGTGGGCTCATTTTGAGCCCACAGGCCCCTTAACGCCTACCCTGACCCAGGCGTTAAATAGTGGCGCAAATGCGGGGTTTTTTGACCCGCCACCTCCTGGGCGTGACTTTTGCCCGGGAGTATAAATACGACGCATTTGCGTCGCCGTCATTTTTTTAGACGGGAACGCATTCCTTGCATCTCATTAACGCAAGGAAGGCGTTCACGCAAAAAAATGACGCTATTTGCCCATACTTTGGCGCTAGACGCGTCTAACGCCAAAGTATAAATATGGCGTTAGTTTTGCGCCGAATTTGCGTCGAAAAAAACGACGCTAATTCGGCGCAAACGGAGTATAAATACGGGCCTTGGTGTGGGGGGAGGTTTACTGATGATGTAGTTTAGGCTTAGTCAGTCACTGTAGTTGAAACTGAAAGTTAATGAATGTCAAATTTTAACAGATGTAAATCCGTTATGGAAGCCATATAAAGTATGAAACACTTGTCTGGGCGCATGTTGCAAATGTTTTTTGTGTTCAATGTGTACAAAACCTATGAAGGAATAAAGGAGTACAGTACTAGGAGAGGTGACTGAGTAGGCACTGGGAGAGAAGAGAAAGTCACCTTGTTTTAGTTTGCAATTCATTGAAAGCTTTGTAAATTCTACGTTAATAGAAGCAGACACACATTGCACAGACAACACTGCAGTGCTAGATTGAACCATGCTGCAAACATTGAATAGAACAAACAACATTTTTAAAAAGCCACAGCATAAGAGAAAGGTGGAAAAATTAATCTAATGTGGAGAGATAAAAGTTAGAGAAATAAAAAGTAACATAAACATACTGGGGCCAGCAGAGCTGTGTGCCGTGGCTGCAGCACTGGCGGGGGCGGTGGAACTTCCACCCACCTCACCACTGGTGGTGGCACACTCCTCGGCCGACCCTCTAATGCCCTCTTCTTGCCCTTGGGTGCTGATGTAAGAAGAGAACAAAAATGGATTAGTGGTACAGTAAATCTAATAGAAAATATTTTGATAGGCAAAGGCAAACACAGTAATATATTGACATTGTACTTTTCTAAATCAGATTGCCTAGTTCTGACCTATTACTATTTTGCCTATTTTGACACCTTACCCAATCCCTATTTCAAATTTCCTAAACTACATTTGAAAATACAAAGGCATTGCAACAAATTATCTTTGCTTTGAAAATCTAGTTTACAACCCCCTTTGATGGGGCAACTAAGTCAGTTTCATTTTCAGTGCATACATGCATGCATACATCATCAGTAGATTGCTTTGGACTATACAAGCTACATAAAGAGAAAGATACAGAGAATGCCAACTCACTGATATATATCACTCACTACTACTACCACAGTGCCTGCTATCATAGTGACATGAGGACAGAGGAGTCAGCATAACTTCTTAAATAATCAGCCCAAGAGAGCGCCTACAGCAATGTGCACAAATAGGTAGCACACATCACCTGGTTCGCTCAAACACAGAATATTCATAATGTAATGTTATGTAAACCTAATTTACCTCTGAGTGTGAGCAGCATACTATTTAAAAAAAAGTAGCGTTATAGGATAGGACACAACAACATTTGTAATAATTAATTACTAGTACTCAGCAAACCCTGCAACCTGGATGCCCAGCAGCAGGTCAAGGATATCGGCCCAGTTGTGCTGTTGTGGGTTCACTTTAGTGCCCTGCTTGGGCACATATATTTTTACTTAGGTCTGCTGCCTGTGCCTTTTACCTAGATACACGCTTCATTTCATTTTAATTTGTTTTAGTTTAACTGGCTTTTTAGCGAGATGTTTTATTTTTCTAATTAGCTGCTATTCTGTGAAAGTTTTGTTATTACTTTCCTTTCATGACATTTAACTGTGTACCTCTGCCCAAGGCTGGCTGTACATGATAATATATCTAGTATTGCCACAACAAGAGTGCTCAGTTAACTGCAAGACGTAGACACATTACCACATTAAGCCTGTTTCTCAGAACACAACACATTTTGCTATATCACACAGGCTAGGGAAGGTTAAAGAGGTAATTCCAGCCACAGGAGCCATTGAATGCTGTATGCTACTTTATTGCTACTTTGCTGACCTCAGCTAATTCTCTAAAGCCAATCTTGGAGACGGCTGGCAGACCCCTGTTTTTCAGGTATGGGGGTGGGTGTTCTTTCCATGAACTAAGTACAAGTAGAGCAAGGTTATCACTGGTATGTTCTCATTGTGTAGGTAGGAATTTTTAGGCACATGTTTATTTTGAAGTGCTGGGATTGTTTATTTGCTTTTCACTTATGGTAACAATTCTAACAATGTTACATTTCATCTTCTTAATAATAGCAGCTCATATATTTTATCACATATCTCAATAAATGCATTGAAACGTTCCTGCATCTCTTTGTCTGCCTTTGTGTGTGTGAGACCTGTGCTAATGAAAGAAAGGGGCAGGATATACCAACTACAACTTCCCTGAGGAGCCAGAGTGCCATGCGCCAGGCTGCCACAAATCACCATTACTTTCCAGATTTGGGTGAGGTGCTGCTAGCTAGCCAAAAGGGTTAGGCTGACAGATACCAGATGGTGTGGTATTGACTCAGTCTCCTACATGCAGTGGTGCTGCAGCCCAAAACCAGCAATCTTACTTCCATGGTAAGAGTCCTATGACATGGCACCACCAATGCCGGTAAGGGACTAATTTTACAGGTCTCCTGAGTATCTCTTTCTCACAGATACCAAAGATACCCTAATTCCCCTTTACAAAGATGTCCGTGGTGTTAGGGACAAGTCTCCTTAGCTAAATAGGGAGTACTTATCCTAGGCTGTAGGTTGTTCAAGCTTGAACCTTAAAAGGATTTCCCTGTTGGTGTTCCCAACTCTGAACCCTATCCTTTGATATGGCACAACCAGTAAATATCCAGGAAAACTGTAGAAAACCTGTCATGCGTTTTTTTTTAACTAATGGACTAACAAATGAGGTTGGGGAAGTTACGTTCATGGTTGAGGCACCTTACACATACAGAACACAAATATTCTACTCATGGGTCACTTTTCCTACACTCAGACCCTAGGGGACTGCATAGCACAACCTGCAGAGCTTAAGGCTCTCATCTGCGCACTAGAAGACACAGATCCTGAAATTTCTACTTTGATTGTGTGTGAGTCACACTACTGTGTCAAGTCCTTCACTGAAGATTCATACTACTGGTGCCGAAATGGATGCAGAGATTCAAAAGGGAACACCACCATGCAAAAAGTTCTTGTGGTAGAGGGTAGCAGATCTTAAAGATAAGCTACCAAAATCTCATGAAGTACATACATTGGGTCATCAATGTGTTGGAATACACCTTGTAGGACATACCTTGGTTAATGAAGCTGCCAAATCTGCAGTGGCTATGGCATCTCTTGCCACAATTAGTCATTCTTAGCTGAGAATGGATGATGAAACACTGGCTGCTGTGAAAGCCTCGGCCTACTGTAAGCCCTTACCAAAAGCATATCCTACAAAATATTCCTACCACTTAAGAGGCTCAAACAATTGCATTTGCAACAATACCATGGGTGGGTGATCCCTAACCAAGATCAGAGATTAGATCTTATCAAAGCAGCACATGAGGGTGTTGCTTCTGCCCATGCTGGTGTGGCTACTACCATGTCCCTATTGCCAAACGCTATTGGTGGCCAGGTCTATACAAAGAGACCAAGCAACATGTCCTTTACTGTGACATCTGCCAATAATTTAAAGGGTTCACCATCAAATATCCACTGCAGACACTCCTCTTAGTTTCCAACATGTGTGTACCTGGACCATTTTGGTCCCATACAACTAGATGGTGTACACAAATACATCTTAGTCACTGTAGTTTCATGCCCTAGATTTTTGTGGGTATGGCCACAATGATCGGCTGACACTCAAACTGTTATTGAGGATTTGCAAGTCTTCATCGGGACATATGCTGTTGCAGCATTCCACTTGGACAAGGGCCCTGCTTGTGCCTCCAGGGCATTAAGGGACACCATGGCAAAGATAGTTGTTCAACTGCATTTCTTGTCTCCCTTCCATCCTGAGGGAAATTCTTTTGTGGAGCAGAAAAAACGAGACCTCAAGCAATCCTCAAAAGTGAGAGTATTAGGTGCTGGTCGTAGTTGGTTTCATCACCTATATGGGATCCAGAGAGCACTAAACAATCTGTCCAGAAGGTCCCTTAGAGGAGGTACCCCTTATTTGATCTTATTTGGGATACCTATGTATGTCCCAGATGTTGATGGCCCTGGAGTGGTGGAGGCAGAAACACCTTTTGACATAAATAAATGTGTTGCTGATTTACAGGAAACACAACAATTCTATGATGAAAATTCATGTATATATGCTGCCACATTGGGAATGAGGGATTTGCCAACAACATCTACCGTCTGGATTCTCAAAGTTGGGGATCTAGTGCATGAAAAATTGCTATAAAAACAGAATTTGGCCCTTTGTATAGAGCACCAGTTCCAGTTTTGGGAATACACAGTACTAGAACTGTTCTTCTACTACTACTGCCTGGTTATAAAGAAAACTGCTTTGTTTCAATTGATAACATCAAATTGCACCATGAGGCCGATCCCGGTCAGTAGACTAAGAGGATTCTTGGGTAGTTCCCTTGTCTCTCTCACTACCCCACGGGATATAGCTCTTCAACCACTCAAGAATGCTTCAACCCTCAACAATGCTACAATTATCTCCCCAAGCTTGGGGAGGGTAGAGAATGAACTTTTGTTAATTTCATCAACAGGAAATGTCCAATATGTAGATCTCTAATATTACAGTGCAACACAAACGAATGACATTGTTTACTATGAACCACCAACATTGGGTACATCTGCCAGCTCTACACCAGCTCCAGTTTTTGCACAGACTGCTTCGGTTTATTTTTCCAACATTGACGACTTTTCTTCAAACACTTCAACATCAGCCACTGCATCTGTCTCAAGAGAACATAAGCTTTTCAACTGGCTTAGTAACAATTATTTAGTTTATCTTTGGTACTATCTTTGGATACTGCTCACACTGCTTGCCTTTCTGTTTTGGATTGGTTTTGTCATCATTTTCCTTCTGCTGATATATGGCCATTATCTTCCTGAATGTTCTGCTGTTGAACTGGTGGATGAGATTTTAACACCTGTCATCACATAAGGTCTGAAGAGACTTTTCCCTTGTGAACATTTCATCTGCTCCAATTCCCTATGGGATTGTTTGGGATAAAGTGCCATATGATATCTTTGGTCCTACAGAAATAATTCATATTCCATATGTTTTCAAAGTATCTATGAATGATGTTATTACACCAGTGGTTGTTTCTGATGACTTGAATGTAAAAACATTTGATTCTATACTTGAGCTTGAATTTTATACTGTATTTGAAAGTGAAGATGTTTATATTACAACTGCTATGTATGGGGAAATGTTCTGTTATCACGATTATCATTATTTTCTGCACCGAGCTGGTACTTCAAGAATAGTTTATAATTACAACAATGGGAACATTGTACAACTCCACCAATGGGCAGTTCCAAAACATATGTAGACAAGTTTGCATATTTCACGGGGCATGATGCTGAGAATGCTGAGTCATATTATTTCAAGTTACCTCCCTCTGAAGCGAGAAACCTATTGCTAACCGACACCAAATTGATTTATTCAGATACCTTTGTTTCCCAGCTGGCTGTTGAAGGCCATTGAAGGATGTGAGTTTTGGAAGAAATCAATTGATTTAAACAGTGTGTGGAGAACATGAGACTGTAAAATAAATGGAAGGGGAGCTTTATTTGGAGCATGCCTTATTCTTTTACAAATTATATTATTAAATGACACTGTTTAGCAAACAACTTACCTTGGATTAGCAAACTTAAAAGAGCTGAATGAACTCAGTATTCCCACCGGTGCGAAAGTTGACAATTGGCAAAAGCTTTTTAATGTCACCGAAGTCCCACTCAATAGTTGGGTTCTGAATGGTAACTTTATTTTAACACTTTCAAATCCTGACGGCTGGTTATTGTGGGCAGTGGACACAAATGATTGTCATGTACCTTTTGTAAACTCTACATGGAGTTTTTGAGCACACAGACTGGACCCTCGTTATGTCACTGCACAACACTCAGGTATTGTCACAAAATATAGGTGGTCATTCCAACCTCGGCAGTAAAAGGCGATTACCGCCGTGCAGAAGACCGCCATAACACCACAGCGGCCGCGGTAAACCACCACGGTCATTCTGACCCACAACAGGCAAACCGCCAAAATACAGACATCCACAAAAGTCCGCCACACCAAAGGCCAGCGAGAAACTGGCGATGACCAGACCTCCACCGTCACGCCAACAGCAATACGCCCACACTATCACGACACACGAATCCACGCGGCGGTCTTTCAACCGCGGTATTCCATTGGCGGTACACACCGCCGCGCTCAAAATACACACACATCTCCAAAACACAGCCACATTGGATAATTCAAAATACACACACCTGATACACATACAAACAACACTCCCACACACCCAACACAATATAAAACACACACCCACATCACCCACAAACCCCCACTCCTAGAGATTCGTGAACACGCACAGAGATAAGAGACCCGAGCACCCAGACGCGCAATTCACTGTCACCCAGCAATATTACCACGCACTTCAAACTACACACCAATACACATCACCACACTTAGCACCACACAATCCACCCCACACATCACCCAAACCACCCCATGGCACCGCAAAGACACCCCAGGTTTTCTGAGGCTGAACTCAGGGTCATGGTGGAGGAAATTGTACGGGTAGAGCCACAGCTCTTCGGGACACAGGTGCAGAACACCACCATTGCCAGGAAGATGGAGCTATGGAGCAGAATAGTGGACAGGGTCAACGCTGTGGGACAGCACCCAAGAAATCGGGACGACATCAGGAAGCGGTGGAACAACCTACGGGGGAAGGTGCGTTCCATGGTATCCAGGCACAACATCGCGGTGCAGCGGACTGGCGTCGGACCCCCACCTCCTCCCCCAGAATTTACAACATGGGAGGAGCAGGTCTTGGCGATCCTGCATCCTGAGGGCCTTGCAGGAGTAGGCGGAGGAATGGACTCTGGTAAGTCAAATCTTAACTACTTCATCCCCCCCACCATCATGCCAACTCATACCCCCACCCTTACCCCCACCCCATCACACCTACTCCTTGCAAATGTCTCACCCTCACAACCCACCCATCCCAACACCAAGCCCTGCATGCGACCACAAAGCATGGACACCCATCACCTAAGCATGCCCACTGCACATACCCATCCCCCCGCCAAACCACCGTCACAAAAGCCCCCACACAGGAATGCAAGCACAGGGGTACACGGGCACCCACCCATTGCACGCTATGGCACACAGAGAAACAATAATCATACTTTTATACCCCTGCAGGAACCGAACGCCACGTCACCGCGCAGGAGGGTCCACAAATGTCCACTCCACCCCCAGAAGAGGCCCACAGTGATGACAGCAGCTCTGTCTCCCTGGATCTAGATGACCAGCCCGGCCCATCGGGGACCTCTGGACAGTTGGTTCCCCTCAGACAGCCACAGGCCACAGCAAACCTTCCTCCCTCTGGGAACACCAGCACAGCACCCACACAGCGGGCCCATATCTCTGTACCCAGGACACGTCAATCAGCGGTGTGTCCAGGTTAACCCACCACCCCAACAACAACAGGGACCTGGGGGCAGTGGTAGTGGGCACACGGTCCAGGGGACAGAGGCCCAGGGAAACAGGGGAACTGGGAGGGCTGCTGTGCCACAGGGGGGGGACAGGCCCAGGGAACCCACTCTCCACGAGGCCCTCTCCTCCATCATGGGAGCATACCACCACTCCCAGGAGACGATGGCCACGGTCCTGGCCAGGTTTCAGGAGATCCAGCTTCTGCAGGAGCAACAGTATATGGGCTTCAGGGAAGAACTAAAAAACATCAGTTCCGCCATGGGCACCATCGTAGTGGCTCTGAATCAGGTAGTCACCACACTGCGGGACACTGTTGCACCACAAAGGGCCCCTGACACTAGCATGGACCAAGAACTGCCTACCACCTCCGCCAGCGCTAGTGGACAGGAGGCCCTGACACAAGACCAACAGGCCACAAGAACCCCACCCCCTGCAGAAGGAGAACCACCCCGCAAGCGGGCCCTGAGATCCAGGAAGAAGACAGAGTAAGATGCCAAGACCCCAGCCAGGAAAGGATACCTACCTGATTGTCATCCCACTGTCCCACATTGACACCACGTCCAACCTTACACTGCCCCTGCTCCACTTTCCACAGGCATCTGGACAATGCACCTGTGATACTGATAGTCTGGACTCTGCCATGGACAATCCTCCACCATCACACCTCAACAATTTGCAACCACCCACCAATTTACAGCACTGTAATAAACACACTTATTGCATAAAACAATCTGGAGTCTGGCTGTGATTTTGTACAAATGTATTAGACATTACCGTGCCAAATGGCATATTCACATTGTGATGCCAACATACCAATGTCACACAGCTGTAGTCCATGGGTAAATAAAGCAGATGTCACGCAGTTGGGCCCACATCTCTGAAATCGGAAGGGAAAGTCACAACTCAGTGACCATACACTGGGGGAAAAGGTCAGACAGTAGAGAGGTAGTAGGGGTTAAGTATATGTAATATGCCGGTGTGGATTCTTACCTGTGTGTCATTGAAAATACTGCTGTATTACTGTGTTCCTGTTTTCTATGTCGTCCTCTTCGCCTTCCTCCTCTTCACTCTCCACAGGCTCCACAGCTGCTACAACACCACCATCTTGACCATCCTCCTGCAGAAAAGGCACCTGGCGTCGCAAAGCCACGTTGTGAAGCATACAGCAGGCCACGATGATCTGGCACACCTTCTTTGGTGAGTACATTAGGGATCCACCAGTCATATGGAGGCACCTAAACCTGGCCTTCAGGAGGCCGAAGGTCCGCTCGATCACCCTCCTAGTTCTCCCATGGGCCTCATTGTACCGTTCCTCTACCCTTGTCCTGGGATTCCTCACTGGGGTCAGTAGCCATGACAGGTTGGGGTAACCAGAGTCTCCTAATAGCCACACACGGTGCCTCTGGAGTTGACCCATCACGTAAGGGATGCTGCTATTCCGCATGATGTACGCGTCATGCACTGACCCAGGGAACTTGGCATTAACATGGGAGATGTACTGGTCAGCCAAACACACCATCTGGACATTCATGGAATGATAACTCTTCCTGTTCCTGTACACCTGTTCACTCCTGCTGGGGGGGACCAAAGCAACATGTGTCCCATCAATGGCACCAATGATGTTGGGTATATGTCCAAGGGCATAGAAATCAGCCTTCAGTGTAGCCAAATCCCCCACCTCGGGGAAGACGATGTAGCTCCGCATGTGTTTGAGCAGGGGAGACAACACTCTGGACAACACCTTGGAAAACATGGGCTGGGATATCCCTGATGATATGGCCACTGTTGTTTGAAATGACCCACTTGCTAGGAAATGGAGTACTGACAGCACCTGCACTAGAGGGGGGATCCCTGTGGGTTGGCGGATTGGTGACATCAGGTCTGGCTCCAGCTGGGCACACAGTTCCTGTATAGTGGCTCGGTCAAGCCTGTATGTCAGTATGACATGTCTTTCCTCCATTGTTGACAGGTCCACCAGCGGTCTGTACACGGGAAGATTTCTCCATCTCCTCGCATGTCCCAGCGGACGGTGCCTATGAAGGACAACAGCGAGCACAGAGTCAATCAACCCACAGGTACGTAACCACAGCTTGCACATAACACGATTTCCAATGCATTGAATGGCTTGTATGAGCGTTGATGCAAGGCCTAGGTATGTGTGACGCAGTAGAAAATAAGGCATGTGGGCCCTTGAAATGGCGGCTGCCTGACCTGTGAAGTGCAACAATGGGATGTGAGGTCAATGCGCTGGCGTGGCACACCGCGGCAGTAGGCGGTCGAAGACCGCGGCGCACAGCTGCATTGGTTAACATTGAACCCTATGGGTCTCAAGAGCGAATGACGATGTGCACCGGCGGTCGCGGTACGCACCGCCGCGGTACGCACCGCCGCGGGCATGACTGCCATTTTCTATCTGCTTAATCACTCAATACCTGATCTTCGACAGGAGAGGACCTACACTGCAAGTGCTGCTGTGACCACGGTCTGGAAGAGACAATGGCTCATGCGACTGGGGAAAGGGCCCCTGCCTTCACTGCTCAGGAGTTGGAGAAACTCGTGGATGGGGTCCTCCCCCAGTATGCGCTACTCTACGGTCCTCCAGACCAACAGGTAAGTACACTGGGACCATGCTTTGTGGCCAATGCCTGTGTTGAGTGGGGTGGATGAAAGATGGTGGTGAGGGGAGCAATTGAGGCATGCATCAAACGACAGATGAGAGCATGTGCCACATGGCAAGGGTGGGGATGGTGGGGCCACTCACATCGAGCATGCAGAAGGTGATGATTATTCTTCTCTCCCTGTACATGTCACATAGGTCAGTGCCCACCAGAAAATCGATATTTGGCGTGCCATCGCCAAGGACGTCCGGACCCTGGGGTCCACCACAGACGGGGCACCCACTGCCGGAAGAGATGGGAGGACATCCGACGCTGGACCAGGAAGACGGCGGAGGCTCAGCTGGGGATGGCCTCCCAACGTGGGAGGGGTGCCAGTCGTACTTTGACCCCCCTGATGTCCCGGATCCTGGCGGTGGCCTACCCCGATTTGGATGGGCACGTGAGGACATCACAGCAGACACAAGGGGGTGAGTACACTCAAATCCTGGTGACTTTCCGCGCAGTGGAGGTGTCTGGGTGGGGGAGGAGGGCTGTGGGTATCCCTAGGCCAGGGCAATATCTGTAGGCTAGGCCCCTCCGTAAGGCATGGCCCTGTGCCCCCGCCCCCCACCTCTGTAGGGTGCCAAGTACAGCTATTCATTGCCCTGTGTCATGTATTTGAGCAGAGGTCGCCCATAGGCTTGTAGGCGATGTCCCACGGATTGCGTAGTCGAGCCCAAGTGCGCGGCATAGTGCAGGGGGCTTCTGTGTCTGTCCTGTCCGCCAACGGTGTCGCCAAAGCATGCTCTCAACATTTCTTTATTTTCCCCCACCCCCCCTTTTTTGTTGTCTTCCTGTTCATTTGTGCATTAGCATCATCAGGCGGAGGAGAAGTGGCATCGGAGCACGAGGGAGTTGCATCTCACATGGCCATGGCGGGCCATGCAACTGAATCGGAATTCACCAGTGAGACGGAGGGCGAGGGGAGCTCCACAGCGGGGACTCGTGCGGATGTCAGTGACAGCGACTCGTCCTCTGAAGGGAGCTCCCTTGTGGTGGCGGCAACATCTGTGCCCCCGCAACAACAGGTACAGCCGCCACCCAGCGCACCAGCACCACCCTCCCAGCAGCCCCTCAGTGTTTGCCCCGTGCCCGCTCACCCAGGAAGGTGGGCATCTCCTTCGCCCCAGGCACCTTAGGCCCTGCCCCAGTCACCCCTGCTGCCCTCAGTGAGGAGGTCATTGACCTCCTGAGGACGCTCATTGTTGGGCCGTCTACCCTTTTGAATGCCATCCAGGGTGTAGAAAGGGAGGTGCACCAGAGTAATGCATACCTGGAGGGCATTCATTCTGGTCAGGCTGCCCATCAGCGATCGTTCAACACTCTGGCCTCAGCACTGATGGCAGCAATTGTCCCTGTCTCTAGCCTCCCCCTCCAACTTCCTCCACCCATACACAATCCCCTGTACCTCTGCCTATCCAAGACACACCATCAGACCAGCCTGCACACACCTCAACACCCAAGGGAAGCTCAGACAGACATAAGCACCACACATCACACAAGCATTCACACAAGCAACATCCACATGCAGACATACCAACACCCACTGCCTCCACTGTGTCCCCCTCCTCCTCGTCTCCCTCCTCCCTCCCTGTCACGTCTCCACTCACACCTGCATGCACAACATCTTCAGCCACTACGTCCAGCACACACACCAGAACCCCCCGCACACGTGCAGTCACCACCCCCACTACCATTCACACGTCCCCTGTGTCCTCTCCCAGTGTGTCTGTCACCCCCTCTTCCAAGCTACACAAACGCAGGCAGCCACCCACCCAACAGCCATCCACCTCACGACAGCCTCCAGCCCAAGCACCTGCACCCAAAGACAGTAGACTTCAAACTCCTACAACCGCAACCTCTTCCTTCACTCCCATACCTACTACACCTACCCGTCCCTCTCTTCCTAAACTTATTTTCCTATCAAAACTTGACCTCTTTCCAATAACTCCCCCACCCCGTCCATCTAACAGGACTCCAGTCAGCACCTCAGCCACCACAAAAGCGGGCCCTGTGAAGACAGTGTGCCATGGACTGTGGAGTCCCCCACCCTCAAGGGCAGCCAGTTCAGTAGGGAGCCAAGGCACGGGCAGCCCACCCCCGCAAAAACATGCGAAGATTGTCAGTGGCCGGCGCGAGAGGCCTAAAACACCTGGGACCAAAATCCCTACCATGGCTCCGGCAGGGAGTGTGGTGCCAGCTGGCACACCGCCAAAGGTGGGGAAGGGCCACAGGCGAACAGGGAAGGCTGGGAAGGCTGGGAAGGGCAGCACGCCCGACAAGACCGCCAGCAGCCCAGCTGTGCAGGAGGGCCCCACATGCCCCATCCCAGGTGGGCAGGAGGACACCAACAGGCCTGGTACTGCAGCCCAGGAGGGCCCCACCAGGCCCATCCCAGGTGGGCAGGAAGGCGCAGCCAGCCACAGGTCAGGTGGCGAATGACCTCCACGCCATGGGCGGATCCGCTGAACTGGGAAGTCATCCGAAGCACCGCTGAACTGGGCACCGCCGTCTCAAGCACCGCTGAACTGGGCCCTTCATCTCAAGCACCGTTGAACTGGGCACCGCCGTCTCAAGCACCGCTGCGCTGGGCACCGCCGTCTCAAGCACCGCTGAACTGGGCCCTTCATCTCAAGCACTGATGAACTGGGCCCTTCATCTCAAGCACCGCTGCGCTGGGCACCGCCGTCTCAAGCATCGCTGAACTGGGCACCGCCATCTCAAGCACCGCTGAACTGGGCCCTTCATCTCAAGCACCGCTGAACTGGCCCCTTCATCTCAAGCACCGCTGCGCTGGGCACCGGCGTCTCAAGCACCGCTTTACTGGGCACCGCCGTCTCAAGCACCGCTGAACTGGGCCCCGCCGTCTCAAGCACCGCTGCGCTGGGCCCTTCATCTCAAGCACCGCTGAACTGGGCACCGCCGTCTCAAGCACCGCTGAACTGGGCCCTTCATCTCAAGCACCGCTGCGCTGGGCCCTTCATCGCAAGCACTGCTGCGCTGGGCCCTTCATCTCAAGCACCGCTGCGCTGGGCCCTTCATCTCAAGCACTGCTGAACTGGGCACCCCCGTCTCAAGCACCGCTGCGCTGGGCACCGCCGTCTCAAGCACCGCTGCGCTGGGCACCGCCGTCTCAAGCACCGCTGAACTGGGCCCTTCATCTCAAGCACCGCTGCGCTGGGCCCTTCATCTCAAGCACCGCTGCGCTGGGCCCTTCATCTCAAGCACCGCTGCGCTGGGCCCTTCATCTCAAGCACCGCTGAACTGGGCACCGCCGTCTCAAGCACCGCTGCGCTGGGCACCGCGTCTCAAGCACCGCTGCCCTGGGCACCGCCGTCTCAATCACCGCTGAACTGGGCCCTTAATCTCAAGCACCGCTGCGCTGGGCCCTTCATCTCAAGCACCGCTGAACTGGGCACCGCCGTCTCAAGCACTGCTGAACTGGGCCCTTCATCTCAAGCACCGCTGCACTGGGCCCTTCATCTCAAGCACCGCTGCGCTGGGCCCTTCATGTCAAGCACCGCTGAACTGGGCCCTTCATCTCAAGCACCGCTGATCTGGGCACCGCCATCTCAAGCACCGCTGCGCTGGGCACCGCCGTCTCAAGCACCGCTGCGTTGGGCACTGCCGTCTCAAGCACCGCTGAACTGGGCCCTTCATCTCAAGCACCGCTGAACTGGGCACCGCCGTCTCAAGCACCGCTGAACTGGGCCCCGCCGTCTCAAACACCGCTGCGCTGGGCCCTTCATCTCAAGCACCGCTGAACTGGGCACCGCCGTCTCAAGCACCGCTGAACTGGGCCCTTCATCTCAAGCACCAATGCGCTGGGCCCTTCATCTCAAGCACCGCTGAACTGGGCACCGCCGTCTCAAGCACCGCTGCGTTGGGCACCGCCGTCTCAAGCACCGCTGCGCTGGGCACCGCCGTCTCAAGCACCGCTGAACTGGGCACCGCCGTCTCAAGCACCGCTGAACTGGGCCCTTCATCTCAAGCACCGCTGCGCTGGGCACCGCCGTCTCAAGCACCGCTGAACTGGGCCCTTCATCTCAAGCACCGCTGCGCTGGGCCCTTCATCTCAAGCACCGCTGAACTGGCCCCTTCATCTCAAGCACCGCTGCGCTGGGCACCGCCGTCTCAAGCACCGCTGGACCATTGGCGGAAGGGGCAGGCCCGCATCTGTGTCGGGCAGGGCTACACGAAGCACTCTGGGCACTAGTCCCCCTCCAGTACCAGTGGAGACTGATATTGACTTGAGAGACTGTGGCTTTGTACTCCCCAGGATGTAACAGTGGGCAAGCCACCCACTGTAGAGACTTGAGAGACTGTGGCTTTGCACTCCCCAGGATGTAACAGTGGGCAACCCACCCACTGTAGAGTCTTGAGAGACTGTAGCTTTGCACTCCCCAGGATGTAACAGTCGGCAAGCCACCCACTGTAGAGACTTGAGAGACTGTGGCTTTGCACTCCCCAGGATGGAACAGTGGGCAACCCACCCACTGTAGAGACTTGAGAGACTGTGGCTTTGCACTCCCCAGGATGTAACAGTGGGCAAGCCACCCACTGTAGAGACTTGAGAGACTGTGGCTTTACACTCCCCAGGATGGAACAGTGGGCAACCCACCCACTGTAGAGACTTGAGAGACTGTGGCTTTGCACTCCCCAGGATGGAACAGTGGCCATGGAGGCCCCTCGTGGATCTGGCGTCGTGGACTCATCTGGCTGAGGTGACCCCCCTTCCCTTCCCCCTGAGGTGCCTGTAGTTTTGGTATCTGATGCCCCTGCAGTGTTCTCTCCGTTGGAGTCAGGTATCCTGTGTGGGCTTTGCCCATGTGATTTGGGCCCAGTGGTCCACGAACAATGCCTGATACAAATATCGGACTGGACAATTTATGTATATAAAAGTTTTAGATGTGTGATATATTTTAAAGCCAGTCATACAATATATTCCAATGCTTATAATCATTTCCTTTTGTCTTTGCATTCTTCTGGGGAGTTTGGGGGGGTAACTGTGATGTGTTGCTATGCATTGATGTGTGTTTTGTAGTGGGTGAGGGTGAGGGTGGGTGTGTCGCATATGTGTGTCCCCGTAATTTTTTGCCTCCCCCCTCCCCTGTGTCATAGGTGCAGTACTCACCGTTGTCTTCTGCGCCGGCGTTCGTGCTCTTGGTAGCGGAGCAGGAAGACAATCGCTGGGAGGATGTGGAGTTCGGGTTCCATGCTGTCCAGATTCCTCGTGGGGTGTATGGAGGTGAGCGTTTTCCGTTTAAAATGGCTGTTTCCGCCGTGTTTTTATCGGCGGGGCTACCGCCCCGGAAAAGGTGGCGGATTGGTGGGTTGTGATAGGGTGGGCGGTACATTGTCTCCCGCCTGTCTGTTGGCGATGACCGCCGCACTGTTTGTTTGTCCCGCCGTGGCGGGCGGTGTGTTGAAGTGGCGGTCTCTGTTGGCGCTTTCCGCCAGGGTCGGAATTGCATTTTTTTTACCGCCAGCCTGTTAGCGGTTTTGCCGCCGCTTTAACACCGACCGCCAGGGTTGGAATGACCCCCATAGTGTCAACAAATTGTGCCAACAGTGGTTACTCTCTTCTACATTAACAACTGTAAAAGAACACCTTAGTGTCCTTTCTGAAGATGTAAACTTGCCAGATTTCTTTTTAGGTCCTAGAAAGCCACACTCAAAATGTTTTTTCTGTGCCGTATTAAATAAGATATTGAAGCTTTCGCAAATGGAAGAAGTTGCACATTTAATGCAGATTGATGAGGAAAACATGAAAGGGCTCTAGCTGTTGTTGATAATGGTATGAACACATTGTCAACCACATTTACATGCTAAATAACATTGTCTCATCTGTAAATTACGTCATTCAAAATGACATGTCACTTGTGCACCATGAACAGAGTCAGCTGAGGTCCATTATTCAGATAGGTTGGATGTTACAAGTTCTCAAAAGTGGTCAAGTGCCCTGGCAGTACATTAACTTGAAAGAGTTATTTACCACATTTAATTTAACACAACAGCAATAGATAATGGTTAAGAAAGATACAAGTTACATCATGCTTAATATCGAAAAAGTTAGAAAAGTTGCCTTTTACTGTGGTGAAAATTCCATTGTCAATTTGGTTAATACATGGAGTGATTAATCTGCCTATTTCAATATTCCAGCTCACTTTGGGGCATATTTACACTCCGTTTGCGCCGGAATTGCGTCGTTTTTTTTTACGCAATTCCGACGCAAAAGTAACTCCATATTTATACTTTGGCGTTAGACACGTCTAGCGCCAAAGTCCATGGAGTTTGCGTCCTTTTTTTGCGTGGACACCTACTTTGCGTTAATTATATGCAAGGTAGGCGTTCCCGTCTAAAAAAGTGACTCCGCGGCATGTGCGCCGTATTTACACTCCCGGGCAAAATTCACGCCCGGGAGTGGGCGGGTCAAAAAAAATGACGTACGGCTGCTTTTGCGCCGTTTTTTAACGCCTGGAAAAGGCAGGCGTTAAGGGACCTGTGGGCTCGGAAGGAGCCCAGAGGTGCCCTCCCATGCCCCCAGGGACACCCCCTGTCATCCTTGCCCACCCCAGGAGGACACCCAAGGCTGGAGGGACCCATCCCAGGGACAATAAGGTAAGTTCTGGTAAGTATTTTTTTTTTTTTTGTGGCATAGGGGGGCCTGATTCGTGCCCCCCTACATGCCACTATGCCCAATGACCATGCCCAGGGGACAGAAGTCCACTGGGCATGGCCATTGGGCAAGGGGGCATGACTCCTGTCTTTGCTAAGACAGGAGTCATTTCTATGGGGGTTGGGAGTGGACAAAAATGGCGCAAATCGGGTTGAGGCGAAAAATTTGCCTCAGCCTGACTTGCCCCATTTTTTCACGCCCAAGCTCCATATCCCCCTACGCCGGCGCTGCCTGGTGTACGTCGTTTTTTTCAACGCACACCAGGCAGCGCCGCCGGCTAACGCCAGCTAACGTCATTGCTTAAATACGGCGCCTGCATGGCGCTTCAGAATGGCGTTAGCCGGCGCTAATTTTTTTGACGCAGAACTTCGTTAGCGCAGTTTTGCGTCAAAAAGTATAAATATGGGCCTTTGTATCTAAAACACTTTACTGTAGGTAGAGTTGAGTGTTTAGGGGACAGTTACATCCACAAGGTGTGGAAGACACCTTTCGAATACAGATGTCGGAACGGCGAGTCAGAGGTCTTTCTTAGTATAAGTGAATGCAAGACTTCTGTTAGTCATTCTATGATTTGTAAACAGGTGTCCTTGCACAGCACATGCGATGAGGCCGTGGAAAACTTGGCTTGCTATCTGAATGGTAAGTACTTTCAAATGGAACTTTTTTAATGCAGCATGATTAAGGCTGATGTGGTATGAAACCTGAAACTGCCAACATGATTTTGGTTTCCCAAATTGTAACATGCTCCTGCAATGTGTTACTCTCCCCACGCATGAGATAAAAGTAGCAGAATTGTGGCCGCACATCTCTGTTTCAAATGTAAATTTTGACAAGCTGAGCAGATTAAAGGCTCTTTCGCTTCAAGAACATGTGGCTCTTGACAGGAATCCTCAAGGTGCCTCCTACATTATCTTTCAGCATCCCCAGGGACTAGGGTTAAAACATATTTCTGTTCTTGGTTACACCTTCATGTTTCTAAGTAAACATAATGTGCTGTGTTACACAACTAGTTTTATCAATGCTGGTTTTACCAATGCTTGTTTGTGAGCAGGTGTAGTCATGTGCTTCTAATTGGGTGTGGTGTAGACATGTGCTTCTAATTGGGTGTGGTGACTCATCCACATGTGGAAACTCAACTGCTTTCCTGATTGGCTATAAATAGCAGAGTGAAGCATGCCTCCCTGCTTGGCTTTGTTTTGCTTACTGATCTCAGCATCTGATTTGGCAGTCCAGCCCCTGCTGTCATCCTCATATTCAGGACTTTTGAGGCAATTCTTTTCTTCGTTCCTGTACCAGCTGACACCAGGCATTCCTCCAGCACTCCGGAAAAGACTGTAGATAAGTGACTAGTATTCTCCAGGGACTTTGTTCTTTGGGTGTTGCGCTTTCCCAGAACAGCTGGTGGATTTCAGACCGCGTATTTTGGCAGAGTTCTTATCTTGAAGAGACAAATGCATTTCTGAACATTCTACATTATTATTGTAGTTACTTGCCTAAATGTGTTTCAGGAAATCTGCTTGAGCTCAAGTACAACAAAAAGGGACAGTGCAATTTTAAAAGAGCATTTACATGACTTTTCTTTCTATAATAGCATAACTCTTGGATTTAAATTGTGTCATTCATGTCTGTGTTTCAGGGTCGAGGAATTTGCTTTTGAAGGGCTTTTCACACACACAGTGAAACCAAACCAAACTGTGCCACCCTAACTGTTGAAACCTAGAGTGGACACTTGTATATCTTTAATTGTTTCTGTTCCTTTTAGTTTAACCCTATGCATGCAGGAAAGTTATATGTGATATAATTAATGCCCTTGTTTGTCTTTCTTGTGCATGATAAGTGCAACCACAGTTCTAATTGTAGTGTGCAACAGTGAATCACTGTGAAGCCAGCCCTAGTGTTGCAGTACTTGTTGTTATGGTACTCAGTTTGGGTTTTTGGTAATGCAGTGATAGTAATTGTGCCACCAGTTATTATTATCCAAGAAAAGTGCTGGAGCATCCCGGTGTTCTTCTACTGCTCCCGTGCCCATATGAGAAAGGGAGATTCAGTTTCAAGGAAGTTGAGTGCACTAACTCTACCATCAGTCTGTCAACGACAACCTGTCCCCTGAAGATACTGGGTGCTTGTCTGGACCGGCAAGACATGGCAGTGTTTTGTCTCTTTCTCTTCACTCCCCCTTTCCTTTTGGGACACCTGCCGGGGTTTCTGTGTCCACCAGAAAGTGCTGAGAGGTGTTCCAGGAGGTCGGGGGCATACCATTGCTCCTGCAGACATCCTGCTTTTCAGGTGAGTGGCCCCGTCTCAACAGCTCTGACATCAGCCAGAGAGACCTATGACCTCCAAGTAGCAAGGGCATCTGCAGAGACACAGGGGGTCATTCCGACTCCGGTGGGCGGCGCCCGCCGGGCGGAGACTGCCAGAAGACTGCACCGTGGTCAAATGACCGCCAAAAGGCCGCCCACCGCCCGGCGGGAAAGCCCCAGCAACGATGATCCGGCTCTGAATGGAGCCGGCGGAGTTGCTGGTGTGCGACGGGTGCAGTGGAACCCGTCGCGTTTCAGTGTCTGCTTTGCAGACACTGAAAATCAGAATGGGGCCCTGTTAGTGGCATGGGCACTGCAGGGGCCCCCAGGGGCCCCACGACACCCGTTCCCGCAAGCCTCTTCCTGGCGGTGTAAACCGCCAGGAACAGGCTGGCGGGAAGGGGGTGGGAATCTTGCAGCGCCGCCGTGGAAGATTCCCTGGGGCAGGGGAAAACCGGCTGGAAAACCGGCGGGAAACCGCCGGTTCCCCTTTTCTGACCGCGGCTTTACCGCCGCGGTCAGAATTGCCCCAGAAGTACCGCCAGCCTGTTGGCGGTGCTTCCTCCGTCCCCGGCCCTGGCGGTCCATGACCGCCAGGGTCGGAATGAGGCCCACAGTCTCTATTAAATACCAACTTCCCCAAACATTTTGGGGAATTGGTGAGCAGGAATTTTAATGCATCTAATATTTCTGGGATTGTGCACTTTTTTTAAGGCTGTTGGTTCTGGATTTGTTAGCACTTTCTAGACTGTGTTTGGAGTTATACCTTCAGCCATCCACTCACTTTTTCAAATGTCTTTGGTGGATTTTCAATAACTTTGGCACTAATTTGATGGTATTCTGCTGTTGCTATTTTTGATTTGCAATGGCTGTCCCATCTCAACATGGTGGTCCCACCAGCCCAACTTTGTCGTGATCACATGTGCCAGTATTTCGGAGCTTCACTTTTAGAGGAACTGCCATTGAATTAGTTACTGTCATTCTGATCAATTCTCACTTGAGAGCAACCAATTTTCAGTTGCTAGTGGTGCCTCTTTGAATGCACACCAAAATTGTGTCTTGTTGTGCAGCCTATACATTCTTTGGACATGGATCTGTTAATGCTCTTGATGAGAGTTCATTCACGGACATGCCCATTGAGTTTATGATTGTTACGTAAGGCACCCTATGAGCCACCGCTTGTGGATGTCATGGCTCCTACTACATCTGGTGCTGCACAAAATGCTGACCCTTCGGCTGGACATATGGCTGGGGCATCTGCACATGTGTGCTCCATGGATCTTAATCTAACGAGCTGGCTACGCTATTGCCTGCTGAAGTGGGGCCCTTCCAGGCTTCTATCTCCATTGATGACATTGAAGATTTACTGCCGGATCATGACTGTTTCTAGATTTGACCATTGGCATTTTTGATTTATATTCTAAATTGTCCTTCTAAATTTGGACGGCCTTTCAGCCTGATTTGCTTGTCAACTTCAATATTTGTATCTTTTTATGTATATTTTATGCTTTTACTATGATAGTTTCAAAGTTTAGTCATTTTAGATCTTGGGCACTGCACTCTTGTCCCGACAATGGGGAGGGTGTTCCGGGTTCACTTTAGCACTTTGCTTAGGCACATGTATTTTAGCTTAGGCCTGTGCCCTTTTACCGAGTTACATGCTTCATTTCATTTATTCATTTTAATTCATTTTAGCATAACTGTTTTTTTAGTGGGGATGTTTTATTTTTTCAATCAGCCGCTATTCTGCAAAAGTGTTGTTACTACTTTCCTTGCACAACATTTCACCATGTACCTTTGCCCAAGGCTGCTTGATGGTGTACATGATAATCTACCTAGTATTGCGGCCACAAGTGTGTGCAGCTGACCTCAATACTTACATACATTACCACATCAGTCCTGTTTCTCAAAACACAAAATTTTTTGTAATAAAAACAGAGAGGTCATTCCAGGAAGAAGAACCAACTTATGCTGTATGCCACTTCATTGTCACTTTGCCCACCTCAGAACTGTCTCTACAGCCAACCCAGGAGACAGTGGGAAGACCCCTTTTTTTTCAGGTATGGGAGCGGGTGTTCCTATCATGGACTAATTATGCACAGAGAAGAGCTATCACTGCAATGCTCTCATACAGTAGGTAGGACTTTTTAGGCACATGTTTATTACAATCTGCATTTCTCTTATGGTAACAATTCTAACTGTGCTATGTTTCATCTTCCTAATAATCACAGCTCATATATTTTATCACAGATTGCAGTGTTTTCAAGAAATGCATTGAAAACTTTCCTGCATCTATTTTTCTGCCTCTGTGTGTGTGAGACCTGTGCTAACGAGAGAAAGGGACAGGATTTGCTCACCAATTTTCCCTGAGGAGTCAGAGTGTCATGCCTCAGGCTGCCACAAATCACCTTTACTTTCCAGGTTTGTGTGTGCTGAACCCCAGTACATCGGCAGACACAACCTTGCACCCTCACCCACAGCAGCTGATGCTCATGCTATACCAACTATACCCACTCCAAGCCCTGTTGGCTGCTGACCGCATTAAAGTTAGGTGGTGCTGCACAATAAACAAGTGAGGCCCCCTCCTCCTCGCTAAAAATGGTATGAGGCTGCACCCCTTGGCAATGCCCACAGGATGTGCAGTTCACTGCAACCCCTGCACTGGTGCTGCTTCATCCCCCACGTTCTGCCATGGCGCTGGGTGGAATATAAAATTCAGGGGGAAAAGATGGAATAGAGAGGGAGAAATTAAGTTAGGAGAAGTTAGGGGAAAACTAATAAAGGAACAAAAAAAGTCACAGGAAATAAAAAAAGGCAATAAAACGCAACTACACTCTCTAAGGAAATAAATGTAAAACAGGGGAGGATGTGTTGAATATAGTAAGGATGACTAAGATAAACTAGGGATTGAAAAGTAAGCCCAGCACCATGCACAGAACAGGAAAAACAAGATGACCTCTTGCATGCAGGCAATCGCCTGATGCTGTTCACTCTCACTTTGCAACACTGAGTGCGTGACTTGCACCAATCAGCATGAGCGGGCGGCTGAGCAAAACTCCACCTGCTTATGTGGAGTTAGGTGGAGTTCGCAGAGTTTTTTCTTCACTCTGCAGATTTCTGCATAGCTGAACTCGGGGAACTCAGCTCAGGACTCATCTCAAGGTCATCTTGCAGCTGTTACCTACATTGTGAAACAGTGTTATAATATATTTTGACATTTTAAATGTACAAAACTAGAAAGATTGCTCCTGAAAATAATAAGACAAAATATATTGTTCAAATTTGGAAGGTTACCATTAACTGAAAAGCATGCACACTCCTCAGACCCAAGGGGTGCCCCACATTAAAGACCAGATTATGAATAGCTTCTCTCAGGTGTGATAATTATCGCACCTGATACAAATTTGTTTCTGCAAACAAATCTACATGTAAATATCAGGCCCCTTGTAATTACTGGGTGTGATAAGCATCATACTCTTTTTAATTGTGATCCATGTGCAAAGAGGTGTTTGTGCAGGGTTGACATTATAATGAGCTACCTGTCACCAGTCCCTGAGAGTTTCGTGGTAGACAGATACATAGTAGGTGTGCTATCTTGGCTAGGAAGAAAGAGGATGTTAGAAATTGGGTCTTTAGTTGGCAGAGGTATACATCCCCTCCACGGAGGGACCACAATCATAGACAGCGTAAGTCACAACACAACCTAAATCATCCTGTTCTCACCCTCAAGCAGCTTGGCACAGAGCCGGCAGGTTTAACTTAGAAGGTAATGTGTAAACTATTTGTGCAACATTTAATACAGTAACACAATGAGAACACCCCAAAAAGACTCCACAGCATGTTAGAAAAATATATGATATTTTTAGGATATTTTTCTGAGTAAAACAAAACCAAAACAACAAAAATCCATCCAGTGAAAGTCGAGATACAAAGTTTTAACAATTAAATGTGAAAACAGGGCTTAGAAGTCACTAACGGTCAAAAGGTTAATTGAGATCATGAAGGACTGCTGCAAATCTAAAATCCAGGCCAACTGCGGTGGAGGGTAGGCCAATTACAAAACCTACATAGGGTCTGCTAAAACAGTACCTATGGTGGAGTGATGTGGCTACACTGAGGGCATGATGGTCAATATTTCCCAAACAGTTGGGTCACTACGCCATTAGCTGGCTCAGCTGAGGTAAACATGATGCGTTGTCATTGGGCAGTCACAGCATCATTGTTGGAGATGCAATGCGCTAATTTCTCTGCTATGCCCGGGAGAAATGTTGATTTTTCTGCTGCACTCGGGGCGATGCTTCGATTTTGATGCCATGCTTCGTGTGATGCATCAATTTTGGCAGGTTTCAGTGGCAGAACACACTTCTGAGCCCCAGAGTCTGGAGGGGGCACCTCAGGCAAGGGTGAGACTCTCAGAGAGCAGAGTCCACCAGCTACAGGAGAGTAGTATGCAGTCTCTGATGTCCCTGTGACTGCAAGAGAACAGGGGGCAAGCTATCAGGCCCTTGGAGATCACTCTGGTGGGAAGGCAGAGTCTTTCCAGCAGGACCAGAGAGCAGCAGGCAGCAGGGCATAAAGCAGAAAATCAGTCCAGGCGACTTCTTTGAGCAGTACAGCAGTTCTTCGGACAGAGGTTCAGTTCCAGGAGTGTCTGAATTGAGGAGATCAGAGACCCAGTATTTATACTCCAAATGTGCCTTTGAAGTGTGGTAGACTTCAAACAGTGGTTTTGAAGTGCACCAGTTGCCCTTTCAGCCCAGTCCTGTCTGCCAGGAGATCTGGGGGGGATTATCAGTCCTTTGTGTGGTGTCAGCCCCCTACCCTTTAGAGTGTGAGAACCCCTACACCCTTCCTGCCCAGGGAGTCCCATCAGTCTGCAGATGAATGCAGAGGCAGTTGAGTGTCCCTTGTTTATGGCTGTATAGATGAAATGCACAAGGCAAGCTGTCACCCAGACACGAATTGGAGACAGGATGTAAGGCACATAGCGCAGTAAGAGCAGAGCAACACCTACTTTCTAACAGTGACATTTTTAAAATAGTAATGTTACATCCAACTTTACCAGTAAAGATGATTTATCAATATCATTCCAAATATATGAATCAGGATGTAACTACTTCTTTCTGATTAGGAACTACAGCTTAAAATTATTTTAAGGAATTCCCAATGTTGCCATCTGGGAGGAGCAGGCTTCACAATACTGAAAAATGACTTTAGTAGTTTTTCACTACCAGGATATGTAAAACTTTCAAGTACATGGCCTGCCTTTTAAATACACTGCACCCAGCACTTGGGTCTGATAGGTATTACGTTAGGGGTGACTTACACGTAATAAAAGGGGAGATTTAAGGCTTGGCAAAGGGTTTTGAAAGCCAAGTCGAAGTGGCAGTAAAACTACACACACAGCCCTTGCAATGGCAGGCCTGGGACATAGTTAAGGGGCTACATATGTAGGTGGCACAACCAGTGCTGCAGGCCCACTAGTAGTAGTTAATATATAGACCCTGTGGCCATATAGTGTACTTTACTAGGGGCTTGTAGCCAAATTAAATATGCCAATTGGGTAGGAGCCAATGTTACCATGTTTAAGGAAGAGCGCATAAGCACTTTAACACTGGTCAGTAGTGGTAAATTGTGTAGAGTCGTAAAATCAGCAAAAACAAGATCAGAAAAAATGGAGCGAGGTAGGCAAAAAGTTAGGGGAAGACCACCCTAAGGTTGTCAGGTCTAACAAAAGGCATGACATTAAAGCGCACTGATTTCTTGATCTACTAGATTTCTACTAAACAGGACACAGCAACACACTCTGATGGCACAGATACTTTTAACTTTGCAAACAACTGACCACGAAATTGTTGCCTGTTGGTTCTGCTGCAGTGCTACAAAATCCTAGCTATTAGTTAAGATGAATAGTGGATTTTGTGCAAGAGGTCAATGTATCGAAGCAACAGGGGGATGTCATCAATGAGCAATGTGATTATCAACAGTAAACAACATATCTAGAATTCTGAACCTCAAACAATAACCATACCAGTTTATTAAGAAGAATTATTAATTTATTTCCCTAGATTGACAATGCTAATGTCACAAAAATAACTTTCAAACACAAGTGATGAGCATATAGAATCAATAGTGGCTGATTAGAACATCTTATATATCTGAGTTTAATCAAAACAATCACGCAAATAATCTCCAATATCATGACACTGATTAATAACACCAGAATTGGTAATAATGGTAGTGTATACATTAGTACAAACAATCATAGATTGTTAAAATGAATGTTGAGCATTTGAAAGTTAATACCCCCACCAACCATAAATTAGCAACAACATGTTGGACTTCATGTAAAAGAATTTAGGAACACAAATTTAGAAAAACATACTAACTCAGATTATTATTAAAAAAACATTATTGTTAATATGCAGCATTTAAACTGTATGTTGCAGCTGGTACCTGCAAAGCAAAAGAGACACTTAGAACAATGCAATTTCATACATTACCCATAGAACAACGACACGTAGTCTACTTCAGCAAAGGGACACCATCAGGTAAGTCTTCGGAAAATCGTGCCTATTGACAGCTAAATTCCCACAGCTAATATAACTCGAATCATCAGAAACTTGAATCTCTCTCTAGAGTCTCTCACTCTTCTCCTCTCTTAGAGTCTCTCACTCTTCTCCTCTCTTAAAGTCTCTCGTAGAAAAATCCTACACAGTTTGTTATACTAATCTTCAAAAGGTTTATGATTTGTTAGTACATGGGGTGGTTACAATTCAACCAATAGTGGCTCTAATTGATAACCTAAAGTATTATGACATCAGTGATAATAGGAACACAACTTTAGAAAAACATACTAACTCAGGTTATTATTTTAAAAAAACATTATTGTTAATACGCAGTATTTAAACTGTATGTTGCAGCTGGTACCTGCAAAGCAAAAGAGGCATATTTAACAATGCAATTTCATGCATTACCCATAGAACAACAACATGTAGTCTACTTCAGCAAAGGGACACTGTTGGAAATGGGGTCTTTGGTTGGCAGTCAGGTTACCCCCTGTCCAAGCAAGGACCATCACTCTAGTCAGGGTAGAAGAGAATCACCCTCTGCTAACCCCACGCTCACCCTCTTGGTAGCTTGGCACGAGCAGTAGGCTTAACTTCAGAGTGCTAGATGTAAAGTATTTGTACCAACACACACAGTAATTCAATGAAAACACTTCAAAATGACACAACATAGGTTTAGAAAAAATAGACAATATTTATCTAAAGAAAACAAGACCAAAACAACAAAAATCCACAATACACAAGTCAAGTTATCAATTAAAAGCAAAAAGAGTCTTCATGCAATTTTAAACACAACGCTAACGCTGTTAGCGTGAAAATATACCTTGGGTGCATCAAAAATAACCCAGCACGGGTGAGTGTGCATCAAAAAGGGCTTGCGATGTGTCAATTTCATTCACGAACGAGACCTTGCTTCGTTATGTCATGTCGGCGTGTGTCGTTTCTTCTCTCCGCAGGAGATTGATGCATCAATCTGTTCAGCACTATCGGGTCCGGGCAAGGCTTGCGTGGTTTTTGCACGCCCAACGGTGTTTGCGTCAGAAATTCAGCTGCATGATGATCTGAGAACCACGCAGCGCGGGTTGCGATCTCACTGGTCTCCGTCAGCGATGCTGCGTTTCGTTTCTCCAGCCACGGGCGTCAATCTTCCGGTCGCATTGCAGGTGAGCATCGAGTTTCAGCCACAAAGCCGTTGACTTGGCAATTTTTCAGCCGCAGATCGGAGTCGTGTCGATCTTTTCCCTGCACGGTGGTCTGTGCGTGAATTTCTTACTCTTGGGCTGCCAGCTTCTCTTCTCAGGGTCCCAGGAACTGGATTGGCACCACTTGGCAGAGTAGGAGTCTCAGCAAAGGCTCCAAGTGCTGGCAGAGAGAAGTGTTTGCTGTCCTTGAGACTTCAAACAACAGGAGGCAAGCTCTAAATCAAGCCCTTGGAGAGTTCTTAACAAGAAGGAAGGCAACACAAAGTCCATTCTTTGTCCTGTAACACAGGCAGAAGCAGCAACTGCAACAAAGCTCCACAAAGCACAGTCACAGGCAGGGCAGCTCTTCTTCTTCAGCTCTTCAGCTCTTCTCCAGGCAAAGGTTCCTCTTGGTTTCCAGAAGTGTTCTAAAGTCTGTGGTTTTGGGTGCCCTTCTTATTCCCATTTTGTCCTTTGAAGTAGGCCTACTTCAAAGCAAAAATCTCTCTTGTTTGTGAAATCCTGCCTTGCTCAGGCCAGGCCCCAGACACACACCAGGGGGTTGGAGACTGGATTGTGTGAGTGAGCACTCCTCCCCTCCCTCCTGGCACAGATGGCTCACCAGGAAAATGCAGACTACACCCCAGCTCCCTTTGTGTCACTGTCTAGTGAGAGGTGCAACCAGCCCAACTGTCAAACTGACCCAGACAGGGAATCCACAAACAGGCAGAGTCACAGAAATGGTTTAAGCAAGAAAATGCTCACTTTCTAAAAGTGGCATTTTCAAACACACAATCTTAAAATCAACTTTACTAAAAGATGTATTTTTAAATTGTGAGCTCAGAGACCCCAAACTCCACATGTCTATCCGCTCCCAAATGGAATATACACTTTAATCATATTTAAAGATAGCCCCATGTTAACCTATGAGAGGGACAGTCCTTGCAACAGTGAAAAACAAATTTAGCAGTATTTCACTGTCAGGACATATAAAACACATTACTGTGGCCCTCATTACATTAGCGGACGGCGGAGGCCGGCCGGCCGGCCGGCAATGTTAATCCGCCTGAATCCCGCCGGCCCTATTATGACATCCCCACTGGGCGGGCAGACGGAAACAGAGTTTCCGCCCGCCTGCCCAGTGGGGAGCAGGGCACCAACATTGCAGCCGGCTCCTAATGGCGGGTGTAGCAGCACCTGTCGTGCATTCCACTGCCTGTAATTCGGGCAGTGGATTGCACAATGGGGCTATGCATGGGGGCCGCTGCAGTGCCCAAGCCAAGTGCATGGGCACTGCAGGGGGCCCCCCGAGTCACCTTTACCGCCAGCCTTTCCATGGCGGTGTTTACTGTCATGGACAGGCGGGAGGAAGGGGACTCGTAATCCTGAGGGCGGCACTGCTTGCACCGCTGCCCTGGCGGTTTACAACCACCAGGACCGCCAGGCTGCAGGCTGGCGGCCACCTGGTGGTGTTGGCGGTATGACCGTGGCGGCTCCGCCACAGTCACAATATGGCGGTCGCACGGCCAGCCTGTTGGTGGTGCGACCGCCAGCGCAAGTCTGACGGTCATGCGACTGCCAGACTTATAATGAGGGCCTATATGTCCTACCTTAACCATACACTACACCCTGCCCTTGGGGCTATCTACTAACATGTAAGAAAAGGAAAGGTTTAGGCCTGGCAAGTGGGTGCACTTGCCAACTTGAATTTACAGTTTAAAACTGCACACACAGACACTGCAGTGGCAGGTCTGAGACATGATTACAGAGCTACTTAGGTGGGAGGCACAACCAGTGCTGTAGGCCAACTAGTAGCATTGGGTAGCATTGGGTTTACAGGCCCTGGGCACCTCTAGTGCACTTTACTAGGGACTGAACTAGTAAATCAAATATGCCAATCATGGATTAACCAATTACATACACATTTTACATAGGAGCACTTGCACTTTAGCATTGGTTAGCAGTGGTAAAGTGCCCAGAGTAACAAAAACAGCAAAAACAGATTCCAGCACACATCAACAACTAGGGAAACAGAGGCAGAAAGTTAGGGGAAACCACGCCATGGATGAAAAGTCTAACAGAAACCATCAGGTAAGTCTTCAGAAAATCGGGCCTATTGACAGCGAAACTCCCACAGCTGATATAACTCAAATCATTAAGAACTTGAATCTCTCTTTACAGTCTCTCACTCTTCTCCTCTCTTAGAGTCTCTCACTCTTCTCCTCTCTCAGAGTCTCTTGTAGAAAAATCCTACCCAGATTGTTATACTAATCTTCAAAAAGTTTACGATCGGCCAGTACATGCGGTGGTTATGATTCAACCAATAGTAGCTCTAATTGATAACCTAAAGTATTATGACATCAGTGATAACCAGGACACATTCATAACAGTAACTTTGTCTTTGCCGTCTCGTCTGTGACTCCATTGTTCCATCTCATCTAAACTTCTCTTCTCAGGAAGAAACTCCTCAAACCAAAACTTTTACTTCCATCCTCGAGGAAGAAACCACGCATTAGTGACAATTTCAAACAGTAGAACATTCAACTCATTCAAGAACTTTATCAAATTTGACCTTGTAAGACATAATGCAGCAACCCCCTAGGGGTAGCTGTGTACGCATCTATTGAGCTATTTAACACACTTTTATGTAAACATTGAACCATGGACAATAACCACAACTTCAGTTAGAATTTTGCTCATCCAAAGAACAATAATGAATTATGGCAACCATTTTCAGAACTCATCCGTTTTCGCATGTTTATTCACTGTATGGTTAATACATTGAAATTATTAATAAAAGATATTGGAAAATTCACACTCTCACATTTCCTGTCACTGAGGCAATCAAGAAACTTACAAAGGTGTCATAATTCTGACAGAGCGTTGTCCAAGTCATCAAGAATATAGCTCTGAATAGCCCCAATTGTGTCTGGCCATTATGCTTGTTCAGCTTTGCAAATAAAAACCATGCACAATTGGCTGCTTTACATAGGAAAGATTGGTGTACACAATTAATATTCTATGAGATGGCCCTGTTTGGTGCTATGAATCACTGTGTGGGTCTTAAAACCCTAAATGAGAAAAATCCACAAATCAATGTCACTTTCCTGAATTTAGCTAATGCATTTGGAATGACGACCCTCCTGTGATATCAGGACACGCAAGGAAACCTCGAGAGTAGCTTTTGACAAAGCCAGTCTCTTTGACCTTTACAGCTGATTTACTGCAGAGAGGCTTTGACAGTGCACTTTTAAATGAGAAATCAATTGAGATTGTTACAAAATGTGTATTATTTCGGCAGGGATCCTCTCTAGCTTTCATTGAACACCCATTAATATATGAGAAACTTTATCCTTCCTTACTGTTTGTCAATTGCTTGGATTTCTTATTGTTCACAGTAGGAGGACTCCAACATAGGTTACATTATGATAATGTTTAAATAAAGTATATTACATCTGCATTTAATATTTCATATAATGAACTACTTAAGCTTGGCCAGTGCACATGCCACTCTCATTGGCATCTATACCAGGAAGAGGGTGAATTAGCACACGGCTTAGTTTCCGTTGCAAGGATTTGCCTTGGCTAAGAAAAGTAAAGGAAATAAAGACTTCCAGGATCATACAGGCTAGACAAGTCAAGGTGTGGGTTAAACATCCTGTTATTATAAGTACAGAGTGCTGGATATCTTACAGTACGTACAGGGATATTGCAGCAGTATTATGTATAAAGCAGTTAAACAAGGGGAGAGTTTTTACAAAGTAACTTTCAAGAAACAGGCTTGGCTTTTATGCCAGAAGCAGTAACGTGCAATGGGCGGGGGTGCCGCGCATTGAAGCTTCAGCCAAGCTTCTTTTCAATAATTATTTTCACAGAAATCACCTTAACTATATATCGTGTTTAGAAGATATCCCTGCCTTATTTTCTTAGAGAAGTTCAAAACATTGTGTGGCTTGGTAAATCTAGAAAAACGCAAGACAGCGCATATCACTGCCTCCGTTACTGAATGCTGGAAAGGTGTACTGCGGGTGTTCCCACACATCCACTCATAGATTTTGGAACAATCCCAGATTTACTAAGGGTAGTAAATGTGGGATTGCGTCAACGTATTACGCCATTCCAACAGAGGTGTAATGAGTAGAAATATTTTCATTTCCCCTTGTTATTTCCTTGTGCTGCATGTGCTGCCTTCATTGCTCTGATGATTGTTTTCATGCACAAAAACAATCCTGTCTGTAATGCAGGCATCTTTGCAGGAAGGCACAATGTTGCTTTGTGCTAGGCAGAACACAGTGTGCCAGAGCAGAGAGAGAGCAGGAACGTGCCATATATTAGTAAATATGGTGCAGTCTTGCTCACCCCATTTGATGCATTGCAGCACAGCAAGTAAGGTGTCTTGTCACACTGTGCTGCATCAAATGTTAGTCTGGGCCTTAGTGTGAGAGTGGTGAGTCATACCAAACCTGAGTGTGTTGTAACAAAGGTGGCAACAACTTATCCCAGTGTAGGAGTTAGCAAAGGTGACAGATTGGTTCCAAAGTGATCTTCCAAGAGGGTGAGAAGGCAACTAAGCTTCACCGGTAAAACGTATCGGAGCATGAGATAGGGCTGGAGTGGTTACCTGCCCGAGTTAATAAATATATAATTCTTATGTTGGTGGTAGTGATTTAAAAATGATTGAAGTGGTAAAGTATACAGTTATAACTAAAAACGGAATACAAGGTGAAATTGTCTGGTATTCATAAAAGTAATTAAAGAGATATTAAAAAGATGATACAATATATTGTATGTCAAAAGTGAAAGTTTTCTTGTACCGCATTGATATTGATGTGGGTCATGTTTAGCCATCAGCATCCAGACTTTATGCCCTACGCCCGATGAGTACTGATCTGCGGCCATTGAAAGATGCTGCACTGTAGAAAGATACCACATGCTTAAGTCAATGCCTGGCCATACACCTGGACACCTTTATCGCAACAGGTAAACCATTAGTTCAATATAACACTAACCATTTCTACCATTTATGAAATTCGTTTTAAAATGAGTTGCTCCTATATTTGAAAGTGCGCTACAGTGCGTTGCTATGAAGCCATGTTAGGAAGGCTGCTGTAAAATGCTGACCACACCTGCAGTGCTTGTTTTCAATTTATTGTCATCCTCGTATTGGCCGTCAGCTGAGGAACTGTTCGTTTCTATTTGCTGCCATTAAGGAGAAAGGGGTATGGCAGAGGTAATAACAAAATAGCAGAAAATACCGAGAGAGTTTTTGGGGAATTAGGGGCCAGATGTAGTAAACGTTTTGCATGGCGCAAACTACGAAAATCGCCGTTTGCAACATGCAAAACGCGCATCGCGATGCACATTCCCATTTTGTGACTCGGTACCGACTCGCTAAATGGGAATGCGACGCGCAAATAGGAAGGGGTGTCCCCTTCCTATTTGCGACTCGCACCGCGATGCAGAATTGGTTTGTGACCGCGAACGCGGTCGCAAAGCAATTCGCAGTTACCACCAGTGTCACACTGGTGGTAACCCATTAGCAAAAGGGAAGGGGTCCCCATGGGACCCCTTCCCCTTTGTGAATGTTGCCATGAATGTTTTTTCAGAGCAGACAGTGGTCCAATGGACCACTGCTTACTCTGAAAAATCTAAACCAAATGGTTTCGTAATTTTTTTGTATTGCAACTCGTTTTCCTTTAAGGAAAACGGGCTGCAATACAAAAAAAAAACTGCTTTATTTAAAAAGCAGTCACAGACATGGAGGTCTGCTGTCTCTAGCAGGCCACCATCCCTGTGAGTGCAGGGAATCTCAATGGGGTCGCAAAATGCGACCCATCTCATTAATATTAAGGAGGTGGGTCTTTGCGACCCCATTGTGATTCGCAGACGGTGTCTGAGACACCGTTCTGCATCCGATTTTGCGATTCGGAAATTGTGAGTCACACCGACTCGCAATTTCCGAATCGCAAAATCGGACTTTGCTACATTTGGCCCTAGGTGTTTTCCCAGTTTAAAAAAAAGCACTAGGCAAAAAACATCACCGTCTCTCTATCTTCTCTCTCCTCATAAACACATTTATAATTCAAGGTAAATAAGTGGATATAAAGTGGGAAAACGTGTTTACATGTAATTTTCGAAACAGGAAAAACAGTCATCCGGAGTACAAAGATAGCAACACATCTCCCCTCTCAGAGTGACCCGGGGTGCCTTCAGCTTTTGATGCCATCACCCATGGTCTTGTCTTCATCAAATGCCGGCCAACTGCTGCTCTTGGAACGCACTCTGAGAACCCGGCACATCCAAGGTTATCATAGTGATACAAATGTGTACAGTCTCAGTTTCTGGTAGTGTTAAAATAGAACCGATTGCCACTTGTGCTCGTTTAATAACAACCACACATATCTAATATTCAACTCATTTTCGTTTCCTTATAGCCAATCAAAGTTGATCCCTTGTAGTATCACAACGATTGCACACATAATCATGAAATAAGAAATTTACGCAACTGCTTTTGCATTTGGACTTTCTGTAGTTGGCTTCTTGGCAACTGAAATGTGAAAATCTGTTTATGCAATATGGAAAAACGTATGTATGAAGCAATCTGTACATTTTAGCAGTAGTTTACACAATGTTTAGGAAATCACATGTGAAGGAATATGGAAAAGTATTCATTGTATTGACATGAGGTATTGTGTTCAGTTCTTTGTAGGGGTTGGGGCGCAAGAGGAAATGTCCTCCCCTCCAAATTTTTACAATCATCTCAGCAACCTCTCCATCTGGGAAAGATACAACGTTGTGGAGGTAAAACTCAAAATAATGCCAGCTTTCTCTGACTTATTTTATATAGAAATGAATGTATTACCAATAAAGTCATAATCATTCTCCACAAGAAAGAAACCGTCTCATAGCTTGATAGGAACATATCACATTTTATGGCATCTTTAGGTCAAACAAAGTGTAATAACTATTGATTATAAAAGTGAAAGTAATGCTGTGAGCCAATTTAGTATCCATTTGTCTTTGTTGAACGTAACTCAAGGAGGCATGCGCATTCCAAGCTTCTTTTGGTCCCATTTTTTGTGTTTTACTTTTACTATTACTATGTTTCAATGCATATGAAGAAACAGCTTCCCGCTTTTGTGTTTTTTTTTCCGTGTCGAGCGTGCAAAGCACTCTGTCCCTAGTGTAATCTCTCTATGGGCTTTTAACCTCGCCCACGTCACAACCATCAGTTTGGTTGGTTCGTGGGTTGCCTTTTAAAATTAGCTTGATTTAATTAGTGAAAGGCATGCCCTCCTCGAGTGCACCAGCTAACTACTGAAAACATACGAGGCTCCATATTTTCCAGATGGTTTCTGAACTACATTTTCTTTTTATTTCGTAGGCAGCGAGATCTCGCTGGGCAGTAGTAGAGCGCTTTGCATGATGTTGACTCTGTTGCATGGATAATTGCACTTTTCTCTATACGTTTGACTGTGAGCAAACTTCTGTTTCCTTTTGTGTGTCTGCTTCGGGCTCATGGCATCCGTCGGCTTGCTTATGTGAAACTGTTTTACTTTTCAGTTTTTGTGGCAAGAAAAATCCGGTTAGGCGTTTAAAACGCTAATGGCTCTAACTTGAGCAAGCGTGAGACCCATTACATTGCAAATGCTTGTTCACGTTTTCCTTCTGAACTGTGATTGTACCGTTGTTTGCTTATCTCCTGTTTCAGAAAAATGTTCTTGCATGAAAGCTTTTTTAAAATTAGTTTTTGGTTTGCAGCTTTATTGCGCTTTCGAAAGAGGGGCTTTCTGTGACAAATTTACTAATTAGTAATAGCATGCACATGTATGTTATTATTTTTTTGATGTGAAGTGTAAGCATAGGACCTTAGTTGCCTTGAGAGTCCAAGGAAATGAGGTTCCCTCTTTAAGAGAAATGTATTTAGGGAGTGCGACCCATGATTTAAATTGCTGCAGCTAACCCGCTCCTAAGCTACATATAGGGACTGATATTTCTTCACTCTTGTACCATTGCATGCTAACACATTTTTTATGTTACTATAAGAAATTGAACACTATTTCCAATACTGTAATTACATCATTGTAACTATTGTTGCTAGTTGAATTTTGTATTTATATAAATGATATTCAGCCTGATTTAGAGTTTGGAGGATGGGGTTCTCCGTCGCACATGTGACAGATATCCTGTCTACCATATTATGACTCCATTATATCCTTTGGAAATCGTAATGCGGCTGACAGGCTATCCGTCACATTTGTGATGGAGTAACGCATCCACCAAACTCTAAATCAGGCCCATTGTTATATATTTATTGCATACAAGTGTGTAGGCCATAACCCTGTATGTTTATCTATATTTATCTTATTATTTATTGGGTTTTTGTTTTTAATTTGCCTTGAATACCTATTATTTATAATTATTGTATACTTAAGCCCATCAAACTACAGTATATTGTAATATGCTAATCCTATACAGGTACGGCTCCTGCACAATGGTGGAGGAGCATCGCCTCCTCCACCCCCCCCAGGACAAGAGTCAGGAGATGAAAAATAAAACAATTGTTACATTATTGTTTTGTTTTCATATGTGGCTCAGCCAGCAGTACAGAAAGGGGTGGGGCTGGGCCCCTGGTAGCTGGCAGGTGGTAGAAGGAGAGAGCTGTCCGGTGGCCTGTGCCCTTTTCCACATATACAAGGCAGTGCCAAGCCACTTTGCGTGGCTTAATGCCCTCTTGTAAATATGGGCCTCCCTCACGCAGTTTTCTGCAGCAGAGGGACGTGCAATGGGTGTTACTGTGGGCATTTCCATGCAACATCCATTGCTTTTGACACTGCCTCAGATTTATGACAAATAGTAAACCTGAGGCAGCGCCAAAAACTAATGCTGCCCTAGTGGTGGTGTTGGAGTGGTGCAACGAGGAGAACTACTTTTATTTCTCCTCGTTTTTGCTTTTTCTATGTGTGCTGCATTCTGCAGCACACCTAGAAAGAATAAAACACCATTAATTATTTTTTATGTGCAGGAAGGTGTCCCTTCCTGCACATAAACAATCATTAAATAATGACGATTTGCTACTTCTGTTTGTGCTGAATTCTGCAGTACACATAAAAGTAACACATCACCATTATTGATTGTTTATGTGCAGGAAGGGAAACCTTCCTGCACATAAACAATCATTCCCTGAATTAAGTTGAAGGACATTAAAGGCATTGGGAATCAAAACACCCAAACTATCCTGAGACAAATTAGAGAGCACGTTTAGCAAAATCTTCAAGACTGAAGAATACGGCAGAGAGAACTGCACAAAAAAAGAAACAAAATTCAGAACCTAATGTATTGAAGGTGTTAATTAATGTAATGAAAGTTTTCCGAAATCAAAAGGGCATCCTTCTCAGATTCAAACTCATTTATATACAAGTAGATCGGGAAATTATTTCCACAGAAAAATTGTCAAATACCATCTTAGAAAGGGATCCCCCTGCCAGGTCAAACAGGGAAGATGACCATCTTGGTTAGGTATGAATATAAACCAACCACAGCCACTGTTACAGGGAAATTGTGCTTTTCTTGCATTGCAGGCCAATAATAGACATGGAATGCCCATCACCCTGCCCTTGATCCACTTGGCACCTTTGATGTCCCTGCCACTGTACTCCTTCATCCTAACTCTGTTTGACACCCTGCACCACTCATGGAACATGCTGGTGACAGTGGAAAGCTCCAGGACTACCACAGCAGCGAGCATGCCAACAGAAAGCAGAAAGCAAATTCCTCTTTTACACCAAGTACATCACTTCCTGGCAGAAGAAACGCTGCTCTCTAGTGGGTTCTGTCTCAAGATGTAACAGTATACCCCTTACAGAAGTGCCATGGAGCCAAAAGGAGTCCCAAACCAACAAGGCCATATGGCCTACAAATAGCGCAGGAACATCAACAGTCTTTCCAGGTTCAGTTCTCAACATAATTTACAAAAGAAGCAAATGACTAGCTGAACTACCTATAGAAGACCCAGTACAGAGAAGACAATGCACGCCTGATGTTTCTCAGTGGTCAGGGTCTTGTATAGATCCTTTTGAGGATGTATGGGGCAAGCACAGAGCAAATGTCTGGAATTGCAGCAATAAAGATACATACCTACTCTTCATAGTCATTCTTTTTCATTCTTTGTCACAGGGCACTGGCCCTTACATGCTTAGAATGCTATTGAGGAGAAGAGTCACTGGTGTTGTTTAAGTTTCAAAAAGGTTAGTCACTTAGAAAGTATACAAACTCAACACAAGACCACTTTCTTTGATTGTGTATCTCTCAAAGTCTATATTCAATTAACAAAATTATATCACTACGAACAAAACACAAAGTAGGATGATAAGCATGAACTAAGTTATATTTGATCCTTGCTTTTAATCCCAATCAAAATAATGTAATTTGCTTCTATTCAAACCAAGTAGTGTTCACCCACTAGTTCGCGAAAAACGAGCCACATAAGTTTGCACATATTTGCTAAATTGTTGAATATCACAAAGGGCCTCAGCAGATTGCTCAATATCAGGACAGTCAAACATGTACTTGAAAGCAAGTAGAAACATATCATAACTGACCAGATTTGGATTAGAAGCTCGATGTGTATACCATGTCAAAGCAGATTCATTAAGACTGTTAATTATGTAAGCATTCTACTTAAGAGTAAAGCAAAATCTATTATTAGGGAATCCAAAATTCCCTCAATTTTATGGGCTCCCCATAAAAACATGATGCACCTGACTGGACTGCTGGGATATTGGTAGATGGCTGATTTAAAGCTGCTTTCTCAAGATGTGGTTGTTGTAAATCTTTTGCGTGGTACTGAGAAGGGTCCATGGCTAAAGCAAACCTACGGAGTCAATGGCCTATAGAGTCAAAGGCTTCACAATCTTTTAGGATATTCATATGATAAGGCAAAATGGGGCAGAGTAAAGGAAAGTGGGGCTGCACCCAGAGCAGCACCACTTTCCTTGCCCCCCTCCCACCACCATACATGTGCCTTAACTAAGATACAGCATACCATGGCGTGGTGCAGGGGCAATAACGTTAAAATGTTTGACAGTATTGATGTACTGTTCAGGGTTAATGCTAAAATGTTGCCGCTAACCCTGAACAGTACATAAAGGCCCATTGTTAACAATGGTGTGCCCCCTTTTAATGTTTGCTCTGAGCAGGAGTTAAAGGTGCCAAAAAAAATGATGCAATTAAATCTCTTAGATTTATTTGCTTCATTTTTTTGACCCCCCTAATGGGGGAACACCCCCTTTACTTATATTATGCCTGGAGCAGGTATAATGTCGCGCAAAGGGTTACAAAGCGGTGCAATGCATGCATTGCACCACTTTGTAAAATATGGGGTGTGGAGAAGGCCACCTTAGCCCCGCCTCAGCATCAAAAAACAAGCATTAGCAATAAAATGGGTCTCACATTTGCTCGAGTTAAAGCTATCAGCGTTGTAAACTCCTAAGCAAACTTTTCTTGTCACATAAAGTGAAAGTGCAAAGTAAAACAGTTTCACATAAGCAAGCCGTCGGCCGCCATGAGTGTAAAGCAGACACACAAAAGGAAACAGCAGTTCGCTCACAGTGAAACGTATTGCAAAAGTGAAATTATCCATGGAACCGGCTAAAGTGCAATTATTCATGTGACAGGGTTAATGTCATGCAAAGGACTCGACTACTGCTCAGCAAGATCGTTCCGCCTACGAAATAAAGAGAAAAAGTAGTCCAGAAACCATACGGAAAACATGTAGTCTTGAATGTTTTCAGTATCTGGCCAGTGCGCTTGAGGAAGGCTAAACACCAGAAAAGGCATGACGTTTGCATGCCTTTCATTAATTAAATCAAGCAAATTTTAAACGGCAATCCCACAAACCAACCATACTTATGAGCATGACATGGGCTTGGTTAAAAGCCCACAGAGAGATTACACCAAGGACAGACTGATTTGCGCTCAACCCTAATGATGCTAAGGTGGCGCTAAAGTGGCGCTAGGCCCTCTTAAATCAGAGCCAATCTGTTTCCTAGAAACATTACTGTTAGAAAATTGTGTCATCTGAATTATACAGTTTGCATGTAATAGAGAAGGAAATAATACCTGATCACCTTGGTAACATTTACAGGGACAAATATGTTAAAGTAATTTTTGGCGGTGCTGGAAAATGAGCAGACTCTCAAGATCACTCTTACAATCACCTTCCCACTTCCTGGCTCCACTGACCTGCAACTTATTGTACGAGGTGCACTCTGCTGCAACTTCCCTGGCCGGGAACCAGTGCCCCCTTGACACATCATGTAAATAATGTGAGTTTGCCTTTGTCAATGCTCTTTCACATGTCTCCATCAACTGTGCCTGCACACTGAATTGACTGCTTCTCTGACTCTTCCCTTATCCACACCAGAAAGATGTGGTGACTGCTGTGTTGGGGTACCCCACTTCAGGACCCCTTTCAATTATCCTACCTAGAGGCCTACCTTGGTTCCCCTGCTGCCTGGCTGGCTTGTCTACCTGCTCCTTCTGGTGCTATGTGTCCTGTGCTTTAACATAGGGAGTACTGTTGTAGCCTGAACCAATGACAAGGTGAAGGAGAAAATGTGAGGGGCACACAAGTGTTCACGAGACACTGAGAAGTAAGACCCCCATTGGAAGAACGGGGTCAATGAGAGTGCCCTGGTGTTTCTCAGCTATACAGGTTTGTATTTTGCCGGGAGGAGAGAGGACAGGTCCAGTCGTGCCATGGATGTTAGTGATGTGTGGATTGATAGCTGCCCCAAAGATTTGATTACTTCTCCTTAAAGATAATTGATGAGCCTAAACTCAGACCCCTTTTGACATTGTTTAATGTATAGGCATTGCTTCGCAGGACTCATCTTGATGAGGCAGAGTACATTGAGGTGCACTGGTTTTTGAGTGCCCGACTAGTTACACCTGGTTCCTGTTACAAATGACCCCTCATCACTATGGGTCGCACCAAAGGGAAGAATGGGGACCCCAAGGACCATGGCCGAACCCAACCCATTTTTTCTGCATTCATCCTTCAATAGACAAACTGAATTTTATCCTAAGGGGAAATACGGGAATCCAGAATAGTGATGGAACAATACTCGGGAGGCCTTACCTCTGACCTCGGCCTCCTTAATGATGACCATAGAAAACTGGCGGACAAAGTGAAACTCAATGAATCTGCTATTGTTACCCTCACAACTTCTCAGAAAGACAGAGAAGCTGCTCTAGCACAGCTCCAGCAACAGGTGGATGCACTACAGGAGAGCGCTGACAGCAGCACAGAGGGTGGGGCACGGTGAAACAATGTTCAGATTATTGGCCTGCTCGAGGGGACAGAGTGACATGATGCCGCACAATATATTGAAAACTGGCTATGGACCTTGGCGTGGACTGGCCTCTCTGCCTTTTAGATGTAGAGGAAGCTCGCTTTGTCCCTGCAAAGAGACCGCTACCTAGTGCATCGACTCATTCGATGGTGGCTCAAATACTAAATTACAGAGAATGAGACACTCTCCTCCTTTGTCTTTGAGAGGCAGCCCCTCTTATATTGAACAATGCCTGAGTGTTTCTGTTCCCTGATTATACGCTATTAGTCTAGAGACAGAGAGCCTCCTTTCAAACAGCCAAGCAGTGCTCCCGTGTGGAGGGCCTTTCCTATGCACTACTATTCCAAATGTGACAGAAGAGCCATTTTTTGACACACCTCAGGCAACATGGGACTGATTAGAATTGCACTTCCCGCATTCACACAGACCGGAGGCTTCCTGTTCATTGCTTCCTAAACAGCAGCACCCACCACAGAGGAGGCGAGGGAGCTCGCAGTGGCTGGGCCAACCCAGAGACAGGCATTGGAGAGTCAGAGGGAGGCCATCAAGTCGGTGTCTTCCTTCTGGGGCATATTTATAACGCCCTATCGCCACCTTGTGCCACATTAACATCCTTATTTTTTATGCTAATGTGCCCCAACAAGGCCGAAAGCCTCGGACTGTATTTACAGAGTGGCACAATGCATGCATTGTGCCACTCTGTAATCCTTTACACTAGATTATGCCTGCACCAGGTATAATGTATGCAAAGGGGGCGTCTCCCCGTTAGGGGAGCTGGAAAAATTGTGCCATTTTTTACAGCACTTTTAACACCTGCTCAAGAGCAGACATTAAAGGGGGCTTCCATTCTTTAGAATGCAGCCCTATGTACTCTGCAGGAGTAGTGCCAATACAATGCAGAGTACATCAATAGCATCATGACAAATGATGCTATTGCCCCCTACCCTGTGCCATGGTGCGCAGTATTTTAAATACAGCGCATACATACATAATGGTGGTACGGGATGCTAAGGGGTGCAAGGAAAGTGGTGCTGCATGCTGCACTCGATGCAGCGCCACTTTGCATAAATCTGCCGCCCTATATCCAGCAGCCTCTTCGGCATGCCCTATTAACTTAAATAAACATAAACATAATAAAATATAATTGTAATGGAGGGGAAGCTAAGTTTTCTATATCTCAGTCTTCGGGTGTAATCATTAAATAACCCCAGCCACTGGCCCTTTGGACCTTTATTCATTGAAAAGAAGAAGTAAGGAGCAATAATATACATCATGATAAATCATTTGTGACTTTTAGTACAGTCAATAAATATATTTTTGAATGAGTTAAACAGTTTATTTTTCAATGTCTCAGGTTATTTTTTTATTTTATTCAATAAGAGTTAGGGCCAGGTGTACTACCATTAGGAATACCAATTTCCAAATTGCAATTATCTCTGATTTCCAATTAGGAAAACATATTTTTTCATGTATGAAACCCTTTTGAGTTTCATTAGCTATTCCTGGTGGGTCACAAATAGACCTACTTCATGCATATTAATGACATAGGTCCCAAATTGAGACCCATTAGGAATCAGAGCTATCACAGGGATGGTGGCCTGCTGGGGCCTGCAGCCACCATGTATGTTATTGCTCTTTAATAAAGCAATTTTTATTTGCAGCCCATTTTCCTTACCGTAAAATGGAACATGTTTAAAAAAGAAAATGAAACTTTGAAGTATAATTTTTAAAGAGTAGGCAGTGGTCTGTGGGGCCACTACTTGCTCTTAAAAAATATTTGTTTTTCATTCTCAAAACATTTGTGAAAGTGTTACCACCTCCTTCCAGGAGTAGTCAAAATATGAATGTTTTGCAACCGCATATTGGTTGCAAAACATTCCTACATTACATTCAGATTCAGTAGTTGGAAGGGATGCCCTGAACACGCTCTTCCAAATACCGAATCGCAAACACAAATTGTGATTATGAGTGTGTTACCAAATCGCAATTTCTGTTCTACAGAGGTAAAAGCATTTTTGTGATCAGAAGCAGCCCAATCAGCCATTTCTGAATGCAAAAATTATTTGTACATATGGCCCATAAAGAAAAAGCCCTTGAGAAAGAAAAAAACCCACAAATACCCAACATGGAGAATGCAGGATAGGAGAGACCCCACAGCGACCCAAGTCAGCCCAGTACAAGCCAGGATGGACCAGCAAAATCACAGGAAAAGATGAAAAGGAAGTGGAAGTGTTGCTTCAGTGAGGGGGAGAATGACATCTTGGTCAGAGAGTTGACGGGGCACCAACACCAGATCTTTGTCACCTCCAAATTGCCAATAGTTATAAAGGAGGCCATATGGCAGTCAATTGTCAATAAAGTCAACAGTTTGACAGAGGTGAAGGAGACTGTCACCGATTTTAAGAACTGCTGGCATGATTGGAAGCACAGAACTAAAGAGAAATTAGCCAGCAACCGAAAGTCAACACTGCAGACTAGAGGTGGAAGTCCTGCGCCCCAGGAGGACTTGGATGACCTGGAGAAGATGGTGGTAGCGGTCATCCTGGAGAAGCTGGTTGCTGGAGTGTCAGGACAGGACAGCACAGACTTCCAAAACCTACCACAAATACAGGGTAAGTTGCAGTGGGGGGCAATCTTGAAACTAACAAATTGCACACAGGTCACACTGAATGCATGCAAAAGGGTTGCATCTGGACACAATAATGGCCAAACACTTCTAATGCACTCACGCCTTACCCCCATATGCACAGACCATTACCCAATCCTCACATCAGTACCTACACTCAAAAGTTGTGAAGAAAAGGGGGGGGAATTATAGTGATAGGTGCTAACAGAATATCACCAAAACATTTCTTTAACAATAGATAGTAAATACGGTGCTCCCGAACGGAGGGTCCTCCCAGCACCTCCAGTGTTTCTCCAATAGGAAAAACCAAACTGATTCAAAAGGCCAGGGCACTCGTATGAAATAAGATAAGAGTCTGTGCAGCTAGGTTCTTGGTCTTCGGAGAATCAATATATAATCCAAACAGAGTTAAAGTTCAGTGTCTTTATTCTTGTGCGAGATTTTCATACATGTTCATCACATCAGAAAGATTCCATATGTGGTCATCACAACAACATCCAACAGCCAGCATGTGTTTCGTCTCCGAGAAATTAATCTCATTGACTTCCTCAGGGCAAAGTATAAGTACTCTGTGTCTCTTCTATACCTTATACATCTAGATGAGACGGAGGGCTTACACGTCCTTTTTCTCTACATACACGCCAGCTTAATTGTCGGGGAGCAAGACACAGCGCCCGAACACAAGAATTTACCCAAAAGAACTGTTTTGTTTATAGATCGCACCGTAAAAGATTTTGGATCCATACGTGCTGACTTATAAGTACTCCCTCACGAAGACTCGGGGATAATAGTGTTTTGCCCCCGTCACGTGATTCCCACTACTCTTTCTCTATTGATCGTACATTATCTTGAAGAGTTTTACTTGATTAGGATAAGCCATTTATTCATGTTAACACCTTACTTATACTTTGCCCTGAGGAAGTCAATGAGATTAATTTCTCGGAGACGAAACACGTGTTGGCTGTTGGATGTTGTTGTGATGACCACATATGGAATCTTTCTAATGTGATGAACATGTATGAAAATCTCGCACAAGAATAAAGACACTGAACTTTAACTCTGTTTGGATTATATATTGATTCTCCGAAGACCAAGAACCTAACTGCACAGACTCTTATCTTATTTCATACGAGTGCCCTGGCCTATTGAATCAATACCTACACTGTTGCAACTGAACCACCTGCCCATGTGTAACACTCATTGGGCAACATGTGCAATGCTTATTGCATAAGCTGGGCCAAAAAGAACTGCAAGACACCTCCAAGCAACACTAGAAGAGGCCACAAAGTGGTCAGACACTCATACAGGATATGTTTGTTTCTATGTCACCAAGTAGCAAGGTTACCTGTGTACTGGGAATTGTCAGTGCCGCCCACAAAGGGGCCCCTTCATGTATAACATCAGCTACAAGTGGTCTCACTCTCTCACTTGGGGCACATATTTACAAACCCTTACTGCAACATTAGCATCATATTGAATGATGTCAATCTGGACCCAAGCTGTCCATTCCTCTTGTGCTACCTTAACAAAGTCACACAATGCATGCATAGATCCACTTTGTATATCCTTGCACCATAATATGCCTCTGCCATATATGATGTATGGGGAGGAAAGAACAAATGGGGCAGACATTTCTAAATATTGCACTGTGTTATCTGTGAACCTAATTTGTGAGGCCTGCCTAATGCATATGTGAAAGTGATGCAAGCATTCTAAGGAATGGACCTCCCTGTGCTTTGCTGAACTACTAACATCATATATGGTACCAATGCAGTAAAGCACCACAATAGTGACAAAACTCATAAGGCTACTGGGGAAATGTCCACCATGGTGACCAATAATGTAAATAAATTACTTCCATGGTGTTGATGGCTGGGACAAGGGGGCTGCTAAGAAAATGGTGGTCTGGGATCAATGTACCAAATACCTAGAATGTGTACCCTTTGTGTAATGCACAATGCAACACACAATGAACAACTAGAATCTTTGGAAATATAAACTTGTCACACACCCACTTGTCACTGACACGCCACCCTTGAGTTCCTGGACTACGCTGAACCAAATACAGATGTGCAATAATTGTAAAGGCATCAGAAGCTGGGTGGGTCACGTGTTGCATGGGAAGATCCCAAATATACACATGGAATGCTGACTACAGGCAGTGTCAGGTGTGAGAGCGAGACATGTGATTTAGGACAAGATAAGGGATGCAAGGTGCCTTACCTTGGCATGGTGATGTTGAGCTACTACTATCTACTACTGTAGTGTACAGTAAGAACAATATGCATTGGTAGAGCACTATGATGTCTGTGTCCGGGTATTGTGGAACAAATGTACCCATTTATGAAGAAAGACGCAGTGCAACAGCTCAGATTGCTGTGCTGTGCTGCATCATTTCAAATGTGCAGGGATGTGTAGTTATCACAGATAGTCAATGCATCCCTTATTAACCTTGTTCATGTTAAAACATATGACGGACAGTACCAATCTTGCCATACCAACTGCATGGTGTTGGGGTGCCCCTCTTGCCGTTCCTAATGCACATGTGCAGGAAGGTGCACATCCTGCAAATTCAACTAACAGGAATGCTGCCTGCCACTTACAATGATTGATGGTGATTTCAACATACATGGAGAGCTGTCCACAATAGGATTACAACAATGTCAGTCACCAGTTATATGACTACAATGCCACCCCTGATGTGGTGTGCCAACATGATGCATCAACACATCAACAAGCCTCAAAATGTGTAAGGTCCTGATGCCACTTCACATGTGTTGTCTGAGTGATGGAAGTGGGTGGGCTTTCCATATGCATCCCCCTAGCCACTTTGAGTCATGTGGTCAGGCATGCAAGGTGTGGTTAAAAAATGGGAAATGTGGACTGGCAGATTGTGCCAATGGTTACTCTATTGAAATGATTAGCAGGTGGCACAGTGTGCCGCTATGCATCCATAAATGTGTGCCTTGATGTGTGGGTCTGTACCATGTCACTAAGCCACCAGTAGCAAGTAAATTATGACTCATGTCAACGGCCACCACAGTCCAATATTGAACTTTCATTATCCCATTGCAGAGGATGAAGCCTTACCTCCTGTGGAGCTGCCTGTCCTGGATTTTTCTGATGATCTGGATGACCAGCTGCCAAACATCAATGCTGACACTCTCCAGGATGTCCTGGGTTCATTCCAGACCTTCTCCAGTCACACAGAGTTGTGTAGTATCCACATGAACCACCGAACAACCAACACATGGAACCGAACAGTCCTGTCACTGCCATGGAATCTGAGGACCCAGACATTACCTTTCAGAGGATCACAGTAGGAGTCCAGCGGAAGCTGGCACAGCAGGTGTGGGTGGGGATGGAGACCATGATGGGCAGCCTAGAGGGAGTGCAGAGGTGCCTCAGTTCAATTAAGGACAACTCTGCTGCCATCAGAGGCACCCACTCTCCGCTACATGGACTCCAGCAGTCAACATAGCTACTGTCCTGAGGCAGAGGCTGGAACAATTGCCCTCCCAAAATGGCAGAAACATGATTGACAACAGGTTAGGGGCCGTCTAAAATGTCCTGAAGTCCATGCAGTGGGATCTGGCCTCCCTCATTGAAAACATGGCTCCCTACCACTGTGATGTAGCTGCTCTGTTGTGAAACCAGCAGTTCCTCCTTGCTGCAATAATGCCTTTCGCTTTCCCACAAATGGCAGCTGCCAGCACCTTTGCTTCCACATCTCTATCCCCTGATGTGTGTGTGCACCCTAAATTCAACAACATCACCACCCAGAGCACAGGAGGCACCACATACATCAGAGGATGAAGATGTGGAAGGATCAACATTTACTAGAAAAACCACCACATAGCTATAGTCTATGCCACAAGGATAGTATCTCTTTAGGTCTGTGCTTAAGATCATGCCAGTGCAGAGACAGCTGCCAATGTGCCCTCTTCGCTCTACCACAGTTGACCCATCATGCCTGGACTGCCATAGTCTTAATTCCTACCTATTGTTAATGTGGACACCTCCTCACTGATGCTCACCTCTCCTGAACGTCTCATGACATTTCCCTCACCCTTGGACTCTGACTGGTCATTCAATGGCTTGGGATCTCTCATGGGGTCAGTGAACTGTACATTGTACATCATCTGGTGTAAAACTTGCACATATAAATAAATTATCCAAATCACATATGCACTGTTTTTTTCTATGGCCAATCAACTGTTTCAAATGTAGGCATTGTGTGAAGCAAGGCAATGACTACAGAACAAAAGGTCATGTGTGGGTTTCCGTCTGACACAAAGCCAACCACATAGACCCAAACATTATTAAGGTGACTGTATAGCATTGTGAACTATGATAACATGTCTGAGTCTTCCAAGCATGTGATAAACAGGTACCGTGCAAGTTTACATATGGCATCTGTGGTTCAGAACACAAGTGTCTGGAAGTATCCCTGATGATTGTACCAGTACAACATTGATATGACCAACAAAATAGGCATATGTAAAACTGTTAGGGGCAGCTGTTTGTGTGCCAGTATCCATTCCCCAAATGAGGTGGAGTGCAATGTGCTAAACTTTTAAAAAACGAATGTCACAGAACAATAGATTTTGCATGATTACTTGGTTTAGAATTTGTAGCCATACACAATCAGAGTGTCAGGAAGTGCTCATAAAAGTGTATTGAGTAGCTGATGTCATATCGCTGCTTATCTGACAGGTCCTTGGTAATAGGGGATACACATAGGCCCTCATTTTGACCCTGGCGGTCTTTTGACCGCCAGGGTTAATGTGGCGGTATCACCGCCAACAGGCTGGCGGTGTATACTGCCACATTATGAGTGTGGGAGGTTGGCTGCAGCTAACCAGCCACATCTCCACTGCATCTCTGACCCGACGATGCACACATGACCATCAACGGTATCATGAGCCTGCCTACCGCCATGCTTTCCGTGGTGGTACCACCGCCATGAAAACCATGGCAGTAGGGCTACCAGTGATGGGGAATTCCTTCCCTGTCACCAGTAGAAGGCTCCCCCACCCAGCAATCACCTAACTCACCACCCCCTAGAATCACAGCAGCCCCCCAACACCCCACCCCCCACACCCAGAGAATCACTGCACCCCCAATTCACCAACCCCCTAAAATCCCAGTGCCCCCAACTCCCAGAATCACAGCGCCCCAACCCACAGCACCCACCTCCCTTGGAATCACAGTGCCCCCCTAACTCCTCAACCCCTATCTGCCTCCCTGTAATCATGCACACACACACCCACATGCACCACGCATACACCCATGCACCACCACTTACATGCACGCATTCACTCACGCTCATCCGTGCATGCATTCACTCACACATACTCACATGCATACACACTGACATGCAGACATGACTCACTGCAACATACATTCACGCTTTTATTCACATGCATACAGGTACGCATACACCACAACACTCACAGATGCATTCATACATGCACACATTCAAACACATAGGAAGACACCACACACAACACCCACCCTCCCCTGTTGGACACCTGACTTACCTTGTCCCGCAAGGTGGTCGTCCGGCCAGCAACACCCCGCCAGCAGGACACTGCTAGGCCATATTAATGGCCATAATACGGCTGGTGGTGTCCTTGTGGCGGGGCGTTGCAGGTAGTAGCACCGCCCAGGGGCCTCGTCCACCAGCATGGCTTCTGCCGGGTTTCCACCCTAATTGTGGAATCCGGCAGTGTCCATATTATGGCAGGCGGAAGACCGTGAGCACTGGCGGTCTTCTGGAGCACTTGGCATTGGCAATCTTGGGAAAAGACTGTAGATGTCATAATGAGGGCCTTGGTCACACATGTAAATAAATACTGAATGCACTCCCAAATGCATTTGTCTAATGTTGCCAGTGCAGACATGATAACACCCAGACAGTCAATCATCATGGACACTATATTGTAGAAAACTAACAAGATTTATGTATACTAAAAAGACACTACCTATCTAAAGCCTAAACTACACACTAACCGACAATAACCTAATTTATCTTAACTTATCCCAACAGCTAACTATCCTATTCTAAACTTATCTTATACATGTAACATCACCCAATAAACATTGGCCCTCACACCTCACTTAAGAGACAATAGACGAGAAGGACAACATGAACTAAAGCTAAACATGGACTAACTAAACATATTGCTGAAACAAATGTATATTTTTATTGGTTTTTAAAAAATCTTTTTTGTTTTTTTAACATATACCCCTATACATAACCCCCCCAAAAAAAACATAGTTAAAAAACCCACTGACAACTATACTATGGCCCTCATTACAACCCTGGCGGTCGGTGTTAAAGGAGCGGTAAAACCAGCAACAGGCCCGCGGAAAAAAATTGAATCACGACCATGGCGGAGACCGCCAACCGCCAACACAGACAGCCACTTAAACACACCGACCGCCACGGCGGTAGAAACAACACTGCGGCGGTAACCGCCAACAGACAGGCAGAAGACAATGTACCACCCACTGTATTACAAGGCACCAATCCGCCAGCTTTTCCGGGGAGGTACCAACACCAACAAAAGCACGCTAGAAACAGTGCTTGGAACAGAAAACACTCACCTCTCGACACCCAACGAGGAACCAGGACGCCATGGAGCCCGAACTACAGGTGTTACCAATGTTGGTTTACCTTCTCTTCTACAGGGAACATCAAAGACGGCGGCGACAACCACGGTGAGTACTTCACCTAGCACACAAGGAAGGGGGTGAGAAAAAAGAGAGTGACACACACGCAACACCCTCACCCCCAACACCATACACACAAATACATGCATCAACATTACATATACACCCCGTAACCCTCTGGAAGAACGCAAGGACCAAATGAAATGATTGTAACAAGTGTGATCATCGAAAATCCAGATAGGGCAACAGGTCTGTTAAAGATCAATATATACAAATATGTACAGCAACTACATAAGTCCGGATAGTGTTCCATTCATTATCCGTGGACCATTGGTCCTAAAATGCATGAGCAAAGCCCACACACGATACCTGCCTCAAAACGGAGAGAACTCTGCAGGGGCATCAGGTCGAAAAAAAACAGCCACCTCAGGGGCAGGGGAGGGGGGGGCACCTCAGCCGGATGATAGGACGACGCCACTGCTCCACGAGGGGGCTCCATGCCCACTACTTGCTCCTGCGGAGTGCAAAGCTACAATCTCACAAGTCTCTCAAGTGGGTGGTTTGCCCACTGATTGGTCCTGGGGAGTACAAAGCCACAGTCTCTCAAGTCTCTCAAGTGGGTGGTTTGCCCACTGATTGGTCCTGGGGAGTGCAATGCCAGAGACTCACAAGTCTCTCAAGTGGGTGGTTGGCCCACTGATTGGTCCTAGGGAGTGCAAGGCCACAGTCTCTCTAGTGGATGCTTTTCTCCACTGGTTCTGGAGGGGGCTTTGTGCCCAGAGTGCTGCACATGGTGTGTGGCAGTTACCATTCCCTCACCTGGGTGTCAGAGCCACAAGATTTTCTGGGAAGAGGTAGCATAATACTCCATGGAGGCAGAGACACACTCCATCCTGCGGCGACTTAGCCTGCCAACTGCTGGTACTGCCAGTGCTGGCTGTATTGCCTCATGTAGTGTGTGCAGGGCCCAGGACGTCTCCTGCAGCCTCGGACGACTGCCCACTGGGGATGATGTTCATGTCGGCTGTCGTGGCACTGGCTCAGCATGTCGAGGGGCAGGTGGCGGTGGTTACGGCGGTGTCTGCGGCGGAAATGCTGCCGGTGGTGTGTGTGTCAGCACCTGTGGAGGGAGACAGCGGGACGTCTCCTGCAGCCTCAGATGGCTGCCCACTGGGGATGATGCTGGGGACAGTAGCAGAGGCAGCAGACGTGCAGGTGGCGGTGCAGGTGGCGGAGCAGGTGGCGGTGCAGGTGGCGGTGGTTGCGGCGGTGGCCACGGCCGTACAGGTTGCTGTTCTGTCTTGCAGAAGGGGTGTCACCAGTCCCTCACCCAGAGGCTCCGTGCCCTGAGCTGATGTCCCTTTAGCCTTATGTCCCTTCCCCACCTTGGAAGTCGCTGCTGGGACCTTGGAACTGTCCTCTTTTGTCTTAGAGGAGGCCTTGCTGGGTGGTTGGTGCGGCTTTTCCCTACGGCATGTGGGCCCCTTCTTCACCTTGGCAGGTGGCGGAATAGGGTGATCCTTGGCCTCACTAGGTGGCACACTGGCAGCCCTGATGGGTGCCGCCCGCGATGTTACTGTACTTGCAGGGACCACAGTGCTCGAGGATTTTGTGGCTGAGGTGCTGGGCTGGGATCTGGACATCCTGGCCCTAGGGGAAGGACAGTGGGAGGGAGGTGTAGGGAAGAGGTCAATGTTCGCGAGGAAACATTTTTTAGACACACTGGGCCAGGAAGATGGAGGGGGTTTGGGAGTGGAGGAAGAGGTAGAGGTTGTAGGAGGTGTACGTCTGCTGAGTTTGGGTGAAGGTGCATGGGTTGGAGGCTTTTGTGAGTTGGATGGCTGTTGAGTGAGTGTGTGCCTGCCTTTGTGTCGTTTGGGAGAAGGGCTCACAGACACACTGGGAGAGGACACAAGGGATGTGTGAATGGTAGTGGGGGTGGTCAGTGCACGTGAGCGATGTGTGGAGATGGGCGTGCTGGTGATGGAGGTAGTGGCTGAGGATGTAGTGCATGCAGGTGTGGGACTGGGAGGGAGTGAGAGGACGTGGAGGAGGGGGACACAGTGGAGGCAGTGGATGTTGGTGTGTCTGCATGGGGATGGTGCTTTTGTGAGTGCCTGTGGGATGTGTGGTGCTTAAGTTTACCATGTCCACTCTTGTGTGTTGATGAGTGTGCATGCTGGTCTGATGGTGTGCTTGGGATAGGCTGAGGTACAGGGAATTGGGTCTGGGTAGTGGAAGTTGGAAGGGGGAGGCTGGCCACAGGGACAATGGCTGCCATCAGTGCTGAGGCCAGAGCCTGAAATGCTCTCTGGTGGGCTGCCACGCTAGAATGAATGCCCTCCAGGTATGCATTTGTTTGCTGCAAATGCCTCTCGACACCCTGGATGGCATTCAGAATGACTGATTGCCCAACAGTGAGGGATCTCAGGAGGTCAATAGCCTCCTCACTGAGGGCAGCAGGGCTGACTGGGGCAGGGCCTGAGGTGCCTGGGGTGAAGGATATGCCCACCCTCCTGGGTGAGCAGGCACGGGAAACACGTTGAGGGGCTGCTGGGACGGCGGTGCTGGTAGGGGGGGTCGCGGCTGTACCCACCACCGCAAGTGAGCTCCCATCAGAGGAGGAGTCGCTGTCACTGGTGTCTCCTCCTGTCCCCGTCGTGGAGCTCCCTTCGCCCTCCATCCCACTGGTGCCTTCAGACTCCGTACATTCACCCTCCAGGGCCATGTGGGTTGCTGCTCCCTCCTGCTCCGGTGCCAATGGTTCTCCGCCAGATGATGCTAATGCACACAAGGACAGGGTGACAAAATAAAAAGGGGAGGAAAGACAGAAGAGACACATGGTCAATGCCTGCAACAACACCACCGTTGACGGACACAGCACACAGGGAGCAACCCTATGCACTAGGCCATGCACTAACAGTTCAGGGGAAAATCACATGCCCATGGGGGACTGTGTCTGGACCCATTTGATGCACACCTGGAACCCACAGGAGCCTGACTAGGTGTAGATGGCCACTACTACTTTTGGGGTTGGAGTGCCACTGAGTCTGCCTAACAATGGATCTACCCTGGCAAGTTTGCCCTGGTCTAGGGGAACCCACAGCCCACTTCCCCCACCCAGAAACCTCATAAAGCGCACAGAGTCAGCTGAATGAGACTGTACTCACCACCCTTGTGGCTGCTGTGATGCCTTCAAGTGCCCATCCAACTCAGTAAATGCCACCGCCAGGATCTGGTACATCAGGGTGGTTATGGTGCAACGGGCACCCCTTCCACGTTGGGCGGCCATCCCCAGCTGGGCATCCGCCGTCTTCTTGCTCCAGCGGCGCAGGTCCTCTCGTCTTTTGCGGCAGTGGGTGCTCCGTCTATGACAGACCCCCAGGGCCCGCACTTCCTTGGTGATGGTACGCCAAATACCCTTCTTCTGTCGGGCGCTGACCTAGAGGAAAAGTGAAGTAAGAATGGATTTTACCCCCCCGTCCGGTTCTTCTTACTCATTGCCCACAACTTCCCACCCTGGCCCAGAAACACATACACTGACCATCCTTACATGCTGGCCTCTGCCTACCCCCCCCTGTATCTTCCATCCACGCAACTCCATACATTCATGTCCCATCCATCATGCTCACAGTGTACTCACCTGTTTGTCTGGAGGACTGTAAAGTAGCGTGTACTGGGGGAGGACCCCAGCCACCAGGTTGTCCAACTCCTCCGCGGTGAAGGCAGGGGCCCTTTCCCCAGACACTGCAGCCATTGTCGCTTCCAGACTCAGGTCACAGCAGCACTTGCAGTGTAGGTTCTCTCCTGTTGAAGGTCAGGTATCAAGTGAGTGAACAGATATAAATTGGCGGTCATGCCCGCGGTGGTGCGTACTGTCACCGCCGGCGTACATCGTCATTGGTTCCTGGAACCCATAGGGGCCAATGATAACCAATGCTGAATTGCGCCACGGTCTTCGTCCGCCTACCGCGACTCTGCACAACGCCAGCGCAGTTACCTCATTTCCCCTCGTCTCTCCTTACAGGACAGGCAGCCACCATTTCATGGGGCCACATGGCAGGGCAACTAACTGCATCACATCACTTTTGTGCATTAATACAGACAGACAGTACAACACACCGATTACATCACAATTGTTCAAAACACCCTTGTGAAACCTATGTGGTGTATGACCCTCTGCTCACCCTTCTCTTCCATAGGGCACGTCCGCTGGGGCAGATGATGAGATGGCATCATCCTCAGGTATACAGACCCCTGGTGGACCTGTCGACAATGGAAGACAGACACATCATTATCACCTACAGACTTGATCATGCCACAATCCATGAACTGTGTGCCCAGTTTGAGCCAGACCTGATGTCAGCTATCCGCCATCCCACAGGAATCCCCCCTCTAGTGCAGGTTCTGTCACTACTCCATTTCCTGGCCAGTGGGTTCTTTCAAACAACAGTGGCCATGACATCAGGGATGTCACAGCCAATGTTCTCTAACGTGTTATCCAGAGTGTTGTCTGCCCTGCTGAAACACATGCCCACCTACATCATTTTACCTCAGGTGGAGGATTTGCCCACAGTGAAAGTTGACTTATATGCCCTGGGACATATCCCAAACATAATTGGTGCAATTGATGGTACACATGTGGCATTTGTCCCATGCAGGAATGAACAGGTGTACAGAAACCGCAAAAGCTACCATTCCATGAATGTGCAGATGGTGTGTTTGACCAATACATCTCCCATGTGAATGCCAAGTATCCTGGCTCTGTGCATGATGTTTACATTTTGAGGAATAGCAGCATCCCTTATGTGGTGGGCCAACTCCAGAGGCACCAGGTGTGGCTAATAGATGAGCCCACATTCCCCACACAGTTTACATAGGTGTCTGGGTATGGGAGAGTCCTTAAGGGTTGGTGTGTGTCTAACAGTTGTCCCTCAATATTTGCAGGTGACTCTGGTTACCCCACCTGTCATGGCTACTGACCCCAGTGAGAAATCCCAGGACAAGGGCAGAGGAACGCTTCAATGAGGCACATGGGTGAACTAGGAGGATAATAGAGTGGACATTCGGCCTCCTGAAGGCCAGGTTCCGGTGCCTGCATCTGACAGGTGGCTCCCTATACTACTCACCAAAGAAGGTGTGCCAGATCATTGTGACATGCTGTATGTTGCACAACCTGGCTTTGTGACAACAGGTGCCTTTTTTGCAGGAGGATGGGCCTGATGTTGGTCTTGTGGCATCTGTGGAGCCTGCAGACAGTGAAGAAGAGGAGGCAGAAGGAGAAGATATAGACAACCGAAACAACATCATCATGCAATACCTCCAGTGAGATCCAGGTAAGAGACTGGAACTGCTCCTCTCATATCAGACTGTAGTAGGACATTGCATGATTCTGCCTTTTTTACCTCTGTGTATGGACCCTGACAGTTCACTTTGGCTTTCCATTTCACAGATCTGGGTACCGCTTTTTTGCTGCCCAACAACTGTCGAACATTGGTATGTGAAAATTAACATTGACATTGCTATTTTTCTGAGATGTTGCAATAACACATTTGTGAAAGTACCGACTGACTCTAGATTGATTTGTGATTCAAGGGTGTTTATTTCCGTGCTAATAAGTGGAGGGGGCTGTGCAACGGACTGGGGTGATGGTGGAGGAATGTCCATGGTGGAGTCCAGTCTATTGGTATCACAGGTGCATTGTCCAAGGAGACATAGGATATGGAGTGATAGCAGTTCAAGGTTGTCAGGGTGACATAGTGGGACAGAAGGGTGACAATCAGGAGAGTCTTATTTCCTGGCAGGGGTCTTGGCAATGTTCTCTGTCTTGTTCCTGGATCTCAGGGACCGTTTGCGGGCTGGTTCTCCTTCTGCAGGGGGTGGGGTGCTGGTGGCCTGTTGGTGTTGTGGCGAGACCTCCTATCCACTAGCGGAGGTGGAGGGCTGATCACCATTCAGGCAAGTGTCAGGGGCCCGTTGGTGTGCCACTGTGTCTCTCATGGTGTTGGCCATGTCTGCCAGCACCCCTGCAATGGTTACCAGGGTGGTGTTAATGGACTTCAAGTCCTTCCTGATCACCAGATACTGTTCCTCCTGCAGCCGCTGGGTCTCCTGAAACTTGGCCAGTACAGTACCCATGGTCTCCTGGGAATGGTGGTATGCTCCCATGATGTTCGAGAGTGCCTCGTGGAGAGTGGGTTCCCTGGGCCTGTCCTCCCCCTATCGCAAAGTGTCCTCCCAGCTTCCCTGTTATCCTGTGCCTCTGTCCCCTACACCGTGTTCCCCCTGCCACTGACCCCAGGTCCCTGATTGTCTTGGGTTAGTGGGTTTGCCTGGGGTCCCTGTAGTGGTGGACACACTGCTGATTGACGTGTCCTGGGGACAGAGGGATGGGCCCACTGGGTGGGTGCTGTGGTGGTGTTTCCTTAGGGGGGAGGTTCAGTGGTGGTTTGTGACAGTGGCAGGGGAACCGACTGTCCAGAGGTCCCTGATGGGCCGGGCTGGTCATCCTGGTCGAGGCATGCAGAGCTGCTGTCGTCACTGTGGGCCTCTTCTGTGGGGGGACTGGATATGTCTGGCACCTCCTGTCCAGTGACGTTGGGTAGGGGTCCTGTTGGGGTGTAAATGCACAGTTATTGTATCTGTGTGTACCATCTTGTGCAATGTGTGAGTTACCCTCTACTCCTGTGTTCAGCTTATTGTCTTTGCCCTTGTGTGATTGGTGATTTTGGGGCATGGGTGAGCATCTGTACTGGACATGCTTTGGTGATGGGTTTCCATGCCTTGGTGTAACATGCAGGCCTAGGTTTTGGGATGTGTGGATTGCGATAGTGGGTTATCTGTGGGGTGTTGGGGACATGGGTGTGAGGGTTGGGCTAGGAGTTTGTGATAGCATGCAGGTAGGGTGGGGGGGATATAGTAGTAAAATATGACTTACCAGAGTCCAGTCCTCCTGCTATTCGTGCGAGGCCTCAGGATGCATGATCGCCAAGACTTGCTCCTCCCATGTTGTTAGTTGAGGGAGAGGAGGTGGGCGTCCACAGCCAGTCCTCTGTACTGCTACCTGGTATCTGGATACCATGGAATGCACCTTCCCCCGTAGGTCGTTCCACCTCTTCCTGATGTCATCCTGTGTTCTTAGATGCTGTCCCACTGCGTTGACCCTATCGACAATTCTCTGCCATAGCTCCATCTTCCTTGCAATGGATTTCTGCTGCACCTGTGATCCGAATAGCTGTGGCTCTACCCGGATGATTTCCTCCACCATGACCCTGAGATCCTCCTCAGAAAATCTGGGGTGTCTTTGAGGTGCCATAATGTGGTGTGGGTGATGTGTGAGGTGTTGTTTGTTGTGCTGTATTATGTGTTGTGTTGGTTTGTGTTCTTTGAGGTGCGTGGATGTTGTATAAGTGATGGTGCTGTGTGCCTCTGTATGCTGGTGTTGTGTTTGCTATTCTCTCTCTCTCCTTCTTCCAAAATATTCAGTGTAAGGGGTTGTGGGTAATGTTGGTGTGTGTTTTATAGTGGTGTGAGTGTGTGGGTGTGGTGTGTGTATGTGTATCAGGTGTGTGTATTTTGAATTGTCCAATGTGGTTGTGTTTTGTAAATGTGTGTGTATTTTGAGAGTGGCGGTGTGTACCGCCATTGGATTACCGCGGTTGAATGACTGCTGCGTTGATTCGTGGGTCGTGATAGTGTGGGCGTATTCCTGTTGGCGTGACAGTGTAGGTTTTGCTATCGCCAGTTTATCACTGACCTTTGGTGTGGCGGACTTTTGTGGGTGTCTGTATTGTGGCGGATTACGAGATGTGGGTCACAATACCTGTAGCGGATTTCCATCATGGCCACGGTAATTGATGGATGTCAGCACGGCGGTAAGCGGGATGTACCGCCAAGGTCTATGTCCTAAACCTAACCTATGTCTACCCACCTAAAACCCACTAAAACTATTTACAATGGAAACTAGGGGAAGGAAAGGAACTTGGAATAGGAAACTGTCCAAAGTTAGATCTTCTTCAGCTTCTTCGTAATGAATTTGAATTTGAACAGTTTGTAGTTGCCCTCATTCACCTCCTCCAGTTTGGCCAACCTTGGTTTCATCTTCACCATGTCCTTGCACATCTCAGACTCAAAATTTGAGCTAGTGGCAACTGGTGATGGCTGTTGCTGGGATGCCGTTGTGGTAGGTGCCGTGGATGTTGTGGGGATGGAACCTGCTTACCCACCCCTGACCATCTGCATTGAGGTTACACTCTTTTTGGTGCTTTTTGCAGGCTGTTTGGCTGTTCCTCCATGCAGGATTGCCTGCCATGACCAGATGTTTTCTCCCTTCTGTACAGTTTGGCCATCCTGCTGTACCCTCTCTGGGACTCACAGATGTGCTGTATCTCTCGCCCTCTTTTCAAAGGCACGCTTCGGTGCTGGAGTCATTCATGCCGCTAAAACATGAGAAGAACATGTCATCAAAAACTGCGTTGGGTAGCAGAAGAACAAGCATGCAATGGAAACAGCATCTTCAGATGACACAGGTCCACCAGACATCCTAAAACAATGTCAAGCCCCAGGTCTATACCATTGTGCCTCCCAAGCATCTACAATATATTGTTCATGTTGCAGGGATAACGGTTATCCAATGTTGCACACTATCTGTGCACAAGCATCTTCTAAGTACCAGGTAAACACTCAGCATGCACATCTCATACACACGTGAAGTGATCATGCTCCCTCACACTCATCATGATGGGTAGATCATGTAGGTTCATCTGCACACATCTTGTTAGTTACAATCCGTAGACATGTCCCACATCCATCTGGAGAAGAACTGAAATTTTTATGTGTACTCAAACAACTGTTGGCCTTCTCTAAAAGCTCCTTGCACAGCCGCTGCCTCACTCCATTTCTGAAGAGTAATAAAGCACCGGTGTTGCAAGTGTTTTAACCAATAAGCTCCTTGGAGACCTCAATACATGTAAATAACTTGTACCATGCCCAGAGTAAATTTGTGCAACGTGTGGCACATAGTACAGTAACATATGTTGTGTCAAATTTGTTGGCAACATCCATACATTTCAGAAATAATGAAACACATATATTGACTGTGTTTGTGTGCATATTTACCTTTTAAAAAAACTCTAAAATCTATTGCAGTACACTTTGGCACGTATGCATCATTTAACTCATTTCACATCCTCAACATTTTATCAGACATGATGTTGATACAGAAGGATAGATGATGGTGTTTTAATTGACACACATCCCATTTGAACAAGGCATTGCACACATCATACTCTCTCACACAACCTTTGATCTACACATTTGACATACAACTGTCTTCATTGGAGTCTTCAAAACAGGAAACCTCGCCAATGGTGTAGGGTGGAGGTCCACCTACAAGACATGACATGAAAATATAGCTTTGTGACTGTTGAAGAAATAAAAGCATGGACAAATGTTACACATTCCACCTGTTTAGCAGGGTGACGTAGTCAATTTAGTTTTAGGAATGACCAACTGGCATCTATAACATGTCATCTACAAAGACATTGTAAGCCCACAAAAACACATATAGATATGGGATTCACCAATACGTACATGTCTCAAAAACATACGTAACAATGTCTTGAGTACAGGACACTGTCAATTGTCAGAAGCTTAGTATATTGTAGTAAATCTATGTGAAAACTCAGATGATGCCGTCCCTACCATCACATACCTTCACCCTGTGTGTGCTGCATTTGACATACGGCCCACCAGGGCACATGTCAGGACACTAATGTTGCAAACTATGATATTGTGCTGGCACTTAGCATGCTTTGCACCATACATGAAGGTGCCAAACCTGCTAAGTAAAATTAGGCACGTTTAAAACAATGGAAATGTCATGTAACAACCTGCCTTAGGCACATGTTAAAGTCAACTCAAAAAATGGGCAGTGAAACCGAGCAGATTTAACTGCTCAGGTTTTGTGTGCCTCCTATCTCAGGAATACACCCCTAGCATTCACTGTGCCTGGGGCATGCATTATATGGCGCCAGGGTAGAAAAGTGCCACAATGCTTGCATTGTGCAACTTTTGACATATGGTGTGGCATTAATTGCCTCCATCAGCCACATTACTATGAAAAACAATGACACTAATGTTGAGTCAGAGCCACTAAGTCCTTCTTACACTTGAGTCCTTGTTTCATTCTGCACATACATGACTCAAGGAACACACACATCCATTACTACCAATACTCGAGCATAATGTTTGTCACCACTTAAACATTACTTGGCAAATTTGCAGTTGTCAAGCCCATGATGGACATGAACATTTGTGGCTGGGAAACATAAACCCTTGAACAATTGCACATGTGTGTTTTGTTTTCAGCACTTCAATATGTATATATGATACACAAGGTACAAATAGAAGAATGTGCTAATTGTCTGCAACCGGTGCATTGCTGACCTATAATGAAGGTTGGCTGAGACACAAAACTTGCTTTCCTCAGCTTTATCATGCAGAAGTCATCCTTATGTTCTACTGTCATGCACATGCAAATAAGGATGTTGCTATGTATCGGGGTACTTACCAACAGTTCCGCCAACCCAAAAGACCAGGTGATCGAGGAGATCCCTTTCACAGCTAAGGAGGTCTCCCCACCGGTGCTTCAATTAGTGGTCGGTGCACTCCAGCGAGAAGATGGGTCGAACTGGAACAGCACCTTGCCCCAGTGCGGCTTCCTTGCCTTTGCTGAGTAGCCCATGATCACATGGCCACCCATAGCTACCACGGGCAACTCACTGAGGGGCTACTGGAAGGGCGGTGGTGGTCCGGGGGTGGCTGCTGTACCTGCAGCTGGGGTGGTCACAGAGGTGTCCACCACCACCCGGGAGCTCCCATCAGAGGAGGTATCAGAGTCTGTATTGTCCCCTCCAGTCCCCACTGTGGTGCTCCCCTCACCCTCCGTCCCACTGGTTCCGTCTGCATCAGTGGACTCTGCCTCCAGGGTCCTGTGGGATGCAGCTCCCTCTGTCGCCGGTGCCTCTGCCTCTGCTCCTCTACCAGATGATGCTAATACACATAAGGACAGGAGGACAAAACCAGAAAGGGGGGGAGAGAGAGACAAAGAATACACTGGGTCAATGTGTGCACCAACACCACCATTGGCGTACACAGCACCCTCACACACAGGGAACAAACTAAGCACTATGCATGGCACTACCAGTGGAATGACTAGTTACCAAGGAATACAGGGGGCCACACACCGCAAACTGCATCACACCTGGGACCCATGCAGCCCTGCCCAGGAGTGAATACTAACAAGCTAGGTAAGCAGTATTTCTCATACAAAGGCTTTGACAGCAGAGGACCTACGCTGCTATGTCTGGCCTGGCCTAGGGGTACCCACTGACACAACCACCACCCAGGTACCTACCCCACCAGCCGTAAGTTGTAACTATACCCACTGTACTCACCCCTTGTGGCTGCTGTGATGCCCTCAAGCGCCCATCCAGCTCAGGCTAGGCCACCGCCAGTATGCTGGCCATCAGGGGGGTCAGGGTCCAACAGGCACCTCTTCCTCATTGGGAGGCCGTCCCCAGCTGGGCTTCCACTGTCTTTCGTGGCCAGCGCCTCAGGTCCTCCCACCATTTACGACAGTGGGTGCTCCGCCTGCCATAGACCCCCAGGGTCCACACGTCCTTGGTGATGGCATGCCATAGTCCCTTCTTTTGATGGGCGCTGACCTGCAGGGGCAATACAGACAGGAGAACACCATTAAACAAACAGTCCAGCCTGTCACACAAATGGCCCACCATACCCGTTTCCATCAACATTCGCACACACATAGCCCAGCCCACAAAATGTACACCGTCAAGAGGACATCCACCTACCCCCCTTATACGAGGCCTTCACACACAACTTCAAGCATTCATGCCACTTGCATCGTGCCCAATGTGTACTCACCTGTTGATCTGGAGGCCCACACAGCATTCGGTACTAGGGTAGGACCCCATCCACCAGTCGCTCCAACTCCTCAGAAGTGGAGGCTGGGGCCCTTTCCCCCGTCACACAGGCCATGGTATGTTCCGGACACAGGTCACAGCAGCACATGCAGTGTAGGTCCTCTCCTATGGAAGGTCAGGAAACAAGTGAGGAATCTTATGGAAAACGGTGGTCATGTCTGTGGCGGTTCATACCGTCACCGCCGGCGTAGATCCCCAATGGCCACTGTACCCCACTGTAATCAATGAGTAGTTACACGGTGGTTCACGACTGCCTACCGCCACGGCGCACAACGTCAGCGGCATTACCTCACTTTCACCTGTCCCTCCACATAGGATAGGCAGTCACCATTTCAGGGGGGGTGAACAGGCCTATCGATTATTCCTGCGTCACAGGATCAATAGGCACGCACTTCACAAATTACACTGTCCCATAACATGTTTGCACATTGAGGACTGTTGTTGTAGCTCCATTGTTTAGTTAGTGACAGCCTACTCACTCTTGTGTCCCTTAGATACCTACCACTGAGGAAGAATAGGAGATGGAGATATACCCCTGTGTACAGACCCTTGGTAGACTTAGCTACGCTGGAGGACAGGCATATTATCCACACCTATAGACTGGACAGGGCCACAATCACAGAACTGTGTGCCCAGTTGGAGCCTGACTTGATCTCAGCTATCCGTCAACTGACTGGGATCCCCCCTCTTGTGCAAGTGCCATCAGTACTGCATTTCCTGTTGACAGGTTTGTTCCAAGTGACATTGGGCTTGGCAGCACAATACACCCCCCACGTCATTGCTAAGTATCATGGGTCGGTGCATGATGCCTTTGTCCTGAAGAATAGCAGAATCCCAAATGTGATGTCCCAATTACAGATGCACAGGGCGTGGCTAATAGGTGAGCCCTGGTTTCCACCCAGTATATGTTGGTGTATGCCTATGGTGTTGGCCATTTAAGATAGTGTGTGGCTAAATGTTGTCCCTCAATATTTGCAGGTGACTCTGGTTACCCAGATCTTTCATGGCTGCTGACCCCTGTGAGGAATGCCATGACAACCGCAGAAAACCAATATAATGAGGCACATGAGCGAAGGATAATTGAGAGGATCTTTGGCCTCCTGAAGGCCAGGTTCAGGTGCCTCCATCTGACAGGTGGATTCCTGTGCTACTCACCCGAGAAGGTCTGCCAGATAGTAGTGAATGTTGCATGTTGCACAACTTGGCACTTAAATGACATGTACCTTTTCTGCAGGAGGAGGAGACTGGAGATGCCCCTGTGGCAGCAGTGGATCCTGAGGACAGTGAGGATGAGGAAGCAGAGGATGAGGATGTGGACAACAGAACATCTGTGATACGTCAGTACTTCAAATGAGACACAGGTGAGATAGTGCAACTTTATATTTCTATGACTATGGTTGTATTCTGTGTGGCACTGGCATGCTGGTATTACCCACTTCTTTGCCCACTTACTGTTACCTCTGGATATTCATTCCGAAGATTTTAGTGAAATGACACATTCTCCTGGAGTGACCACAACAGCCAGATACAGGTCATTAATTCTATGGTCATTCTATGTACAGTTCATTTGCAATGGTTGTAGCTGTTTCAATCAATACAGATGTGCAATACATGAAATACTAGTAGTAAATTTTTATCCAAGGGTGTTTATTGTAGTGCTAAATATTGAGGGTAAAGTGCAATGGAATGGGGTGATGATGGAGGAAAGTCCAGGGTATTATTCCAGTCTGTTTGTAGCACAGGTGCATTGTCAATGGGGACATGGGAAGGGGAGCAATAACAGTTCAAGGTGGACAGGGTGGGACACAAGGGGGACAATCAGAAGAGTCTAATTTCCTGGCGTTGGTCTTGGCAAGTGTCTCTGGCTTCTGTCTGGTTCACAGGGAACGTTTGTGGGGTGGTTCACCTTCTGCAGTGGGAGGGGTGCTGGTGGCCTGTTGGTCCTGTGGCCGGGCCTCCTGGCCACTAGCAGCACCGGAAGTGGAGGGCCCGTTCAGATGACTGGCTAGTGGTAGGAGCCCGCTGGTGTGCTGTTGCCTCCCTCACAATGTTGGCCATGTCTGCTATGGAGAGCAGGGTGTTGTTGATGTCCTGCAAGTCCTCCCTGATCCCCTGAAACTGTCCCTCCTGCAGCCGCCTGTTCTCCTGCACGTTGGCTAGGATCTGGCCCATTGTGTCCTGGGAATGTTGGTAGGCTCCCAGGATCTCAGTGAGTACCTCCTGGAGAGTCGGCTCCCTGGTCCAATCCTCCCCCGGGCACACAGCAGTCCTCCCAGTGTCCCTGTTGGCCTGTGCCTCTGTCCCCTGAACGGTGTGCCCACTGTCCACAGGTCCCTGATTGTCTTGTGTGCGAGGTGTGGCCTGGGGTCCCTGTACAGGTAGACACACTGCTGATTGACGTGTCCTGGGGACAGAGGTGTGGGTAAGCTGGTTGGGTCTTGTGGTGTTGGTTGCTGATGGGGGAGTCTCTGTGGTGGTCTGTGAGTGGGCTTGGGTGACCGACTGTCCAGTGGTCCCTGATGGGCCAGGTAGATCGTCCAGATCCTGAAGTCCAGACTTACTGTCATCACTGTAGGCATCTTCTGTTGGGGGAATGGATGTTGGTGGCACCACCTCTCCAGTGACATTGGCTGGGGTATCTATGGGGATGTAAATGATGTATTATGCTTCAGGTGTCTGGCATTTGTACTTCTGTAGCTTCCTCTCTATGGTTGTTGTTCGCCTGCCAACTATTGCTTATGTATGTTGGAGCATTGTGTGATTGTTAGTTTCCGTCTGCTGTGCAGTATTTAGTGATGAATGTCCATGCAGGGGCGGGACGGGTGTCCATGCATTGGTACAGCATGCAGGCCTTGATATTGGGATTAGTGTGATGTGATGGTGGAGTGTGTGGGATGGAGTGGAGTGATGATATTGAGGGTGAGGGTGTGCGATGGCATGCAGGCATGGGGATGACAATTGTTAAAAGTTGACTTACCAGTGTCCAGTCTTCCTCAACTCTGGCCTGGCCCTCAGGTTGCAGTATTGCCAGTACCTGCTCCCCCCATGCTGTGAGTTGTGGGGGATGAGGTGGGGGTTCACCGCCAGTCCTCTGAATGGCGAGCTGGTGCCTTGCTGCTATGGAGCGTACCTTCCCTGTAGGTCATTCCACCTCTTCTTGATGTCATCCCTTGTTCTTGGATGCTGTCCCACGGCATTGACCCTGTCCATGATTCTCCACCATAGCTCCATCTTCCTTCGTATTGATATCTGCTGCACCTGTGCTCCAAATACCCGTGGCTCTACCCTGACAATTTCTTCCACCATGACCCTTAATTCCTCCTCAGTGAAACAGGGGTGCCTTTGTGGGGACATGGATGTTGTGTGGTGTGTTGGTGAGAGTGTGTTGAGTAATGTGGTTGGGTGTGTGTAGTGGGGTGCATGAGGGATATATGGGTGTAAGTGGTGGGTATCTAGTTGTGGCAGTGGTCTTGTCAGTATGGTGGCAATGTTTGTATTTGTAAAGGGTTGTGGGTGATGTGCGTTAGTGTTTTATAGTGGTGTGTGTGTGTGTATAGGTGTCAGGTGTGTATTGTTTGAATTGTCCAATGTGGTGTTGTTTTGTCTGTGGGTGTCCATTGTGAGAGGGGCAGTATGTAATGCCAATGGTTTACCCCCATTGAATGTCCGCTGTGGTGATTCGTCGGTCATAATGTGATGGGCGTTGTTCTGTTTGTGTAACGGTGTGGGTTTTGGTACTGCCACTTTATCTCTGACCTTTGGGATGGCGGATTAGTGTATGTGGCTGTATTCTGTCAGACTGATGTGTGTGGGTCATATTATGGTGAGCGGATATTCACCAGCGTGGTGGTAAGTTGGCCGCCGTCACCACGGCCGTAAGCGGCATTTAGCGCCAATGTGATAATGAGGGCCTATATGTTTAGCACATACCATTGGAATATACACTCACTCTGCCTTTTGTTTAATTGCCAGATTAGCTAACAAGCTGTATTATAGGGCTGCTCTCAGGCAGTGATGGTGCTCTACTCTAGCAACACAAAAGGATGACAGACGGAGTGGTCAACAATGCAAACACTCACCCTAGTCACAGATCTGGGTTTAATCCATCATTCTTTTGCTAACCATGCAACCCCAGTTTGGGCCCAGCCATATGCAAATCAGTCTTGACACTGTTTGTCATGGGAACAGTCCAGCCCGAACTGCCAGACCAGGACCTTGCTGGACCGGAAACAAGCATCCTGGGACCAGTTTCAGGGTACCACCCTTCATCAGCCAGGCTAACTTGAATCCATTGGCACAGTGAGCACAGGACCCACGCCTGGGCATACCCTTACCATTTAGGGCAACTTTAGCAACACAAAAGGATGATGGACGGAGAGCTGAACAATGCAAACACTCACCCCCAGTCACAGATCTGGGTTTAATCCATCGTTCTTTTGCTCACCCATAGGAAGCAGGTTCAAGACTGATTTGCATATGGCTGGATCCAAACTGGAGTGACATGGTAAGCAAAATAACGATGGATTAAACTCAGATCTGTGACTTGGGGTGAGTGTTTGAAAAGCTTCAACACTCCCACCATCATTTTATTTTGTGATGTTGCCTTGTGTGCCCTAAGTGGCTAGGGTAGGGCCAGACGTGAGTCCCTTGCTTGCTGTGCCACTGGATTCAAGCTAGCTTAGCTAATGAAGGGTGATACCCTGATACTGCTCCCAGGACCCTTGAATCCTGTCCAGGAAGGACCTGGCTTGGCAGTTCGGGTTGGACTGCTCCCATAGGGTGCAGGGTCAAGACTGATTTGCATATGGCTGAGTCCGAAATGGGGTGAAGTGGTAAGCAAAATAACTTTGCATTAAACCCAGATCTGTGACTGTGGATGAGTGTCTGAAAAGTTTTAACACTCTGTCCATCGTTTTATTTTGTGATGTTGCCTTGTGCACCCTAAGTGTCTAGGGAATGCCCAGATATGGGTCCCTTGCTTGCTGCACCACTGGATTCAAGCTGGCTTGGCTGATGAAGGGTGATCCCCTGAAATCGGTCCCTGGATGCTTGAATCATGTCCAGGGAGGACCTGGCTTGGCAGTTCGGGCTGAGGGTCAAGACTGATTTTCATAGGGCTGGGTCTGAACTGGGGTGACTGGCAAGCAAAATAACGATGGATTAAACCGAGATCTGTGACTTGGGGTGAGTATTTGAAAAGTTTCAACAGTCCGTCCGTCATTTTATTTTGTAATGTTGCATGGTGCTCTTCTCATCAGTGCTCCAGTGGTGCTTTGTAGGCCCACACAGGCCCATTTTTGCATGTATTTACATAGGGTCACTGTGGTAACCTCAGCTCAGTTCACTGTACACAGGCAGCAGGGCCCTGACTGTGTCAAGAGTCAATGTAGCCTTCTCTGGGGGTTGTGTGGTCTGCCATACTCAAGATCAATCATCAGCATTGCAATGCACAGTCACCTCCAGACAATCACCTCCACATTGGTGATTCTATGGCCAAGTATGTTTAGTTAACTTTCAGGTTGTTGATGGCAGGCTTGCCCTAATATATACTAGGGACTTGCAGCTTGTTTGAGTTTGACATGTCTAATCAATTGCCATGGTGTGATATGATTTGGAATACATAGGTGAAATTATTCATATCATGCTTGGTTAGGTCATTGATGGATTGTGGAACTGGGTCATATCTGCAGACCCAGGGTACAGATACTGTCATTTGTCACTTGCTTCTGCCACACTAGTTTGTCCTGGCCAAGCATGTAGTTTAGTCATTGACAATGTGACTGGAATATATAAGACCTACACATTCGCTGTGAACATGAATCTGGTGTTACATGGAAACATTGTTGTGTTGTACAGTTGGTCTTAGTCTATGTGTGTGCCTTGACACACATGGATGGCATATTTTATCAGGTATGGTTCTAGTTCAACATTGCTGGAATAATTTCTGCTGAGTACCCTTAGCAACCATCTTCCTCATCAACATTGTCTCTTCATTCATGCACAGCCTACTAAGTCAGAATTCTTAACTTTGTAGATGGACACAGTTTCTTCTACAGGCATTTCCAGGATTTGCTAGATCACATGACTGACTGACACACATTACAGAACACCAGCCACATCACTTGCATAGTGTCTGAGTGAACTCCACATATTGGATCTCAAAATTACATAAGGGAGTATGTCAGCTGTACTTCCACATCATTTATTCGACATGGGAATGCACTCACATCTGCATTCTACAACCTATGCCACATTAATCATGAGTGTATTTAGTATGTGTGATTACTTATAACAGCTATAAATAGAGAAGATGTGACATTTAACCTAAGTGTCTCCTTCATCACACATACAATTTGCAAGGGTCTGTGACATGTTTGGACATTGCTTGTCTTACATGCACATTCCAAACTGGAGTGAGTGTGAGAGACCTAGACATTTAGGAGTTTTGGTCCCTGTATATTACTCTTTCTTGACCAAACACGTGCGTGCCACTGAGGAGTATGTTTTCAGTAATCACATGTGATAGTGTGATTCAGACTTTTGCTTGGTTACCTAGCAGGCACAAACCTGCCATTGTAGGTAATTGCTACCCTTTTCCTACCTAGGCCATACATCTGTGTAGCAGTTTTCACATGTATTTCCTGGATTGCTGCAGGCATATGCCAAGCCAACACACTTGTGTGATATGTGTGTGACAATGCGAAATTGTTATTGCTACAGACTATGCCTACATTTCATCCACACATTCATGTGATGATAGTGCATTCCATGTATTTGATTTAGGTTCCTCACTATGCTCCTAAGTTATTTAGATCTGTCATGGTGTAGTCATGCTTTCTGAGATATGGGCAAGTTAAAAATGGTATGTGATGGTGATAATGAATATGCCATGAGAGGTCAGAGTTAAAGTGATTTTATTGCAATATTTTAAAGATGGAATCTTGGAGTACAGTGTCTATGAGAAAATGCTTTGCATAATTTGGTGTCTTCTGCGTGCTCCTGCAGCAGAGTTTGGTTGTTCCCCATCCTCCTGTTGTGCATCATTGTACTCATCCTCCTCACCGGGGACATATACATGTTCGTCCCATGGGACATTGGTAAGTGCACAGAGGTTGTGCAAAATAGCACACACAAGTATCATTTTGCACACAAGGGGTGGTGCATATAACAGGTTTGCTCTTGTTAGGGCTAGACACCTGAACCTGGATTTGAGGAGGTCAAATGTCCTCTCCACCACATTCCTGGTCCTCATGTGACCTTCATTGTAAGCCCGCTCAGCATCAGTTGTTGGATTTCCAAATGGGGTCATGACCTATGTCTGGATGCGGTAATCTTGGCCCGCTACAAAGGAATGTGAGAAAATATGTCAGACATGCATATTTGTTATTTGCCATGTACCATGGCACACATTTGTTTTCAGTGGAGTGGTGATTCAGACTTGCATGTAGTATTGTGTGTGTTCCGCTGTTAAGGGGACTGCTAAAATGGTGTAGTGGAATCTAAGAGATTCCACTGCATCATTTTTAGTGGCTAATTTTAACGCCTGCACAGAGCAGGCATTAAAAGAAGGCACATCATTGGTTTCAATGTGCAGGATTTGCACCCAATATTTTACACTTATCCTACACAGTCCATCAATAGCGTCAAATATTGTGACACTATTGCTGCCTACTCTTTGCCATGGTGTGCCATATATTAAATGTGCCACACGCATGGTGGTGGTAGGGGGTGTTAAGGGGGGCTGCTTTGGATACTGTGCCACTTTTCTTATATCTGGCCCTTAGTCACTTAACTTTAGACCTGCAGAAGAATGATGTTTTAAAAAGGTGTACCTATTTTGTGTGCTGTGCACCATGTGACAGGTGTTGCGCCTTTTGGGTTGCACCTGAATCCCACCCCTTTGCCCTTGAGATACCTCCCTTGCACAAAGTGTTGTTGTTGCCAATTGCTGGCTAGCATGCTTATGTGCATGTGGTTCATAACCACAGTGTGGCACAGTTCTTTGGTATGCATTGTGTTGTTTGCAGACACCTGAGGGACAGGACAGGGCATGAGGTGCTTTTGCACTGCCCTGCATCACCAGTCCAGCCCTGCAAAGTTCCATATCTCCTCAATATTATGCATTTCTGGCATCTACCAGTGCATCAGCACTGGTTCAGCTGCCACAGTCCACTGTTGGCACCCTTTTAGAAAGGGAAGGAGATGTGGGATTTATGTGTATGATTGTTGGTGTGCTATGAGGTGTCCATTCCTACACATGATCTATCACTGTTGGCAATGTTTTATTTCAATGTGTGTTGCACTTTGCACCACACAAGGGAAACGTGAACACAAGGAGTATATCAGGTATATTTTGGTGATATGTAGATGGTGATGGCACCACTAGGGTGGCATTCATTATTGGTACTGCCACAGGTTTCTACATCATAGTAAATGTGAGGTAGTGTCATTATGTGAGTTGTTTAACATTGGCATGGCCAATGCAATACACATAGCTGAGCTATTCCAAACTAAGGGGGTCATTATGACCCTGGCGGTCACTAGACTGTGGCGGTTGGACGGCCGCAGTTGTGGTGGTCCACCACGGTCCAACTGCCAACACTACCAGGCCGCCGCCGGTCCCAAAGGTTGTAATCCGCTAGGGCAGCACTGCAAGCAGCGCTGCCCTGGGGATTACAAGTCCCCATCCGCCCACCTGTCCATGGTGGTAAACACTGCCATGGAAAGGTCAGCAGAATGGAGGACTTGGGGGGCCCCTGCACTGCCCATGCAGTTGGCATGGGCAGTGCAGGGGCCCCATGCCCAGCCCCATTAAGCATTCCACTGCCCAAATTACGGGCAGTGGAATGCACGACGGGTGCTGATGCACTTCCACATTGCAGTCGGTTCGACCAGGAGCCGGCTGCAATGTTAAGGCCCTGTTCCCAGCTGGGCCAGTGGGCGGAAACACTGTGTCCGCCCGGCAGCCCAGCGGGAAACCCATAATAGGGCCGGTGGGGTTCAGGCCGTCCTTGTGGCCTGATGGTGGTATGGCATTGGCAGGTGGGCTCCGCCGCCAGCCAATGTCATAATGAGGCCCTATGTGTTATGTGTGACAGATCTGTATTTTGTAATATACCTGTGGACACATGTAGTGTTTTGACTCCAGCTTTTGTATGCAAAGGGGACATTGCTTCACCAGTCCTTCATGTGAAGTGTCAGTCAGATGGTGCTATGTACTTGTACATATGGGCGTATGTGAGGGTGATGTGCATTGAATGCGGTGTAGTGAGACATGTGGCATATGTATTGTTGTCTAAATATCTGTGTTTCCCTGCCCTTATGTGTTTAGTGTGGTGTATGTATTGTTTGTCCCGCAAGTTTAGTGTGTTATGTGTGTTAAGAATTGTATGCTGGTTTACTTACACGTAGGCCATACACATATTGTGCATCCTGTAATCGTTGATTGATTGTAGAGTGTCTGAAGATGTAGGCATCATGGACGCTACTGGGATAATTTGCAAGGATGTTGTTGAATATGCCATGATGGTCCACAATGGCCTGCACATTGATTGTGTATGTTTGCGGTTCCTGTAGACGTGTTCCATTGCAGCAGGAGGGAGAAGTTGGACATGGGTGCAGTCCATTGCTAGGGTGGTGCTGGTGGCACTTGGGGCCTCACTACAACCCTGGCGGTCAGTGATAAAGTGGCGGTAAGACCACCAACAAGCCAGCAGTAAAAAAATGGAATTATGACTATGGCGGAAACCGCTCACACAGACAGCCACTTTTACACACCGACCGCCACGGCGGTAGCAACAAGCACCGCGGCAGTAACCGCCAACAGTTAGGCGGAAGACAATGTACCGCCCACCGTATTACAACAGGCCTATCCACCACCTTTTCTGGAGTGGTACTGACATCAAAAGCACAGCGGAAACAGAACACAGAAGAGAAACGACTCACCCTTGGACACTCAGGGAAGAACCACACCGCCATGGAGCCCGAACTGCAGGTGTTCCCCATGCTGGTCTACCTCTTCCTACACCATGAATACCAACGCCAGCGAAGACGACCACAGTGAGTACTGTCACCTAGCACAAAAGGGAGGGGGAAGGAAAAAGAGAGTGGCACACACACACACAACACACAACACCTCCACCCCCACCACATACACACAAACAGATGCAGTAACATTACATATTCCCCCTGTACCCCTCAGGAATAATGCAAGGACAAAAGGAAGAGATTAAAGTGAGTGTAATAAGACACAATACTACAAAATACTACAAAATACTACAAATATGTCCTCAAAAATCAAAAGAGTATATGCATATATACAAATGGAGGGACACTGCCCAGTCCACAATGTCCACAATGTCCATGGGCCACAGGGCCACATCACATAGGCCAAGGCCCCTCTTGACTTATGCATCAACATGGAGAGAACACTGCGGGGGCATCAGTTAAAAAATGCACAGGCTCCTCACGGGGACGGGGAATGGGGAGGCACCTCAGCCGGAAGATGGTACAACACCACTAGTCCTGGAGGGGGCAACATGCCCTGTGCGATGTCCTTGGAAGTGCAAGGCCACAGTCTCTCATGTAAGTGGTTTGCCCACTGGTTGGTCCTGGGGAGTGCAAGGCCACAGTCTCTCAAGTGGTTGGTTTGCCCACTGCTTGGTCCTGGGGAGTGCAAAGCCACAGTCTCTCAAGTGGGTGGTTTTCCCTCTGCTTGGTCCCGGAGAGTGCAAGGCCACAGTCTCTCAAATGGGTGGTTTGCCCACTGCTTGGTCCTGGGGAGTGCAAAGCCACAGTCTATCTAGTAGATGGCTTCTCCACTGGTTCTGGAGGGGGCTTGTGCACCAATGTGCTTCATCCTGGCAAGGAGGGGGTCAGTGGATGCCTTCTTCCACTGATTCTCGAGGGGTCTTTGTGCCCAGTGTGCTTCATCCTGGTAAGGAGGGGGTGAGTGGATGCCTTCTTCCAATGGTTCTGGAGGGGGCCTTGTGCCCAGTGTGATTTATCCCGGCAAGGAGGGGGTGAGTGGATACCTTCTTCCACTGGTTCTGGAGGGGGCCTTGTGCCCAGTGTGCTTCACCCTGGCAAGGAGGAGGTGAGTAGATGCCTTCCTCCAATGGTTCTGGAGGGGCTTTGTGCCCTGTGATGCAGATATTGGGGAGTGCAAGGTCACAGTCTCTCACCTGGGTGTCACACCCACACAATTTGCAGGGGTCAGGATGCATTACAGTGGCGGTGCTGGTGTCGGGGCTAGCAGTGGTGGGGGAAGGCTGCAGCCCCTCCTCTGCAGCCTCGGGCGGCTGCCCACTGGGGCTGCTGCTGCTGGCAGCGGTGCTGGTGGCAGTGCAGGTGGCGGTGCAGGTGGCGGTGCAGGTGGTGGTGCAGGTGGCGGTGCTGGCGGTGGTGCTGGTGTAGGTGCAGGTGGCGGTGCAGGTGGTGGTGCAGGTGGTGGTGCTGGTGTAGGGGATTCCAGTGGTGGGGGGAGGGTCCAGCCCATCCCCTGCAGCCTTGGATGGCTGCCCACTGGGGTTGCTGCTGCTGGCAGCTGTGCTGGTAGTGGTGCAGGTGGCAGTGCTGGTGATGCCAGTGGTGGGGGGAGGCTCCAGCCCATCCCCTGCAGCCTTGGATGGCTGCCCAATAGGGCTGCTGCTGCTAGCAGTGGTGCTGGTGGAGGTGCTTGTGGCAGTGCAGGTGGTGGTGCAGGTGGCGGTGATGCCAGTGGTGGGGGAAGGCTCCAGCCCTTCCTCTGCAGCCTCGGACGGCCGCCCACTCGGGCTGCAACTGCTGGCAGCTGTGCTGGTGGCAGTGCTGGTGGCGGTGCTGGTGATGCCAGTGGTGGGGGGAGGCTCCAGCCCATCCCCTGCAGACTCGGATGGCTTCCCAGTGGGGCTACTTCTGCTAGCAGTGGTGCTGGTGGCGGTGCTTGTGGCAGTGCAGGTGGCGGGGATGCGAGTGGTGGGGGGAGGCTCCAGCCCTTCGCCTGCAGCCTCAGACGGCTGAACCGCCATGGACAGGCTGGCGGTTGGGGACTCATAATCCCCAGGGCAGCGCTGCCCTGGGGTTTATGATCGCCTGGCGGAAGCCTGGCGGTCAAGTGGACGGGCCGACGGTATAGCCGTGGCTAAAGCGCCACGCTCATAATAAACTGGCAGAACACCGCCAACAAATGCAATTACCACAAAATCCAATTTGGTGGTAAGCATGTGCAATTTTAAAAAATGCATTATAAATACATTTTTAAAAATGACATGTAGCGCACACATGCCCCTGGGGCATGTGTGTGCTTCACATGTCTGCCAATATTATTTTGGGGTGAATCAGAGGGGGCCTTAGGCCCCCAGCACCCTGGGGTTTGCATTACCTCATTTGCAAATTCCTAACTGGAATTTAGCTCAAATTGTGGGTGGCCATATTTTTGTAAATATAGATTGAGTTGGTCAGCATACCCTTTCAACTTTCAGTAACTATTTGGACTGGTCTAACTAAAATTTGACCACAGAAGACCTTAAGATCTCCTCTTTGTTGTTCCAGTTAAAAAGGGGGAACATTTTGGGGGTGATTCAGACCTTGGCGGACGGCGGAGGCCGTCCGCCTTCGCCGCCGAATGACCGCACCGCGGTCAAAAGACCGCGGTGGCCATTCAGACATTTCCGCTGGGCCGGCGGGCGCTCTCCAAAAGAGCGCCCGCCGGCCCAGCAGAAATGCCCCTGCAACGAGGACGCCGGCTCAGAATTGAGCCGGCGTAGTTGCAGGGGTGCGACGGGTGCAGTTGCACCCGTCGCGTATTTCAGTGTCTGCAAAGCAGACACTGAAATACTTTGCGGGGCCCTCTTACGGGGGCCCCTGCAGTGCCCATGCCATTGGCATGCCCCGCGGCACCCCCTACCGGGTTGCCCGCCATGAACAGGATGGCGGTAGGGGGTGTCTGAATCCCCATGGCGGCGGAGCGCGCTCCGCCGCCATGGAGGATTCATTGGGGCAGCGGTAAACCGGCAGGAGACCACCGGTTTACCCTTTCTGACCGCGGCTGAACCGCCGCGGTCAGAATGCCCTCGGGAGCACCGCCAGCCTGTTGGCGGTGCTCCCGTGGTCGGTGACCCTGGCGGTCACCGGCCGCCAGGGTCAGAGTGACCCCCTTTGTGTTGGGTTTGGACTGCATTAAACAAATCTTTGACTTACATACCCTGCGACTACTGCCTAGTCTGAAAAAATATTTTCCTTACCATTCACAAAGGGGAAGGGGTCCCTGGGGACCCCTTCCTGTTTGCAAATGGATTAACACCAATTTGAAATTGGTGTTAATTGTGATTGTTTTGCAACCATATTCACAGTCACAAAACAATCATATATGGGTGTACGAGTCGCAATTAGGAAGAGATGCCCTTGGAATGAACCTTCCGAACTGCGAGTCACCATCCCTACATTGTGTGTCGGTGGCAGGACACCAACTCGCAAAATAGAGATGGTACATTGTACCAGGTCATTTTGAGGTCGCAAACGGCAAAATTCACCCTTTGAGACCACACAATTGCTTTGTTCATTGGGACCTAGATTTCTAAAACCTCTTAACATTGCGAAAGGGGAAAACCTCCTAGAGGCAATGAAAACATGAGTGTGAACTTGAATGTCTGCTGTATTATCAAAGCTTATATGAAGGATCAACAGCTTACATCAACACAACACAAATGGGATTTTGTTTCCTTTGTTTTTTTTTCAGTATGGCTGTGTAACCTTTAGCAACCACAATAAGTTGTCATGTGTATAGAGAGCATCAACGTATGCCCAAGACATTCAAGTGTCTCTTACTCACAGATGATGGGCTGCTCACTCTAGCCAACTTGAAGTAATCCATTCCCTGAGTTTGTGATCTAGTAGAACAATTTGACAACATCTCACTTTCTGAAATACATTGGATTAAGTCAATCCTAATGTTCATCTCCAATCTAGTTAGGGACAGTGACTGGGATTTACTGAATTGGGAAGAAAAACAACTAACACACCTAGATGTTATGTTAGATAAATACTTAGACTCACACATTTTTTTTTGAAAATGTGGCTGATTCAAGAGAAGTATCACAACATTACTTATGCCACACTGGGCTTCTCCACTAATTCTTCCTTTGGACTATACTAATTATAAAATAACAGCAAAAGGAGAATTTTCAACTTCTGGAGAAATACAGAAGGGGACATAAACAATGTCATCCCTTTCAATGTCTAGCACAGACACCCGTTTTCTGTTTGAAGAACTAGCAATAATATGTAAATAGCAATTTATGTGTAAACTATTCAAATTAGATTTTGTTGAAAAATATGACTACTGGTAACGCAACTGCCAGGTACCATTCTTTTGCACATGTTTATGGACTGAACATGCTGGTGGAAGGAAAGAATTCATTTCACCATTTCTTTTGACCTTCATTTATCCAAGTATGTTGATCTCTTTAGTAACGTCCTATCACGGTTTATGTATAACAATGATTAAAAAGGACAGATTGTCAAGACCCTAATTGGAGCAAAAAAGTAACAGAAAAAAACTGCAAATGTACCTCTTATTTGTTAATAGAATCTTGGAAAACTGACACGTTACAAATAGCCTTCACTGATTTAACCCTGTTCAAATGCGAGATGATACCAAACTTTCCAATGCATTTGGGTTGATTTTCTTGATTTCTGTTACTAAAAATACCTTTTTTATAACATGTGCTAGATGTTCTGTGACACAAAATGAATGATATATCTATCATATTATATGAAAAAAATTATTACATCAATATATGACTTCAATGTATCTTTCATAATAATAATGTGTTGTATAACTTACAACTGTACCAAGAGTAGATATAACATTAAGGTGGACCTTGTAGCACCACATTGTTGAACTTTAAAACAATGTAGCCTACTTGGCAGACATGCTTGTTGTATATTGCAAATTGTGTGCTGTCAGTATAATAAACTCATTGATAGCGAGGTTGCTAGTGTGAATAGTAGAAACTATAGTTCATCATTCATTCAAGGCTCTATAACAACTCACTTTTATCTATTGTGACACAGCCCTCTTTTTCTTCCAGAGATAACAAAACAATACAACCTTGGTATTCATAAGGAAGATACCAACAGAAAGGGTAACAACAAAGAGAATGAGAAGAGAGAGCTCGCTCACCTTCCCATATTAATATCTACAACAAAAAGAAGTGAGCACACCACCAAGTTCCTTATTAATTCTTTTGAGATGCCCCTCACACTAAATGTGAAAAAACATCTTTAAGTTTTGTTAAAGGACCGCACAGCCACCAACATAGTTAGTAGCATGATTTATCATTATGGTCCCACCCAGGATACCAAGCGAGTCAAGGTTGTGCTTCAACTCCTGATCACATTGGAGCGGGTTGTTTTGGGGGCTTTATTTCTCTCAGAATAGCAAGGTTTAATTGTGAAATTAGATCTTCAGATGCAACACCTTCTTATTATGATTGTTAAATTAGAGATTTGTGTCTGTTACACCTCAGGCTCCTGGAAATGTAGACACTGCAGCTATCCAAAATGCAGTGAATGGTATAAATTGAGCTGTTGTTCCAGACCATTTGAAATGGAGTGATGCCCACATCAGCCAGACAATGCTTGTGTTCTTGTTGGTATGTACAACAAAAAGAAGCAAGCACACTACCAATTTCCCTATTAATTCTTTTGAGATTTTGTTGAGTTAAACATTCTTTCTCACACACCAAGCCGAAGAAGAGAGTGTAGCTCAAGTTATTTAAAAAAGTTTAAGAATAAAGGCATGAGACCTGAAAGATTTGGTGGATGTTGCTACAGTCTCACCAGTTGAACAGATGTACATATAATGCCAAGAATTTTGGAAGTAGAAATCTCAGATTATATAACTATGAATGGATAAAGAAATTGTCATGTTCTTGCCCTGTCTTGATTTCACCCTTATCTGGCATATTTTATTGATCCTCTAGATGTATCTGGCAAAAGCAGTCTGCCACTTTTCGGTGCAGGAGTCATAAAAGAAGCAGTTGAATTGTCATAGTGTTTGTTTGGAGCAATCTGTGATATGCCTTTCTCTGCGAGGCATATGTTAAACTGCAGATACTGTGAAGTATCATACAAAGTGAACATTGATGCTTGTTGCAAAGATTTTACTAAGATAGAGTTCAACCAGATGAACTGTATGGTCAGATTGTATCACAAGAATTCTCTTTCATTTAATGCACTACTTTTCTAAGGATGTTTACAGCTGTTTTTTCAACAGGCATTTTGTGTCTCCAATAGAAATATTTGAGTGTGATTGTTATTGTGTTTTGGACTACCAGGAATTGAATTAATTTGTTATTTCTGCTGCATAAATAATGAGATCATCACTTCCAGGTGGGCAGAGGCTTGCTACAGAATTGGCCAGATTCTCAAAACATTTTGGAAAACTGCACAAGTGAAATTGTTTCTTCCCTCTGGAACAGATCCTCACTATTAACAAAGGTCATTTATAGTTCTCATAGAAACCTGCAACTATTGCCAGTTGCTGGAACTATGCTTGATAACCCTTGTGAACCATGGAAAAGTTTAGTGAATTCAGAATTACATGCCTGTGAATTGTTTGGCATGAACAACTGCAATGACGTGAGTGCACTTGTAAATTTGTTTCTTGATAACCTTTGTGAATTGTGGGAAAAATTGCATGTATATGAATGCTTTTTGGTGTGAACAAATGCAATGGTGTGAGTGCACTCACACTATTGTTTTTTCTCTTCACTGCAGAAATATTTTTATGTCCAAAGAAATTTCTTACTTTGAACCCCCTCACATTCTGTGGTGTTTCCCTACTATCTGCACTCTAAAACCATATTTACCCCTGTGCTTCATAGTAATAAACAGCTAACTGTTCGCAGGTTAAAGTTGGTTAAGAAGAAGTTATTTAATAGACAGAACTTCACAAGTTTGTGTAAGTTCCTAAACTTTCAGTGGCACCACCTCCCCACCTACTTGTGTAATATGAAAGCATAATTACAAATTCTTAACTGTGATTAAATCCCTATAGGAGTGCAAAATATGTTTTTCTGAATTATAAAAGTGAATGTACACTTGTAAATCAAGCAATGTTCATTCATAATTTTAATTTACCCAAACAAATGTTTTTGTGAACACATTCCATATTCTTTTGCATGGACTTTTTCCAGAATCAGCACACAGGCTTTAGCTCATATTGTGGTTGGCCATATTTTTGTAAATTCAGATTGATTCAGTCGACAAATCCTTTCAACTTTCAGTGACTATTTTGAGGGGGTCTAAATAAAATTGATCACAGAAGGCCATATGATCTCCACTTTTTGGTTCAACTTAAAAAGGGGGAACATTTTGTGTTGGACTTGGACTGCATTAAACACTTCTTTGACTCACATACTAAAAGACAACACTGTGTCAAACACAATCCCAAGAGTCTCTGTTTTTTCAATGATTATAGAACATAGAATTATTATTGAACTGGAAGAAGATCATTCTGTGGAATGGTTAGAACAATGTGGACATGGGGTAGCACAATGGCATTGGGCTCTTAAGAACTATGCGCAATGGTGCTGTGCTGTTGATGGCCAGGACTATTTCCTCATCTGTTGATATATGCTAGGGACATTTGAATATGAAGCCCTGAGAAGAATGTGCAAGTTGTTGTGGAATACTTACTTGCCTCTGAGATGTAGGATGATTAGTGAACTATTTTGAATCTCATAATCCTAATTCAGAAGCCCTTAGAAGAGATCATTCAAATTGTTCTTTTTATACTTGTTTCTGTCTTTGCATTGACATACCAATATTTGCCTTTTTCTTTTTTAGTTTGGTCAATTTATGTCTCGTCTAATTTTTGTGGTAGCCTTGCTCTTTGAGCTATTATGTTCTGAGTGAGTGAGTTAGTGAATGTATTTACTTTATCATTGAGTGCCATTGTAAGAATGGCATTCATGTTACACAATATTAACTTACCAGTTGTCATTTCTAATATAGAATTTCTTATTTGCTGACCAACAACTTAGGCCCAGATTTAACAAAAATTACGCAAAACTGTGCTAGCGCAAATGCGCGTCAAAAAATTACGCAGAGCTAATGCCACCCACTGGCACCATCTTTGCACCATATTTAAAAAATGACCCATTATGGTGCTAAGGAATGGTTAGAGGGAAAAACAATTATGCTAACCACTGTGACGTGCCTTAAGAGAAAATGACACTAAAGCTGCAAAAAGGGTGTTAGACCCTTTTGCGGCATGTTTTTTTAATCAAAACGAGTTAGTGCCATACTTAACCGCAGCGTAAAAAAAAGCACAAGCAATTAAAAAACATTTGGGAGGACAAGATGGAGAATGCAGGCCAGGAGAGACCCCAGGGAGATCCCAATCAGCCATGTATCAGCCAAGAGGGTCCAAAAAACTCCCAGGAAAAGAAGCAGAGGAAGCGGAAGTGTTGCTTTAGTGAGGAGGACCATGACATCTTGGTAAGAGAGGTGATGGAGCACCAACACCAGGTCTTCGTCACCTCCAAATTGCCAATAGGTTGGAGAGAAGCCATATGGCAGGCAATAGTAGATAAAGTCAACAGCGTGGTGAAGAGGACTGTCACCGATTGCAAGAAGCTCTGGCACAATTGCAAGTGCAGAACTAAGGAGAAAATTGCCAGGAACCAAAAGTCAGCACTGCAGACTAGAGGTGGAAGTCCCGCATCCCAGGAGGACCTGGATGAGCTGCAAGAGATGGTGGCAGCAGTCATCCCGGAGGAGCTTGTCACTGGAATTGCAGGACAGCACAGACTACCAAGAACTTCCACAAATACAGGGTAAGTTGCAGTGGGGATTATCTGGAATCTCACAAATGGCAGAAACGGGAGGCACATAGGACACACTCAATGCATGCTAAAGAGTCGCATCGGAACACATAGGCCCTGAATCAAAACTACCCATCGCCACCCAAGCCACACTTGTAGTGAAGCAATGGTGGCGCAATGCACTCCGGCATATACACAATGTGGGTTTAAGCCACTCGCTGCGGCTTTACACCACCTTGTAAATATGCAGTACATTGCCTGGAAGAGATGTGCAATTAGTGTGGCTGTGCTACAACAAAACCCATTGCATATTGTTGTTGCCCCAGATCCAGCACACAATGTTCATCAGAGACTGTGACTGAAGTCAACACCACCCCAGGAGTGGTGTCAGGATGGCTCAACAAGGCAACATGCTATCCTTCCTCCTTGTGTCATTGCCCATCTCATGTGTGCTGCATCCTGCAGCACACAAGAGATGCCACCTTGCCATAATAGATTGTGTATGTGCAGGAAGGGACACCTTCCCGCATTAAACGATCTATCCCCTCAACACAGGCACCCCTTCACTATGGTGCAAGGATGCCTGCGTTGGTGCAGGAAGAACAAATCTGCACAGGTGCTGGGGAAACTCTAGGGTGTGCCGTATTCCAGAAAACATGGGGCATCCCTGCATTTTAAAAGTGGTGCAGCGCTGTACAACCAATATTGCTGATGCACCAAGCTGTGCCACTTGAGAAAAAAATCAGGGCCTAAGTGTGCAACCTGTGGAATGCACAGGGTGGACCAACAACAATTCTCACACACCCCCATGCACCATTTGGGAATGGGTAGAAAAGTAAACTAACACAACACATGTGGCATGTCTGTGACAATCATTTGTGCTGCTGTAAAAGTAGCTTCAATCTCACCATTTAACAAGGTTGTCTGTGTTGTGTGAATGGTGGTGTTCTGCATAATGGGACATCTACATGTGTAAAAACTGGCACAAGAGTCATCAAAGTTGCACTACCAGCACAATGTCACTAGCCTATAATGCAACTGTACTATCATACAAATAGTTGCCCATGTGGATCCAAGCTGCACATTCCCCTTGTGCTGCATCAATAAAGACTCAAAATGCATGCATTGATCCATATTCTACATCCTTACACCAACATATGCCTATGACAGATATGCTGAATGCAAGGAAATGTCCCAAATGTAGGGAGGGTCAAACAAATGGAGCAGACAATCCATAATGGTTCACTGTCCCATCCAATCAGCGCATGTGTGAGCCCTGCTAAAAGCTGATGACAAAGTAATACAATCATTGTAAGCAATAGACCTACCTGTGCTTTCTTGCACTAGTGCCATCTTTCATGGTGCCAATGTATTATTAGCACCAAAGGATTGACAGTACACATCACACTAGTATGGGAATGTCCACCATGGTGAACAGGAAGGTAAATGACATGCCACTGTGGTGTCAGCGGCCGTGGAAAGGAGTCTGCAAGGAAGTTTGTGGTGTGAGTTCAATACACAAAATACCTTGAAAGGTTTCCCCATGTGTGATGCACAATACAACACATAATTTACAATTACAACCTGGGGTCTAGAATATGTCCCTAAGCCTCAAGTAGTCAGTAAATTATGATGCATGTCAACAGCCACCACAGCCAAAGATTGACATTTCACTATCTGATTGCAGAGAATGATTCTGATTGCAAAGAATGATGCCTTACCTGCTACCGACCTGCCTGTCGTGGATTTTACAGATGACATGGATGACCAGCTGCTGACCATCAATGAAGAGACTCTCCAGGATGTCCTAGGTTCCCCCTAGACACCACCTCCAGTCACAGGGAGGACACAGTGTTGCATGGTCTCCACAGGAACCACCCAGATACCAACACAGAGCATCAACCAGTTCTGCCAAAGTCCTGGACTTCGAGGACCCTTTCAGAGGACAGTGGTAGGAGTCCACCGGGAGCTGGCCAAGAAGGTGTAGGTGGGGATGGAGACCATGGCAGGCAGCCTAGAGGGAGTGCAGAGGTGCCTCATTCCAAATAAGGACAACTCAGCTGCCATCAGAGGCACCCACTATGTGGACTCCAGCAGTCCCTGAACAACATAGCTGCTCTCATGAGGCAGAGGCTTCAACAACTGCCCTCCCGAAAGTGGCAGCAGCATGATAGACAACAGACTGGCAGCTATACGCAATATCCTGGAGTCCATATAGTGGGAAGTGGCCTCCCTCAGGGAAAGCATTGCCACTGTGATGTTGGTGTGGTGTTGAGAAATCAGCAGTTCCTCCTTGCTGCAGTGATGCCTTATGTGTTCCCACAAATAGCAGCTGCCGGAAACTTTGACTCCACATCTCTATCCCCTGATGTGTGTGTGCCTCCATCAACCTCGACCACAACACCACTCATGGCACAGGAGGCACCACACACATTAGAGGTTGAGGATGTGTAAGGAACAGAAGCACAAGTCTGTGCAACATGGACAATATCTACTTAGTTCTGTACTCATGATCATGCCAGTTTTGTAACAGCTGGCAATGTGCCCTCTTCACTCAACCACTGTTGATTTTTCTGCAATGGACTGTCATTGTCTCAATTCCTACCTATTGACAATCTGGATACCTCCTCACTAATGCACACTTCTCCTACCCAAGTCTCATGACATCTCCCTCACCCTTGGACTCTAAATGTACAACAAATGGCTCGGAATCTCTCATGGGGTCTGTGAACTGGACATTGTATTGCATAGGAATATACACTTGCACATGTATATAAATCACCATAATCACATGTATAATTTTGACATTTACTGTGATCCATTAACTCATCTAAATGTATGCATTGTGTCAATGAGAACCGAACCTATTTACATGTGTGGCTTACTGTCACATAGAAAGCCACACACTTGGACTGTAACATGAAAAAGGCGACTGATGGTGTTGTGGGCTACAACCAACTTACAGAGCCTCAAAAACATGTATCGAACAGATGTCCATGTAAGCTGACATATGGCATGTATGGGTCAGAACCAAGTGTCAGGAATTTTCCCAGATGAGAGCACCAGTATGACTAATATGTGTGGAACAGATGAGGTATTTTTCATCAGTGACGGGCAGCTGTCAGCGTCCTGGATACATACCCTAAATTAGTTGATGCAATATGTGCCCCACTTTCCGACATTATTTCTGACAGACATCTGTGATGACAGTTGAAGTTCCATACTTACTTGTCAAAGATTCTGTATCCATATACAATATGAATGTCTGGAACTGGGAATGATGAATGTTTTGAGTAGCTGATGTCATATTGTAGCCAATCTGGCAGCTCCTTGGTCATAGGGGATACACATTGTCTTACATGTAAATCAATACAGAAAGCATACCTAAGACATTCCTCTAACTTGGCCAGTGCACACATGAGAACACCCAGACACTCAATCAACATGGAGACATAATTGTCCAAAACTAACTGGATTTATTTAAACATTAAAAGAACACCTTATTAAAATCTAACCTATACACTACCCTACACTATACTAACCTATACTAACTTATCTTACCTTACCCTACACCTATCTGTTCTAATCTAAACTTATCTTAAACAGTTAATGCCACACACTATACATTGTCTTCCCCCACCCCCTTTAAGAGGCAAGATACGAGTAGGCCAATATAAACTAAGGCTACACATATACTAACCTAAGCTATATCCTAAGCAAATATATATATATATATATATATATATATATATCTTTTTTTTTTACAGAATGTTTACATTTTTTAATTTTTCTTTTTTTTTTAAACATAGAAACCCATACATAACACCCCACTCAACCCCCAAAATAAAAAAATACGTAAAGCCACCCCCCCAGCTATACTTATAGTAACCTACAGCTAACCTAAACAATTTAACTAACCTATCACTACCCACCGAAAACCCACTAATACAATTAACAATAGAAAAACAGGAGAACAGAAGCAACTGGGTGGCTCTGCAGCAACATGTCTACATCTTTTCACACAGTACTTTAACAACTTGTAGTTCCTGGCATTGTCCTTCTCCAAAGGGCCAAACCTTGCCATCATGGTTGCCATGTCCCTTCTCATGTCTGCCTCAAAGGTAGAGGATGTGGCTGCTGCAGGTGGCTGTTGTGGTGCCTGAGTGCAGAGATATGCACATGATGTGGAGGGGGTAGGACCAGCAAAGCTCCCCCCGACCCGCCTGACCCCAGAGGTTGTGCCCAAGCTGGCCTGCACAGTTGTGGCCTGTAGTGGAGGTCCCCGATGTGGAAAGGCAAGCCAAGCCCGGTAGATTTCTCTTGCCTATACTTCTTGGCCATCCTTTGGTACCTAGCCTGTACCTCCATGATGTGGGGGTAACGTTCTGCTCTTTTTTCAAATGCACATTTCTGTGCTGTGGTCATAGTGGCAGCTAAAACATGAGGAGAACATGACATCAAATACAGCATTGGATAGAGTTAGAATAAACATGCAATGTACATGAATCCTCAGATGACACATGCTGTCCACCACACATTCCACAACAATGTCAATCTCTAAATCAAGACTAAACGTCCTACCAGTCATCTACGGTATCTTGTACATGTCACTGGGTTAATGGCTATCCATTGTTGACCATGAGAGCCCAGAGGTAAGTGTCAGGAAAACTATTGCCAGCGTTGTTAAGTTCTTCCCTCAGGAAAAATGATTCCTCTTTTCTCTTTACCCATGTTGGTTGCAGCGGCGTCCTCACTATCGGTGGCTCTTGTGGAGGCTGTGCTTAGAAGTAGCTTCCTCAGGTTTAATTGCCACTCAAGTTGGCGACTGCAGATCTTTGTGAGATCAGCTCTCTAGTGTTTCTACCTTAGTCTCATGCTGAAGCTTCCCTCCAGCTGTTTCTCTCTGGGAGCTGTGCACTTCAGGAGAATGAGCAGTGTCCCTTCATTGAGAATTTTTCCAGTATTGAGTAGTTACTCCTTTTTTCTTGGTACGGTGTGCACACCAGGGATTTTTTCCCTTTTGGAGAAGCTGAATTTTTTCCTTCTTGTAGCAACTAGCTTTCAGCTTTCTGAGGAGGATTTGTTTTGGCTCAACTGAACTTCAAGCAAAGGCAGTACGGAATCCTTCAGTATAGTTTCCAGACTTGCCTATATATATATATATATATATATATGTATATATATATATATATATATGTATATACATTTAAACTCTTCGCCTTGCAGACTGATCAGTCTTAGGGACAAACCAAAGAACCAAACTGATGCCTTAGAGGCTGTGATTGAAAAATCAGAACTTTGAGAAGGAGGTTTCTATTTCTGTAAAAGACAATAGTAAATTGTACATTTGTGAACCTTTGGACTGTCCTTCAGAGAACCATGGATTTTACCTCTAACTTCTGGAGAATAAGATATTCTGAGATAACATGGTTTTTCAAGAGAGAGGCTAGTCTCTTAAAAGATCCAGGTCCTTCCCTTAAAGAAACCCCCAAATGAAGAAAGGTGCTAGTGACAGAAGCACATGCAGAATATCCTATCTTCGAGTGGGAAACACAGGCAGGAACTGGATCTGAAGGTGGTCCCTCTTTTTCTATCCATATTCCCCTTTCCCCCTAGCAGATGCAGGGTTCAGATAATCAGTTAAGGTCTGAGCATGCATCTGTTGGAGGGAGTTGGGTAAAAGGCATCTGCTCCTGTGGAAGTTTGAGTCAAAGGGTAATCTTCTGACAGTAAGTGGACTGCTGCGTCCTTGGGCAACACTTGTGTCATCATACTAGTGAGGATAAAGTGGCCCAACAATCCACCACTATTCCACCCCTAGTGCTACATCAGACCTTGGCCAGGCATCATGGATGCAAGGTGTGGGTCATCTGCTAGAGGGACAGGATAATTGGCACCAGCATTTTTAGTTTGCCAATGCATCATTCATGTATCCTTGGGTTAACACCTGCTCAGAGCATGCCTTACCGGGGGTCACACCATTGCTTACAATGGGCCTCTATATGCAGTTCAGGGTTAGTACCCATATAGTTTGCTCTAAGCATGAACTGTGCATCTACACTGTCTACAGATTTTGTACCAATGTGTGATACGGTGTGCAATATGTGTAATGCAGTGCACACATGGTGGCAGTATGGGTGCCCTAATGGGCACTGGAAGAGTGGCATGCACTGGGTGCAGCTGCAGTATTTCTACTTATTGAACTACCTGTGCACAGGCATGTGAAACATCTCAGCATTCACATTCTATGCACACGTGATGTGATCAAGATCACTCACAAATATCATGATGGGTAGACCATGTTGGTAAATCTGCACACATCTACTTTGCTACAATCCGTAGACATCTCCCACATTCATCTGGAGCAGAGTTGTATTCTTATTGTGTACTCAACTGACTGTTGGTGAGTACAATAAGTCTCCTTGCATGGCTGCTGCCTCACTTAAAATCTGAAGAGTAGTGAGGCACTGGTGGTGCAAGTGTCTCCTACATAAGCCCCCCTAGAGACCTCAACACATGTACATCATCTGTACCATTTCCTGAGCAACTGAAAGCTACGTGTGGTACACACTCTGCTGTAAAAAGTGCTGTGACAAATATGTTGGCAACAGGCATGCTATTCAGAAAAAAATGGAACCTCTGACACATATCTTAACTGACATCACTGTGTATATGGGCATGCCTTCCTTTTCGTAACAGCCACAATTCCATAGCAGCATACGTTGACACTTGTGCAAAAGTCAACTTATTCTCCATCCTCAACATAGCATCAGACATGATGTCCATATCCTAACTCAGATGACGTCATCTCATAGGTCACGCATTACATTTCATCATTGCATTGCACACATCATACCCTTTCACACAAAATCCTGGAAGGACACATGTGACGCTCAAGGTGACACTTACTGGCTGCATGGGGGTTTTAAAAAATGGACACTTCTCCAATAGTGTAGGGTGGAGGCCGACATGCAAGATATGACAGGAACACAAAGCTTAGTGATTTGTGAAAATTTCTGTGCATGGACAACTGTTACATATTCAACTTGTTAAGCTGAGTGAGCAAGTCAACTTAGTGGTAGGACAGAACGAATGCCAAACATTAAAATTCTATCTGTAAGACGAGGGTCCAGACAATGGAGGCACTGGCACCACCAAAGCATCACTTTCCCTGACGCTCCTGGGGTGCATTTCACTGCACCATTTGTACATGGATTTCTTATGCAGCTTTCTGTAGCATTACTCCGACGTGTACATATGGGGCAGCATGACACAGTATTCTGCATCAGAGGGAAATGCAGTGTTTAAAGCAGTGGTCGTCCCATAGTAACACCCAATGCTTTTGATGATGCCCTAGATGATAAAGACATCTTACTCATTATCAGCACCAAAAAACTAACAACTGCCCAGGGGTGGTGTGAGCATAGCAAAGTGTTAATAAATGCATTGATACATCCTTGTTTCTTGCTTCTTATATATGTGCTTTTTTTAAGGCACACACTGTAGAGCTAAAATGCCATTGATGTTTTCTTATGTGCACGTAGTTGTCCCTTCCTGCACAATAACAGAAAAACATTACGGATGTCTTGCCACTACTATGTGGGCAGCCATTGTCACCATTGTAGAATGTTTATGTCCAGAAAGGGATACCAACCTGCACATAGACTCCCCTCAACACAGACACACTTGCACTGTGTTGTCCAGGTATGCCTGAGTTGTTGCAGGCTGCTGAGTAATGTGCCAGTGCTGGTGCAGATGCAGGCCTGCCCCGTACTCTTGGTAGTAGGAGGCAGGCCTGTGGTACAAAATCAGCAGGTGTGTTTGATATTCGATACTTTATGGGGTGTATGTGATACGCAATGTACACAAAGAGGAATGTGCAAGTAGTCTTGATCAGGTGCATAGCTAAGCTCCCTTAAATGCTGTTGCCTAAAGATACAAAGGGGCAGATTTAAGAAAAGCGGCGCTGCACTTAGTGCAGCACAATATTCCTTGCACCTGTTAGCACCTCACTACCCCCACCAATTGTGCACCATATTTATAATATGTTGCACCATGGCGCAGGGCAGGGGGCAATAGTGTCATTTTATTGTGACGCTATTGATGTACTCTGCAGGAGTAGCATCACAAATTTGGTGCGACTCCTGTAGAATACATATATATAATGGTATGTCCCCTTTTAACTTCTACTCTGAGCAGGAGTTAAAAGTGCACAAAAAAATGGCGCAAGGAAATCTTTAAGATTTACCTGCGCCATTTTTTTGCCCCCCCCCAACGGAAAGCCCTCCTTGAAACCATTATGTCTGTCGCAGGCAGAATGTTGCGCAAGGGTTAACAAAGTGGCACTATGCATGCATTGTGCCACTTTGTAAATATGGCATGGGGAAATTGCCACTTTAGCGCTGCCTTAGCGCCAAAAATTATTTTGCTATGGCAGTGCTAGGGTGGCACTAGGAGCTCTTAAATCAGCCCCAAAACTTCCTGTCTTGACTAAACATGCTGCAGTCAACCTTATGTCCACCTAACATGCAAATGAGGATGTCGCAATACAAATGGGGTACTTACCAACTGGTCCACCAATCTGAATCCCCAGGTGATCGAGTAGATCTTGCTCCCGTGCAATGAGGTCTGCCCAAAGGTGGTTAATCTGGTGGTGGGAGCACTTAACACTGAAAATCCTGCGTAGGTGGTGGAGCACCATGCCCTACAGAAGCTTTCGTGCCTCTGTCGGGTAGCCCTGTATGACCCAGCCACCCAAAGTTAACAACATGTGGAGGTAATATCTCACCAGCCAGATGAACCCTCCCAGTTCATCTCCACTCTTTCTAGTTGCTCTCCCTTTCCCAGACATTTTGTAGTTTCACTTAACCACAAATGAACGAGCTCCAAAAATTATAATAAACTACCCCACCTAACCCCAAATACCCCAACAGACTACGCTGCCCAAGACAAGACAAATACCCCACAATACAATATCAAGACAAAAACACTACACAAGACTAAGGAAAAAGAAAAAAAGCACTGAACAGCAACAGGACACAGCAGAACACTCTCCAAAACCACCACTCTTCGACCAGCACCAGCTCCACTCACCCTCTCAGTATCACAGACAAAAAGACTGTACAGTACAAGTGAAAGTGAAAGCACTGTACCATATGCAAGGAAGTCCTGCTTTATCACTTCCTGGGTGTGTGTGTCACGTTTTCTGGTATGCGTTGTTTTTTTTGACAAACGATGATCATGCATCGATTTTTTCCATGAAGGCAGACAAGGCCTGTGGACTTGCAATTGATGCACATGGGCCAGGTGCCATTTTTTGGAATAGATTAGTATGGAATATTGCTGTTTGCGTCAACATTTTTGACGCATAATAGGAATGTGTAGACTTTGTTGGAAAGGCTGACAGTGCATACAGATTCACATACCATGTCACAGGGGCTATGCATGAATGTAGTCAATACGGTGTGGCTACCTGTGTGTGCACATGCTTTCCTATTGTAATGGTAACATCGGAATGTGGTACCATATGTTTGTATGTGTGTGCGATGCATGAGATGACTGATACTGCTTGCATATGTGCATGTGTTTGTAGACGTTGTCCACATACATGTTACCACATGTGTATTAGTACTGTACATATGTGATGTAACACATGTTTGCAGGTCTACCACATTGTCATGTCTGATTCGCTAATGTACGTTTGACAACAACACAATAAATGTGATGGGCTATGTCAAATACATGGTCATGCATGTGACACCCTTGATAAATTGTATTCAGAGGATGCAGTTGACTATGGCTAGATCGATTTCACGTAACCTATGGCAATGTGAGTGCATGTGTGTCCACACTGTGGTGTGTTGTATGGTTCAGTGTTCATGATGCTATACTACACTTGTAACATATGGTTCCCCATGCATCTATGATGCAGGAAATGGTGTATTCACATGTGTCAATGAAGGTTGGTATGTGATGTGTGTGTGGAAAGACATGTGTAGTGCCATATGTGTAAGGAGTGCCACAGCGGTGTGTACATGGGATATGAAACCTAACAAATCTATCTTCCTGCTTGGACATATGTTGGACATTGTTAAATGGCTGTGTACTCATATCAGTGCCACTTATTTTTCTGTATGTGGGAACACATCCGAAGGTCATTTAAATCTATCAATGTTCTTGTGATACAAATGCATTTTCATTTGTAGAAAGTTGACGTTTGTGCAGACTCTAGTACACAATACCAGGCTTTTTCCACTGAAGTGGTAAATGTGTACTGAGAAATCAGACATATGTGTGCAAGGCACAAAGTAGGTACATGTGTCAGGCCCCTGACTGTGTCAAGAGTCAATGTAGTCTCAGCATGGGAGTTAGGGGATGTTGGGTAGTGATCTACCCTCATTATAATAGCTCTTCAGCAGAGCAATGCGAAGTCTCCTGCAGAAAAACACCTGCACAAATGTGATGTCACGGCCTAAGATTTTCAATTTCCTTTGGGGTACTTAATGTCAGGTTTGCCCTATCATGTACAGGAGACTGGCTGCTTGCACATGTAGGTCATGACTCATCATTTGGCATAGTCGGACACAAATGGTTATCCATTGTTAGTATTTTCCATTTGCAGCTTGGTTAGGGCATGTATCTCTAGTGTAACTTGTTTATGTTTTCTGACCCAGGGGACAGATGGTGTCATCTGTCACTGCCTTCTGTCAGAATAGCATGCGATGTGCAACTACATTGCTGTTTTTGTTGCAAACATGAATGGATTATGTAGTGACCTAGACATCTTCTGTGAACATATGTCGGGTGATCACATGGCAAGATTGTTACTAAATGGTCAGTTTAAGTCTATGTTTGTACCTTCTCCAACATAAACGGCACATCTTGTTTGGAATTGATTTTGTCCTACATAGCTGGCATTCTTTAGGCTACTTACACTTTGTACACATCTTCTACTGCAACATTGTTTGGTCATACATGTACAGGATGCTAAGTCTGGCTGGTGTAATTTGAAGATGTATTCATCTTCTACTAATGGCTAGGTGATAGTTTCCCTCCCATTTCCAGGCTTTGCGAGATTATATGACTTCCAAACACATGTGACAGTACACCAGCCGCAGCACTTGTGTGGTGTCCAAGTGACCTCCCTATGTTGTATCTCCAAGTGTCTGAGGGAGTCTCTCAGCTGTTCTTACACATCCTTTGGTGTAAATGAGCATGGACTTATATCTGCATTCCTTAACATATGTCACTGTCACCATAAGTGTATCTTGTTAGTGTGTAAAATCAACTCAGCTATGATTCTTAGATTCGCCACATGCAACGTATCCTTCTTCACCCATACAATTTAGGGTGGGTCTGTGATATGTTTGGACATTGCTTGACTTACATGCACATCCTAACCTGGATTGTCATGTGGGAGACCCAGACATTTTACGGTATTGGTCCCGGAAGGTCACTTTCTCTTGGTCAGGCATGTGAGTGGTGTGTTTTCATTGGTGTGCGTGTGATCGTATCATACAAACTATACTCGGTTACCTTGCTGACACATATTAACCATTGGATATAATTACAAACCGTTTCCTACCTAGGTCATACACCAGTATATCAGTCTTCACATGTATGTCCGGATTAGCTACAGGTATATGTCAAGACAGCATAATTGTGTGGCATGTGTGTTAGAATGTACAAAGGACGTGCTACAGACTCTGCCTGCATTCCACCCACACATTCATGAGGTGGTGCGTTCTCCCATTTCATTGATCATTCCTGGCTATGGGGCCTATGTGTGGAGAGTTGATCAGCACCCATTGCTGCTTCACTTTTCTAATGACCCTTAGCGCACTCCACAGCAAACATTTGTGTGCTATATTTGAGGTACTACACACCATGTGGCAGGGTTTGGGTCATTAGTGCTCATGGTACATAATGCCATTAATATATAGTGTAGGGTTAGGCTCAAACTTTTCTCCCTAACCCTGAACAGTCCATGAATGTTCATTGATACCAACAATGTTCCCACATGTGCTCAGTGCTGGTGTTACAGCTACGTGCATGAGATGTGACACAGATTATTTCCTTAATTTCAAATACACCATTTGGAAACAGCTCCTACTGTATGTTCGCCCCCCCTTCTATACATCTTGCCTGGCATAGTCATGATGTGGTGAAAGGGGTAGGCTTTTACACTATGCCTACTTGATGCCATTTAGTTTTTCTGGAGCATGAGGTATGTGACGCTGATGTGTGGCATGGAGGCACTAGACCCTTTTTCATCACAACATATGTTCCTACAATCTCTGTAACTGTGGTGTTTTTTCCATGCTCTCTGAGGTATGAGCAGAATTCCAATGGTATATGTATATGTAGTAGAGAATGGGTACACCATGAAAAATACAGTGCAAAGAGACTTAATGGTGATATGTACAAGATGATTTTAGTTGTACAGTGTCTAGGTGTAGAAGTTCTGTACAATTTGTTGTCTCCTGTGACCTGCAGAAGCAGTGTTTTGTTGTTCCTCTTCCATCTGTGCTGCACCATTGTCATCCTCCTCATTGGGGGCATCTACCTGTTCTTCCCAGGGGACATTAGTCTTACACACTTATATGCAGACACGCACACAATTCAACATTCAGACACGCCTACAACCATGCATGCACACATTCATGAACACATGCAGACACCACACACTCATACACGCACACACAACAACCCCCACCCTACTATCCCCCTCCCCTGTTGACTGATCACCTTACCTGTTCCGGAGAGAAGGTCGTTCAGCAGGGAACAGGAAGGGGGACTTCCACCTACGGCAGCACCCCATCAGCAGGACACCGTCAGGTCCTATTGTGGCCCATAATATGGTGTGGTGTCATACTTACAGGGTGGTACCAGTGGGGAAATCGCCAGAGCGCCTCTGCCCGCCAGCATGACTAATGGTGGATTCCTGCCCAAAGTGTGGTGGAAATCCATCAGTACCAGTGATATGGTGGGCGGGAGACCGCCAGCACTGGCGGTCTCCGGGCGCCTGTGGCTTTGGCTTTCTTCATGGAGGACCGCGAAAGTCATAATGAGGGCTTTAGTGACCCTTTGTGGCAGACTAAGCCTGTGCCAGCTATCATATGCACAAGGCTGAAATTCTTAAAATGGAAGGAGTAGCAAAATTGGTGCAGAGAAATCTCAAAGGTTCCGAGACATGATTTATCACAGAAACTTTCAACACATGCACAGAGCAGGCCTTAGAAGGGGGCACACCATAGTTGTGAATAAGTCCTTATGTACTGGGCATGAAATGGTCAGGCATGTTCTCAATACTCCTACAGAGGCCTACTATGGCATTCAATATCTTGACACTATTGCACCCACCCTGCACCATGGTGCGCTGTTTATTGTATAAGATGCACACATGGTGGCCTTAGGGGGGCGCTAAGGGGTTCAAGTAAAGTGGTGCTGGACTAGGTATGGGGTCTATTTTCATAAATCTGCTCCATAGTTTTTCATGGCTGCTGATGTTGTATTCCTATGTGTGCGGCAAAATGCACCAGACAGGTAAAGGTGCACACATTGGGCATGTCTGGTATGTTTAGGTGATATGTAGTTGGTGATGGCAACATTTGGATGGCATTTGATAATAGTGGTGACAGAGCCTTCGACACCACGACAAATGTGGGGCTGTGCCTATATGTGACTATCTTTATATTGACATGGTCAATGCCATTCACATAACTGAACAACTCATTGTTATGTGCCATGTGTGTGAGATCTGTATTTAGTTGTCAACCAGTGGACACTGCAGTGGTTTGGGCCCAGCTTCTATATGCAAAGAGGACATAGCTCCACATGTCCTTCATGTGGTGTGCCAGTCAGGTTGTGGCTATACTATGTACGTATGGGTGTAAGTGTGTGTGATGCGCAATTAATGCGGCGTAGTGTGGCATATGTGTTGTTGTCTGTACATCTGTGTTCCCCTGTCCATATTTATTTAGTGTAGTATATGTATTGTTTGTCTTTCAATGTTGGTGTGTTTTCTGTGTAATGATTGGTATGGTGGCTTACCTACAAGTAGCCCATTGACATATTGCCCATCCTGGAACCGCTCGTTAATGGTGGAGTGCATCATGGATGCTGAAAGGATATTTGGCTAGGATGTTTGATGAGCCCATGGTGGTCCACAATGGCCTGCACATTTAAGGAATGGGTGTGTTTGCCACTCCTGGAGAGGTGTTCCATCGCAGCAGGTGGCACAAGTTGGACACGGGTGCACAGCATTGCACCCAGCACATGCAGGAATCCAGCAATTTGACAGAAAGCTTGCCTGGGGTCCTGCTGCAGTTGCTGGGCGTTGGGGAAGCAGATGTGGTGGGGTGTGAGGCAAATGGTTGTGTCCAGTACCTTTGGTAGGAAGGCCGAGAAGGATGGCTGGGAGATGCCAACCATTTGTGCACCCATTGTCTGGAATGATCCTGACACCAGCATATGGAGGACAGTCAGGAGTTTGGTCATGGGTGGAATAGTTGTAGGAGTCTCCATCCGTGCTGTGATGTCTTGCGCAATGTGGTACAGCAGGCGTACAATGGATTCCCGCTTCAGACGGTAGGTTCTGATGACATCTTGATCACTGAGCGCAGAGATGGTTTTGTGCTGTCGGGATATCCTCTCCTGCCTTCTGCGCTGCCTTTGTGGCTGCTGTGGTGGTGTTTGGGCTTGCTGCAGTAGTGCTGGAGGGACCTGTTGTTGTTGCTTTCGTCTGTGGTGTGTGGTGTGTGCCAAGCTGGAGCATTCACAGGTCCATGATGTCCAGTATGTTGCCAATGCTCCTTCTGTGTGTTTTCCTTAAGTAGTAATGCATGTCCCTGATTTATTGCCTGGTCTGACCATTGGTTATCATTTTATGCTAATCGGACCTAGCGTCATGTTTTGGGACTGATTCCTTAATGTGCATCACTTTTGAGTTGAACAGTAAATGTGGTGCTGGATGGCTGGCATCATTTTTTGAACATCTACCTTGCATATCATTGTCGTTAAATGATGCAAGGTGCGGTGGCCCTCCCAAAAAATGACACAAACTCAGATATTTTATCACTAGATAGGTCTAGCAACAAAATATAAATATGGAGCTAAGTTAGCACCGCTTTTACGTAAAAAAAAAAGGTGTAAAGGCAGTGCTAACTTTTCTTAATTATGGGCCTGAGTGTTTCAATGTATTTAATCTCTAAATCTGATCCAGACCACTTGTAATAAGGAGGTTCTTATTGTAGACATTTGACTAGGAAAAGGCCAGTCCGTAGTATGGCTGCATATCTAGTTTGTAATCTTATTTTCTAGTGTTTGAATTATATTGACTTTCAGGCCCAAACTGTGCTAATTTCATCCTCTAAATGTTGGTCCAAAGTTCAAACATGGTCTTTGTCACAGATAGCATGGGCCCCGCCTTAAAACTTACAATGGGGGCATGGCCAACCAAAATGGCCGACCGGGTGTGATTGCTGGAGGCTCCGCTCCAACCCTTCTCAGAGACACTGATTGCATTGTCCAAATGCAAACCAGACAACAGATTGCACCTATGAAGCTGCGAGGACCAGGAGGCATGGTAGCACAGGCACAAAAAAGATGGTACTGTCAAAATTAGAGCCCACAGCGCTGGGAAACAGTGAGGCAACATGGCGGAGGCGTGAAACACTGAGCATGTCCCTGCTGTCGTTCGAGTGGCCTGATAAGATGATGCAGGTACAGTGCTGGGGGCGGGGGATGGCTTGAACCCACAAGTGGTCACAGATTTGACCAGGGAGGGAAAAAGCATAGAGGGAGTGGTGGCACTGCAATTTACCAGGGCAGACTGGGGCCAGCCTAACGTTAACCAGGCAAGAAGTCTGCGGGTGGAGAACTGCGGTCAGAGGACCACCAAGTGAGCACTGGGAGGAAGGAAGGTGACCTATTTGGCATGCCCAAAAAGTGAGGTGTCCTAGAGCTCAATGAGACCCCCAAGTCGTGTAAAAGGAGGCCCACAATGTAGGATGCTTGACCCTAAGATGACGCCCATCAGCGGAACGCGGGGTAAAGTGAGAGGACGCTTTGGGGGCTCACCGAAGCCCAATGCTACATAGCACAACCTCCCTCCTCATCCAAATAAGCACAATCTGCCACATGACAGGGGCAAAAAACTAATGGTAGAGGCAGCTCCTATAGCAAGCTTTGAATAATCACATCAAACCGGGCCTACTAGGCGTGACACAAGGAGACATAATGGAGGAAACAGCCTGGTCTAAACGTGCGAGAGCAACTGTCACTACTAGATGTAACGGGGGAAAAAGAGGTCTGTACTGAGCATGGGTGACACCTATGTCATAACAGAAGCCACAGCCTAATAGGGTCTCTAACTACTTTGGGCCCGCCACACCGAGGGCAGACGGACCCGTCCAATTACAGGCAGAAGCTATGGCGCTGACAAAAGAAGATCTCCTGACATCGCTCTGCGAATTCAAAATGGAACTCCACAAAGAACTTACGCCTGATATCAAGGCCACACTCGAAACCTTTAAATTGGAAATTAACACCTGTCTAACCTCTCTTTAATCTGATGTAGACTCAGTGGGGAGCCGCACACTGGATCCTGAGGTAAAGGTCCAAGAGATGGAACATCAAATAGCCCCTATGGAGGGTAAGGTCACCCAGCTGAAGACGCGACTCCATGTAACACTCCTCAAATGCGAAGATTTGGAAAATTTCTCCCATAGAGACAACATCCAAGGGAAGAGACTGAGAAATATTATAGCGAAATTGAGCTCATTCTAGGTGAAGGAACTTATCCTCCAGAAGACGAGAAAGTAAGACACCGTCTCCTTCCAGGGTGCGGAATGCTCATTATACCAAGATATAGTTCAAGCAATGTTAACCAGAAGACTGCACTTCCGACCAACCACAGATTTATTGTGAAAGAGAAATGTCAGGTACAGATGGACCTACCCCTTTGGCATAGCTTTCTATCTCAATAACAAACAGCATCACTTCACAGACTTTGAGGGGGCAGAAGCCTCACTGGACCTACAGGAGAGGAGTACAACAGAGATTACCGGGAACTTAGACGAGACACAAAGGAGGAGGGAGACAGCCACCTCCACAGACCCTTGGATGAAACCGAAAAAGGGGAAAAGGAAATAGGGCCTTGCAGCAGATGCAAGAAAAGGGAACACAGCGCATGACATTTGATCAGCACTGTTACTGATCACCTGAGAACTGCCGTCAGATCCTAGAGCGGGGTTGGAGCCCTAGGGAAGAGCATCCAATGGGTGCGAGCAGGGGCCTGCGAAAACCCTTGGAAAATGGACACGTCAGATCTCTCGAGCAACAAGGCGTAGATAGGATAACAGTTGACACTCGTAATGTTTCATTATGCAGTCTCTGCGGGGGACGAGAGTGGATGTGTATTCACTCCCCCACATGAAGATCTCAAGATGGTTTGAGATCCAGCAACAACATGTTTGCACGATAATAGTTGTTATATCGTTTCTATGTGTTTTTTTTTATTGTGTGTCCTTACCTAGCATAGGTAGGCATATCCAAGGATATGAGACAATGAAAGGGAAATGGAAAGGGAGGCAGGGGACAAAGGAGGCTACTGATCACCCAGGGATAGGGGTAAAGCCAATAATAGTAACAACTGCAAGGATAGCAAGATGCTTGAACTTCTATCGTGGAATGACAAGGGACTGAACTCCCCTTACAAGAGGTCACAGCTTGGGAAATACTTTGATGACCACTATTTTGACATAATAGCCCTGCAGGAAACTCACCTTAAGAAGGGTGATGGATATTGGTTACACCACAAACACTACTCGCATGTATACACGACTTCAGCGACAACAAAACATTGCAGGGTTGCCTTGATGTTCCACAACTCCAGCCACTTCCAGCTGCAGGGTACGAGACAGGACAAGGAGGGCAGTTATTTACTAGCCAAGGGTAGTATTGGAGGGAAGGCATGTACAGTGGCCACATTATATGCACCCAATAGTGGACAAACTCAATTTCTCATAGCTTTCATAGCTAAGCTGGAGGGTTACGCAGAGGGAGATATTCTTTTACTGGGTAATTTCAATCTGATATGGGACAGCACCCAGGACACAACCCACCCCCAAAGAGCACAAATGAACACCTTTGTGAAGGACGTCAAGATGGCCCTTGACAAGACAGGCCTTATTGAAGCATGGTGCATGCTTAACCCTACCGTGAAGGACTATAGTTTCTTTTCCCAATCACATCAATCCTACTCAAAGATCGACTATATATTCATGAGCCAACTCCTTTGACAATCACTCAGATCGGCGACTATATGCCCAATCATCATCTCTGACCATGCCCTGCTGGAGATTGGTCTTGGCTGGCCCGCACCATGCTCTAAATTCCACAGGTGGCACTTCCCTAACATTTCAACTCGGAACGAACTGCGGAAGGCAATTAGGGACTTTTTTCAGCATAATGACCCCACCGCCACCTCACACATCACAAATTGGGTTGCATTCAAGGCAGTCATAAGGGGTAAATGCACCTCCCTACACCAATTAAAGGCCAAAGAAAGAGAAGAGCTGAGAAACGAACTGATGGTAGCAGAACAGGCCCACAAACATTCCCCTACTTGGCTCCCGCAAAAGAAGGTTACCTCAAATAAAGGTAAACTGCAATCCATACACACAAACAGAGCAGAAATCTCAATGCTACGGCTCAGGAAAACCTTCTATGAAAAGGGGAACAAAATAGGCCAATGCTAGCAAGGCAGCTGCGCACCAAACAGGCAAAGGAATACATAGCCCAAATACAGGATGAGGCCGGGGAACACTACTCAGAGGAGGGAAAGGCCTGAGCCTTTCGTGACTTTTACACCCGACTGTACAGATTAGAATGACCCAAAGCTTTGGCACAAGAAATCTACCTCCAGCATTCGAACCTCCAGCAGGTTTCCCAAGAAACTAATGACACTTAATAGCTACCTTCACAAAGGAGGAAATACAGGCGGCCATTGACTCCCTCCCTCTGCACAAATCGCCAGGTCCCGATAGGCTTAATGCCCAATTCTACAGAACTTTTTGCATGTAGCTAACCCCGCGCCTCACTGAGCTGTTCGACCAGGTTAGAATGGGACATGCCACGTCCCACACCAGGGGAGAAGCTCTAATTACACTTATCCCCAAACCTGGGAAGGACCCAGTCTTGTGCATCCTATAAACCTATTTCCCTACTAAATCTGGAAGTGAAGCTGTATTCTAAAATCCTGGCCAAAAGACTTAAAGATGATGCTGGATCTGATACACTCCAATCAATCAGGATTCTTCAAGGGTAGCCAAATGCATTACAACTTGCGACGAGTGAGCCATATGATGGAAAAGGTAACTAAGAAAAAGATTCACACTATACTGTTGGCACTGGATACCCAAAAGGCCTTTGACCGGGTAGAATGGTCTTTCATGGTGGATATCTTAAGGCGATTTGGGTTTAGGGACCAGTTCATAGCAATGGTAATGGGCAACTACACTTGCCCCCGCTCACGAATCATTGTAAATGGGGCGGCGTCTGCTTTCTTTGACCTGACAAGGGAAAAAAGGCCAGGCTGCCCTCTCTTCCCCCTGTTGTTCGCACGCAGTGTGGAACCCTTAGCGGCCAGAATGCGGGTCAACGGTGATCAAGCAGTGAACAAGTGTGAACAGAAAGTTTTTGAGGGGGGTCAATGGTAGATGCTCTGTAAGGCTGCACATGTTCTGAATAGATCTATGACACTGGTTTCAGTGTTTAAAAAATAGTTCTAAATGCTGAGTGAAGTGCTATATGTTTCAAACCTAGTGTTAATTAAGAATGTGTTCTGCCACAGTGTTTTTTCTCCTGAATGACTGTGGTCCAATGCTTTAGTCTGACCAATCAGGGTGAGGTTGGCACTTCAGCCCGCAACACATTTTTATTAAGTTTTATAATGTGGTAGCAATTTTAACTGATTATTGTGGGGCTTATGGTGTAGGGGAGCTTTTTAGGAAATCACAAATTTAGATCGTGCTTTTATGATTTATCAGTCATCTGGTTAGGTGTGACACAAAAGAAGCCCTACAGCATCATTACATGTAAAGTTAATCCCAATGTGTCATTGCAGTGGCAATTCTGTTTGTTTTTTTAATTTTCAGCATGCACCATGCCAGTAATATGCCAAAAAACAATAGCTTTAGAAAAAACATGAATCCAGATATTGGGGGTTATTCCAACTTTGGAGGAAGTGGTAATCCGTCCCAAAAGTGACGGTGCATTATATCCTATGGAACTCGCAATACGGCTGGTGGTAAATCCGTCACATTTGGGACGGATTACCACCTCCTCCAAAGTTGGAATAACCCCCATTGTGTCACTGTATGCCTTTCTGACGTCCCTTCATTCAATTCTGTATTCCTTCCAGTTGTTCCTTTCTATTTACAATGTATTCATTTGCATGCTTTAACATCAGTATCTGTTACAGCTTAATGTATTCCCTACTGGCCACACCACATTTCTTTCATGTAAGTATGGTTCACGTCAGCAGTTTTATGATGTCCATATGATAAGGCGAATTGTTTCCTCGAAATGCAATTTTTGGAAAGTTGTGTGTGGCTTACCTGAAAAATGCTTGTGATAGAGAATTTAACAATACCTGGGCACTACTACACATAGGGCATCATTTTCCTTTTTGCACAGGATCCATCTTTAAATAGGGGTGCAGTCCCCAAACAGGTAAAGTGCACCCTATTAAAGTGAATGCATTGCCCCCAGGGCAACCGCAAACTTTTGCTGCCCTGGGGTCAGCGCATTCAAGTGAAATATGGAGTGGTTGCTATAAAAGAAGCTCCATGTGTCACTGTACAGTTGTCAACCCACCTGCACTTCAAAGAGAAATTTGAGATTCAGGGGTCCAACAGGATCCCCTTTGCCCCCATCTAGAGGGCTGCCATCAGGGGTGCCCTTACAGTGGGCAACCTTTTTGTGTCGCTCTTTCAGTGCACTCATGACAGTTTCTTTGCCTTTGCATCCACGTACATAATACAGCGCAGGGCGGTGCATAGACAAAAAGATTCCCTCATTTGATAGAGTGACACCTGACACGCAAATGAGGGATCATCCTCTTGAGATAGCACTGGTGCTACATGTATGACAGAAGAGGCAGCTCAAGTGCTTGCAGCCCCTTCTGTAATACTAAAGTGTCCTGGGGTTGCACAAAGCTTTGTGTTCAGAGCAGGCATTAAAAGGAAGCACACCCTTGATTACAATGGGCCTCAATGAGCATTGCAGGATTAGCGTCAACATTTCTGGCTCTACTGCCATGGTGTGCCGTATTTTAAATACGTGGGAACACATGGTGGTGGTAGGGGGGTCCTAAGGGGCGGACTGTGTGCGGTGCCATTTTTCTTAAATATGCCCCTAAGTCAGCAACATAAATAGTTTATATGACATAAACAAATAAACCTACAATGGTTTGTGCTGCTTTGCATTTAAACTACTTAAAGAAAACTTTATTCAGTGAGCATTTCACAATCAAAAAGAGTCAACTGAAGAAAATTCTGTGCTGATATTTCACCTTCCATTTCTCACTAGCCAGAAGTCCCTCCCTTAGCGGTGGTATTTTTGCAAGGGGGGTAGATGTCCGTGAGTGGTGGTACATGGTTGCTACGGACTGCACGCCGACTCGTGGCTCTACCAGGCAACATGAACATTTTTCTGTTGATGTTAAGGACCCGTATTGTTGACTTTTTTTTTTTGTTCACCAGCTTCACACTTTGACAGCTGATGGAGTTTTAATAATATTATTTCAAGTTGCAGAGCCCTTCAACTTGAAAAATACCAAACACTTAAAAATATGATTTTATGCCACTACGTTAACAATACAAAGCGGTTTCCCTTAAAAGGTTTCACTCCAGTGAGCTCATAGTGTTTGGTCTTTAAGACCAGGATTTTATTTAGACCTGTAAATCTGTGTTCAGTCATCCGTGCTTCTCACCTATTGTAATCATTGGCATTTTTCCACATATTAAATGGTAGAACATTATGCAACCTGTCTCATGCCCGGTCACATATACTCACGTCTTTTATTGCATTTGTTTAATTTCTTATTTTGGCCACATCATTATTTTCGTGCTGACATTTTGGTGCAAACTTTTATTTCAATTTCACTTTTAGTTACAAATTACTTTTCAAATCATAGTGGGAAAAATTTCTGAATTTCATTCATCCCATGAATTTCTGTGTACCATTTGTCAGGTTTGTACTGTAAGCAGTCCAGGATGCAACCTTCAGAGCCTGTATTGAAAGGGGACACACTTACTTTGAAGTGTGTAATTTGTAAAAAAGTAAGAGGCACATTTACAAGAAAGTGCCGCATCATAGATAATTTACCACTTTTCTGGTGCCCCATTGTGCCCCCCCTAACGACACCATGTGTGTGCCGCGTATACAATACGGCACACCATAGCACATATTCGACTAATAGATTCAAAAATGTTGATGCAAATGCGGCGCTTTGGTGGATTATGGCACTAATCTACCAAAGTCAAGGGAGACCCATTCAATACAATAGGAGCATCACTGTAATGCCTGCCTAAGGCAGACGTTAAAAATGATGCTAAAAATGGCACAGTGAGATCTAGTAAATTTCACTGCGTCATTTTTCTTGGCTTCCTAAAGGGGGAACACCCCCTTGCATACATTTTGTTTGGCGCAGGAATAATGTGGCGCAATGCTTGCAGTGCACCACTTTGTAAATATGGCGCAACGAATATGCCTCCTTAACACCACATTAGCGTAAAAATAATGATGCTAATGTGGGGCAAGGAGGTGCTAGGGGCTGGTAAATATGTCCCTAAGTGCCAGGGTCTTCCTCTGAAGAGCACTACAGCTTGCATCCTGCATTGCCCTTGCCAGTGCTGCAATGACAGTACCAACATAACACCTAACTAGCACACTCCTACTCAGACTATTTCAGGCCACACAAAGCTATAATAATGGCACAAGAGGCTGGTATTATTCATTTTCAATGGAATTTGACTCAATAAACATGGTTGTTGTGCTCATCTCAAATTTAAACAGACAAGGCCACCATGTGGTTGACTGTCACTAGAGCTGGGTCTGACAATTAAGTGCTGGTGCACAGCACCAGAAACACTGGCTCAAATTAGGCACTGATATTTTGTAAACCACTAGCATGAAAATCATCCACCTTCTGGGAAGAAAAAGCTAATTCAAGTCACATAACCACAACCTATAACAATCTGTTGTAAGCTTTGGAGCCCGCATCTCTGAAATTCATCAATTGTAAATACCATTGCAACTGGACAATATTGCATTTATTTCCACAAATCTCTTTCTCTGCTCATCTGCTGTTCACAGTCTGAATAATCTGAATCTGACTGTCAGAAGAAGCATTTTATCTCATTAAATGAATCTCAGCTCAATGAACAATCTGCATATACATGTCAGCCTGAAACGCTGACTGTACCAGTTGCATGCCTTAATTTCATCTGTATCTTATTTTTGTCATCTGTATCTTATTTTAGTATTTATATAGTGCAGTGCAATCATGAGAGGACAAGTGTAGCACTTCACACAGAAAACAACAACTATGAGCAAGTGACAGCACATTGTTGTTTACACAGGATGTCAAACATACTAAACATGATGGGAGCAATGCTTACAATTTGTCTAACCATTGGCCTACACTTGGGGTAGAATTTGCAACCCTTTGTTCTTTTGCCCACCATGACACCTCAGTTTTGACTCAGCCATATGTATTCAGTCTTGTCCATGCTCCTAAATCAACAGTGCATTCTAAGCATCCTGGCCAGGTCCTCCTTTGAAATGGAACAGAAACAACTTGAGACCAGGATTGCTCTGATCGGAGTTTGTCAGTCCGGTGTAGCTTGGTTTCAGTGGCACAGTGAGCACAGGACCAATAGCTGGGCATGCCTGTGCCCCTTAGGGTGCTACATCAAATACACAACAGTTCATAGGGGAAATGGTTGCAATTTGCCTAACCCCTAACAATCGTTTGTGGTAGCAATTCAACCCATCATTCTTTTGCCCACCATGCTACCTCAGTTTGGCCTCAGCCAAATGCAAATCAGTTTTGACCCTGCTCCAGAATTAACAATGGAGCTGAACTGCTATGCCAGTACCTCATTGAAATGGAATACTAGCAATCCAAGACTGTTTTGCCCTAATTGTATCTCTTCAGTTGGTGTAACTTGTTCCAGATTCCACATTTGGGCATATCCCTGCCACTTAAGGCAGTACTTTGGTATGCTCATATCTGGGTCCCATGCTCATTGTGTCCAAAAAGGGTAAAACATTGAGGACAAGAAAATTAAGGTGATGCATGTCAGGAAAGTGAGCCTGAAAGTTAGGAAGGCAACAAATCATCGCCCAGTGGCTCCATTGCACAGACTAAAAAACAAATTGATCAAGATTACATCCTCATTCATACTCTAATGAAGAGTCACAGGAACATGCCATGCCCAGTGCAATCCAACAACTAACAGTAACAATGGGAACTAGAAAAGTTCACATGAGTTCTTCAAAGGTGTTGCAATCCATAAAGAGCATGTTTAATTGCTCATATCCTGCTAATTCTGAAGACATAGGGGGTCATTCTGACTCCCGCCGGGCGCGGTCAGCGCGCGCCCGGCGGGAGCCGCCAAAATACCGTACCGCGGTCGGAAGACCGCGGCGGGTATTTTGAGTTTTCCCCTGGGCTGGCGGGCGGCCTTCAAAAGGCCGCCCGCCAGCCCAGGGGAAAACGACCTTCCCACCATGAAGCCGGCTCGTAATCGAGCCGGCGGAGTGGGAAGGTGCGACGGGTGCTACTGCACCCGTCGCGTATTTCACTGTCTGCTATGCAGACAGTGAAATACAAGCGGGGCCCTCTTACGGGGGCCCCTGCAGTGCCCATGCCATTGGCATGGGCACTGCAGGGGCCCCCAGGGGCCCCGCGACACCCCCTACCGCCATCCTGTTCCTGGCGGGCGAACCGCCAGGAACAGGATGGCAGTAGGGGGTGTCAGAATCCCCAAGGCGGCGCAGCATGCTGCGCCGCCTTGGAGGATTCTGACGGGCAGCGGAAAACCGGCAGGAGACCGCCGGTTTTCCTGCACTGACCGCGGCCAAAGCGCCGCGGTCAGAATGCCCTGCGGGGCACCGCCGGTCTGTCGGCGGTGCTCCCGCCGACCCTGGCCCCGGCGGTCTGAGACCGCCGGGGTCAGAATGACCCCCTCAGTGTTCTGGTGGCTTCAAGGCTTCTATGTTAAACATCCAGTATGTGCATTATAAACCAATCAAAGGTATTAGCAAAGAATAAGGGTAACTGAAAAGTCCATTAAAGAAAATTATCATTAAAATATCAGATACTATTGAATGGGCATTTATCAGAAACCCACGGGCTGTGTCCTGTATTATTTGCCAATGAACACACTTAGGGGCAACCCAGTATTCAACTAGGAACTGGGAACAGACAATTTCTCACTTAAAAATGCTCCTAGAGGAATTGTTTAGATATAGTTTGTATACATATGATCCAGTCTTCAATTAATAAATAAGACAACTCCATACTGTTAAAATCCAATATATTACTCAATAGGATTCAGGAATTTCAAAAAATGTACAACAAATCCAACTGATGTCCATCTTATAAACAACAACACTGTATATAACCTCCCTGAATAATTTGCCAGCACCCCAGAGGACCTCAGATTAACCATGTCCTTATTGCCCATATCAAGTGCCTATAGCTACACCAGTCTTTCATTAGATTCCCTGGCACCGTGGAACATGTGAACAGAGCATTTGGAGGTGCTTTCTCCACACTGCGACCCTTGTGTCCTTTGAAACCTTCTGTTCTCCAACTTTCTCTGTTAGTTCTTGTTGTGTTACATTTAAGGCACATTGCGCTTGTATTGTATGTAACATTGTCTAATATTTTTTTTGTTTTGTGTGATGAACGTACCAGTGCTGTAAACTGGTCAAAGTGACACAGCTGAGAATCCTGTTATTCCCCATTGTGCGCATAACTGCTCTAAATCGCTTTGGGTGACATGTTAGAGAGTATAGGACGGAGTGACTTCTCAACTCTTGTCTTTCATATGTATGTTCTATGGACATTGAGCTCAAGTCCTGTGTGTGAGTCATCCTTTGTTACAGATGTACCTGAGACACAAGAGGTGTAGATTCGGTGGAGTCCTGTCAGAGAATCAAGGTGATTTAACTCCTAGGCTTCCTACGTGTGTTTTAGCCTTCTTTTAGCCCTAGGGCTCCACATTATGTGCAATACTAATTGTGTGTCTCTCGTCTCTTCTCCAAGACACCATCCCTGATGAAACATTAAACATGCCCTTACACTCCCAAGAAAGGGTGCCGAGGTTGACCAGGCGGTGCAGGCGTACCAGTGTTGTTTTTTCTCCTCTCTTCTCAAGTCCCCTTCTCTTTCGGGACACCTGCCGAGACCTCTGTGACTCTCCGGTACAGGTGTTCTGAGAGGTCAGGCGACCATTCAGCGCTCCTGCAGACATTGTGCTTTTCAAGTAAGTGGCAATAAAAGCATTCGTCAAGATGACAATCTTTCACAGAGTCATGACAATTTTGATACTAGCCTGCATAGCTTTCAGAGATTAGTCCATCCCCTTTCACATGTCACTGCTACATTATCTAGTCGCATTGTCAATCCGTACGTTTGATGGGCACTATAATGGGGTTGTTGCCTGTGGCCTTGTGCGAGTGACTATAGCTGCAGAAAATATGCCAACCAGACAAATAGTTAATGAGGACCAATAAGACACAGGAGGAGGTGAGGAGGATTCAAGCTTAATCAGTGTATCTGTCAAATCAAGCACTCAGTGCATGGTGCTGTCACAGCTGATATAGGTCAGACGCTGCTGGTGGGGCAAAATGGGAAAGACAAAGCAAAAGGTGAGGAAAAAGAAAACATTGAAAATATTTTTTACGTTTTTACGTTTGTATAGTTGGTTTGGTTTAGGAATTGCCCCAATTAGTTGCTGGTAGTCTTAATTACACTTATTTCAATCTGTCCTCATTGCAGTCCTCCTTGCAGTCATTACTTTTGAAGTAAACCATCCTCCAAGTCTGGAACAACCCAGAAGATTCTGAAAATGAAACCCCACCCACATTATAAGTGCCAGAAATGGTCTGGCATTGCCAGAATCGTCCTGTGAATTTCCAAGCTTCTCTCTGTCGCGTAGGCTCTCATTATCAAAATGAGACTACTGGATTTTGAGCAACAAGATCGTCCACGATGTGGGGGACTGCATCTAACCCACGGTGAATGACATTTGCCACTCTAAATCTGGGTTTTGCTCTGGCTAACTAGTAGCGCCTCATGTCTCCCAAATGGAAGAGACAATTGGGCAGCCGAGCGCATGACACCTTAGTACTTCTCAGGGAAGTCATGGTCACACAGGTCACAACCGGTTCTCTCATACACAGTGTGGTCTCATATATAAATGACAAAGGCCGTTTAAGTTTTAAAGATTGGTTTAATAAAATGACTGCATTTTAGATAGCAAAGCGTGAGCTGCAATAACCAGAACTATACAACACATTAAGATTAAAATAGTGGCGATGAGAGTGAAGCACAAGAATAAGGCTATCATAGTGCCGCTATATTATTTTCTCTCTAATTTATATTTCGAGCACAGCATGTGAAGCTCTAAGCCTGCCTTTCAGGTTCCCCCGGGAGGACATCAACCCTCATACCTGAGCAAAGGCCTGTAATCTGCATCAGCATCTGCAATGGGGCATTCAGCATCTAGTTGTAGTTCCCTGGCTGGAATCTCCCTCTTGACGTGTACTAGGACTAGGAAGTGTTTTTATAACTAACACGCAGATGTTCTAAGAAAATGTCCCTACTTAAGGATGTGTATTTTCTATGAATACTGGAGACTAAACTTCTACCACGTTTACCGGCAATGTACCAGACTGTAGCCTTGACTGAAGAACAGGGCGATCACGAATGCATTATTTGTGAACTAAGCTAAACAGTGTGATAGAAGAAATTAAAACAAGACCGTAAAAACTGGTTATTGTAAAATAACAGTGCGAAGCTGAATAAAATATATCTAGGGCAAGGTGCACAGCGGCCTAGTCTGTTAAACTAACGTGCATGAAGCTATATTAAAAATGGCTACACTACACCCTCCCCTTGTCGGTAGAAAGTGGTTTAAGCCAAAGCTAAAATGCCCTAAACTAAAATATATTTAAAAACAAGCATACTATTTGGCAATTTTAAAAATGAGCATGCGGCCAAAAGCCGAATTCAAAGGAAAATGTCAATTTAGGACAATTCCAAATCAAGCATCAGTCATGAAAAGCAGGAGATTCTCTACCTCGGCAGATGACAAAACCGGTAAATCCACACCAAAAACTACCAAGGAGCAGGTGTGTTTTATAGCCCCAGGGTCAGCCAAGGCGGCATCCCGTGCAGTGCCTATGAATGAGTTAATGGTAACTTCCTCCAGGAAGGGTAGCTCGTAATCAGCTTCTCTGAGCAAACGCAGCTGCATCGCGCATGTCTGGTAATGAACCCTCAACGAGAACATCAACAGATCAGCATCAATCACTGAGGGGAGTTGCTGTGAGAGACAAACTTCCAGTGCATGTTCAAAAGAGCACCAACGGCACCGAAACACAGGCTGCACACAATCCAAAACCGGTCTGAATGACAGAGACCAGTCACACCCCAAATGTTCCAGGAGTGTTGCTCGAAAGTGCTGCATCATGCGTTCATGACACAGCTGCGCTGATGGGAGCGCCTTTATTTGTCCTTGTTGCGGCGGTACAGCCATTGCGGAAAAACAACAGCAACAGCAAAATGCCGGCTAATGAAGCCAAAGTTATTGGAAATCCCTCAAAAATGCTTCCGAAAATTGAATGAATAGCCAAAGGTATTAAACCGAATATAGAGGAAAAGGTGTGAACAAAACCAATACCAACAGCTTTGAAAAAATGTGCTAATCCAGCTGTGCTGTACGCATTAAATATACATCCCACGAGTTCACCAAAGTGTCTTGGAAAGTTCGTATTTAACAGGGACTGTATTTCTGCCGATGACCTTGCCACCTGAAGTGCGTAGGTCTCGCATGCAGATGTAAGAGCCACATGCTTCTGAAACAATAAAGCCTTAAGTCTACTTAACTTGTCAAAATTCACCTTGGAAGTAGCAATGTGAGGCCAGATATCTGCTACCTCCCTAAATTTAGTGGGGGGAAACAACACGTTCCCGCAGCATGTAACGACCTTAGAGACCGAAACAACGTAAACTACTCCAGCCCGCATGCCACAACAGTCTTCAATATTGAGGATGTAGCTGCTGTTTGAAAGCACCTGGAACGTGTGTTTAAACAAGGGAACTGGAACTCCCTTCAGATAGCAAGCCAAGTTCGCAACCGAGGCATTACACGCCCCATGCAAGGACAGCTGCTTATAAATCATCGAATGGCTGACTGAAGTCTCGCATTCACTACCGCTAAGAAAGACCTTGATTCATTTGTACGAGAAGGGAAGCTCCCACACCTCATGGATGTAACTATCTCCCAACTTTTCATATCTGCCTACCGGAACATGTTTCAAACAAGAAGTGAATTGTAATGTAGAAATAGGCTGATTAATAACCCTGAGTATCAACCACTCTGCTGAAGGAATCTCGGCCACAGTAAAAGGCAATCTTTCTATCTTTTCAATGTTAAGCATGACATAAGTTGCCTCCTTTTTAGCCATTAGTTGTTGTTTTCACATCAAATTAAAGGAAAAAAATATTTCCCTGGCACTGATGTGCTGCCAGGGAAGACGACCCGCCTTCAGTGTCTGGAGTGTCCAACCCAACTGCATAATGGACCTGGTCTGACTCTGTCCATGGTATAAAGAAGACGTATCAGATCATATAATGTCTATAGCAGAAGAAACAATATTGTTAATTGTATATATCCAGTTGGACAAGGTGTGAATCCCATTATCCACAACAGCTATTGCCTTTTTCAGATTTTCCTGATCTATCTGCCTTAACTGGGCTGCAGCCACTTGTTGGGAAAGTTTCCATATTTCATTGTATACCTCATACAAGAAACGCTTCCTACGTGGTATCTTTGGGCCTGACAAAAAATCTTGTAAGTCAGTGTTGTTAGACAGGAGACTGAGATGTGTCTTAACCGTGTCTAGTGAGGATGATTTTAGCCACTGTTGGCACAATTTTCCTACACTATATGTTGTAATTATGTCAGCATGTTCTGGTGACATATAGCGAGGGTCTGGCCTACTCGTTCGGAAACCCCTGAGGAGGTGACAAAACTTTGATGACACCCGTTGGTATCTATAGGCAGCAATAACCACCCGCCTGGATGTGTCAGTAAAGCATTAAATGTACCATTCTGGACCCACTCATTAAGCTCACTAAAAGTTGCATTTGTGTACTTTTGCCAGTTATTAAATTTTGCAGGGGCAGGTATACTGGGCATGTTTAGTTCTCTAATTGTTGCGAAGCCTAAACAACTTGTCTGTTGAACCATTTCATTTAAAAAGATCATTTGAACGGGGATGAGACATGCTCTAAACAATGTTTCCCTACCCTTGGTCTGCCAATTTTTTGTTCCCCAAACACTTTTCAAATCAACAGTCTTTGACCAATATTCAGCACCTTCAATTGATAACTGGGAAACAAAGGAGTCCGAATATATAAATTTTTTGTTGGTCAATAACATATGTTTATCCCTAGTCAGAGTTACCTTAAAATAATATGACTCAGCATTTTTTTTATGATGCCCAGAAAAATATGCAAACTTTTCAAAATAAGTTTTTGAACTCCCTTACGGGGGAGTTGGGCAATGTTCCCATTGTGTATAATCAAATATTGTTTTTGGACTGCTCGCTTTATGTATGAAGTGGTGCCCATAATAATTAAAGCAAAACATGTCACCATAATTTTCTTTAAACTGATAAGCATTTTCATAGACAGTATAATATTGCAATTCTGTCATCATTGAATCAACTGTTTTCACATCCCAATCATCAGATACAATGCCTGGTATAACTATATCGTTCATGGATAACTTTAACGCATACGGTATTTGAATAATTTCAGTGGGATCATATATATCAAACATTACTTTGTCCCACACAATCCCATCATGAATTAGCACTGCAGAAATGTTCACAAAAGACAAGTCTCTTCGAATCTTATGTGATGAAAAGTGTGGTTTCAAAACCTCCTCCACCTGTTCAACCGCTGATATCTCGGGAAGGAAATGACCATGTATTAACAAGAAAAAGGTAATGACAAACCCAATCCAAAGCAGAGAGGCTAGGACAGTCAAGGAAAGCCACACATAGTTCCATGGAAAAATGAAATATGTTTCTTCAAGCCAATGTATTAGCTTATGTGCACCTGATAGCTCAGCTGTCGAAGTGGCAAACGAGTCCGTTAGACCGTCGTTGTAGGCGGCAAAATAACCAGAGGCTGTTCGTGCAAATGGCATAGCCGTGGCCAACGGTGGAGTTGGTGTTTCCTGCGGTGGTACACTGTAAACAGGACCATCCGTCTGGCTTGTAGTCATAGTGACTTGATCAAATGTTTCAAAATTACTTGTTGTTAGTGGAACTAAGGCAAGATCAGCATCTACCCTCACCAAGCTCGGAGAGGTATCAGCGTTGGTGTAAACAACTTGAAGCAGAACTTCTTCTCCAGTAGTGAGAGGGTTTTTGGAACTACTGGACCTTTCCTCTTTGTCGGCTGTGTAGAATCGGCCACATGTTGTAGTTTGACATTGTCTATGGAAACAAAGCGATTTTCTTATGGCACCTGGCAACGGTGGTAGAATAACAGTTCTGGTACCGTGTATCCCCAACACAGGGACTGGTGCTCGATAAGAAGGGACAAATTATTTTTTCACTGTGACCTTTTCACGCACAAGATCCCCAACTCTGGGAATGCAGCTGGTAGGTGTTAATGGCACATCCTTAATTCCTGTGGCGGCAGCACTTTTAGAAGAGTTATCTTCACGGAACTGTTGTAATTCTTGTAAAACTGTGACACGATCATTTATGCCAAAAGGTGTGTCCGCTGCCTCCACACCAGGACCATCAAGATCCGGAACAAACATTTGTGTCCCGAACAGGCACTCAAATGAAGTACGACCCCCCAGGGACCTTCTAGGCAGGTTATTTAGTGCTCTCTGAACTCCATATAGGTGGTTTAGCCAACTACGATCCGTACCTAAGAATCTGGCCGTTAAGGATTGCTTTAAATTGCGGTTTAATCGCTCCACGACAGAATTTCCCTCAGGATGAAATGGAGACGAGTACTGGAGTTGGACCCCCAACGAAAAATCAGGGCCCTGGTCCGAATGGAATGCCGCAACTGCATATGTACCGACAAAGACTCGCAAATCTTTAATAACAGTCCGAGTGTCAGCAGAGCGTTGTGGCCACACCCACACAAATCTGGAGCAAGAATCAACAGTGACTAATATATATTTGTATGCACTATCAGGTATTAATGGACTGCAATGATCCAAGTACACACATTCTAATGGTCTATTTGAGATTAAGAGGGGTGTCTGCGGCGGGCGCTTAGCCGTTGAAACTTTAACTTGTTGACAGATGTCACAACAAAGGACATACTGCATAGTCTCTTTATAGAGACCAGGCCACCAATAACGGGCCTGCAAGAGTGAAATTGTAGCCGCCACGCCAGCATGTGCAGATGCCACCCCTTCATGCGCTGCTTTAATCAATTGTGGTCTTACATCTTCATTGGGGATGTCGCGTACGCCTACGCCTGGAATTTTAACTTCAGCGTTCAGCATACTTCCCATCAAGTATTGATATTTATTAGGAAATCCTTTAGGATAAGGCGTACCATCAACCGTAGCTTTTATGGCAGCCATAATGTCTGTGTCTGGTTTGGAACTCGAACGAGTCACTGCAGCTACAGTGGCAACAGCCATTGCCGACTTTGCGGCTTCATCAACCAAAGTATTTCCAGCAATGTGTATTCCAACGCACTGGTGTGAAGTGCATGCACAACATGGACTTTGGGTAGCTTCTCTTTCAGGTCTGCTACCTTCCCCCACAGGAGTCTGTGTTTTATGTTGTTGCCTTTTGAATCTCTGAACCCATTCAAGCGCCAGTAATGCAGGTATTCATTAAAAGACTGGACGCAATAATATGAATCACAAACAATCAGTGTGAACTGTGTCGGATTCGTATGTTCTAGTGCCATCAGTAGAGCTTTTAGCTCAGCCAATTGTGCTGTACAATCCCCTAAGGTCTGTGTATAGGTTTGTTGGGGATAGAATTTCTCCCCCTCCATATAGCTGCTCACGACCGCACATGCAGCAGAATATTGATGTTTAGTTCCAATCGTTGGTTGTGCAGAGCCATCGGTGTACATGACTACATGGTATTGATCAATAGGCAAGGTGTCTTTGGGAACTGGATATTCTACTTCATATTGTAGAAATTCTTGAGTTTGTAACTTTGGGTCGAAAATGTAGTCTATATCAGTGGCTGTTAAAGACGTAGCCCATTGTATCCATCGTGGATGAAGTCCTTTTGCGTTCGGGACGCTAGCTTTTGTAACAGCCTCTAGGGCCGGAATAGGAGAAATGACAACAGTGCATTTTCCTTGGGCAAGAGGTCTTTCTTTAATAGCCATCTGCACAGCAGTGAGAATTTTCTCTGTGGGTGCAATGCGTTGTTCAGCAGCGGAATACAAGTGTGATATGTATGCAATCGGGACTGTCTCACCTTCATTAAATGTGACATAAGTAAAACCGATGGCCCCAGCTATTACCCTGATGACCAAATGTGTCTTATTGTCCCGTGTGTGTAAATGTTTTGCTGCTAGCATATGTGCCTGTAACTCTCAAAGAGTATGTGTATGTTCAATTGTCCAGAATTTGCTTGAAAAATCAGGACGTATTAACTCATATAAAGGTTTTATGAGTGTAGCATAATCAGGAATGTATGTTCTGCCAAAATTTAGAAAGCCATTAATGATTGTAGTTTTTTAATCGTATTTTGTGGTTGCAATAGTGCACATTTTTTTTAAAATGGTGGCACTAGGCTCTTCCCTTCATTCGACAGCTCATATCCCAGGAACAGGACGCTGAGGAAGGCAATTTTTGACTTTTTGAAGTTAAATTTGTAGCCGAGTTCGGCAAACCCTACAACAATGCGGGCTACCCTTCTTAAATGTTGTAGTAACTTGTCATCCGTGATATATATATCGTCCACATATGACAAAGCTTCAGGGTCTATCTCGTGTAAAATAGCAGTCACACGAGCTGCAAACAGTCCTGGGCTGCTCTTATACCCCTGAGGCAAACAACAGAATTTTTTCAGGGAGCCTAGTGCGCTAAAGCTTGTTAAGTCCCTGCTTTCAGGCGCTATATTCTGGCAGAAGAACCCATTTGAGATCTGCAAAGTCGTTTTATATTTTTTCTGCACAATGTTGCTCATTAGTGCAGTGCTATGTGAATTTTGTACAGCATATGTACGTGTATGTCCGTTTAAATGTCTGTAGTCTAAGACTATTCTGTATGAATGGTCTGGCTTAGCTATAGGGAATAAGGGGTTATTCATCGGTGAGACACAGGGTTCAATCACACCCTGGTATTCTAATTGCGTAAGTATCTCTCTCACCGGTGCCCTTGCTTCATGTTTTATTGGATACTGCGGTTGTGGCTGAGGTTCACTTTTAATGGGAATGACATGGTTTGGAGAATCCCTATCCCACCCTATGTGATTTCTATATAATGCAGGTGCTTGTGCTAGAGCCCATTCTATAGAATAGAACTCAGCGAGTTCCTCTGGAACAAGGGGCGAGAAGGAAGGTTTAATAACCTCTTCTCCTTATGGGCAGGTGTGGACAAAATCAAGCGGCCAATCTTGTTCGGCCAACAAAATGTCATATATTTTTACTACACGGTCCCAATAGATTGCGTGTATGGTGCGTTCAATGTCTCCTTCCAATTGCAGATTTACTCTATACAACCTATCGGGTTTGGAGACACGCATGTCCGCTGTTTCTACTTGTATAAAGTCATCAGTTGCTTCCACCTCCAGATGCTCTAGAAGATTCCGGCGAACTATTGTGACTACTGCTGTATAGCAGTGCTAGAGCCCAGTTCTTGTTCTTCAATAGAACCCTCTTCCTGAGTGGCATGTCTGACTGAGACAGCTGACACTTTTTTCTTTTTAAATTGATGTTTTTGTTGTACTTGTTTCTCTTCCTTCTTAACAGAAACCTCCGAAGAGCGTTGTGATTCCTGTCTCGGTTACACGTACTCTGTTCTCCGCTCTGATCACCCACCTCTCTCATTTCTCTTTTCTGATGAGTCCTGAAAGAAACGAGATTGGTGTGTATCAGTATATTGATATCTATCAGGCGTTTTTATATTCTCTCTATTCCTGAGATTATATCTATTCTGTGGGGTCTCCACTTGTGGAGATTCTCCCCTTTCTTTTTTAGGTATTTTTAGTTTTTTTGCTCCCAGCGTTTCTTATTACCCTCAGGTTGTTGTTTAGTATTGTCTTTATTAATTTTATCCTGAAATTGAGGTTTTTGTGGTCTAGCCCCAAGGCTATCTCGACCGATACTGGAATATGTTTCCGCTATTATTTTAGGCAGCTCTCGCTCCTGATCTTGTTGCGGAATGTCACGGAGCCGCATGCGCACTGCAAGTGCAACTGCTTCCCCTTTAAGGTTACTTAGGATAATTGAAGAAACTGTGGCAAAGTTGCCAATCAGTTGCATTCCCAAATCTAGGGCCGGGGCAGCCCTGTATTCATCTTGAATTTGTTTAAGCACTTCCGTTATGTTGGCTAGTATCGGTGTACCGTGTGCCGTTGTACAGAGTGTGGCAAATACCGTGCTCCATGTATTACAGTGTTGAACTGTAGGAACCATCCCAAAGGGCAAGCACATAGTTAATTATCTATGTTTATCTTGAGGTCCCGTATGGGGAAATACTGCCTCCAGCGTATTAATTTTTTTTGCTAGCCAAAATGTGAGTCTCCTCTAGTTTGGCTGAGACTTTACCCATAGTAGAGTGTACAGTCACCGGATTTATACCTGATGTTACTGCATGTGGTTGTGCTGGAGCAGCACACGCTGGGTTTGTATTTAGTGTCTGCATCACAAATTGTACTAATCGTCTGCATATTGCTGTTAACTCAATACATAAGTGTCGAACCTCAGCTACCGCCATATTCACAGCCGCAGGATGAGGTGTATATGTGACCAAGAAAGGCCAGGTAGGACCATCATTACTTAGTGGACCTAACCTTACTGGTAATATTGTATGGGGTAGGGCGCCATCAAGCCAATTATTATGTTCTTGATAAGAAAGAGGTATCTCTAAGAATGCGTACGGCCTGTATTGCCCAGGCGCGGTCGCAACTGTATATGTATGAAATGTATTTGTGTTCCCATCAACTGCTGGAAATGTGACCCAAGAGTAAAAAAGCTCTGTTCTATAGGCTGCGTGAGCGTCCACCACAAACGTGGCAGCACCTCCCTGTGCAGTCAGACCATGTGCTAGTAAATGTGTTGTAAGAGGTTGTCTCATGTTGAGAGCTATTTGTACAGCCTGGGGATTCGCCATCATATAAGCACGAAGAGTTCAGAGAAGGCACACCAAAACGGGGTTGTTTCCTTTTAAGGTTCAAGCTTGAACTCCCGCCAGCTGAAAAATAGAATTACCTGTACGGCGGTGGTGGAAATCCTCAGTACCACGGACGTCTCCGTATATGGAACTGAGGGGTCATTATATAAAGGTGAGACCGAGATATGCCGGTGGACCCGAAAATTAGAGCCTGACCAAACGTTGGTGGCGCCATGTCGCGAAGGCTCTCATTATCCTAATGAGACTACTGGATTTTGAGCAACAAGATCGTCCACGATGTGGGGGACTGCGTCTAACCCACGGTGAATGACACTTGTCACTCTAAATCCGGGTTTTGCTCTGGCTAACTAGCAGTGCTGTATCTCTCCCAAATGGAAGAGACAATTGGGCAGCCGAGTGCATGACATCTTAGTACTTCTCAGGGAAGTTGTGGTCATTCAGGTCACAACCGGTTCTCTCATACACAGTACGGTCTCATATAAAAATGGCAAAGGCAGTTTAAGTTTTAAAGTTTGGTTTTATAAAACAACTGCATTTTAGATAGCAAAGCGTGAGCTGCAATAACCAGAACTATACAACACACTAAGATTAAAATAGTGACAATCAGAGCGAAGCACAAGAATAAGGCTATCATAGTACCGCTAGATTATTTTCTGACTAAGTTATATTTCGAGCACAGCATGTGAAGCTCTAAGCCTGCCTTTCAGGTTCCCCCGGGAGGACATCGACCCTCATACCTGAGCAAAGGCCTGTAATCTGCATCAGCATCTGCAATGGGGCCTTCAGCATCTAGCTGTAGGTCCCTGGCTGGAATCTCCCTCTTGATGTGTACTAGGACTAGGAACTGTTTTTATAACTAGCACGCAGATGTTCTAAGAAAATGTCCCTACGTAAGGATGTGTATTTTCTACGAATCCTGGAGACTAAACTTCTACCACGTTTACTGGCTATGTACCTGACTGTAGCCTTGACTGAAGCACAGGGCGATCAAGAATGCATTATTTGAGAACACATTGCTGAACTAAGCTAAACAATGTGATAGAAGAAATTAAAACAAGACCGTAAAACTGGTTATTGTAAAATAACAGTGCGAAGCTGAATAAAATATATCTAGGGCAAAGTGCACGGCGGCCTAGTATGTTAAACTAACGTGCATGAAGCTATATTAAAAATGGCTACACTACATCTCAAAGGCTAAGGAGGGCTGATAGATGGGATTGTACTGACTATGATGAGGACAATGTAAACTAAGAGCAATGAAGACTACCAGTAAGTAACTGGGGCATTATCCCTACATCTCATGTCTTTATTCCAGTCATTACTTTTTGAGGTTTACCAAAGTAAGAAATCCTTTGACTGTTACTCTTTAATAATTACCATTTTTGCTGTAAGTATGTACACGTGTGTGTTACTTAATGCACAATAAACAAAGTGGTACTGTACAAAAATAGTAATGAAAAACATGTTTCATTGTTCAGAACTTAAGTGACTTCAGAATCCCAGCACCAAAGTAAGCTCATTTCCATTACATTTTTAAATCTGTAGTGCTTCACAAATATGTTGCCTGAAGACCAAGTTGGAGCCCTACAGATCTCATGAATGGAAACAACCTGCAATTCAGCCAGGATGCCATCTTCCATTTGAAGACCTGCCCTGTACCACATTATGATGAAAGTCACCTTGGTTTGCCTGTATGATTGTAGTCTTAATCCATTTGCTCAGGGTTTTTCAAAATCACTCCATCATCAAAGAACCTAAAGAAAGGGGGTGAAATAGTAAAGCTAAATTCTCCCCAATTCTACAAACAGTTGGTATGACAACTATAAAAAAAAACCTTATGGGGAGCAAATTTAAGATGTATTCATTATAAAGTCTAAAAGGGAGGGTTGTGTAAAGACCTTAGAACAGAAGTAATTGTCAAGCACTAACCTGTCCATCCCACGGAGACAGAATGCTGACCCAAGTTGCATGTACCTAACTCCACCTAAACGTCACATGCCTCCCACTTACTTGTACATAATTGGCATGGGAACGTTCCGGGGAAAAGGGGATGGATGAGAGAGAGAGAGAAAAACACAGACGTCGCTTGACAGGATCAGGATGGCTAGCTGTGTTCTACAAAGATATCTCCTATGATGAATTAAACATTTAGTCAAATAACACTTTTCATGTAACCGATATACTAAAACTACTCTTCGCCTATTCCACCAAACCAGGTGCACCTTTCAGGGCGACAAATGCAAAAAGAACAAATGATGAACGGAATGCTGAACAATGTCAAACATTCACCCCCAGTACAAAAGATCTGGGCCTAAATCCATCGTTTTTTTGCTGCCCATGCCATTCCAGTTTGGACCCAGCCATATGCAAATCAGTCTTGACCCTGTTCCCCATGGGAACAGTCCAGCCCGAACTGCCAGGCCAGGTCTTCCCTGGACTGGAAACAAGCATCTTGGGACCGGTTTCAGGGTTTCACCCCTCATCAGCCATGCTCTCTTGAATCCAGTGGCATGGGAAGCACAGGACCCACGTCTGGGCATACCCTTCCCACTTAGGGTGACAAATGCAAAAAGAACAAATGATGGACGGAATGCTGAACAATGTCAAACATTCACCTCCAGTACAAAGATCTGGGCCTAAATCCATCGATGTTTTGATGCCCATGCAATTCCAGTTTGGACCCAACCATATGTAAATCAGTCTTGACTCTGTTCCCCATAGGAACAGTCCACCCGAACTGCCAGGCCAGTTCTTCCCTGGACTGGAAACAAGCATCCTGGGACCGGTTTCGGGGTTTCACCCCTCATCAGCCAGGCTAGCTTGAATCCAGTGGCATGGTAAGTACGAGACCCACAGGACCCACGTCTGGGCATACCCTTCCCACTTATGGCGACAAATGAAAAAAGAACAAATGATGGACGGAATGCTGAACAATGTCAAACATTCACCCCCAGTACAAAGATCTGGGCCTAAATCCATCGTTTTTTTGCTGCCCATGCCATTCCAGTTTGGACCCAGCCATATGCAAATCAGTCTTGACCCTGTTCCCCATGGGAACAGTCCAGCCCGAACTGCCAGGCCAGGTCTTCCCTGGACTGGAAACAAGCATCCTGGGACCGGTTTCGGGGTTTCACCCCTCATCAGCCAGGCTAGCTTGAATCCAGTGGCATGGGAAGCACGGGACCCACCTTTCAGGGTCCTCTTTCCCACTTTTGATGGCTCTCCCCTCTCTCCGGGGATCTTCAAGAAACAGTATGGAACCTGCAACCAGATACAATGTTTAGCCTTCTATACTATCTACATGTATTCCCACTGTGATCCCAAGTCAATGTGGCCCCACTGGAAGACCTACCAAAAGTGTTCCAGGAAAGGGGATGGATAAGAGAGAGAGAGAAACACAGACATCGCTTGACAGGATCAGGATGGCTATCTGTGTTCTATGAAGAGAAGATATCGCCTATGATGAATTGAACATTTAGTCAAATAGCACTTTTCATGTAACTGATATACTAAAACTACTCTTCGCCTATTCCAACAAACCAGGTGTATCTTTCAGGGTCCTCTTTCCCGCTTTTGATGGCTCTCCCCTCTCTCAAGGGATCTTCAGGAAACAATATGGAACCTGCAACCAGGTACATTGTTTATCCTTCTATACTAGCTACATGTATTCCCACTGTTTCCCGAGATCAAAGTGTTCCAGAAATACAGTGTATGTCTTACATTTTGGATCTTAATGAGACTTTCTAAACCACAGTCACACTCACAATATTAGACATATAACAGGCAATAAAGAATGAAAATCAATTCTTAAGTATTTCAATTTTTCAAATATTCAGGGATTCATAAGCACAACGTGTTAGTATCAGAAAGAACACTGTTCAGTGTTTTAACCACACTGGGAGCACAGGGTTAATATACTAAAGCTCACTTTCATATGTAATTGATGTCATCACTGTTACATCACAGTGACAATTGGACATGAAAATAACAGACTTTGACTTACATTTTGAAACTAGTGCATGCCAAGCAATTAGTGTTCTTTATCATAGGCAATGATTGGTATCACAAAAATGCTACATAAAACTAAACTATAACAAACATGTTTATAGTACATCAGTAAAATTAACAATTATCCAACATGTGCTCAAATCTGTATTGTCATTGGGAACTAACAACAATGAGTGTTATTATTCGCAGACAGCAAGTATTCAAGTAATCGAGGATACTGATAATATGCCCTTGTGGTGTGTGTTGCCCATCTGAACATTGGGCAATCAACTATCAAATGTAATCAGTAAGGAGCATTTCAAGAGTGTGCAGCTCATTACCATTTTTATGATGCTAATCTTCTTGATCTCTTCTTTTCTAGGATGGACATCTTCGACACTGGGCTGTGGAATAGACGACCCAGGAACAAGCAAGGAGGAGCAGAGAATCCCACTCTGCATCTGAAGACCTCTAACAACAAGCAAGTCCCACAACGCTGGTGTTGCTTTAAATACCTGCTGTACCTGGCCACACCCCGTCTGAGTCATAAGGCTGCTACATCTGCCCACACCCAGTCTGAGTCACAATGATGCCACAGGATTAGGCAAGACGTTGTACATGTGTGCCCCAAATTCCTTCCCAAGTTCTAAAACAATCATTGGCTCAAGTAAACATTTCTCAAAGGCAACAACAATAATTTTCCTATGCAAGGCAGGTGATTTGTTTAGAGGCACACTTTACTTAATTCCAGATGTGGGTTCTGGAGCATATTTGGGTTTGCAGGCCCGACAGTACATTCCCAAAAAAGAAAATGAATCTGTGAAACCTGTGAAATTGGTTTTGACAATAAAAACGTCTGCCACTGATGCCTCACACAAACTCACTATGAAGGCAAACCATTCTGATTTCAAAGTGTAAAATGACAGATTAAGGTGAAGTTCATCTAGTAAGAATTTCTGTACTGAGGAAAAAGTACAATATGGAGCTGATAAATCGGGAGCAAGACACCACTCATCAAAGAGACGTTGTGTTTGTTATACATTTTTAAGTTAGTTATGGTCCAGGAAATTTGAATAGTTGTAATAAATTGAACTCGAAGACTCTAATTAAATAATCTCAACCTTTCAATTCCCAAAGAGAGTCTGAGAAGAGGAGGAAGAGATGAAAGTCTGAAAGGAGAAGGGAAAAAGGAAGTTCCCAGGAGGGTGAGAAGCCAGAGCTTTCACTACAGGAACCAGGTGTGGAATGGCCCATGTGTAACCACAAAAGCTATCCAACTTGATGATTTCCTTCTGTCTATCCTTGCCATTTGAACTGGCATGAAAGACGATTTAGAGAGGTCCCCCAACCTATTTGACTGCAATCCATTGTTTAAAACAAAGGTTGCTGAGGATGCCTAGTTACCCCTTAGAATATGTTCTCCATATTCAGCCACCATTTAGGTTCCTGTATAGTCCTAGGTTAAACAGTTACTTATGTCTCCAGTGAATGTTTGTTAGGGAGTAGAACTTGTGCATGTGCCACAACAGTAAAAAGAGATAAAATCTTAACACATTGAACAATGAACTCATAGGCTGCCATATGTCATTGGATCTCCATCCAGGTACTGGCTGGTGCTTCCTACTTGTTCTGTAATTTCTTTCAAATTCTTCTGTAAAAAAGACCTTCCCCAGGTATGTCCAACACATTTCTCCACAAGCTAAAGTTTGAATCAAGAAGAAATCCCAGCTTGTTGATTACTGCCTTTGTTTGGTGTAAGATGCAAAGTGTCTGATCCCTGGATGGAGCATGAAGTAGCCAATCATCTAGGTACAAATAAAATGGGATTACTTGGAGATGGAGATGTGTAATCAACAGTGCTGCCACTTACATAGACTCTTAGCACCAATTGAAGACCAAAAGGTTGAACCATGAACTGTCTGTAAGGGCTGGAATAATCATTAAATGATTTAACAGGATCAAAGGATTCATTCTCTGAAGTGTCTCAATTTGTAATTGGATATCCTGAACAAAACTGTTCAACTCCCTCAGGTCTATCACCAGGCAAAAACCTTCCATGGCCTTTTGGACTCGAAATACTATGGAGTAGACTCCCAGACATCAGCTCCATCTTGGAGTTGAAAAGATTGCTCCCTTCTGTATCAAAGCAGATATTCCCTCTAGAAAAGCCTTTTTCTTAAAAGGGATTGCATAGGAATGATCCTCTATGGCCTTTGCCAATGCATAAATCTCGAGTTGGTATCCCTTCTTTATTATTTGCAGAACCCACTTATCCATAGTTATCACTTGGGACTCAAAGAAGACTTGAAGTATCTGCCCTCCAACCTTTTATGACCATCTTCTTCTCTCATTCCGTCATTGTCAGGACAGCTGATTCCTGGGCACCTCATAATGGAATGATGATGATTACCATTGGATTTGGAAAGTTTAGACATTCCCTGCTGTATTCCAAATGCCTGCCTAAACACAAATGTTAGTTTTGATGATTTTCAATGTTGAGACAACTCTTTTCTATATTACAAAGAATATTTCCTTTCTTTAAACAGGCAATGTAAATTGTCCTCCAACTCCAAGCCAAATAGTCTAGAAGCTACAAATGCCATTCATAATGCATTGGCTCTCTGTGCTGTATTGTGTGTTTCAGTACTTTATATAACGTTTGCAACGTGCAGCAATCGATGCTCCACATACCAACTCTGTAAATCTGACAGTATCAAAAGACATATGAGATAACAGCTCAACATGTTGTATATTAAAGTAAATTAATTGATTTTGTTTTTCAAAAAATATATATTAATTAAATGTAATGGTAAAAACGGAATGTAAATAAATATGATTTTATGGCACAACATTTCAATAACTTTATTTAAAAATAAATGTAACTATTTTCAATACTAATAATGAAAATATAAAACGAAATACTTATAATTAATTCTTTAGAAATAATTTTGAAATTTGTAATAGAATGAGAACAGAATAAGATGGTGCATCATGATACAGAAATTACCTTCCTTAAAATAAGAAATGATAGGATTAAATTTGTTTGCTTTTGTTAAACACCGAGGTTGTAATACATTGTCTCTTGTATTGTACAGTATTCTCTTGAGTACTCAGTAAGAAGATAATCTGGCCTTATAAAAAGATAAAGACACTTAAAGGTTGTTGCCTTTTTACTAATTAGGAAAATTGAATGTATTTATTATTAAAATGGGCAACCAGGAGCATAACTGCATCTTGTCACTGTAGGAGTAAGAATATTGGTTACAAGCAAGTGATGAGTGAGCTGGTGATTACATTCATTGGGCTGGAGTTTGAGTCCAATGGGTTACATAGCATACATGTGATCATACAGAATTAATACTGCAAGATGGATAGAGGTTGTTATGGCAAGTGCACAGGCATGAAGTCAGATGGTGCTTAGTAGAAAAGGTGTGGTTCAAACAAATGTTTCACAAAATGCACAAGGCTGGAAGAGTGGCAAATGGGCTGGGATAATGCCAAACCAGTTTCAGTCTCTCTCGAATTCTCCCTCTCTCTCTCTCTCTTTTTATCTTGGCAAGAAAGAAATGCCTTCTGATTCTCAGAATAGAACAAAGACTGGTAATTTCTAAACTCAGGCCCATATTTATACTTTTCGACGCACAACTACGCCAACGCAGTTGTGCGTCAAAATATTTAACGCCGCTAACGCCATTCTGAAGCGCCATGCGGGCGGCGTATTTATTCAATGACGTTAGCCGGCGTTAGCCGGCGCTGCGGAGTGGTGTGCGTAAAAAAAAATGACTTACACCAGGCAGCGCTGGCGTAGGGGAAAATGGAGTTTGGGCGTAAAAAAATGGGGCAAGTCAGGCTGAGGCAAATTTTTCGCCTCAACCCGATTTGCGTCATTTTTTTTCACTCCCAACCCCCATTGAAATGACTCCTGTCTTAGCAAAGACAGGAGTCATGCCCCCTTGCCCAATGGCCATGCCCAGGGGACTTATGTCCCCTGGGCATGGTCATTGGGCATAGTGGCATGTAGGGGGGCATAAATCAGGCCCCCCCTATGCCACCCAAAAAAAAAAAAAAAAATACCTACCTGAACTTACCTTAAGTTTCCTGGGATGGGTCCCTCCATCCTTGGGTGTCCTCCTGGGGTGGGCAAGGGTGGCAGGGGGTGTCCCTGGGGGCATGGGAGGGCACCTCTGGGCTCCTTCCGAGCCCACAGGTCCCTTAACGCCTGCCCTGAGCAGGCGTTAAAAAATGACGCTAACAAGGGTAGACGTCATTTTTTTTGACCCGCCCACTCCCGGGCGTCATTTTTGCCCGGGAGTATAAATACGACGCACATGCCTCAGAGTCATTTTTTAGTAGGGAACGCCTCCCTTGCATATCATTAACGCAAGGAAGGTGTCCACGCTAAAAAATGACGCAAACTCCATGAACTTTGACGCTCGACGCGTCTAGCGCCAAAGTATAAATATGGAGTTAGTTTTGCGTCGGATTTGCGTAAAAAAAAACTACTCAAATCCGGCGCAAACAGAGTATAAATATGCCCCCCAGTATCTTGTGCACATTTCAAAAATGCATTCTTCAGACCCATTTTTATTTTAATTGCTTCATGTCCAGTACATATGATGACCCAATGCAGGTTTCAACCAAATTGCTGGATTGTTGGTTGTGAGCATCACATGATTTATTTGGCTGTGACAAGAAGGGTCTGAGGAATGTAACAGTATGTTACTTTTGTAAATCTGTGTTCGGACACAGATTATGAATGAAAAAATTGCTGTTTTTTCCAACTTATTTTTAGTTTCTCAATAATTAGTTTATTTAGGAAAACTATATACACTCGATACAAATTACACCATGGTGAATTAAGATATCTCTCTAGTTTTCAGAAATGTATGGAATTTAATGGTTCACCCATGGGTTTCATACTTGATTCCACATAAAAATGCAAGTAGTTTGGAATTACAAAAAATAAAGAAATGGACTACCAGATAAAAAAATCTAATAACTGTGGCAAAAAAAGTGTTTTCCTTTACAGTTCTGCTCCTTCCTAAAAGCTGGGAAGATGGAGATAATAGCATAGCAAACCTTTTGTTTATGCAGTTTTAACAAAAACATGTGTATTCTTGACAACAGTACTTTGTTTCCCATTTTTCCAACAACAAAACAAAATGTTGCTATATTTTGAGCTGTTTTCTCCATTTCCTCTGGGGGAATCTACAAACTAGGTTATGTTTTGATTCTCAAATATGTGGAAAAAAAGGGTACCGATTTAGCCTAGTTAGCCATTGTGGAAAAGAGTTTAGAGTGTATGAGCACAAAGAGCCCACTCGTCAACATAAAGACTAAGCACTGTCAAATAGAAAGACTGTTTGTATGTGTTCGAAATTGGGTTTTTGGTTGGCAGTCAGGTTGCCCTCTGTCCAAGCAAGAACCCTCACTCTAGTCAGGGTAAGTCACACACAATCCAAAATCAGCCTGTGCTCACCCTCCGGTATCTTGGCACGAGCAGTCAGGCTTAACTTAGAAGGCAATGTGTAAAGCATTTGTGCAATAAATCATACAACACCATAGCATAACACCACAAAAATACACCACACAGTGTTTAGAAAAATATATAATATTTATCTGGGTATCTTCAGGTCAAAACGATCAAAGTTGCAATACGAATTTGTAAAGATATCACTGAAAAGTGATATAAAGTGTCTTAAGTCTTTAGAAAGGAAACAAAGTCTCTTTCAAACACAAAGTACCTGGTTTCTGGTGGAAAATCTCCTCAGAGGGCCACAGGAGAAGAGGTGCGTGGAAAACTGGTGTGTGCGTCGATTTCTCCTCGGCACACATGGACTTGCGTTGTTATTTTCCACGCGGGGAGTCGGGCGTAGTTTTCCGGCGCGCGGACAGTCTCTTACTGTGGTTTGCGGGGAGTACCAGATGTCCCGGGTCTGTGCGTGGATTTTCCTGCTTGTTTTCCGGCTGCGCGTCGTTCTGCGGGGCTGCGCGTCGAAGTTTCGATCTCACGGCAGGCGTCGCGTCGATTTCTCCTGCGGAGTCGGGCGGTGTTGTCCTTGCGAGGCCGTGCATCAAAGTTTTGATCTCACGGCAGGCGTCGCGTCGATTTCTCCTGGGAAGTCGGGCGGCGTTGTCCTTGCGAGGCCATGCGTCAAAGTTTCGATCTCACGGCAGGCGTCGCGTCGATTTCTCCTGCGGAGTCGGGCGGCGTTGTCCTTGCGAGGCGGTGCGTCAAAGTTTTGATCTCACGGCAGGCGTCGCGTCGATTTCTCCTGCGAAGTCAGGCGGCGTTGTCCTTGCGAGGCCATGCGTCAAAGTTTCGGTCATCCCGAAGACGTTGCGTCGATCAGCGTCGGTGTGTGGCATTTTTCTTGCCGCGGAACAAGCTGTGCGTCGAAAAGTTCGGCGCACGGAGCGTCCAAGAGGGAGAGAGAAGTCTTTTTGGTCCTGAGACTTCAGGGAACAGGAGGCAAGCTCTATCCAAGCCCTTGGAGAGCACTTTTACAGCCAGACAAGAGTTCAGCAAGGCATCAGGCCAACAGCAAGGCAGCAGTCCTTTGTAGAAAAGCAGACAGGTGAGTCCTTTGAGCAGCCAGGCAGTTCTTCTTGGCAGGATGTAGTTTCTGGTTCAGGTTTCTTCTCCAGCAAGTGTCTGATGAGGTAGGTCAGAGGCCCTGTTTTATACTAAGTTGTGCCTTTGAAGTGGGGGTGACTTCAAAGAGTCTCTAAGAAATGCACCAAGCCCCCTTTCAGTTAATCCTGTCTGCCAGAGTCCCAGTAGGGGGTGTGGCAGTCCTTTGTGTGAGGGCAGGCCCTCCACCCTCCCAGCCCAGGAAGACCCATTCAAAATGCAGATGTATGCAAGTGAGGCTGAGTACCCTGTGATTGGGGTGTGTCTGAGTGAATGCACAAGGAGCTGTCAACTAAACCTAGCCAGACGTGGATTGAAGGGCACAACAAGATTTTAGTGCAAAGAAATGCTCACTTTCTAAAAGTGGCATTTCTAGAATAGTAATATTAAATCCGACTTCACCAGTCAGCAGGATTTTATATTACCATTCTGGCCATACTAAATATGACCTTCCTGCTCCTTTCAGATCAGCAGCTGCCACTTCAACAATGTATGAGAGCAGCCCCAATGTTAGCCTATGAAGGGAGCAGGCCTCACAGTAGTGTAAAAATGAATTTAGGAGTTTTACACTACCAGGACATATAACCCCACAAGTACATGTCCTGCCTTTTACCCACACAGCACCCTGCTCTAGGGGTTACCTAGGGCACACATTAGGGGTGACTTATGTATAGAAAAAGGGGAGTTCTAGGATTGGCAAGTACCTTTAAATGCCAAGTCGAAGTGGCAGTGAAACTGCACACACAGGCCTTGCAGTGGCAGGCCTGAGACAAGGTTAAGGGGCTACTGAGGTGGGTGGCACAACCAGTGCTGCAGGCCCACTAGTAGCATTTAATCTACCTGCCCTGGGCACATGTAGTGCACTCTACCAGGGACTTACAAGTAAATTAAATAGTCAATCATGGATAAACCAATCAGTAGTACAATTTACACAGAGAGAATATGCACTTTAGCACTGGTTAGCAGTGGTAAAGTGCCCAGAGGTCAAAAGCCAACAACAACAGGTCAGAAAAAATAGGAGGAAGGAGGCAAAACGTTTGGGGATGTCCCTGTCAAAAAGCCAGGTCCAACATGACCCCCTACCAGCCTAAAGTCAGGGGAGAACAATCACTATCCTGATGTACTTCCCTGTTTGAGGCGACAGAACAAGGACCCAGGCCCACAACAGCAGGGGCATGCTCCAGTTCTTCGCCTTCCTGACTCCAATTGGATCCCTCTGTCCATACTCTCAGGGCCCACTAAGCCAACCCATGGGGAACCTTTCTTCTTACCTGCGGATCCCATCTGAGCAGCACCTAACCTTACTTTGCTCACAGATGTATCCCAGGAGCAGGATAGTACCACCATGACCAACACAGTGGTGTTGCCCACTCTACCCCCGTGGTGTGACACTTGTCCCCTCCCCAGGGGTAACTCTGTCCACCCGGACAGCAAGCCACAGTGATTACTGACAGCTGCCAGGGATGAGAGCCAGGCCCCAGGCCTCTCAAAGCTCTCCAACCACTGTGGCTGTGGAGAGTGGGGGGCGGTAGCCCCAGGGGCTGGGCACCCTTTAACCACTCTCCCTTCCACCAGGTCAGGGATGACAGCCTGAACCTGGTCCTCCCCTCTGGGGCTCTGTACCCTCCCTCCTGGAGCGGTACCCCCAGAGTCCAACATGGTCAGGGTGCTTACAGAAGTCGCCCTGTACCATTCCTCCACCAGTGCAGGGCTGTTAACCTGCAACTGGCCCTCCCTTCTGGGGTCCAGCACCCTCCAATTCGGAGTGGCCTCCTCAGAAGACAACATGGTAGGGGCACTGTTATCAGTAGCCCCTCCCTCCAGGTCTGGGGGGACACCCTGAACCTGGTCTTCCAGCCCAGGGTCTGTACCCTCAGACTGGATCACTGCCTGTCAAACCAGGACTTTCTGGGAGGCACACCTACCCCCCACCAGGTCAGAGTTTAACCTCTGAACTTGGCCATTCAACTCAGAGTCACCACCCTGAAGTTGAACAATTGCCTGGCACGCCAGGACTTCCTGGAGGGCACACTGACCCTCCACCAGGTCAGAGTTTAACCTCTGAACCTGGTTCTCCAACCTAGGGTCACCACCCTGAGGTTGGGCAACTGCCTGGCACACCAGGACTTTCTGGGAGGCACACCTACCTCCCACCAGGTCAGAGGTTAACCTCTGAACCTGGTCCTCCAACCCAGGGTCACCACCCTGAGGTTGAACAATTGCCTGGCACGCCAGGACTTTCTGGGGGGCACACCTACCTCCCACCGGGTCAGAGTTTAACCTCTGAACCCGGTTATCCAACCCAGAGTCAGCACCCTGAGGTTGGACAACTGCCTGGTACACCAGGACTTCCTGGGGGGCACTAGTACCCCCCACCAGGTCAGAGTTTAACCTCTGAACCCGGTTATCCAACCCAGAGTCAACACCCTGAGGTTGGACGATTGCCTGGCAGGCCAGGACTTCCAGGGAGGCACACCTACCTCCCACCAGGTCAGAGCTTAACCTCTGAGCCTGGTTCCCCAACCCAGGGTCACCACCCTGAGGTTGGGCAATTGCCTGGCACGCCAGGACTTTCTGGGGGGCACACCTACCCCCCACCAGGTCAGAGTTTAACCTCTGAACCTGGTCCTCCAACCCAGAGTCAACACCCTGAGGTTGGACAATTGTCTGGCGCAGCAGGACTTCTTGGGAGGCACACCTACCTCCCACCAGGTCAGAGTTTAACCTCTGAACCTGGGTATCCAACCCAGAGTCACCACCCTGAGGTTGGGCAACTGCCTGGCACACCAGGACTTTCTGGGAGGCACGCCTACCTCCCACCAGGTCAGAGGTTAACCTCTGAACCTGGTTCTCCAGCCCAGGGTCACCACCCTGAGGTTGAACAATTGCCTGGCACGCCAGGACTTTCTGGGGGGCACACCTACCCCCCAACAGGTCAGAGTTTATCCCCTGAACCTGGTTAGTCAACCCAGAGTCACCACCTTGAGGTTGAACCATTGGCTGGCAGGCCAGGACTTCCAGGGAGGCACACCTACTTCCCACCAGGTCAGAGTTTAACCTCTGAGCCTGGTTCCCCAACCCAGGGTCACCACCCTGAGGTTGGGCAATTGCCTGGCACAACAGGACTTTCTGGGGGGCACACCTACCCCCCACCAGGTCAGAGTTTAACCTCTGAACCTGGTCATCCAACCCAGAGTCAACACCCCGAGGTTGGACAATTGCCTGGCACAGCAGGACTTCTTGGGAGGCACATCTACCTCCCACCAGGTCAGAGTTTAACCTCTGAACCTGGGTATCCAACCCAGAGTCACCACCCTGAGGTTGAATCTTTACCTGCCATGCCAGGACTTCCTGGGGGGCACTCTCACCCCCCACAAGGGACACACCGTCCCCAAGGGCCACACAAGAGTCTGGTTGGCGCAGGTCTCCCGACCTCTGCCCATCCGGCAGAGTCTGGGTTTCCCCCAAACCAGAAACGGTTTCACCTGGGTCATTCCTGGGGGGCTCTGCTCTCAGAGCTGTCCCCTGACTCTCAAGGTCCTCCACTGGGGTCTGCAACCCCCTCTCAACCCTATGTCTGGACTTCTGCATCCCCTCACTAGGAGGGGTACTGCCAGACACCAGAACTGTTGGGATGCTGGCTACAGTCACCCCCCCAAGTTCTTCTGACACTGCGGGGCTTCCCTCAAAAGGTGGCCCTACGGTACAGGCTAGGCTTCCCTCCTGGTGTTCCCTCATGGAACCCTCTAGGACCTGGGACCTACCTGGGACACTACAATCCTTTCCCACCTCACTCGGTTGGGAACCACCTAGACCACTCCCTTCAGGAGCACCCCCAAATGCCTCTTCAGACTCTCTGGTACTCACCCAGAAGTCTGCCTCCATTGTAAGTTCCCTGGGGTCAGAGAACTCACACTCCACCTGGTGTTGGCGTAGCTCTGGAAAATAAGGACCAGACATATGCTCTCCAGCAATTACATCATTCCGCCCTTCACATGTATTAACCACAGTACCCTTCACCCAACCACCCAGTAACTCAGCCTTGGAAAAGCACTCTACTTCACCCTCCTGAGACTGGTGAGACAGTATCTGTCTGTCCCTGACACTCAACCCATACTCTTCTGGGATGTCTCTACACTCGATATCCAGGACGTCCACCAGGGGGGAACCCTTTTCTCTGTCACTCTCTGCTAGAGTCAGTAAAGTGTCCCTCCCCCCAGTAGGAATATGACTCCCTGTGCCAGTTCCCCAATCCTTCTCAGGGACCCTGTGCATAACGGGAACTACCTCATACCCTTGAACCGCCTGGGGTGTGTCAACTCCCTTCTTCAAGTTGGGCACCATATCTCTGGGCTTGTGCCCTTCTTCAGCAGTGCTAGATGCAAGATTTTTGCTGCCACCATCTGAACTGGACTCAGCCCTTCCGGCCTCCAGTTTCAGCTCTTTACAGCTCAGCTCTTGAGCTGCAATCTTTTCTTCTTCCAGGGCTAAGAGTCTTTTTGCCTCAACCTCTGCAAGATACTCCTTTAATTGTTGCTCCTGTCGCCTTTGACTTCGGAGCCATTCATCTATTTCTGGGTCACTGTCCTCACCTGAGTAGTCTTCCTCCTCATGTGAGCAGTCTTCCTCCTCATGTGCGTAGTCCTCCTCCTCATCTGAGGGGTACTTAGTCATTTGGTTTCTTGCTGCCTCTCTCTCTGCCCATCTTACCTCCCCCCAGACTATGTAGTTATGTAGCATCTCCGCCTTAGTAGATCTCCTTGCTACAGGAAGGCCCCATTTTCTGCAAAGCTCCCTTAGGTCAGCCTTAGTGAGGTGGTCAGTACGAACAAAGAATGAGTAGGTAAGCAATCCCATTCTGATAAGATCTTACCAGCAAAAAACAAAATCCAAAGTCCAAAATATCAATAGTATATCCAGGAGGACATCAGCGAATCAAAAGCCAAAAAAGATGAAAAATCAAGTTGACCTTCAACTGTGGGTAGGTAGTGAAATACTTAGCTACTGTATGTCACTGCACAAACACAAGTCCTATCCTCACCGCTGATCACCAATGTTAGAAATGGGGTTTTTGGTTGGCAGTCAGGTTGCCCTCTGTCCAAGCAAGAGCCCTCACTCTAGTCAGGGTAAGTCACACACAATCCAAAATCAGCCTGTGCTCACCCTCCGGTAGCTTGGCACGAGCAGTCAGGCTTAACTTAGAAGGCAATGTGTAAAGCATTTGTGCAATAAATCATACAACACCATAGCATAACACCACAAAAATACACCACACAGTGTTTAGAAAAATATATGATATTTATCTGGGTATCTTCAGGTCAAAACGATCAAAGTTGCAATACGAATTTGTAAAGATATCACTGAAAAGTGATATAAAGTGTCTTAAGTCTTTAGAAAGGAAACAAAGTCTCTTTCAAACACAAAGTACCTGGTTTCTGGTGGAAAATCTCCTCAAAGGGCCACAGGAGAAGAGGTGCGTGGAAAACTGGTGTGTGCGTTGATTTCTCCTCGGCACATGCGGACTTGCGTCGTTATTTTCCACGCGGGGAGTCGGGCGTCGTTTTCCGGCGCGCGGACAGTCTCTTACTGTGGTTTGCGGGGAGTACCAGATGTCCCGGGTCTGTGCGTGGATTTTCCGGCTGCGCGTCGTTCTGCGGGGCTGCGCGTCGAAGTTTCGATCTCACGGCAGGCGTCGCGTCGATTTCTCCTGCGGAGTCGGGCGGCGTTGTCCTTGCGAGGCCGTGCGTCAAAGTTTTGATCTCACGGCAGGCGTCGCGTCAATTTCTCCTGGGAAGTCGGGCGGCGTTGTCCTTGCGAGGCCGTGCGTCAAAGTTTCGATCTCACGGCAGGCGTTGCGTCGATTTCTCCTGCGGAGTCGGGCGGCGTTGTCCTTGCGAGGCCGTGCGTCAAAGTTTTGATTTCACGGCAGGCGTCGCGTCGATTTCTCCCAGGAAGTCGGGCGGCGTTGTCCTTGCGAGGCCGTGCGTCAAGTTTCGGTCGTACCGAAGACGTCGCATCGATCAGCGTCGGTGTGGGGCGTTTTTCTTGCCGCGGAACAAGCTGTGCGTCGAAAAGTTCAGCGCACGGAGCGTCCAAGAGGGAGAGAGAAGTCTTTTTGGTCCTGAGACTTCAGGGAACAGGAGGCAAGCTCTATCCAAGCCCTTGGAGAGCACTTTTACAGCCAGACAAGAGTTCAGCAAGGCAGCAGGCCAACAGCAAGGCAGCAGTCCTTTGTAGAAAAGCAGACAGGTGAGTCCTTTGAGCAGCCAGGCAGTTCTTCTTGGCAGGATGTAGTTTCTGGTTCAGGTTTCTTCTCCAGCAAGTGTCTGATGAGGAAGGGCAGAGGCCCTGTTTTATACTAAGTTGTGCCTTTGAAGTGGGGGTGACTTCAAAGAGTCTCTAAGAAATGCACCAAGCCCCCTTTCAGTTCAATCCTGTCTGCCAGAGTCCCAGTAGGGGGTGTGGCAGTCCTTTGTGTGAGGGCAGGCCCTCCACCCTCCCAGCCCAGGAAGACCCATTCACAATGCAGATGTATGCAAGTGAGGCTGAGTACCCTGTGTTTGGGGTGTGTCTGAGTGAATGCACAAGGAGCTGTCAACTAAACCTAGCCAGACGTGGATTGAAGGGCACAACAAGATTTTAGTGCAAAGAAATGCTCACTTTCTAAAAGTGGCATTTCTAGAATAGTAATATTAAATCCGACTTCACCAGTCAGCAGGATTTTATATTACCATTCTGGCCATACTAAATATGACCTTCCTGCTCCTTTCAGATCAGCAGCTGCCACTTCAACAATGTATGAGAGCAGCCCCAATGTTAGCCTATGAAGGGAGCAGGCCTCACAGTAGTGTAAAAACGAATTTAGGAGTTTTACACTACCAGGACATATAACCCCACAAGTACATGTCCTGCCTTTTACCCACACAGCACCCTGCTCTAGGGGTTACCTAGGGCACACATTAGGGGTGACTTATGTATAGAAAAAGGGGAGTTCTAGGCTTGGCAAGTACCTTTAAATGCCAAGTCGAAGTGGCAGTGAAACTGCACACACAGGCCTTGCAGTGGCAGGCCTGAGACAAGGTTAAGGGGCTACTGAGGTGGGTGGCACAACCAGTGCTGCAGGCCCACTAGTAGCATTTAATCTACCTGCCCTGGGCACTTGTAGTGCACTCTACCAGGGACTTACAAGTAAATTAAATAGTCAATCATGGATAAACCAATCAGTAGTACAATTTACACAGAGAGCATATGCACTTTAGCACTGGTTAGCAGTGGTAAAGTGCCCAGAGGTCAAAAGCCAACAACAACAGGTCAGAAAAAATAGGAGGAAGGAGGCAAAAAGTTTGGGGATGTCCCTGTCAAAAAGCCAGGTCCAACAGTATGCCAACAAACATGGGGATGTTTTCGGTAGGAAAGAAGTTTGAGGATTTATTATGAAGACTGCATACCAAATGCATTTAGTCTTAGTGATGAGGTGAAGACAAGTGGACAGGGTTTTTTTTCAGGTAGTGGGAAAGGCCTAATAATTACATTTCCACATTGTCCCATTTATTTTGAAACTGTTTTGTCACACACGGAGTTTTATAGCTCTCAAGATGATGGAAACTCTGGAGAACTGGTGCTCTAGCTTGTGTGAAGTTGGAAGAAAATTGAAAAAGATTGATTAGAGGAATGTTAGCTCAGTAGATGAAAAGCAGCTGCTATCTATAAGAAGTGTGAGAAGAAGCTGTAGTTCATTGTGCCATGCTCAGCTTACAAGCCTAGTAGTGTGAGAATAGTGAGGCAGTCATTTTCTTCAATGTGGAGAATATTATCTCCTCCTTTTCATTTCCTTGATATGGGAGTAAACCAGACTGGCACGGAACCAGGAAACGGCCTTTCTCACTGAGTTTCTTGCAGAGCAGTGACCACCTTCTCAAGTTTTTTAGATGTTAACTGAAAGAAAAAAACATGATTTTAGTTGACGACTGGGGCAAGGGACACCTTTAGGACTGAGACAAGGAAGATCTTTAGGACTGGTAGATAATAAAACATTTGTTTCAGACGTCTCCTGATAGCGGTGAGATGTTGCTGAATACTAAAACAAGTTGATGGATGGATGCTTGAATTAATGTCAGCCACTGGCAATCGTTCGGGCAGCATCCCAGTCCATCGTAATCCATAGCTGAATACTACCTTCGGTTCAGCTATGCTCTCTGCATAGAAGAAGAAGTGATTGAGACAGGGCAGGAATCGTCTGAGTGCTTGCGTTGTCCACAGTCTTTGACCAGCCAGTGCATCTTTAGTGGCTTGATGACAGACAAAGTAAGACTGCCCTCATGACTATGTTCCTGTGGTGGTTTCATGTGTGAAATATGCGGAAACGTGAGCCAATCAATTAGGGCTGTGGCACCCCTAATTTCAGTACTTTGCCTGTAAATGATTTTCCATGAAACTGCACTGCTAAGAGTTAGGAAGGAGCCTGAGGGTGTGTAATTAGGGGAGTTAGATCCTTGTACCACTTTGAATCATTTGTTGGGCTGCTGACTGCATCTACTATTTTATCTCTGAAAAGTTTTCAAGTTTTACAACAAAGATTATTGCGTGATACATGATCTTCCTGCATCTTGTTTAAACTGTGGGAGGTGAGACGTTCTGCAAAATGTTTCCATCATCAGAGCTTTGTAACAACTTTGAGCTGTTTTAGCGTCTTTAAAACCAGTTTTTTTTGTAAGGCTTATCCTTGATCGTCTGCATTTCAACTGCTTCGAAAATGCTATGACTTTATAACCTCTTAAATTCAGAGAACACATTTTAATAACCATTTGAAAACTGTATTTTGCCAAAACTATGCTTTATTTAAATCGTATCGACAAAAATGTTCCACCCATTTCATTTTAGCATTCGATTTCAGCAAAACACTCTATAATGTAATATCGTAAAACTTTTTAATTGCAGTCATAGAATATATGTAAACATCGAATAAAAAGCGGGATTTGATTTCAAGTGTCTCTATAATTATCATTGAATTGACGTGAAAACATGCCTTGTTTTGTAAACAGACACAATTCGACAACGACCACAACCAAAACCAAAGAAACCAGCTCTTGGAAACGTTAAGCATATGGCAATCGGCCAGCAATAACTATAACCTCCGGTTACCAAGTCACTGAATGAAGCAAGGAACATGCATGTGCACTCATGGTAAATAATACCCATGTACAAAAGTAATTCAATTCTAACTGCATGAATGCGTGTGGTTTGTTGCACTCCAGAAACAGTCAACAGGAAGGGATATCCACATCAAACAAAGTTAACCTAAAGAGCTGTAGACCGAGAAAACGAGGGTGGCCCCATGTGAAGGAAAACCAGCATTATGTTTCTTTCTGCTTAGAAAATAAAACGGTAACTGATGTCAGTCTTATTATATTATAGTCAAATTGGGTGGGTGGGATTTACTCACAGAAAATAAGTGAGTAAATATAGTGCTTTAAACAGAAATATAGAAGTGCAGATACTCATTATTTAAAGTACTTGATTGCTCCTGAAATGTACCAGTACACTCCCATTAAATGTATTGCAGCAGAACTGAAAAGTGCAGGTACTCTCCCGTTTAAATTAAAAAGGAGCAGGTACTCAGTACTGGACAGTATCTGTCCAGTTAAAAGACTAAGTAAATATAGGGGTGGACTAATCACACATGTGTTGCTGTTTGCAAGGCAAGGCTCTTACACAAGGGTGTCCATCACTTGTTGATGCTAGTCTCACTCTGAATGCAGAAAAGTGTGACTTTTACAAATCCAAACTTAAATTCTTGGGACACATTCTCTGCTGGGGGATGACTCCTGACCTGGATAAGGTTCAAGCACTGTCATCCACCTGCCCCCCCCAAGATGTAACTATGCTATGATCCTTCTTAGGCATAGCCGGTACTGCTAAAGGTACATTTGTGACTTTGCTACAGTGAGTGCCCAAATTAGGGACTTAACAAAGCAGAATGTCTTGTTTCAGTGGTCTCCTGGATGTAATCACAGTTTCATTGAAATAAAACATGTGATTGAGAATGCAACTGAAAGGGCCTATTTTGACCCCAAGTTACATACTGAGATCACAGTAGATGGAAGTCCGGTGGGTTTGGGGGTAATCCTTGCTCAGCACAAGGGCCATCCAAATGCCCAGCAGACACAATGTGGCCTATGCTACCCGAAGTGTCTCTGAAACAAAACTGCCTGCTCTCAGCCAGAGAAGGAGAGACTAGCTGTAGTGTCGGTCTGCTAACATTTTCATGTGTTTCTATACGGGAAATGTTTCACTATCATCACTGACCACCAGGCATTGCTCACTATCTTTGGAAACCCAAATGCTAAGATGCCTCCTCACATTGAGAGGCGAGGTTGTGACTCTAAGAGTACAACTATGTGATTGTCCACAAGCCGGGAAAGGCTAAAACCCCACAGACTAATTTTCACAAGTGGCACTACAGCTCCACAATTTGATATTCAGAGCCACTGAAGAGTATCTCAATTTCATTGTGAGGTCCAGTACACCAGCAGCTCTATCCATTGAACAGACTATTTTTGCTACCAAGGCAGATAAAGATATGCTCACCCTCAAAGACCTAATTAAAATGCAATCTTGGAAGACAAGTGTTCGACCTTTTGCTGATGATTAATTCAAAAAGTTAAAAAATGTATAGGTTGAAATATCCATCACTCAAGAGGGTATAATATTGAGAGGCTTGAGAAGTGTCATACCTGAGAGCCTGAGGCAGCAAGTCATCAAGCTAGCCCATGAAGGACATCATGGCATTGTAGCTACCAAAAGAGCCCTAAGAAACCAAGTGTGGTTCCCTAACCTAGACAAATGAGTTGCGAAAGAGATAAAAGCATGCCATCTTTGCAACTGTTTATTCCCCCAGGTAAAGTAGCATCCAGTGACAATGCCTGACCTCCTTGTGCATGCCTGAGAAAGTTACAGTTGATTACTTTGGACCTCTGGAAAATGTACATCATCTCATGGTAGTCACTCATGAATACTCATGTTTCTTTGGTGGAAGACTTATCACCCACAACCAATGATAAAGTCATTGAGTGACTTGATGATGTCTTTGCAGTATGGGACATCCACTATTCTCAAATCTGACGATGGCCTTTCAATAGCAAATAATTCAAGACGTTTCTTGAGCAACTCAATTTTAAGCATCAAAAGAGTATTACCTCTCTGGTCCCAAGCCAATGGTGTTGTTGAATGATTTATGGGCGCCCTCAACAGGTAATTCAGCAAGCATTGTGGCAAGCAATACATCTAAGCCAAGTCCTGTGCCTAGTAATTTGTGCCTGTTGATCAACTTCTGGATACCCACTCGGGTGACAAGCCACACTACACAAATAACACCTGATTGATTGATGGACCTCCTCATTCCACAACTGGTGAGAGACTAGCCACCTTGCTATATGGGAGAGCCATTGGAACCAAACCAACCACAACGGACATCAAGCCGATTGGTGAATTCAGATAAGGTTCATATCAAAGACATTTTTCAAACATGCAAAATGAGAATGTGTGCTGATCAGCACTCATGTGCCCAGGAAACAATCTTTGAGAAAGGGGACTTGGTACCAGTCAAACAGAAACAGAAACGTAAAGCAGGCACTCCATTTTCTGTTGACCTGCGAAGGACACATGGTGACAGCGCATTGTCACAGAAAATCCATCATACGGGACTTGTCACACTTTAAACATCTACCTCTGTGTTCATCAGCTCCTGAGATCACACGAGAGACAACCCCGCCTGAACATTCAGATTGCACACCTGAGCCTAAGACCTTGATGCACAATGACGATGCACCTCAACTACCTCATACCGCGCGATCTGGTGGAACAGTGTGAGAGCCTGGATGGCTCATTAAGGAAATATGATGCTAACGTTGTTTGCACTTTTTATTTAACAAGGGGGAGATGCAGTGTCTTTGATATAATGTGCTGTAGCACCAGTGCAGGCACTGTTACACCATAGTGCAAGGGTGTCTGCATTAAGGTCAAGATAGTCTTCTTGTGCAGAAAGGGGTACCTTCCTGCGCAAACACTATCCCTTGAGTCTATTTCCCCATTGCATGTGTGCTGTATTGTCCTCCAACATCATGCAGCAGATTTACAAACAGAAAAAAATAAAGTAAAATAGAGATATTTCTCCTAGTTATGCTAGCCTCAGGCAGGCACACCATTTTGCAGCAAACACAAGTCTTTGTAGATATGAGTTTGTACCAAAATTCATGAGTGGATGCATAAGGACATCTCTGGACCATCAATAGAACACCTGCCTGATACAAAGTAATGCAAGGAAGTGTAATGCACTGCGTTGCCTTACTTTTTTTCTTACAAAGCAATGCTAATACCATTTGTGTTGCTTTGTAAATACCACACAGGTTTTTGTATTGAGTCTGTGCCAAAAAATGACGCAAACCCAACACAAAATCTTTGAAAACATGGCCGCAGAATTCTGGCCAGGGGAAACACACTTATAATGACCCTTAGGCTTTTCTTAGATCAGAAAACAGCACTGATGCACAACAACTGTGCACTCACAGTGGCTTCATTTTGCAGACAAAATAGGGAAGCCTGGGAGAGGGATAGCTCTCACATGAGACTGGAACGGACTGTTTTGCAACATTCCAGACCTTTGGTGTAGCACTCCAGTATGTGTCTGTAAAAGAGGACTTAGATTTAGCAGAGGCCTCAGGTTGTCAAAAGTGTTCATTCAAGTACATTAAACTAAACCTGCCTGACTATTGTGATTACTACCAAGAGACCTGCAGCTCAATAAACCAGACTTTTTAATGTTAAAAGGTTTACAGCCGTACAAATCAGAGTGGAACGTGTCAGCTAGCCATTTATGACACTAGAGATGTGAACCTTACATTACTTTGCTGATAGAAACCAAAGAATCGAGGCATGTAATGTCAGTAGGCAAACATATCATAAGCAGTATCACCAGACTGGAAACAGGCAGCTAGACATCATATGGACTGCTGCACGTGGATTGACTGGAAAATGGATACTTGAGCGAAGTAACCACAACCTATGTGTGAGTTAAGTGAAACCTATGTGCCTGGTCATTATACCTATTATCTAGGGACATGCAACCTAATAACCCAAACAATTTGGCCTCAGAAACACTCATTGGCTTTGAACTCTGAGTGAAATGTGTGTCAGCTAGTCGATAATTTAACAGAAATTCAAACAGTAAAATGCTTTTCTAATTGAAATCCATGAATCCGGGCTGACCATTTAACTGAACAAAAGATGTCAATAATAAAACATTCTGCAAATTAGACCTCAGGACTCTAGAATCTGAATATTTAAACAATTTAAATTTGAGAACTGTTGAGAAGGCTAGTTTCCAGTTACCATTATTCTATGAACTAATACTGGTTTGTGAGGTCAGCTCCAGAAACAACGCCTCGCACCTAACTCGTGCATTGTGAATATAGGTTTGAAAATAGTATAGTTCCTCCAATAAAGGTGCTGGGTTCTGTGCTTGTTTGGAACCTTGGACTCCCTATCAAGAGTAACCGGGGTAGGAACAGGAGATGAGGGTGTGGGCTGCAACAGTTATGGATCGCTATCTGCCCTATTCGTCAGCATACTCTTTTTCTCTGTAAAATATAACTAAACACTCTAACCTGACTCTGCCTCCAAGTGGATTTTTTCAGTGGCGACAAGTGGACCGGAACCCTTGGATTGTAAGGAGAGGCAGTCTGCAGTCCTTTTATCAGCACTTTAAAAGAAATGCGTGATCAATGTGAAACATGGGAGATCTCTTGGAATCTTCTTCTTCAGGCTCACCTGTGAAATGGTGCTGCTGAAGTTTTCCTTTGTTTTATGTATTTTTCAGGACTGTTGCGAGTCCACAATCTTCTTGTTCTTCAAGCCTTAACATCAGTTGGACTGTTGCCTAGCCTTCCTATTGTAACAACGTCTTATTGCGCCAGCTACGGTTTCCTAGCAGCATGTTGATGTTGCCCCTTGGAACTCAGCTGGTTTTAAAAGCACTGCAGAGTTCCTTGTATATCTAACAGTTTGTAGCTAACAATAAAAGTGCCAAGATGAATTTGGTGATTTTCTGTTTGGAGAGAGATGGGGTTTTGGCTAGTGGGCATTTTGACTCATCTAAGGTAGAGCATAGGATGAATATGCCTGCTGCAAAGAACATGTACTATGAAGATCACAGAACAGTATTTTACGTGTGATGCTCAGTGGGAAACTGCTTTTGTTGCAGAAATCCTTTTGTCGCTGGGCAGTTCATAAATTAAAATCATAATCTAGCACAGTGAACTATGAACTGCCATCAAAGAGCTGCATGCATACTGCAACGTACAGGTTAGAACGTTATTTTTTTCCCAGTCTTTGATGAACCTAATTTTGCTAAAAAGGGTTTGTTTGGGTAGAACTAAATTGCTCTTAGTAAAGTCAACCCTAACCACTTTGTTACGTTCTAAATCATGAGTTTATGCCTCCCCAGACCATGCACTCTTAAAAAATGCCTACCAGTATGGATGACATGTGAATCCCACGCCTTGTAGTCCCCTTTGTCAACATTTTCTAACCACTGATTTACACACATGATTAATTGTCCCTGTATCTTTGTGTGTGATGTAAAATTCTCCAACACCTAGAGGAGCTATAAAGCAAAATAAATGCTTGTCAGAGAGGGGTTATGGCGAGATGAGAGAAGAGGGTGATGGTGAGGGAATCATTAAATAACCCCAATAAAGATTGTTGCATCCTGATGCACTGTACTGGCCTTCATTTTACTATGCTTTAAAAACTCATACAATTTAATGTATAATGAAAAACGTCTTGAAGAAAGCACAGTTTTTGTCATTTTTTCCCCACATTTTCTTGGGGGTGGGGGAACTCCATAAGCCCCATTGTAGTGGTCAGGCTTGCTGGGTATGCATTTTATGGGGGCTGGTCTGATAAAAATTTGCCAGGGCTGCTTTGGGTTCCCATACCGGCTTTTAATGCATGTGCTTTTACCTATAAACACAATAAATAATTGGCTAATACCATACAGCCAAAGTGCAGTGGGGCAGAATGTGCACCAGTGCTACAAAAGATGCTTTTTGGTTTTAAGTGTACCTTGACATAAACCACATAAGGGACTTTAGAAGCATGGTTCCATGACTTCCACTGCAGCCCTCAACTGTTGTAACTAAACGCTGACTGCAGACAGTATATGCCAAAGTGAACCTTTGTCATATTCTGAAAAATCTGCTTTTACCATTAGCTATGCCATGTGTAAGTGGTGCCTTGGTGACCAGTAGGCCTAGTGGCATATTGTGTAAAGGAGAAGTTTGCTAAATATGAAGTTAACTTGACTCTGCAGTAACAAGATTCAAAAGTGTTAATATTCTGCCTAGACAGGGAGAGCTGCTCTCTCTGGTGAAAGCATATATTATAATTAAAATTAATATATTCAAAGGTTGACAAGAAATCATCTTTTAGTATTTTGATACGTATCATAAAATATTTATTAGTGACCATGGACTGGTACTGAAGATGTATCAAAGATTTTTTTAAGTAGGATGTTTATTTTTGCTGGAAGCTTGGAAATTGACAGTAATAATATTTGAGCGACACTTGGCCTATCTTTAGCAGGAAGGCAGGGGAGAAACATCCACCCATATTTATTAAGATTGTGAGGAAGCAAATGCAACAAATTTACATAGACTCATCAGGTTTAGACTGTTTGAACTTAATGAAAACCCCTGCCATCCCATGATCCCTATGCATATATATCAGTGAAACAATACGCCTATCAGAAGAACTGGCAGAAAAACTGAGGAAGAACCGAAAAACAATTCACAACTGGATTCGCCCTCAGACATTCAGCTTCAAGGGGCCCAGAGCCAGCTATTAGGCAGGTAGAACAAAACTGTTCAACAATAGATGGGGTGTGAGGGAATGTACAGATTGATAGAACTAAGCTGATCAGCTGTAAGAGCAACTGGCACAATGATGAGCTCCCGAAAGATCAGAATACCTGATCGGAACCATAAGACGCCAGAATACAAGCATGTTACACGCTAAGGATGGAAGCATTGAGATATATAACAATGTACCAAATGAGCGTAATAATTCAAGGGAGAAATGAAAAGAGCTATCCGTAAGCAAGAGAAACCATCAGTGAAGTAAATAACAAAGAAGCCTGCTACCAGGCTGGCTGCGAACTAATACAAAGATAAAAGTCGCAGCAACGAATCAACACATTGTCAGATGTCTACTTCATGCTGTATTAGTACTTAAAAAAAACTCGGCTACTTCTGCCCTATAGTTCAGATAACGTGAAATCGAGGATGTCTGTTGAAACTCTGGTGTGCTTTCTAGTGTGAAGCCAATCCATGCCACGTGTAAATCCTGACAGTATGCCTGTAGTTATGATTTAAAAGTTTGTTTGCTCTGAGCATGGTTTTGGTTCCAAAACCCAATGCTTAATTGGGATCACACAAGCATGTATTTGGCCTCATGAAGCACTTGTTCGCTGGAACACTCTATTGTGTTCCCGAGGCACTTTGACCTCAAGAAAAAAATATTATGTCACATTATGACTGAGCCAGTGGAAAAGCTTTTAATGTGGCCCCAGTGGTGAAAAGAATTCAGTGACTAAAGTCTTGTTGTCAGGTTGTTAGGTTTTGTACTAAACGGGTCAGGTTGTAAAGTTTTGTACTAAACTTGGTATGTTAATATTATGTAACCTTAATGGAATTTGTATTGCACATGGCTAGCCAAAAGTGCTTCCCAGCGCTTGTAAGATCCAAAAGAAACAATGTTCTTTTCCTTTTCTCATGGTCCCCAGCAATGTCGAGATTTGCTTAAGCATGAGAACCAGTGGTAGAAGTGGGGTAAGCGAACTGGGATAAAAAAAAGAAAACAGAGACTTAGGAATCTACAGTCTGCCATGTCGCTTCTGGGCACATCGAGGTCTGCAATGTTTGATGGATCTCTACAAAACCAAGACAAAGAATTCATTAAGTAACTTGCCTTTGGAAAACTGAACATAACCATAATTGTGAAATGATATCCCTAAGCAATATGTCTGAAGAACCAATTCTGTCTGCTTTGATAGGGTACTGGAAATAATTGAAAATTAAACACAAAGAAACCTGAATATCTTGCAGAATACAAATACACAAAAACATCTTCCGATGTTAGAATTAATAACCCAAGCAGTGTAACTACCCACTCTTTTGTGGTTGATGAATATAGCTGTTTCATATAGCTTGTGTTTTTTAGCCCTAAAAAGGGCCTTCACCTTGTCTTCTCCAAGACTCCTCTATTCATCCTTAATGAGGGTTATTTGATGTAGCAGCTCAGATTGTAGCTGAGCCGCTGTGCATACACCCTCTCCATATCTACCAGCTTGGTCTCCTAATCCACTGTCTGTTTCACCTTTTCTTTCTTTTTTTCTTGCGGTGTGAAATATTAAACTTCCCCTTGTGACTGTCCTGTAGGCCTCCCATGTTGTTGTGGGGCTTACGTTTAGACTCCATTTTAGTTTTACTTTTTAACTTAGCTTCTCTTTTTAACCATGGTATGGAAATGACTTCCCTGTGCCACACACACATTTATTCTTGGTAGGCATTGTCACCTTGTAGTCTGCACAATTACTTCCAGGGTCATACAGTTCGTACATGATGTCCTTGTTGTGTTCTGTGCTCGTAGGAGAAAACATTTTCTCCCTAGACTAACTAACAATGCTACTCTGCACCACTGGCACAGTACAGTAAGGATACAAAGGGATCTTCAACGCAGTGGCCTCCTCTATCCTCGGAACCACTGCCCTCCAAATCCGCTGACACGCAACACACTGCCAAGCTAAGTGTAAAAAAGGAGCATCCTGTTCCCCACAGTGCATACACCAAGCTCCCATGGAGGGATCAGCTCTGTTTAGTTTATGAGGGGTCACGTAAGTACGATGCAAAAAATTGAAATGTAACAACTCAAACCTGTTATTGCGAGAGACAGTGTGCACCAGCTATAAATCATGCACCCAGTTAGCATCAGAGATCAAGCTCAACAGTTCCAGCTCCCAGGCTCAGTGCGCCACACAGAGTTTTTTTCAGCATATCTCCCATGAGTGTCGTGTAAAACAGGGTAATCAAATGCAGCTCCTCTCCCCATTGAAGAAGGCCCACAGCACCTCTGACGTCCATGGTGTGGCCAGGAAGTCACACCACACCTCCTTTGCAATGCTCTCTAATTTGCCGTGGGGTAGAAAGTGACCTGGTCCAACTCCAAGTATCTTGAGCTTCCTGAAATAAAATGAATAGCTCACCAGGATACAAACCACCTGACACAACTGTTATCTATTGTAATGTAGACATATTGTTATCAGTAGCCTGAAAGGGTGCCAGGTCCAAAATGTGAAATTCCCTGTTGAGTGGAGCTCTACAGCTCTCCCAATCCTTTCCAGGTTACCTGCTTGAATAAGCAATAATGGAGTCATCTCTAACCAACAGTATGGCTTTAAGCCAGAGAGGGGAACTCTTGATCCGTAGCTTAATTTACAACTGATCATAGGGAAATATGTAGAAATTAAGGGGAGCATTTTACACTTTGCCTTTATGGACCTCACATCAGCATTCAACAAAGTTTATAGGCAGAAACTCTGGACTCTCCTTCTTAATATGGGCTTGGATCATGACATAGTTAACTTTCTACACAACCCACACACAGATTTCTCATATGTGGTGAGGTATAACTGTACCAGGGTCCTTTCCACGCCCATTGCAGTAAATAAGGGGGAGGTCAGACCAGGTTGCATATTAGCCCCTCTGTTGTTTACATCATATATTAATAAATTGGGTCCATCACTATGCTCAGCCAGAAGCGACAATCCCCGCATCAGTGCTGGACGTACCTTGCCACACCTCTATGTGGACGATGCTGTGCTGCTGGCAAGAACTGGGGTAAGGCTACAACACCTCCTAAATAACTTTGTAGATTTTATTAACGCTCTTGATCTTATGACTTGCTTTTGGGTGCCAAAAACAAAAACAACATTTTGATGAAATGCTTTGTGGAGGGTACAAAAATCATAATGACTAATTCATTCTCCTGCCTGGCTGTGATTTTGATGAGATGAGGTAATGGATTCCTATAAAGAGGGCTAAAGGAACACTATGGCCAGAGCCATTTCAGCAATTTAGGACATTGCAAGTAGATGAGGGGCTAAATCTCTTTAGACTCTCCTGAAAGTGTTCCACTCTAATTATATTGCCCCAGTTATCTATGATGTGACATATGGGGTTATAATGTGATGCCAGAGTTACAGATAGTGGAGAACATGTTCCTTAGAAGATTGTTAGCAGTACGTCAATCCACAGCCTCCTTCATTGTGCACGAAGAACTAACTACTGGGTACATTTCAGATTGGTTGGCTCTGGTCCATTATTAAGGTAGATCAAGATTGCTTATCTCTAGAGAAGGGCCACAGCAAACATTAGAATTGCCAAGGATAAAGTTGGGTATCCGGAATTGCAGGCTTCCCTGGAAAAAATCACAAGGAAAGATCTGGTCTGGGTAAAGAAACACTTCCTCTCTTGGGCGAAGGCTGAGAGAGAATCAGGACAGCTATGTAAACCTTCGGTTCATGCACGTGTGGTATTAAATTCATGCCCCAGAATGGAGCCTTACTTAAAAATGGTTACTTCTCCACAGCATCGGTTCATCCTTAGCCGATTCAGACTCAACCTACAGCATTGGTTACTAGGCGAACCACAATTGTGGAACACTATAGCAAACCTGGGGCCTTGTAGTTGTGATTATTTTTCAAATCAAGACACCATGCACATTGTTATGTTCTGGGACCATTTTCACCCACTAAGACAACATTTTATATTGTCATTATTAAAAGAGATGGTCTTTTGAAAGGACGACCTCCTCTTTCCCTTTAGACTTTGATATTAGCTCCAGGCAGCCAAAATCTGAGTACTTTGTATGAAGCACCTTTTTAAAAGGAACAAGCAAATAGATGATAACCAGGCATTTTCTGTTAAGGAGAAATATACCCGCAAGGTATTAAAAATCATAAACACTGTTTCTTGTGCTGTATAGGTCCATCTTGCCACCTAATGAGATTACTTTTTTTTAAAACGGCTCTAAATGGTGACCCACTGTCAAGGCCACTCTTTCAGTTCTTCTGCAAGTTCGACTATTGTCCTCCAAACCCCTGAGAATAGCTCTCAATGGACTCAGTTGGCATGTTGCCAACTGCTCCCCAGGTGATTGGGAGTTTTGAGGATTCTTGACACTCCTTGATGTTCTCCTTCTGGCTGCAACAACAACTACTGTAGAAACCCATTGGACTGGGATGATTCCTAAGTCCTAGTTTTCACAAAATGCACCTGAACGTGAAACAGAAACAATTCCATTGTCAACAGAAGACTGTGTGAACTTTAAAATTTCCTCTATAACATTACTTTAGCCTTTTATCTACTGGGCAATGCATATCTAACTAATCAGTATTGATTCTTGACTCCTCTCAGATAACGTTTTATGAGTTTCATTAGCGATGAGCCAAGTTCCTTTGCACAACATAAATATTCTAGTGTTCTTAATTGTCAGTTACTTAAATCCTTTGGACACAAAGCTATTGCAAAGTATAAAAAGGCATTTAATGCACTATCCTTGCTCTAGTGCATCCTTTCCTTTTCAGCTGTGAAGTCTATATGTCATGCACAAGTATGTGAAGAGGCTTATCTTAGTCATTTATATTTGGGGTGTGTTGAACAGAGATTTCTCAACCATCACTGCCATTGCAATGGCAGTGAGATTCGTCCATTGGCTATTGCATTTGTGAGTCTATGTGCTTCCATTTTTTTCACTTCACATCAACATTCAACAAAGTTTAAAGTAGTGTGAGCCCGACTCAGAAAAGCTACACCACCTAAACATTATTTATTTAGAGAGAAAACAGGGTGTGTGCCAGCACGTAATCCATACCTCTTGTGAATTGAAATAGGGCCGGATAATTCTCCTATTCTAACATATCAAACCTGGGCATAATTGAATATATGGAGCAAAATTAGAGTGTTCAAAATATAATGAGGCACACCCGCCAATCAAAGAATCTCCCACAACCTATTATATATTCAAAGTCTAACTTTAGTTCACCCCTATAAAACACAAAAACAGGTATGGATGCACACTTTTTGTCTTACCCTCTATCTACCTCGCTACCTCTTAAAAAATAAGTGATGTACACAAGGTCTGCAAACGTTCAAGGAGGTGTGTGTCTGTGTTATTAGGGTTGCTATTCGTATTAACCTGACTCAGACGCTGCTGGCTTGACTGGATCCAAATACGCACACCATAATCCACTTATTAGGGGAGGTGTCACACCTCAAATACAACCCCCGATCTAAGCCACTTAGAACGCATTTTCCATCCTTCTCAAGAATCAAATGCACATCGAGGTTAACAAAACTTATGACCCAGTAAGATGTGTTGTGAACCATAAACAATTAGCTTAACACCACCCCAATATTTTAGTCACCATGACCACTGTGGCCACGGAAAGAAAACTCCAATCAGGAATATAATTCAAAGCTTTATCACAAACACCAGCTCAAAGTCATGTAGACTATGCGTAAAACCAAGTTATAGAGATAAATAATCATCAAGTGTTGCTCAAGGCGACAAAATAAGTTCAGGTGTCCTAACATTAACAAACCTAAGCATTGAAGATGATACATAAGTGAACAAAATATCTGAGACAGAAATAACCCGGTGCTCAGATTGCACAATCATGTACTCAATTCAAATTCAGTCAAATAAATAATAATTGGCTGGATACAGAGTAACCTCACAACTAACCAAATTAGGGACATACATGTGTGATGAGTAACACATGCGGGCAAGTTACAAAAATACAAAAAGGGACAAAAATAATTTAGAAAAATAGAATAACTCGGGTTACAGGACACTAACTGAAAAAATAAAATATGTGTCAGCCTAATGGAAAGTCTAACCTAAAGTTGGTGCAGAGCAGGACAGGAAAAACGTCAGGGACAGAGATTTGTGATGGAACTGGATAGAACTGGATAGTGAAGGATCCCTTTCAAGGAGATTTATAATAGTAATGCCACTGTTGCTCAGTGCCCAACTCGAGTCTTTGTGAAAAGGGAGACAAAGGAGAGGTCCTCTGTGTGAGTAATTAATAAAACAATTGAGATGCTAAAGCTCACAAGGGCTGCCAGCCCCGATAATGTATTGGCAGTGATAGTAAAAACAAGTACTGCATGGTGGTTCGGTCTGTTCTATAGCCTTTTTCAGGGAATACTCTTGTCAGGCAGATTCTCAGATAGTTGGAACGAAGCAATGATTAAACCTATCTACAGAAAAAGAAAGCTTGTCCTACCTGAGAATTATCTGCAAATCAATCTTCTGGATGTAAGTAGCAAGGTCTTCTAAAAATGTTTTTGGGGTATATTAAAAGAGTGTGCTGTAGTAAATGCTATAATACCTCAGGAAAAGGATGGTTTTAAGGAAAACCACTCAACGATTGACCACTGCTTCAGCCTGTGGGCCATTGCAAAGAAAGCATAGGGCTGGGTGGAGTGTTTTATTGCTATTTTGTTGATTTTAGCTCTGCCTTTGACTCCATCAATCGAGTATTGTTGTAGGATGTGTTAAAATAATATGGGATCCCTGATGATCTGCTTTTGATTTTGCAGGAACTCCACAGGGACAGTTGGGCCCAAGTTGAGCTGGACAGTGAAGGATCCCTTTCAAAGCAAATAAAAATAAGAAATGGTCTATGACAAGGATTTGTGTTGGCACCAACACTGTTCTTCCTATTTCTTGCAGATCTCCTTAAGGTTCTAAGCCAACCAAATGCGTTTAGCTCATAAAAGAATGGTAAACACATTAGTTGTCTTTTGTATGCAGATGACTTAGTGATTTTTGATTTGACAGGAATTGAGCTTCGAAGGAAATTAGATGTTTTTGAGGATTACTGCAAGGGGAACAATTTAAAATAAACATGGAGAAAACAAAAGTGCTCCAGATCGGGAGGCAAAGGGGAAGAATGAGTTGGGTAATTAATGAAATTAAGCTAGAGAGAGTCAATCAATATAAATATTTAGGGGTATGGTTCTCCCATAATCTAGGGTGAAAGGATCATTTGTCCACAACACAAGTCAAAGCACTTACGACAGTAGTGGATCTAAACAAATTTGATAACTGATATGAGGGGCCTTTGATCTGCCCAGTGTTAAGGGCCTACCACGCCATGTAAGGCCCCAGTTTCAGCATGGTGCTGAGGTGGTCAATATTGGGGAAAAATGATTTGGGACCTTGAGGAAGTAAGGTGTCTGAAAAAATTACTCTCCCTCTCCCTTCGTCCATGTTGCCGGCATCTAGATTGGGAACAGGCTTACTAGGGTGGACGTTTTTAGCACAGGCAGAGGTAATAACATTTTGGTCAAGGATTGATAGTATAGAATACTCTAAAATCTTCCTGTTATGCAAAAAAGAGATATTCCACAGTGAATTCAATTGGGTCAGTGGAGTTAGAGCTAGGATCAAAACATGTGCTAGAGAACTAAAAATAAGTGTTGTACAGGGCATGAACCAGTTAGGGGTGAGTAAGACAGAGTTGAAAAAAGTTATACAGCAGGTTTCAAGGGATGTTAATCTCAATTATCTGTGAAAAAGCAGTTGGTTTCTCCTTTATTAAGTTCATGGACGAAGGGAGAGACCTTCCCCTATTTAGAGAACCCACATGTTGCCAATCTAAAGCTAGGAATCCTTGAACTTCGGACACTGAATGTGTTCCATATTTTTCCCCAAATTTGTCCTTTTTCTATTTTGGCTTTCATTGCCCTCCTTCTGTCATCAACGTGTCAGACCCCTTTTCTACTGAACTAAGTATGCAGGTTAAATTATTCTTGTGTGCATATAATGTGCCAAATATCAGGGTAGGTTCAAAGAATCCTCCTACACTGTCAATGGTTTTTGCATTGGTAGTACTTCTCAAGTGCTTCATGGTAGGCATGAAGGTAAACACTAGATCATAGTTTGAATAGAGGTATTGATAACACTTCTGATCAAACAGCCGTGTTAGTAACAGACTACAAGAAATTCCATATGTTAGCGGCAAACTGTGATAAGTAATAATTCCTTCCTGTACTGATGAAGAGACTGTGGTGCAGACATTACAATTCTACACCTCCATGACTTCAATGTACTCATATAATAATTTGTAGTATACATTTGATGTGAAATCTCCCTTAGAACTATCTGTGGGTAAATGCTCCTCATCCTCATATTAGGGACCTTAATTTGTGAGTAAACCTTCTGAATTCAAGGAATTTGTAACTGAGGTTTTCTCACGCTCATTTTGAACATACAAACTCAATGCAATAATCCTCAATATGATCACAATCACACATACTACTACTAAACCTACACACACATACTTACTTCAATCAGAATTCATGGCTTCTATAGATTCAGACCAAAATATATTGAATTAAAAATAAAATCAAAAATGCCAAAAAAATGCAAATGTGGCTTCTAATTATTTCACTGTCACTTTCAGTCTTTTCTTTGTATGAGCAAAGCAAATTCATAAATATAAGCCCTCATTCCAACCTGGCGGTCGGTGTAAAAGTGGCGCTAAGACCGCCAACAGGCCGGCAGTAAAAAAAATGGAATTATGACCGCGGTGGAAACCGCCAACATAGACAGCCACTTTAACACTCTGACCGCCACGGCTGTACAAACAAACAGCATGGCGGTCACCGCCAAAAGACAGGCGGAAGACAATGTACCGCCCACACCATTATGAGAGGCCAATCTGCCACCTTTTCTGGGACGGATTCAACACGAACAAAAACACCACCCCACAAGGAACCAGGACGCCATGGGGCCGGAACTCCAAATTCTCCCTGTGATACTCTTCCAGCTCCTCTACCAGGAGCCTTTCTCCACTGGTTCTGGAGGGGGCTTTGTGCCCAGAGTGCTTCATCCTGCCAAGAGCTGAGGTAGTGGATGTGAATCTCTGACACTCCACTGACGGTGGGGCAACATGGAAGTTGTCCAGGCCCCTGGAACTGACCACATGCCTCGTACGACTGACCACTGGGGATGGCAGCCATGTCTGCGGTGGTGCCACTGGCACAGGATGTGGGGTAGCTGCTGGCAGTGCTGGCGGCGGGCTCAGTAGCGGCGGTGCTTGTGACGCTCATTGGGAAGCGGTGCTGGTGGGTGGCTCACTGAGCGTGCTGCTGGTGGTGGTGTCCTGAGCGGCAGTGCTGGTGGGTGGCTCACTGAGCTTGCTGCTGGTGGCGGTGTCCTGAGCAGCGGTGCTGGTGGTGGCCTCACTGAGCTTGCTGCTGTTGAAGGGCACAGTGTCTGCGGTGCAAGTGAAGGGCACAGTATCCTGGGTGCTGGCGGTGGTGCCTGTGTCGGCGGTGCATGTGGCGTGCCAGTGGGGGCCTCACTGAGCTTGCTGCTGCTGAGGGGCACAGTGTCTGCGGTGCAGGGGAAGGGCACAGTATCCTGGGTGCTGGCGGCGGTGCCCGTGGTGGCGGTGCCGGTGGCGGTCATGTCCGCCGTGCAGGTTGGCGGCGACTTCCCTTTCTTTCTCTGGCCCTTCCCCACCTTGTATGGTGGCGCAGCTGTCTGGCCACTCCCAACTGTTGTCTTGCCTGAGCCCTTGCTGGCAGGTGTTTTGGCCTTCATCCTCCAGGCTGTGGGCAACTTCTTTTGTTTTAGAGTTGGGGGAATGTCCTTGGCCTCGCTCCTTGGGACATTGGCTGCCCTGCTGCTTAGTGTACTCCAGAAGCCCGTTGCTGATGGCACCACTGTTCCCGGTGATGTGGTGGCTGAGGTGCTGGGTTGGGACTTGGAAAGGCGGGCCCTAGGGGACAGAAGGGGTGGGGAAGCTGAAGGGAAGGGAAGAGGTCAAGGTTTGACAAGAAAAGTTTTTTAGACACACTGGGACGGGTAGATGGAGGGGGTTTGGGAGTGGAGGAAGAGGTAGTGGTTGTAGGAGGTGTTTGTTTGTTGACTTTGGGTGAAGATGCATGGGCTGGAGGCTGTCGTGAGGTGGATGGCTGTTGGGTGGGTGTGTGCCTGCGTTTGTGTAGTTTGGGAGGAGGGCTCTCAGACACACTGGGAGAGGACACAGGGGATGTGTGAATGATAGTGGGGGTGGTGAGTTCACGTGAGCGGTGTGTGGTGATGGGCGTGCTGGTGATGGAGGATTTGGCTGAAGATGTAGTGCATGCAGGTGTAAGTGGAGACGTGACAGGGAGGGAGGAGGGAGACGTGGAGGAGGGGGACACAGTGGAGGCAGTGGATGTTGGTATATGTGCATGGGTATGATGCTTGTGTGAGTGCCTGTGGGATGTGTGGTGCTTATGTTTGCCAGAGCTACCCTTGTGTGTTGAGGTGTGTGCATGCTGGTCTGATGGTGTGCTTGGGATAGGCTGAGGTACTGGGGATTGGGTCTGGGTGGAGGGAGTTGGAGGGAGGAGTCTGGACACAGGGACAATGGCTGCCATCAGTGCTGAGGCCAGAGTCTGAAAAGCTCACTGTTGGGCTGCCATAGCTCCAGGTATGCATTTGTCTGTTGCAACTGCCTCTCTACACCCTGGATAGCATTCAGAATGGTAGACCGCCCAACAGTGAGGGATCTGAGGAGGTCAATGGCCTCCTCACTGAGGGCAGCAGGGGTGACTGGGGCAAGGGCTGAGGTGCCTGGGGCGAAGGAGATGCCCACCCTCCTGGGTGAGCGGCCACGGGGCACAGGCTGAGGGGCTGCTGGGAGGGCGGTGCTGGTAGGGGGGGTGGCAGCTGTACTTGTAGATGCGGTGGGCACAGAGGGGAAGTCGGTATCGCTGGTCTCAGCTCCTGTCCCCGCCGTGGAGTTCCCCTCCGTCCCACTGGTGAATTCTGAGCCAGTAGTCTCGCCCTCCAGGGCCCTGTGGGATGCAGCTCCCTACTGCTCCGGTGGCACAGCTCCTCCGCCTGATGATGCTAATGCACACAAGAACAGGGAGACCACAAAGAGGGGGGGTAAAGAAAGTAGAAAGACATGTTCAGTGCATGCAATACCACTACCTGTGGCGGACAGTACAGACACAGCAGCCCTCTGCACTACGCCATGCACTTTGAGTTCCCTAATTGATCACAGGGACATGGGGTACAAGGCCTATGCCCGATTGCTGAACACATGCAAGTCACAGGAGCCTGACTAGGTGTAGATGGCTCTTACCACTAGTGGGGATGGGGTGCCACTGAGCCTGCCTCACAATGGGTCCTTGCGTACAAGGCTCGCCCTAGCCTAGGGGAACCCACAGCCCACCTCCCCCACCCAGACACCTCCAATGCGTGCTGAATCAGATGGATGTGAGTGTACTCACCCCCTTGTGGCTACTGTGATGCCCTCAAGCGCCCATCCAACTCCGGATTCGCCACCGCCAGGATCCGGAAATCAGGTGGGTCATGGTGCGACGGGCACCCCTCTCACGTTGGGAGGCCATCCCAACCTCGGCCTCCGCCGTCTTCTTGCTCCAGCGGCAAATGTCCTCCCATCCTTTCCAGCAGTGGGTGCTCCGTCTGTGGTGGACCACCAGGGCCCGGACGTCCTTGCCGATGGCACGCCAAATATCCTTCTTCTGGTGGGAGCTGACCTACAGGAATAGTACAGGGGAAAAGGAAAAACAATAACCGTCCGGACCGTCACAGTCATTGACCCACGTTCCCACCCTTGCCCTGACCCTGACGCACATCCACTCACCGTCGTTTCATGCACGCCTCATCATTTCCCCCACCCCCATCTCCCATCCACACCACTCCAAACAGGCATTGCCCATACAGCATGCTCACAGTGTACTCACCTGATTGTCTGGAGGACCGTAGAGTAGCGTGTACTGGGGGAGGACCCAATCCACTAGTTTCTCCAACTCCTCCGATGTGAAGGCAGGGGCCCTTTCCCCGGACACTTGAGCCATTGTCGCTTCCAGACTGAGGTCTCAGCACGTGTGTGTGAATTGTCACCTACAGACTTGATCGTGCCACAATCCATGAACTGTGTGTCCAGTTGGAGCCAGACCTGATGTCAGCTGTCCGCCATCCCACAGGAATCCCCCCTCTAGTGCAGGTCCTGTCAGTACTCCATTTCCTGGCAAGTGGGTCCTTTCAAACAACAGTGGCCATTGCATCAAGCATGTCCCAATGAATGTTCTCTAACGTGTTGTCCAGAGTGTTGTCTGCCCTGCTGAAACACATGCGCAGCTACATCGTTTTTCCTCAGGTGGAGGATTTACCTACAGTGGAAGGTGACTTCTATGCCCTGGGACATATCCCCAAGATCATAGGTGCCATTGATGGGACACATGTGGCCTTGTTCCCCCCGCAGGAGTGAACAGGTGTACAGAAACCAGAAGAGTTACCATTCAATGAATGTGCAGATGGTGTGTTTGGCAAACCAGTACATCTCCCATGTGAACGCCAAGTTTCCAGGCTCAGTGCATGACGCTTACATTCAGAGAAATAGAAGCATCACTTATGTGATGGGGCAACTCCAGAGACACCGTGTGTGGCTATTAGGTCAGGACATGGACCCTACACAGTGTGAATAGTTGTCTGGGTCTGGGGTTGTCCCTAAGGGTTAGTGGGGTTCTAACATTTGTCCCTCGACATTTGCAGGTGACTCTGGCTACCCCAACCTGTCATGGCTACTGACCCCAGTGAGGAATCCCAGGACCTATACTAATCACCATAGAAGGTGTGCCAGATCATCGTGGCCTGCGGAATACTGTACAACGTGGCTTTGCGACAACAGGTGCCTTTTCTGCAGGAGGATGGTCCTGAAGGAGGTGTTGTGGCAGCTGTGGAGCCTGAGGACAGTGAAGAAGAGGAGGCAAAAGAAGAGGACATACACAACAGAAACAACGTGATCCATCAATACTTCCAGTGAGACACAGATCACTGCCTCCTACATCTGGTAAAATTGTTCGACCTATCATCTGTCTGTCACTTTCACCCAGTGTATGGACCCTGATTTGTCACTTTCACTTTCGATTTCACAGATGTGGGTCCCACTGTGGGATCTCTGCTATGTTACCTCATGGTCTAGAGCTGTGTGACATAGGTATGTTGACAATACAATGGACATTGCTATTTCCCTCAGTTATTGCAAATACACAATTGTGAAAGCACAGACTGACTCCAGATTGTTTTGTGATTTAATTGTTTTTAAGTGCTAAATAGTGGAGGGGGTTTTTAAATGGTCAGGGATGATGGTGGAGGAATGTCCATGGCAGAGTCCAGTTTATTAATCTCACAGGTGCATTGTTCAAAGGGGCATAGGAAGTGGAGCTAGGGCAGTTTAAGGATGGACAGGGTGACAAAGTGGGACACAAGATGACAATCAGGGTGGTCTCATTTCTTGGCGAGGGTCTTGGCATTGTTCTCTGTCATTGTCCTGGATCTCAGGGACCGCTTGCGGGTGGTTCTCCATCTGCAGGGGGTGGGGTGCTGGTGTCGTGGTTCTGTGGCGGTGCCTCCAGTGCACTAGCACCGGCAGAGGTGGTGGGCAGTTCATCTACCAGGCTAGTGTCAGGGGCCCCTTGTTGTGCCACAGTGTCCCTCCTGGTGTTCATGAGGTCCTTCAGCACCCCTACAATGGTGCCCAGGGTGGTATTGATGGATTAGAGCTCCTCCCTGAACCCCAATTACTGTTCCTCCTGCAGCCACAGGGTCTCCTAAAACTAGGCCAGTACTGTTGCCATCATCTCCTGGGAATGATGGTAGGCTCCCATGATGTTGGAGAGGGCCTCGTGGAGAGTGGGTTCGCTGGGCCTGTCCTCCCCCTGTCGCACAGCATCCCTCCCAGTTCCCCGGTTTTCCTGGGCCACTGTCCGTGTGCCCACTACCAATGCCCCCAGGTCCCTGCTGTTCTTTGGGTGGTGGGTTAGCCTGGGTTCCCTGTAGTGGTAGACACACTGCTGCTTGACGTGTCCTGGGGACAGAGGTATGGGACCGCTGGACGGGTGCTGTGCTGGCGTTTTCTGAGGGGGAGGCTCTGTGGTGGCCTGTGACTGTGTGAGGGGAACCAACTGTCCCGAGGTCCCAGATGGGCCGGGCTGCTCATCTAGATCCAGTTGGACAGAGCTGCTGTCATCACTGTGGGCCTCTTCTGTGGGTGGAGTGGACATGTCTGGAACCTCCTGTCCAGTGACGTTGGGTAGGGGTCCTGCAGGGGTGTAAAGGCATGATTATTGCATTTATGTGTGCCATGGTGTGCAATGGGTGGGTGACCCTGTACCCCAGTGCTTGCATTCTTGTGTAGGACCTTGTGTGCTAATTGTTTAGGGGTCTGTGTGGGTATGTGTAGTGGACATGCATTGGTGATGGGTGTCCATGCTTTGTTGTTGCATGCAGGGCTTGGTGTTGAGATGTGTGGTTTGTGATAGTGGGACATATGTGAGGAGTTGGAGGGATAGGGTTGAGGGCGTGGGTGGGGGTATGTGATAGCATGCAGGTAGGGTGGGGAATGAAGTAGTTCATGCTTTGCCTTACCAGAGTCCATTCCTCCAGCTACTCTTGCGAGGCCCTCAGGATGCAGTATAGCCAAGACCTGCTCCTCCCATGTTGTTAGTTGTGGGGGAGAAGGGAGGGTCCACCGCCAGTCCTCTGAACTGCAATGTGGTGTCTTGAGACCACGGTACGCACCTTCCCCTGTAGGTCTTTACACCTCTTCCTGATGTCATCCTGTGTTCTTGGGTGCTGTCCCACTGCGTTGACCCTGTCCACGATTCTGCACTATAGCTCCATCTTCCTAGCTATGGTGGTGTGCTGCACCTGTGATCCGAATAGCTGTGGCTCTACCTGGATGATTTCCTCCACCATGACGCTGAGCTCCTCCTCAGAATACCTGGGGTGTCTTTGCAGTGCCATGGGGTGGTGTGGGTGATGTGTGAGGAGGTGTGTGTTGTGCTGTGTGGGGTGATGTTTAGCGGTGTGTGGTGTTTTGTGCGTGGATGTGTATGTGTGATGGTGTTGTGTGCCTCTGTATGCTGGTGTTGTCTTTGCTTTGCTGAATCTCTGGCCTTCTTCAAAGTTTTTGATAGTAAGGGTTTGTGGATGTGTGTTGTATATTGTACTGGGTGTGTGGGAGTGGTGTGTGTATGTGTATCAGGTGTGTGTATTTTGATTTGTCCAATGTGGCTGTGTTTTGTAAATGTGTGTGTATTTTGAGCGCGGCGGTGTGTACCGCCAATGGAATACCGCGGTTGAAAGCCCGCCGCTTGGATTCGTGGGTCGTGATAGTGTGGGCGTATTCCTGTTGGTGTGACCATGGAGGTTTTGTTATCGCCAGTTTATCACTGACCTTTGGTGTGGGGGACTTGTGTGGGTGTCTAGATTTTGGCGGATTCTGAGCTGTGGGTCGTAATAGCTGTGGTGGAATTCCGTGGCCGCGGCGGTGTGTTGGCGGTCTTCTCCACGGCGGTAAGCGGGCTTTACTGCCAATGTTGTAATGAGGGCCATAGTCTTTTCAAAACCAAAATTCAAAGTTCAAGAGTTAATCAAGAGTCTCTCTTATTTACAAAGTTCACAAGTTCCAACTAAAAGTTCAATTGTCTCTAATAATAAACCATCTGGTAATCACTAATTAGCACTTCCAGCAAATAATGTCCCTGTTAATCCAGTGACAATGAGATTTTAAAGGTCAGTTCCAAAGCAATCTCAATTTTCAAAATGTTCAGGTGGATACAAATTGTCAAGACAAAAGGCAACAAACTCCTTTTCCAGTTGCAAAATAAATCTATTCAGAAGCAGAGTATCTCTGACTCAGCAATCTTTTTCCTTCTGATCTCCTTGTCACACAACCTTCTTTTTCACTGTCACTTTGTTCTGAGGCTTCAGTTACTTAAGCAATCATAGGAGGCAATTTTATTACTGGTCTGGGGTTTTCTCAGGCCACTGGTCTCTGGTAACAACTCTTTTCTCCTGCACTACTGGTATTTCAGTGTGATCTGAGCTAGCAGGAGTTGCCTGACTCTGTCTCATGCCTTCTGTACCTTCAACTGCTTCTGATACGCTCAGATGTTCACCAGGCTGTGCATGCTCTGTGATAGCCACTTGCCCTGTCCTTACAGTTTGGCTAACCTGGACTCCTTCTCACACTGTAACTGACCCTTCAGGAACAGGAGCTGTTTCATCAAGAGGACTTGGAACTTTGGATGTGTGCTTCACTTGGACACAGTTCAGAATACCAGCATACTTCACAGCTGTTGTTGTAACCAGAACAATCTGGTAAGGCTCTTTCCAATGCAGCCCCAAGCATGTGTTTCTTACATGCTTCTTCAACAGCACCTAAGTGTAAGGACTCAGGCTGTGAAAAGTTTTTGTTGCTGTTGCTTCTCCAACCTAGCGAGACAAAGAATAAACCGTATCAGCTAGTCCTCTGCAATAATCCAGAAACAAGTCATCTGTAATGTTCACAAGAGCATTCGCAAGCATTGCTGTAATCTCACAGCTCGCCCCATAATGATCTTGTGAGGCAACAGGCCTGTCTTTCTGTTGGATGTGCTGCGCATACTCATCGGGACAAGAGTCATTGTTGTGATGCACAAATGTTTGCCAGTTGAGACTCAGTGTTCCATTTACATGCTCAACCAAACCTGAGGCTTCTGGTCGGTAACTGCAATGCAATCTTTGCTCAACTTGTAATCCCTCACACAATAATTTAAGGATCTCATTATTGAAATGAGTTGCTCCGTCTGATGCTAGAGAAAAAACAAATCAAGGTATCAACTCCCTCAATAGCAGTTTTGCAACTGTGAAGCTATTGTTGCTTCTGGTTGGGTAAGCTTTGGCCCAATTAACACACACCACCACCAACACATAGCTCATCCCAATGCACACCTGCAATTCAATTAAATCAAGCTGCATTCAGTTGAAAAGTCCTCCTGGTCAGCCGCTATGACTCATTGCAACAACTGTGCGTTTTTCTACATTCATCTGCTGACGTTAAACATCTATGACACACTGCTTCTGCAACCAATCTGAATCTAAAGTTGTGCCATGTTTGTCTGATCATTCTAATCATGCATCCCTACCAATGTGAGCCTGTCCATGTTAGTATCTTGCCATTGGATACAACAAGCTATTTGGGAATACTGCTTTACCTTCAGAAAACATCATCCTCATTCCTCTGAACCCATCCTGCTCTCGCCCAACCACCTCCCTTTATCTGTTACGTCATCCTACAGTCTTTTGACTTCTTCCCAAGTATCAATGGATATCATAAAGAAATGTTGATTTGTCTCATCGTCACTTCCATAAATTACTTCTTCATTAAAGGAAGTGCAGTGCAAGGCACAGTACCTTGCTACTTCGTCAGAATGAGTATTTCCCAAGGAAATTTAATCATTTGATTTCTGACGAGCTGCGCATTTTACAGCTTCAATTTTCACAGATAACTGTAATGCTTTCAGCAATTGGTAGACTTTGTCACTGTTTCGGATAGGTGATTCAGAAGAGGTCATAAAGCCTCTCTGGGACCACAACTGTCTGAAGTCATGAAGAACAGCAAACTCATATTGACTATCAGTGACTATGGTCACTTTGAGCTGTTCAGAAATACAGGATTCTCTGGTAAGAGCAATCAATTTGGCTACTTGGGCAGAAAAGACTCCTTGAAGTTTAGAAGCTTCTATCACACCTGAGACTGTGCAAACTGTATCACTAGCTCTCCTGAAGGTGCTCTCGGGGCACCTTCAGGATCCCTAAAACAGGAACCATCAAAAAAGGACATAGACATTTTCATGCACAAGGACATTTTTAATATTGGATCTGGGTTTGGTGTAGTTCAGTCACATCCAGAAAGTCATGCTCAACCTCATCCTCATGGTGCTTGCACTTTCTACAAGATCTGGCATAAGAGTTGCAATATTCTAAACACTACAAATCTTTATATTTACATTTAAGGATCCAAGGATCACCTCTTCATAGCAAGTCAAACGAGCACTTGTAAGATACTGTGTCTTTGTACGTCTGAGTAAAATCTCCATTGAAAGGGGAATAAAACTGTTGAGCGCGTACCCCATAACAATGCCTTTGCACTGTGTAATGCTGATGCTCAGCGCATCCACAACTCTTAAACAGCTGGGTAACACAACAGCTATAGGATCAAGTGAGGCTGAAAAATAAGCCACTTGTTGGCACTTCCATGTAATTGTGTCAAAACAGAGAGAGCACATCCATTCCTCTCACAGCAAAACAAAGAAAAACATGTATTGTAATCAGGCAGTCCCAGAGCTGGGACTCGGCACAAGCTTTCTCTCAGCTCAGTGAAGGCTTTCATGCATTCATCATCAAATGGTTCCGTATTAGACACATCCTTGTGTGTCAATTTTTGTAAGGGTTTGGACAAAAGGGAAACATTTGAAATCCACTGGCAGCAGTAGTCAGCCATTCCCCGGAACATTTTGACTTCCCTTTGAGTAACTGGGGGATTCATCTGCATGATTAATGATATTCTCTCTTGTGAAACTTTTCTTGCACCTTTCTCAATTTGGACTTCATTTTTACAAAACTGCAAATTTGCTGGGGAAACCTTATGTTTTTTTTCTCCCAAATTGTTCACGAGAGCTATGGTATCACATCTGCATCCTTCTTGTGCATTTGATGCAACCAACAAGTTGTCAATATACTGCACTAAGACTGAATTGTAGGGCATTTTAAGGAATTTGTTCAGAAGTAATAACGCTTTCCACTAGCTGAGTAATCCATATATATTTATTTCCTAAACGTGGACGACGCTATCAGTGCTCCCTCTCCTACCGCAGCCAACTGCCAACAGCCCGAGAGAGAACGCTCACAGCATCTTAGTATGCGAGTACAACTCGGCCTTCCAGCATTACATCACAACATATCCTCTCCCTTTACAATCAACAAAACAATTTTTTTTTAACCGAAAAATGAATAACAACTGGAATCACAACTCTAATAATAACTATAAACACTTGTTATATTAACATACATAATCCGCCAAATATTTGGGTGGTACTCTCAGTCTGACACTCCTTATTTTATTCGAACGTTCTCCAGTGCCAGATAATGCACATCTTTTAGCACCTCGTTCATTCTCTGCATTACCCAACAACTCTCTATCATCCATTAACATGAACCCACTGCACTTTAACCTTTGTCAACACCAGAGCAGTACGCGCTCAATTGGAGACAAAAATGCAAAAACCCAGCACTCTCAAAACAACTTAATTTATGCATTGTGCTGATATGTTGTGGTTTAACCTTTTGCATTGCAGAGTTCAATTCTGAAAACTTATTTTTAATATGCTTACAAATACTGTTCCTTTGCAATGTATTGCTGCAGGTTTTCAGAGTTTGTTGGGGTGTGGCCCCTTTCCAGGGCCTTCCAGAGACTTTCCCTACAACATGCCTGGGTGTGGTTCTGGGCTGGGCCAAGACTCTATAAACGAGAGCCAGCCCAACTCCCAGTGCTCACTATTCAGAGGTCCCGGTGCAGAGCAGCAGCTTCTTCCTGAGCTCCTGTCCCGGCGGCCTATTGGGATCTTCCAGTCTTCTGCCCTTCATCCTTCATTGGTGATCATTGTTCCAGGCGGTAAGACGGTGGTTGGACTGTTCCCACACCGTTATTGAGAACTTTCATATTCTTGGTTTAATACTTAAATGAGTAACAGATTACTTGCACGCTACCATTTCTTGACATTTATATGGTAGTTTACAAATAGGCAAGACGCGCGATTAGTTTCATAAAGGTTTGACTTTGTTATTCATTGTGTGCTACCATTTCTTGACATTGGCATGGTGGCTTAAGAATCGGCAAGACGTGCGATTCGTTTCATGATGTTTAAACATTGTTTCATGAGGATTTAACTTTGTTGTTCATTGCGCGCTACCATTTCTTGACATTTACATGGTGGCTTAAGTATCGGCAAAAGAAGCGCGATTCGTTTCATTGCACTTTGATCTTGTTATTTATTGTGAGCTGTTATTTCTTGACATTTACATCGTGTTTTACGAATCGTCAAGACGCGCGATTCGATTAATGATGATTTGACTTTGATATTCATTGCGTGCTACCATTTCTTGGTATTTTACATGGTGACACTCAAATCGGCAAGACGCACGATTCTCTCCTGGAGTTTATTTCATGATGTTTATTCTATGCCACTATTCTAAGATATTTATTATGTAATATTCGAGTTGACAAGTTATGTGATTTGTTTCCTGAATCCATATTGTGTTATTCATGGTGCACAATCCTTTTATGGTGTTTACTATATATATATATATATATATACATATATATATATATATATATATATATATATATCTGCAATATGCGCAATTTGTGTTGAAACATTTTAAGAGTACACAGAAGGCCAGAGTTTCTAGGTGCAATATTGTTTGGCCCTAGTATACATTCTCAAAACAGGATTTATATGACTGGTTTAAAATTTAGTCAGAATGTTTTTTCTGATTCTCATGTAAAGGAAAGTACTTGAATAAGAAAGTTTTCATTTAATTCATCTTGATTCCCTTACAGGTATCCGGCCATCTTGAAACTTAGTCATTTTAAACTTAACTCTTAGGTTGTTCATGTTTTCAGAGTGACTAGGCTTAGAATCATAGTCTAGTATTGATTTCAGGAGATATGATTTTCATATTGTGTGTTCTAACCTTTTTCTTACTACAGGTCTCCTTCCCAGCTGTTCCCTTCCTAATCCCCTCTTCCCCTCTTGAACTCTCTCTGTCTCTGTGATTTATCTATCAGAGTTTTGGAGCAGTTCAGTGGTGGACGTGTTGGGAACGTGCACAGACCACGAGGATCTGGTGACTCTGACAACCTGTTTGCATCCTCCCACCCAACCATACATCCATCCTTCTCTTTTCTATGCAACACTACTCTACGCGTATTCCACTTTTCCCCATTCTCCAAAACAATGAAAGACTCATGTACCTCTTTAACTTTATACGGGCCTCGAAATTTGGTTAGCCCCCCACTAATCCTTCCAGGTTTCACTTTCACCCAATCTCCAGTTTCAATCCTACTTTCTTTCTCTCTCTGTTTCTGACCTCCACTGCTTCCCTTCTCTTTTTGTTCTTTAGCTAAATCTCCGCTCATCACATTCTTCATCCAGGACGGACACATTCTCGTATTCGCTTTCCTCCCTCTCATCCTCTCAAAAGGCACTTTTCCTGTAGAACTATTACTAGTCGTACGATAAGCCCATACTAAATCAGACACCCTTTTCCTTACACTTCCTTTTTTTTCTATAGCCATTTGAACTACACCTTTCACCATGCAGTTAGCCCTTTCCACCATACCATTGGCTTGGGGATTATACAACGAGGTACACGTATAATAAATCCCACTATATTCGAGATATTTTGCCATTTCCTCAGACATCAACTGGGTACCGTTGTCAGTGATCATTTTACATGGATATCCCTCCTCTTTGAAAATATCCTCTAGTGTCCTGATCGTACTTTGAGTAGTAATATCTCGAATGAACTTCACCACTAACCATCTGCTATGAACAACCATCATCATCAAAGCATATCTCAAATCGCAACTCACCTTCCCCATAGGTCCTATAAAATCCAAGCAAACCGTGTGCCACGGGCTACCTGGATCACCTATAGCACCCATCACAGCTTGCTCCCCTACTCTCAATCTTTTCTCCCCTTCCTTGAAGTCACCACATCGTTCCACCCACTCATTCACAGTCTGTTCAATACACGGCCACCAAAAATGTTCTCTCAGCCTTTTTTTTAGTTAGAGTCTGACCCAAATGCCCCTCATGTGCGATCTTAAATAACACTTATCTCAAATCTTCAGGGGGCCCTATCTTATTGCCTCTTACTATAACTTTATTGCCACAGACCACCAACTCCTCTATCACCTTCAAATACGGCCTAACTGGAAATGGTACCGTACTCTCTCTCCTCACCCCCTTGATCATTAACTCCATGACCTGTTGTAAAACTGCATCTTTGTCCATACAGTCAGACCACATCTTTTCCTTCACTGCTCCCTGAGCCCATTCAACCACATCTTCTACACTAGCAACCGTATCCTCACCTTCACTTGCTTCAACCATATTCTTGTCTACTTCGTGCCATGGCAAAGGTGACCTTGACAACCCATCCGCTTGAACATTCCTCCACCCAGGGATATACTCTACTGTGTATTGGAATTCCTGCAAGCTTGCTGCCAACCTAGCCAATCTTGCCAACACCTTCCCAGTTCCACCCGGTACCAAGACTCTCACTAGTGGCTTGTGATCTGTGCAAATTATAATCGGTGAACCCCAAACATACATCCTGAAATATTCCACAGCCCAAGCCGCTGCTAACACTTCCCTTTCTATGACAGCATAGTTGCGTTCACTGTGCGTCAATGAATGTGAAGCAAACGATACTGTTCTCTCTCCATCTCTATGCTTCTGTGTTAGTACAGCACCTATCCCCACCGCACTAGCACCCACCGTTATTATAGGTGTGCATTTAGTGTCAAATGGAGCTAAAATCCCTGCAGAACACATCTCATCCTTTATGTCTTCAAAAGCCTTCTGTTGTTCATCCATCCACCCAAACTTCCATCCCTTTCTTAACAATCTCTTCATACTCTCGGTTTTCTCTGCAAAACTTTTGACAAATTTTGAATAGAATTCGATAAGGCCTAGAAGAGACCTCAATTGATCCTTATCTGAAGGACGTGGTGCCTTCCTTATCACCTCTAATATGTCTCGTTTTGGCCTCACTCCAGACGACGACAATGTGCACCCCAAGTACTCCACTTCTTCAACACAAAATGTGCATTTCTCTTTCTTAAGCGTTAGGCCGGCTTCAATTATCTGATCCAACACCCTTTTGGGTAATACAGTATCGTTTTCCATACTATCCGAAAAAATCTAAATGTCATCTTGAAAATACAAAACGTCTTCGATCCCCTTCAAAATTCTGCCAATCATCCTTTGAAAAACTCCAGCAGCAGAGGCCAATCCAAAAGGCATTCTAGTAAACTGGAATACCCCTTCAGTCGTTATAAAAGCTGTAAGTTGTTTGGAGTCCTCATGGAGCCTTATCTGGTGATATGCGCTTCTCAAATGTAACTTGGAGAAATACTTCCGCCCCATAAGCATCAAAATTAGCTCATTGATATTAGGAAGCAGAAAATGATCGGTTATTATATTTTGGTTCAGAGTGCGCAAGTCCATACAAAGTCTAAAGGTACCATCCGATTTCTTGGTAACGACAATAGGAGAGGTCCAACTTGACGTCTCTTATGATTCAATGATACCTCGTCCTCCATCTCCTTAAGCATACTCTTAACTTCCAGTCTGGCTGCTATAGCAACTCTCCTCACTTTATGTTGCACTGGAATCGCAGAGGGTTTAAGCCTTATACTATGCAAATAGCCCTTGAGTTCTCCTATATCCTCTGGAAATGCTGCACTCGCCCCTTCCAGTACCTGCCCTACGGTAATCTCATCCACTATCATAACTTGGCTAGGTGACCTGGGATTGAGTATCAAGTGCAGATCATACTGATGTTTCCAACCCAATATCGGAGGTCCACTTTCAGCTACGTAAACCTTTCCTTGTACATAACGGTCTTGAAACTCAATCTTTGCTAACATATAGTCTATAATTTCTATTTTCTCCCCCTGATAACCTTCAGAATTAATATCCTTGGGAAGTAAACGTACTTCGGGCCAATGCAGCCTAAACAAATCTTTGGGTACAATTGTATATAGAGATCCTGAATCTACCATCAATTGAACTTTTTTGTTCCTCACGTTAAACATAGCCTTTGGTCTGTTATATCTCCCTTTCTCCGCCATAGTGTCCAACACACATAAGAACCGGTCTTCGTTCACTTCCTCCTCCTCCCCATCATCATCAATTGTTGCAGCTTTAGATCTACTATTTGACTTGCACATGCGTGCTAAGTGCCCTACTCATCCACACCTTTTGCAATCTTTGCCCACGGCAAAACAATTTTTCAAGTCTGAAGTATGATAGCTACTGCCACACCTCATGCACATTTTTTCCATCTTCAAGTTAACATTCTTTCCTTTTCTATAAGCACCATTTTTCTTTTGGCTTACAACATATCCCCTATATCGGTGCTCAAACTTCCTTTCTTGTCTTTATCTACATATGACACATTGTCATCAGTTTTTCATTCCATTTCCTTCATACATTGCTCTGACTGTTCCACCACCTTTGCAATCTCTAAAGCATCTTGTAGTGAAGGATTTTTAGCTGCCCACAGTCTTTCTTGCTTCCTCTTATTTTTGCATTGGACTATCAATTGGTCACGTATCATCTCATCCCTCATATTCCCAAATTGACATTTTAATGACAGTTCTCATAGTCTTGTAACAAATTGGTCAATAGTCTCCTCACTTCCCTGCGGCTGGGTATAAAATGTATACAGACACATCACTACATTCCTGTCCTTCACTAAATGCTTCTCCAAACGTGCTTTAGCCTCTACATATACATCGGCCAATGGCTGACCATCCTCACCAAGCCCCGTAGGCAAATATTTGAATATATGTTGACCTTCCATGCCTAAGGTATTCAATAGTAACGCTTTCTTCCTAGCCGGACAGAACTCTCTTCGATCTAAAGCTTCAATATAATTCTCAAAGATCTCCACCCATTCTTCCCATTCAATCTGTGGAGTTCCTGGTTGTGCTAAGAACACCGGTGGGAGAATGACAGTCCCGTCCATAATCACTGTTATCAATATGTAATATTGCTTCCAAATGCAGCTCTCTTCTTTTATATCAATAAATCAAGACTTCACATCTTCTCCACTGCACAAAATTGTGTTTTTATTTCCTTTCCTTTCCTTTCCTTTACTTTCTTTTTTTTTTTTAAGTATCCGGTATGAAAATAGTTTATTTAATAAAATTATATTTCAAACACTTTCGCCCACTTCACTGTTTTTTTCATCAATATCTCGCTGGAACGATGTTGTCTCCATAGGACTTAATGTAAACCATCCCAAACAGCTAAGATGGCCGCTGAATTACTGCCTTCAGTCCGATTTCAGAAGAAATTAGGCCTTGTTTCGCTCAAAATGGCCACCCGTGTGTTTCTGCAGGGAGTTGGGCTTGCTCACTCCCAGAATCCCTTGGTACCAAGAAAATTCAATTTCAACCTAAAGTGCAGTTTGCCTGTGCTCAGTCCACCAAGGTAAGAGAGCTCTTTTAATCTGTCCAAATGCGGCCAAACTGAACTTGCCTGTGTGCTTCCTCAAATTATGTCTTCCTTCCACTGCACACACAGGTTCTTTAACACTGACTGCGTCCACACTCGAGTGCTCGGAGCTTGTCGCCAGTGTTCAGAAGTAATAACGCTTTCCACTAGCTGAGTAATCCATATATATTTATTTCCTAAACGTCAGCGACCCTATCAGTGCTCCCTCTCCTGCCGAAGCCAACTGCCGACAGCCCAATAGAGAATGCTCACAGCATCTTAGAATGCGAGTACGACTCGGCATTCCAGCATTACATCACAACAGAACTCTACGTTCTTCTTTAAAATCTGAATAAGGATTGATGGTGATTTCGTATACCCCTGAGATCTAAGACACCATGATAAAATACGATAGCCAAATCTGAATGCAAAAAATAAATGGCTTTCCTCACTGAGGCAAATGGAGAAAAATGCTTGGCACAAATCAATGACCGTAAACCATTCTACTTCATAAGGAATCTGGAAAAAATCACCCCTGGATTCTGTACCACAAGACAACATTGAACGACAATTGTGTTTACTTTTCTCAAATCCTGAACTATGCAGTATTTTCCATTGGACTTCCGCAATCCTAAAATACGGGAATTACAAGGGCTTCCCAAACTTTCTTTCACAACACTTTGCTCAATCAGATCAGGTGTAATTCCTGCAAAGATCTTGGGCATCATGTTGTAAGATGGTATTCTCGGATACATTCCATTTGGATTCAGTGTGATTTATAATGGCTCAGCTCCTTCTATGAGACCAATATCCTTTCCTGAAAAACCCCAAACATCAGAAATAACTGTTTTGTGAAGTGATTCTGGCAAATCATTAGATGTCATTACTGGATACAGCGAGACAAGTAGGTACTGTTCTGCAATTTTACAGGGGACATCTTCTTCCTCATTAGTCTGGGGCCAGGGCAGGAAAGGCAGAGTCTTGTGCACTACAAAGGCTTTCCTTTGAAGTTTGTCTACTTCAAAGGCAGAAATGAGCATCAGTATTGGGCATCTGAGACCACAACTTTAGAACACTTCTGAACTAAGAACATTCTACCAGAAAGAAGAGCTGGATGCTGTTGGAGGGACTGTCACTCTGCCTGTTGCTTTCCAAGGTTCTCAAAGGGCTTGAACTGAGCTTGCCTCCTGTTAGAAGTCTCAGGGACATCAAAAACTTCATCTGCCAGCATCTGTACTTTCTTGCTGAGAGTCCTCGCTTGCCAAGTGGTGCCAAATCCAGTCCTTGGGCCCTTGGAAGTGAGTTCTGGTAAAACCAAGAAGAAACCCAGTGCATGGACTCCAGAGCGACTTCAGAACCGGCGTCGCTGTCCGACTCTGCTCAGTTGCCTGTACTAGAGCCATGGTCTCCGCTGAGTTCAACAACCGTGACCAATGCCTCAGGCCTGACGTCACTGTAGCACCTCTGAAGTCCTGCCACAGCATGAGTCCTGAGTGCTGTGTCCTCGACATCCAGGAAACCCGACTCTGACTCCGCACAAGACCAGTGGCCCCATGTTGTGATGGCAACACCGCAAAGTGGACAGCACAAGTCTTGATCTGCTGGATTCATTGACCCAGCCAGATCATAAGGAACCGAAGCCTCGCCACCATGCGATGCCACATCACATCCCTTGCAACCATAAGGAACCAACACCTCACCTCACTTGCCTCGCAGTAGTGAACCAATGTCTCACCTCCCCAGCAGTAGTATGGAACTGAAGCAGCACCAGGTCCAGTGACTCATATCCTCACCGACTCCATACAACATCTTTGATACCTCATTGTTTTCCTTGGTACTGTCCCTGGGGGTCCATGCAACTTTGTGACCAACCTGCACTCCCTTGCAAGTGGCATCAGACTGTTGGTAACGACTCCATCAACATCATCGTGATAGCCCTAGTTGGAGTGATTGTGTTTCTAAGCACTTTATTGAGATCTAAGATTTGAGATTTACTGAGAGAAAAACTCATATCTTTGCATGTGGATGTTGTAATTTCGTCATTTTAGTCTTCTCTTATTCTAATGAATACTGGCTATTTTTCTAAACTGGAATGGAGTACTTTGTGGTGTTTTTACTGTGTTACTGTGTATGTGTACAAATACTTTACACATTGCCTCTGAGATAAACCTGACTGCTCATGCCAAGCTACCAAGAGGTGAAGGGGGGTTATCTTACCCAGACTAGAGTGAGGGTTCCTACTTGGACAGGGTGCAAACCACTGCCAACTACAGACTGCATTTCTAGCAATTTATATTTGCATTTGTCATTTGATATGTGTTTACTTTTGCTATCTGATTCATGTTTTGCTGAGGAACAATCACCTGCTGCAGTGGCACTGGGGTTTGTAGAACCTGCATTTGCTGTACTAGGGACATTTACACATTCAGGATTCTGGGTCTTTAGACTCTCTGAATTTGAACCTGATTGTTACCTTGAGTCTGAGCAACTCCAGCATTCTGCATCAAATTATTTGCATTATTATAGGAACATTCCCTTCGCCAATGTCCGAAATTTAAGCAAGCATGACATGGACTCGTTTTCTTCAGTGCCTGGACATCCACCAAATTTCCATTCTGATCTTCATGAATACCATGTCCTCTAACTCTAAGCTTAACCACATTGCTAACTTGCTGTTGCACTCCTTGCATTCCACTCATATTCACCATCGTCGGTGGATTCAGATTTTCTCTATTTACAGCCTTCGATTGCATCACCATCAATTTCTCCCTCATCTTTTCTGCTTCAATTCAATGTCATTACTACAGTAGCTTGCATACTGTAGTACTTCATCAATGGGCTTTCTCTGCCAACAAATGAAATGCTGCTGAATCATGGTACTAATCTCGGGCTTCGATCCTTACACAAACCTAAATACAAAATGACTCAGATCTTTCAGCTCAATGTTTTCAGAAACAATGTACTGTTTGAAAGCTTGCAACAATCTCCCATAATATGCATGAATTGACTCTTTTGTTTCCTGTACTGTCCTGTTAATCTTCTGCCAATCACCATCTTGTGGGGAAACTTTGATCCTCAAGAATTCAGTCACCTTATAATAACCTTCATCACCTCTTTAGACAGCCCACCTGTCACTGGATCTCTTGAGGTTCACGTTCTGGCCAATCAATGCATCTCTTTCACTGTATCCACAAATCAACTCGAACCACAATGTCAAACAATGTGTTCAAATCTTCCCACAGGCAGTTTGAAAGTTTCACAAATCTCTCTGTCTGCTTGTACTATGCACTAGGTTTATCTCACAATCTTGGGTAATCATTTGTGAATCACAGTATATCTCTCCTACTCCAAGGTATATGTACATATCCTCCACTAGTATTTCTCTCATCAGCATCATTTTCACTTTCTCTTCAGCCTGATTTGCTCCTGCCAGAGACAAGTTCTGTTTTGTTTTCTTCTCATCTCTTTTCTTAGCTCATCCTCCTTCCCATTTGTCTAATACTCCCCATGTTTGAATGTATGTAATGAATTCTTTAATGTGCATTCTGATTCCAGGTGATCTCATATTCTGAATATCTTTGCTACTGAACTCTAATCTGTAAGTTCTCTTCAAAGGTTTAGAGTTTTCTAAATCTACTTCATATTTCTCTGTAAATCCTGCTAACTTTTCATAAGTCAGTCCTGCATGTTGGTTAACATCTTTGCACACGAAGCGCAATTCATCTTCTGTGTATGTTTCCAATAGCTCTATTTCAAGTGCTCCCATAATCAATTTTTTAATTCTAATTTAAATCTGGGCACATTCACTGTTCTGTCTCTCTCTTGTGTCTCTTCTGATCTAACGTTACCATTTGTTGCACCTGTAACTCCTTGTGAATCTCAGATTGTTTAATCAATCCGGTAACTGCTGAAAGGCCTTGCAAACTATTATTATTTCTCTGTGGCATATTTTGCGGAGTACTACAATGTACATTCATAATTTGATCTGGTGTAGGACGTGGTTCCCTGAGAAAACCTTATGTCAAGAACTGGTCCAGCTTGATTTAACATTGGGTTAGGTTCTGCAAACTGTGTAGGGCTCAACATTGGGACACCTTCTCCGAATTGTTTGAATATACTAATCTCTGCATGCCAATTGGTGATATCATTGCAGATACAGGTGTTTCAGTAAAGCATTCCTTGACTAGGTGTTACTTTCATGGTTGTCTGAAGCATACAATGGAACAACTGGACATATAGACACTGGAACTGTTAGTGCATCGGGACCCATCAAATTTGCCTGACTGTAGAATTTGTTTTCCATTACTTTGACCTGTTAAAATGGTACTAAAAGTCTGTCCTGTTCGATTCCGGGTAATATTTGACACTATCTGCACTGGTGTATACATAGGCATAGTCTGCTTCTAACTGAAATTCTGCACAGGTGTAGTAACATTAGGTGTCTGCACCATCAGATTTACATTAGGGCTTGGCACAACCTGATTCCTAACTGGGATTGTAATGGACTGTGCTGCATTGATAGTCTGAAATAGTGGGTAAACCATGGGCACTTGTGTCACTGAATTTGCAGGTGTACTTGGAACTATATGAATTGGGCTCTGTGTAACTGGAGCAGTTGGCACATTCAGGACTGCATTTTGTATGGGTTCCTCAACTGAATGAAATGTGGGGGACGATTCATCAGAAGCTGATTTCTAAACTCATCTTCTGAATCACTCTCATATGTAACTGTCTTTTTATCCTCATCTGCTGTCTGTTCTGCTTTTTGCTGTTTGTTTCTTCCTTGTCTTAGGTTTTATACTCCCATCACCTTTCTCTGTGATAGCTGGAAATATTCTCACTCCATCCAGTATCACGGCTCTCCATCTTTTCTGTTCTGCATCCCATCTAGTTTCCACTAATGTCTTACCTGCTATCTGTATTCTATTCTCAAATTATGCAGGTTTTTCTGTCTTGCAACAAGTTCCCAAATAGCAAGGGCTTCAAATTGTGCAGGTCTTGGAGGAGGCTTTAATTTGCACATTTCTCTCCTCAACTTGTCTCAAATTCCCAGATTAAATATTCCATAACCGGGAAAAGCTAACGAATCTTCATTCTCCGTAATCTTACACCATTTTAAAGCCATATGCATGCTGAAACTCCTTTTGTTTCTGATACTCCGTAAGCTTGTGTTCCCTCAGGTGCTACTATTTCACCCTCTCTAACTGGAATAAACACATCTCCTTTTTCATTTTTGCACAAATTCAATAAACCACAACAATTTTCGATCAGATCAGGAAGTAAATCCAATCCCAAAATGTTATGTGCCACCTGTTCCCAACATGGTATTGTCCAACAATACCATTGCTGCTTCACCCTAACTTACCTAACTTAGTGTGGCACAAAAATGACATCACACTCACTTCTCTCAGCGTTTGAAATTGTTTCACAATTGTCTCTCACATAATCACTCACTCAAACCTATTGCAAAATATTGCGAACAAAAACCAACAACCTGTCTGCACAATATGGGTAAACTCAAACACTTTGGAAACTGTATGGGCTGCTCTTCCAACTGTGGCGTTCACAATTACACAAGTGAATCTTGACCAGCAACTCTCAGTCCGGTTGGTATAGATCCTCCATGTGCACTCAGGATTCACTAAATACCAACCACAACTCTCACTCACTAAAGGGAAAGTATTGCAATTGCTCAATGGTACCTTATGACATGTACTTCACTGCAGACAATATATTAACCAAGTGTCTTCTGCATTTGTGCATTTTCCCAGGATCTTAGCCCTTGATGGTCCTGTCAACAACAACAACCACAGACGTTTCTTAGCACAAAGTGCCACAATCACTAAGTGACCGACATCTCTGCAAAACACTTCACAAACTCACACTTCACGGCAATCTTCAAGCAAAAAGCATTGCAAGTGCAATTCCCTATTAATACTCACACAACACATCAGCTATAGTCACAATGCTGGAACTTTATCAATCTCTGGAAGGGAGCACGAGATGAATTACAGTGTGGGAAAATTGAGGACGGGGCAGTGACATGAGGTCAATCCTGTCTGAAAGCACCCTTTTTGACATGGTTAGCCCACACTTTTAGCCTGGTCTCTTTTGTGGCTTTGACTGTTAGTGCACTGGGTCCCACTAACCTAGTCCCCAATGCCAGATCTCTTTCCCCAAAACTGCACAATTGTTTGGCAAAGTTGACAAACCCCTTAGCTACCATTGCAAGTCCCTAGTAAATGGAACCACTGGTGCTAGAGCCTAGGGGTATTAGGGAAGGTCTATGAGGGTTGCAGCACCAGTTGTGCCACTGCCGAGACCCCTCAATAAACTCACACAAGTTTTGGTGCAGGCTAAATTGAAAACAGGGCCTGTCACACACCCCTGTGTGCCAGGTCCCCTATCACTACACGTGCCAGGTATGAGTCACCTCTAAGTCAGGGTGCATCTAGGCACATGTGAGGGCATAACTGCAAGAGCAGATATGCCCCTGCTATGTCTCTGTTGATTCTGAGACATATTAAGTGCACAGGGAGGCCACTTTAAATGCATGTGCTGGACACTGGTCATTACGAGGTCTACAGCTACATGATGGCTTCTCGAAATCCTGGGATGTTTGGTATCAGACATCTCAGAATAATAAACCCTTACTACAGCATTGGAGTTATTAAAAAATGAACACAGAGGGCACCTTAGAGGTGCCCCTTGAAAAGCTACCAACTACTAGTATGTTGACCGAGTGGTCCTGACCAGTCCAGCCACCGCAGCCTAATTTCTGCCCCTCCAGGGTGAGAATCAGTGCTCTTGAGGGCCTGAGACAAAGACCTGCACTGGGCAGAAGTGTGACCTCCTCTTCCAGGCAGGATGGACATTCCAGGCCGGGGAGCTTTAAAGGCTTTGCTGCCTTTGTAATGTGACCTAGGTCTCTTCAAATGGTGGCGATGACCAACCCCCCTGTCCTCACCCCACTTTTGGTGACAGCACAAGCGTGAAAATTCGTTAAATTAGGAGGAGTGCCCATTTCATGCTATTCCCATCCCTAAAATGGGGGACCTGAAGTGGACACTACTTTTCAAATTCCTCCATCATGTTTGGAAGGAATTAGGCCACTAGGGTTAGGGTTATGCACACTTCCCAGCTGAAGTGATCATAAGAAGGGTGTAGTCACCCTAAAGAGGGTCAGCCCTTTGGCTACTGCCTGGCACTCCCTGTAAAACCCCTAAATTTAGTACTTAGGTGACACCCGTGAACCCTACAACTCAGATTTCAACAACCTAAGAAGACCCAGACAAAGAAGAGTTGCACCCTCAGAAAAGGAAAAGTAATAGCAGCTGACCTGGAACCAGCCCCTCGGGCCCACCTGCTGACCCCAAAGGATCCTGCACAAGAAGCCAACTCGTCCAGCCTTCAATAAAGACTCAAGTCTCCCGTTGACAGCGAACCTGCTGTGCAAGAAGAAATTCCAAGGAAAAAACTCTGTAGCCCATGTAACCCCGTTAATCTGACACCAGAAGTGACCACTGCACCGACATCCATGACCTGAGGTAAAGCCAACTGACGGTGCCAATGCGGGTCCCCAGCTGCCCAGGGTCTGAGTCCAGTGTGGTCTCACCCATCTTAGACTCTCCCGAGATGCCTGCAACCTCTGCATGTAGGCCCCCAGAGAAAAAATCCAACATCTCCAGCAACCTCTGCATCCGTGACCCCTGACCCCAGCTTGGGATGGATCATCAGTGCCAACAACATCCCCCAGCTCCCAAGATCTTGGGTCCACCCTGGGTCCACCCCTGCCAGACTCCCCCACAACATTTACAGCCTCAACACACAGGACCCCCTGACCACAAGTGCTCCCGGACGTGAAAACCCCATGCCTAAAGACGTCCCTGGATCCATTACCCCTGGGCACAGCAGAAGAGGATCAAAAGTACACCCACATCCTCAAGCACCCCAAGTCTACTACCTACCTCCTTGTTGTCCCTGACTGGCTTCTTAGTCAGATCCTGCAGCCTGTCTTCACGAGGACCAACCTCCCATAGGAAACCATTGGGCACCAGACACCTTACTGCACCTCTGCACCCAGCTGCCCCAGTGCTGCCCGATGTGACCTGTAGGTGTGGTTCTGATCAGTGCCCAGTACTTACCCTAACTCTCTTAGTTGGCAGTGTAAGTCATTGTTAACCCTGTGTTTGCTGAACATTGTTTTCCTCCATAGGATAACATTGAGAAGAACTCTGAAAATTGCATTGTGTCTGTTTCCGAAACTGAAAAGTAGTTATGCTTAAAAGTTTAATAACCTGATTACAAAGTTCTTGGGTTTGAAAGAAATATATAAGAGGAATTGTTATTTTTCTAAATTGGCCTCGGATTTATTCTTTCGATGTGTGTCTCACTTATTGCCTCTGTGAGTACAACCAATGCTTAGCACCTCCCTCTGATAAATATAACTTCTTGCCCCCACTACCACAAATAGAGCATTGGTCCTATCTACTTTTGCCTTTGCAATACCAATTGGGGATCCAATGGACTCTCTGCACAGTGTACTTCATTTTAGTGCCCTATATAAAGAGCCAGCTTCCTAAAGATTCTATCTCCCTAACACTATACAAAAGTATAGTTCCCCCTCTTATGGGATGAAACCGTAACTCTGCTACCAAAATTTTGAATACTAATTTCTTAACACTAAACAAAAATATGATTCCCCCTCTTATGATACAAAACCATGCCTTTGCTACCAAAACTGTGAACGCATTTTCCATCCTTCGCAGGAATCAAGTGCACATCGAGGTCAACAAAACTTTTGACTCTGTAATATGTATGGTGAACCATAAACAATTATTTCAACACCACTCCAATAATGCAGTCACCATGATTAATGTGGCCATGGAAGGAAAACTGAAATCAGGAATATAATTCGAAGCTTTATTACAAATATAAGCTCAAAGTCATGTAGACTATGGTAAAAACCAAGTTATAGAGACACATAATCAGAAAGGGGTGCACAAGGCAACAAAATAAGTTCAGGTATACTAACATTAAACAATCACCAAGGGTTGCTCAAGGCGACAAAATAAGTTCAGACATACTAACATTAATACAACTAAGCATTCAAGAAGAATGATACAGAAAGTGAATAGAAATATCTGAGACACACAAATAACTCAGTGGTCAGATTGCACAATCATTTAATCAATTCACATTCAGTCAAATCAATAATCATTGGCTGGGGACAGGTCAACCTTACAACTAATCAAATTAGGGACATACATGTGTGATGAGTAACAAATGTGGGCAAAATACTAAAATATGAAAAAGGCCAAAAATAATTTGGATAAATAGAACAACTCAGGTTACAGGACACTAACTAAAAAATAAAATAAGTGTCAGCATACCCGAAGGTCTAACCTAAAGGGCATTTCAAGGGACAAGGGCAATTAGCAGAGAGGAAGATACCTTACCCAGGGGTACAGCATTCAAGGACTCTTTGTCAGCAAAGCATCAGGTCAGCAAGGCATCTGCAAGGATCAGGAGACATATCAGGAACTCAGAAAACATCTCCACAAAGTTTGATCAGCAATGGCATATTAAGCCACGTGAAATGTTCAGATTGGCTTCCATGGATAGGTCCATATTACGAAAAAGTGGGATCATCCAATCAGAATATTAGAAAACTTCAGGTTGCAACAGTCTGACAATCTCCCAGGTCTGTCATGAGAACATCTCCTCTTTCCATCTGACTCCAATGGGTTTGAAACAAAAGTATGCCATCTTCCTGCAATATTAGCTCTTCAAGGCCAAATAAGCTCATCTCCTACTATTAGACAATAGACTTTTTTCAAGTAGAATTTTGATTCTCATGGGAAAGATATCTGAAGTTAGACTTCACGTTATGAAAAAACAATTCAGTACATTTACATGACCACGAAATGAAAGCTCTCTAGGCCCTTCTATGAAATGTATGGGAAAATTACTTGTTAATAAAGCACACATATTACACGACTTATAAATTTGTCATTAATAACAGTTCATCATTATGAGTAAAGCATTTCATTTAGGTTGTAAAATCTTTGTTTTACATTACATTAAGTATACCAGAGAAGTGCAGTTTCTCACTTGCACATAATTAGAAATGCAAATTTGTTTCGACATTGGCTATTAGTTTAGAGAATAACTTACATTTTAACATCAACTTTTAGAAAGGCACATAGGTCAAACTGTGAAATACAAGCAAATGGCATATGTAAAATGTGTGTCAGTGCAGCTTTTTAAGTTAGTTTTTTCTCTCTTCTATTTATGTGACTGAAACTTGTCACAATCGCCTGACTTTAATAGCACGAGGAACAGAGCTAAAATGTACACTCTCTCACCACTAAGTATGCATTGCTGCATGTGGGTGCTTTTACTTGCTTAGCTGTGAACTTTGATTAATCTTTGTTCTGTCTTTTTTATAATTTCTGTAATAGTAATAATGAAAATAATTCTAGCAATAGGATAGCCACATTTACGACTTCATTCCAAATGTCTTTGATAATCCATATGAGGGCAATATTTAACAAGATATTAGTCCATTATTCTGCACAATCTTCATGTGAGAAGAACAATTTTATTGGACAACTTCTTCAACATCTTAATTTGCTGATGATATCCAGTTGCTTTTACAACATTAGGATTCTACCATCTGGATGCATCATACAATCTGAAAACTTAGGGGCATATCTACAAGCCCCTAGTGCCATCGGAGCATCACGTTTTGTGATGCTCCTGTGGCTCTGTGCCCTCCACCATATTTACAAGGTGGTATTAAGCAACCTTTTGTGGCTAAACGCCACGTTGGAAATACGGGCCCACCCGATGCCGTTTTCTGCAGCATAGGGGGGCATGCACTGGGTGTTGCTGTGGGCGTACACACGCAACACCTTTTACTTTTTGACACTGCCCCAGATTTACAAGGAAATGTAAATCTGAGGCAGCACCAAAAACTAACACCACACCAGGGGTGCCGTTAGCATGGTGCAAATACTTTTATTTCTCCTCATTTTTACTTTTTCTATGTGTGCTGAATTCTGCAGCACAAATAGAAAAAGCAAAAGGCCAATAAGGATTGTCTATCTGTAGGAAGGTGTCCCTTCCTGCACATAAACCATCATTAAATAACTGCAATTTGCTATTTCTATGTGTGCTGCATTCTGCAGCTCATATAGGAGTAACAAACTGCTTTTATTGATTGTTTATGTGCAGGAAGGAACACCTTCCTGCACATAGACAATCATCCCTGCAATGCAGGCAACCTTGCACTATGGTTTGGTGCTAGGCAGCTAAATTTAGTGCCAGCTCTAGGGGAAACACAGAGGTGTGCTGTATTTTTGTAAATATACCGCATCCGTGTGTTTTTGAAGTGACACAGTGCGTCACTGCCAATTTGGCGCCACGCTACACTGCATCACTTCCATATAAATATGCCCCTTAGTTTTAACAGGTGCTCAAGTCACTAAGCTATCATGAACATAAATACCTTCTGTTGAATACCATGTAGTCAGTTGTGATTAATTTCATCATGTGCTTCCATGCACAATCAATGCCCCAGATGTCAGTGCCAGCAATGCCAGTGTGCAGCTGTTAAACGCTGCTTAGCAGCCCAAACCACTCATCCATTTTTTTCTTGGCCATTCTTGATAAACGCTAGTCATCTAAAGCGCCTTCCAGAACTGCAGTACAGTGGAATATAGCATGAGAACAGTGGTGCAACGGTGCAAGACGAGGTGTATCATAAGAACTATGTCAATGTCTCAAAATGGGATATGAGTAACTTGTGCTCATCTATACCTCAGTTTAATAAAGTACATGTTCTCTTTGGATGACTGACATAGTTCTCAAATCATTCATTTATAATTTGTATGTTAGATATATTGATTTGGAGTCCATATTGTGCATGAAGCGTACTAATATGTGCAATTTAATTGTTTTTAACATCTAAATATATTGCCGATAGTAAATCCCATTCTAGGGTACAGTAAAATAGACCCAGTAACTTATACTGGGAGACAGAATAGACAGAACTACATAAACATAAAGGCAATCTGTAATGCAATGACGAAGCTAAATAAGTTAGCTTGTCTTCTGCTGTCAACTTCCTGTCTTGCTCATGTTTTTCTTGTATTCGATATCATTATATTACATAAATGAGTTACAGCCAATGTTCCTCACCGAGTGAGCTAAAAATCCCAAAGCAGTCAGTCATAGGACTTCATGGTCATTAAAGCAGGGTCATCGCCTATCCGAGTCACAAACAATTCTACAGTAAAAAAAACAGTTTACTCCATGGGTGAAAAGCAGGACCCTGCAACCCTGTGGTGCTAGGGTTAGGCAACCCTTCTTGCCCCTCTCACCCTTCAGATGGGCCCCATTCACGCAAGGCCAATGAATATCTGCGTGGTATGATAGGCTCTAGGCATCTCTTCACATTCTGTTGGGGTCGGCGGTAGGGGCATTTTTCGTTAAACTACTTAACTCTACTACCTACAGAAACAGCCACTACGTCTGCCAACACTGAATCTTCAACTGTACCACACACCTACAAGCTACAGCTCTGAGTGCAGGAGTACACCATGGCACTTCCACTGCAGGGATTTCATCCATTTCTATTCTCAAGCCGAATGCACACAGGACCCACATGCTCTTAAAGTATTATCGTTAATAAATAAAAGTTCAGATGAGGGCTCTTCCACATTGATTCACCAATGTGGCACAACCGCAGCTGTGAGCATCTGAGAATTGGAACACCTTCCTCTGGGGAAATCGTTTAAATTTTCTTCAACAAAAAATAGGTTGTTTTTCAATACTGATTCATTTTAGGAAATGTTGAAATTTCCAGAACTATGTGAACGCCGTGAAGATATGTAAGAAAACAGCAGTAATAAAGACACGCTGGGAATGGATGCCATTTGGTTGAGTAATTAGGCTTCCTACCCACATCAACGGTCCCCTCATCATCCCTAGCTCACCCTGTTGCATTCTCAGCACTCAAGGGGCTCCACGTAAATATTTACCCATTGTGTCCAGCGAACAAGCCTCGCCCAGCTGTGCTGAAACGTGACCATTAGGCTGCCTTTTCTAACTGCACATGCTGTCAATTACACGGCACTGGAAACTGATCCCATAGAAATCTGCCAGTCAGACATGCTATCAACCTGACAACTGCAGCTACAGTAAGTGCCAAATTTTAACACAAGTTTGTCACTAGACTAGGGAGCCCCTTGTCACAATAAATCGTCCGGGAAAAGAAAACATTCTCTTTCGATGAAAACTACATTGAGCACCCTTGTTTACCTGTTAAAACACATACTTACCTATCATGTGTTTATTTTTCTGTCATTCTTCATCAAATATATACAGTAGATTTTTTTAATCAAAGCACAGTCGAGATTTAGTGGCCGGATGTTAAAAGCCATTTAGAGGTTGTAAACCCTGCGATTTGCTAAATCACAGTATTTGTAACGACTGAATGGCTATTGGCATATACTAAACCCATGTAGCGATTCAGTAATAGATTACCGAATAACTAAATCGCTTCAGAAGTACATTACGAATTTCCATTTGGAAGGAGCATGTGTAAGGTATCGCTTCCAAAGAGAGACTCTGCCTGAAATCCAGTCACAAAACATTGACATTTTTCTGACACCTCAACTGAGGAGGTAACCTAATCACAAAGGGGGAGGCGAAAGGAGAAAAAGTTTTGGGGGGAGTGAGAATTGGTGAGCAGTGGTGCAGGGGGTAACTGTCAACTCTTAAACAACTTTAAAAAAATAGTTTTTCGTAAATGCAGACCCATTTCCTAAAAGGAAAATACACTGCATCTAAAAACAAATGTACTTTATTGAAATGGGATCACAGATATGGCTGTATGCTGACCCCAGCAGGTCACCATCCCTGTGATGGCATCAACTCGCAGTGAGTCACTACTAGCAAACTATCTCATAAATATTGATGAGATAAGTAGAATTCTAACTCACTATACTTTGGACATTTTTGAAGCACACTATTAGCACATTCGTATGTTTACAAAATTCACCTTAGGTCGCAAAATACTTGTTGCACACTGCAACCAGTATTTTGCAACCAGTGTTTGGTACACCTCGTTCTTAGTGCAAAAAATGTGGTGTGGGTGACTTTTGCACATTTGTGAGCAGAACAAAAATATCCAGCACATTATGAAAACAATGTATGCAAATTTATCATATGTTTATGACAGGCCCTATGTTTATTAGTACACCAATGAAGCGTCAATTTCAGTGACGCTCCGGTGGCGCTGTGACTTGCGTCATATTTACAAGGCCACGTTAAGCCACTTTTTGTGGCTTAACACCACCTTGTAGATCAGGGCTTCCCCTGATAAAGTTTTCTGTGGCAGAGGGGCATGCAATGGGTGTTTCTGTGTTACACTCATTGCATTTTGCCCCGGTCCCAAATTTACAAGGATTTGTAAACCTGAGGCAGTGCCAAAAAATAACGCTATTCCAGGGGTGAGGTGAAATACTTTTATTTCTCCTCACTTTTGCTTTTTTATGTGTGCTGCATTCTGCGGCACACATAGAAAGAGCAAAAAGCCATGAATGAATGTTTATGTGCAGGAAGGTGTCCCATCATTCCATGCAATACAGGAACTCTTGCACTGTGGTGCAAGGGTACCTGCATTGGCGCTAGGCAGGCAATTTTAGCACCAGCGCTAAGGGAAACACAGCGGTGTGCCGTATTTTCCTAAATACAGCGCATCCCTGTGTTTGCCAATTTTGGTGCAGCACCATGCTTTCCAGGTGAAGTAAGCAGATCTGTGGTCTTCCAGTCAGGGCTCTTAATTCAGATGGGGTCAGTAATTGTTACTACCAGCCACATCAAAATTGACTAGCCATTCATAATAAAGGACTAGAGAATTATTGTGGGTATATTATCCTGGAGGATTTTTAAAGGTATTGTCTAATTTAGATTAGTCCTGCTTCTTGAGCCACCACAAGAAGCAGACTTATATGCCTGGTTACTAGGAAAACACATTTTAGTAAAATCCGATTGGCAATGTACATGGACTTAACCCCTTGAGGGTCATGGACGTAATTGTTACGTTCATGGCTGCACCTCTCAGGCGCCATGGACGTAACCATTACATCCATTTACCCGCCCGGGGAGGAATCGGTAGTGCTCCCCCGAGGGCCAACCCTCCCCAGGCCCCGCCTGCCCCCCAAGTGACATCTGATGATGTCAGCACGCAAGATTGTGCTGACCTCATCACAGGTCACCTCCCAATGCTCTGGAAGCTTGCTTCCAGTGAAATTGCGGAAGAGAAATGCTCAGCATTTCTCTCCTGCTCAGGAGGAGGGGTCCAGCAGAGGCACGCAAGTAAAGGAAAGGTCTTTCCTTTTCTTTCATGTCTCTGCAAGCATTTCTGCTGTCCACTAGACACCAGGGAATTCTTTTTTCTTTGAAATGGACATGAGAGGAGCGGCCCCTTGGGCAAGGGTCGCTCCCCAGGGGGACAAATAATTTTCCTGCCATTTCTGCCACCCCTTGGGGCAGTTCGGCCTATCTGCCCCCAGGGGGGTAGAAAACCCCTAGACACCAGGGATCTTTTTTTTTTTTTCTTCTTTTATGTATGAGGAGCAACCCCTTCGGCAAGGGTCACTCCCTGCGGGGCCAAATTGTGTTTAGGCCATTTCTGCCCCCCTGGGGGCAGATCGACCTAATATAACTAGGCTGATCTGCCCCCACGTGGGTAGAAACCACTAGACACCTGGGATTTTATTTTATTTTATACTTACGTATAAGAGGGGCAGCCCCTTGGGCAAGGGCCGCTCTCCAGGGGGCCAAATAATTTTTAGCCAATTTCTTGGCATGAGTGATAATTTTTTTTTTGTTGTTTTTTTTTTCATTCGGCCAAGGTCACTCCCGGGGGGGGGGGAGGCAAATTGTTTTTAGGCCATTTACCACTAGACACCAGGAACTTTTTTTTTTAATTATCCTTACGCATAAGGGGAGCAGCCCCTTGGGCAAGGGCCGCTCGCTGGATGGGCACAATATTTTTACGCCATTTATGCCCCCGGGGGCAGATTGGCCTAATATAATTAGGCCAACCTGCCCCCAGAGGGGGCAGAGACCACTAGACACCAGGGAATTGTTTTTTATATTATACTTACGTATAAGGGGAGCGTCCCTTTGGGCAAGGGCCACTCCCCATAGGGCCAAATAATTTTTAGGCAAGTTCTGCCCCCCCTGGGGGCAGAAAACCCTAGACACAAGGGATATATATATATATATTTTCCATTTATGTGTGGGAAGCGACCCCCCTGGCAAGGGCCTCTCTCTGTGGGGCCAAATTGTTTTTAGGCCATTTCTGCCCCCAGGGGGTGGCAGAAACCACTAGACACCATGGAGGTTTTTTTTTTTAATTATCCTTACACATAAGGGGAGTAGCTCCTTGGGCAAGGGCTGCTCCCCGGATGGGCAAAATATTTTTAGGCCATTTCTGCCACCCCTATAATTAGGCCGATCTGTCCCAGGGAGGCAGAAAACCCCTAGACATCGAGGCTAAAAAACATTTATTTTTATTTTTTATATGTGTGGAGTGACCCCGTAGGCAAGGGTCACTCCCCGGGGGGCCAGATTAATTTTCAGCCATTTCTGTTCCCTCAGGGGGGAAAGAAGCCACTGGACACCAGGGATTTTTTAAAAAATATTAACACATAAGGTGAGCGGCCCTTTGGCAAGGGTGGCTCCCGGGGGGGGGGGGATTATTTTAAGCCTTTACTACCCCCCCGAAGGCAGATCGGCCTAATAGAATTAGGCCGATCTGCCTCCAGGGGGGCAGAAACCTCTAGACACCAGGGATACATATATATTTTTATTTACTTTATGTTTTTATGTATGGGGAGCGACCCCCTAGGCAAGGGTTGCTCCCCTGGGGGGCAAATTGTATTTAGGCCATTTCTGCCCCCATCAGCCTATTTCTGTTAAGCCAATTTGCCCCCAAGGGGGACAGAAACGCTAGACAGCAGGGATTGGTGTGTGTGTATGTGTGTGTTTTGTTTGCAGGGGATGCCCCTTGGGCAAGGGTCGCTCCCCATCGGGGCACATTACTGTTGGCCATATCTGCCCCCCTTGTGGGAAGATCGGCCTATTTCTGGAAGGCCCATCTGCCCCCACGGGGGCAGAAAGCCCACCAGAGACCAGGGAAGATTTTTTTTTCAAAATAAGAGGGTGGGGGTATGGCCATACCCCCACCCTAAATAAATGAGGCAAAGTTGCTCTGCCCACCAGTGGGCAGATGGGGCAATTACCCCCGAACCACACCCCGGGGGGGGCAGAAAGTGTACTAGATGGCATGGAATTAAAAAAAAAAATTGTGGGGTGGTGGCTACCAACCAATATGGGCCTGGTTATGCCCCCACCCCAACTGAAGGGGGTATCAGTCTTTCAGCTTTTCCCCTCACACTGAAACATCTTATCCCATGGAAAGCAAGAAGACATTTGCTTATTATGGGTTTTGGTTTTACATTTGGGCCATGAGAGCTTGTTAACTCTCAAAATCGTCCCACTTGGAATGGTGATGGCTGCACTTTATTAACTTTGGGATGCTGCCATGTAGAAAAATCTACAAGACCCAGGCACATCTGAAAACGAAACATCTGGTTGATTCCAGGGTGGTGTGCTTCACATGCACCCGCACCATTTTCTTACCCACAATGCTATGCAAACCTCCAACTTTGCTGGAAATCACACGTTTCCCACATTTTTGTGATGGAACCCTCAGGAATCTGCAGGAATCCACAAAATTCCTACCATCCAACATAGTCTCATCTATACCGATTAAAATTCTGCTGCACTTGTCAGCCTAAAAAAGATTTTTTTTAAACTGCCCTTTTGGACCCGCTTTGGTTCCCCCTCAATTTCAACATGTTTTTGGCTCTTCTCTGTCACAGGCACTTGGCCCACCTACACAAGTGAGGTATCATTTTTACCGGAAGACTCAGGGAAATGTTGGGTGGTAGAAAATTTGTCCCGGTGCAGTGATCCCACACAGAAATGTGGGAAAAAGTGCTTTTTTAGCTAAATTTGAGGCTTGCTGAGGATTCTGGGTAAGAAATAATTGGGGGATCCACACAAGTCACACCTCCCTGGTTGCTCTCAGGTTCTAGTTTTCAGAAAGGTCTGGGGTGGTCATTACAACACTCGCGGACGGTGTTAAAGCGGCGGTAAGACCGCCAACAGGCCAGCAGTAAAAATTTGGAATTACGACTGTGGCGGAAACCGACAACAAAGACAGCCACTTTAACACTCCGACCGCCACAGCGTTACAGACAAACAGCTTGGCGGACAACGGCAACAGACAGGCGGAAGCCAAAGTACCGCCCACAGTATCACAACCTACCAATCCGCCACCTTTTGTCTCGGCGGATTCACCGCAGACAAAAACACGGAGGAAACAGGATCTTGAAGGGAAAACGCTCACCTCTACACACCCCATGAGGAATCCGGACGCCATGGAACCAGAGCTGCACATCCTGCAAGCCCTTATCTTCTTGCTTCTCTACCAGGAGCACGAATGCCAGCGGCGAAGACAACGGTGAGTACTGCACCTACGACACAGGGAAGGGGGGAGGGAAAAAACAGACACACACACACGCAACACGCAACACCCCCACCCTCACCCACGAAAACACACACACTAGTACAGCATGATACTTTACAGTTACACCCTAAGACCCCCTAGAAGAATGCAAAGACCAGAGAAAATTAGTGTAACCATTGTAATATATTAAAATCCAGTATGCAAAAATATACATATATACACTATAAACAAATTATACACCAAGAATAGTAGTCCAGGTAGTGCTCCATTGAAGGCCGTGGAACACTGGGCCCACACGGTATGGGCGAAGCCCACATAAGATCCCAGACCATGACGAAGAGAACACTGCAGGGGCATCAGAAAGCAAGAAAACAGGCACCTCAGGGGGAGGGAAGGGGGGGGGGACCTCAGCCGGTTGAGTGCACTATGCTAAATCCACAAGAGGGCCACATGCCCACTGTTCAATCCTGGGGAGTGCAAAGCCACAGTCTCTCAAGTCTATACAGTGGGTGGGTTGCCCACAGGGGAGTGCAAAGCCACAGTCCCTCAAGTGGATAACAGTCTCCACTGGTTCTGGAGGGGGGCATGGTGCCTAGAGTGCTTCATTCTGCTAAGGACAGAGGTAGTGGATGACAGTCTCCACTGGTTCTGGAGGGGGCATGGTGCCCAGAGTGCTTCATCATGCTAAGGACAGAGGTAGTGGATGACAGTCTCCACTGGTTCTGGAGAGGGCATGGTGCCCAGAGTGCTTCATCCTGCTAAGGACTGAGGTAGTGGATGACAGTCTCCACTGGTTCTGGAGGGGACATGGTGCCCAGAGTGCTTCATCCTGCTAAGGACAGTCTCCACTGGTTCTGGAGGGGGCATGGTGCCCAGAGTGCTTCATCCTGCTAAGGACAGTCTCCACTGGTTATGGAGGGGGCTCTCTGCCCAGAGTGCTTCATCCTGCTCGTGACGGACTGAGTAGTGTCAGTGCCCTTGCCACTCATGGGCCAGCGGTGCTTGTGGTGGCCGTGCCCTGTTCAGCGGTGCTTGTAGCGCAGTGCCCTGTTCAGCGGTGCTTGTAGCGGTGGTGCCCTGTTCAGTGGTGCTTGTAGCAGTGGTGCCCTGTTCAGCGGTGCTTGAGGCGGCGGTTCCCTGTTCAGCGGTGCTTGAGGCAGCGGTGACGGTGTCCTGTTCAGTGGTGCTTGTAGCGGTGGTGCCCTGTTCAGCGGTGCTTTTGGCGGCGGTGCCCTGTTCAGCGGTGCTTGAGGCGGCGGTGCCCTGTTCAGCGCTGCTTGTTGAGGCGGTGCCCTGTTCAGTGGTGCTTGAGGCAGCGGTGCCCTGTTCAGCGGTGCTTGAGGCGGTGGTGCCCTTTTCAGCGGTGCTTGTAGTGGCGGTGCCCTGTTCAGCGGTGCTTGAGGCAGCGGTGCCCTGTTTGCGGTGCTTGAGGCGGCGGGCTCCTTTGCAGTGACTGCTGGAAGTCCTCTCTATCCCAGCGGGGCTTGTGCTGGTGGTCCTCTCTAGCCCAGCAGGGCTTGGCTTATGCTGGAGGTCCTCTGTCCTCTCTACCCCAGCGGGGCTTGTGCTGGTGGTCCTCTCTAGCCCAGCGGGGCTTGTGCTGGTAGTTCTCTCTAGCCAAGCGGGGCTTGTGCTGGTGGTCCTCTTTAGCTCAGCGGGGCTTGTGCTGGCGGTGGCCTCCTGGGCAGCGGGGATGATATTGGTCGCCTCCTGGGCTGCGGGGATGATGGCGGTGGCCTCCTGGGCAGCGGGGATGGGCAGCGGGGATGATGGAGGTGGCCTCTTGGGCAGCAGGGCAGGTGCTGGCGGTGGCCTCCTGGGAAGCGGGGATGATGGTGGTCTTCTCCGCCGTGCTGCTCTTTCTAGACTTGCCGGATTTCTTGAGGTCCTTCTCCATCTTGGAAGGTGTCGCAGCTGACTCCACATTCCCACCGGGACCCCTGGGAGCGGCTTTGGTGGCTGGAGTCTTCCCCCTCTCCCGCTGGGCACTGGCCAACTTTTGATGCTTGACAGGTGGGGGACTGTCCGTGCTGTGGCTCCGTGCCACACTGGCTGCCCTGGTGGCCGGTGCACTCCAGATTCCGGTGACTACAGGCACCACTGGTCCCGGAGATGTTGTGGCTGAGATGCTAGGTTGGGACCTGGAGAGTCGGGCCCTAGGAGACGGACAGGGTGGGGGAGGTATGGGAAAGAGGTCAAGGTTGGACAGGAAAAGTTTTTGGGAGACACTGGGACGGGTAGTTGGAGGGGGTTTGGGAGCGGAGGAAGAGGTCAAGGTTGTAGGAGGTGTTCGTTTGGTGACTTTGGGTGAAGGTGCATGGGCTGGAGGCTGTTGTGAGGTGGATGGCTGTTGGGTGGGTGTGTGCCTGCGTTTGTGTATCTTGGGAGGGGGTGTCACAGACACACCTGGAGAGGACACAGGGGTCGTGTGAATGGTAGTGGGGGTGGTGACTGCACGTGAGCGGGGTGTGGTGGTGAGTGTTCTGGTGATGGCAGTAGTGACTGTAGATGTAGTGCATGCAGGTGTGAGTGTAGACAAGACTGGGAGGGAGGAGGGAGACAAGGAGGAGGGGGACACAGTGGAGGCAGTGGATGTTGGTGTTTCTCATGTGTGTGATGTTTGCGTGAGTGCCTGTGGGATGTGTGGTGCTTATGTTTGTCTGAGCTTCCCTTTTGTGTTGACGTGTGTGCATGCTGGTCTGAAGGTGTGCTTGGGATAGGCTGGGGAACAGGGGATTGGGTCTGGGTGGGGGAATTTGGAGGGGGGAGGCTAGAAACAGGGACAATGGCTGCCATCAGTGCTGAGGCCAGAGGCTGAAAAGCTCGCTGAAGGGCCGCCTGACCAGAATGAATGCCCTCCAGGAATGCATTTGTTTGTTGCAACTGCCTTTCTACACCCTGGATGGCATTCAAAATGGTAGACTGCCCAACAGTGAGGGACCTGAAGAGGTCAATGGCCTCCTCACTGAGGGCAGCAGGGGTGACTGGGGCAGGGCCTGAGGTGCCTAGGGTGAAGGTGATGCCCACCCTCCTGGGTGAGCGGGCACGGGGCAAAGGCTGAGGGGCTGCTGGGAGGGAGGTGCTGGTAGGGGGGGGGTGGCAGCTGTACCTGTAGATGCAGGGGCACAGATGTTGCCGCCACCGCAAGGGAGCTCTCATCAGAGGACGAGTCCATGTCGCTGGTGTAAGCTCATTTCCCCGCCGTGGAGCTACCCTCACCCGTCATCCCACTGGTGAACTCCGAGTCCGTAGTGTCGCCCTCCAGGGCCATGTGGGATGCAGCTCCCTCATGCTCCGGTTCCACTGCTCCTCCGCCTGATGATGCTAATGCACACAAGAACAGGGAGACCACAAAAAGGGGGGGGGAACAACAGAAGAACGACATGTTGAGTGCATGCATTACCGCTACCGTTGGTGGACACGACAGACACAGAAGCCCCCTGCACTACATCACGCTCTTGGGCTCCACTGTTCAATCCCTGGAAAATGGCTTACAAGGCTATGGACGACATCTGCACACATGGATGACACAGGGGCATGACTAGGTGTACTTGGCACTCTACTGAGGTGGGATGGGGTGCCACATGGCCTGCCTTACGGAGGGATCTTGCCTACTAAACTCGCCCTGGCCTAGGGGAACCCACAGCCCACCTCCCCCACCCAGACACCTCCACTGAGCACAAAATCAGCAGGATGAGAGTGTACTCACCCCCTTGTGGCTGCTGTGATGCCCTCCAGCGCCCCTCCAACTCCAGGTACGCCACCGCCAGGATCCTGAACATCAGGGGTGTCATGGTGCGACAGGCACCCCTCCCACGTTGGGAGGCCATCCCCAGCTGAGCCTCCACCTTCTTCTTGCTCCAGCGGCGAATGTCCTCCCATCTTTTCTGGCAGTGGGTGCTCCGTCTGTGGTAGACCCTCAGGGTCCAGATGTCCTTGGCAATTGGGACGCCAAATATCTTTTTTCTGGTGGGCGCTAACCTACATGAATTGTACAGGGGCAAGAGACACTTTATTACCAACTGCACCGTCACAGTCATTGGTCCCCATCCCTACCCTTGCCATGTGGCACATGCACTCACCGTCGTTTCATGCACGCCGCACTCTCCCCCTTCCTTCTTACATCCGCCCCTCTCCACACAGGCATAGCCCATATAGCATGCTCCCAGTGTACTTACCTGTTTGTCTGGAGGACCGTAGAGTAGCGTGTACTGGGGGAGGACCCCATCCACGAGTTTCTCCAAATCCTCCAATGTGAAGGCAAGGGCCCTTTCCCCAGACACTCGAGCCATTGTCTCTTCCAGACTGAGGTCACAGCAGCACTTGCAGTGTAGGTCCTCTCATGTCGAAGATCAGGTATCGCATGATTGAACAGATAGAAAATGGCGGTCACGTCCACGGCGGTGCGTACCGTGACCACCGGCGTACATCGTCATTGGCTCCAGGGACCCATAGGGTCCAAAGTTAACCAATGCAGCATTGCGCCGCAGTCTTCGATGGCCTACCGCGACGGTGTACAATGTTAGCGCAGTTACCTCACATCCCATTGTCCCACTTCAGAGGTAAGGCAGCCGCCATTTCAGGGGCCACTTGCCTTAGCTTTTACTGCGTCACACATACCTAGGCCTAGACTCAACACACATACAGGCCACTTTTCGGATTAGGATCGGTGTTCTGTGTAAGTTGTGGGTACGTACCTCTGAGTTGGTTGACTCTCTGCTCGCTTTTGTTCTTCATAGGCACTGTCCGCTGTGACATGTGAGGCGATGGCGGCATCCTCCGGTGTACAGACCGCTGGTGGACCTGTCGACAATGGAGGAAAGACATGTGATCATCACCTACAGGCTTGACCGTGCCACAATCGATTAACTGTGTACCCAGCTGGAGCCAGACCTGGTGTCAGCTATCCGCCAAACCACAGGAATCCCCCCTCAAGTGCAGGTGCTGTCAGTGCTCCATTCCCTTGCAAGTGGGTCATTTCAAACAACAGTGGCTATAGCATCAGGGATGTCCCAGCCTATGTTTTCCAACGTGTTGTCCAGAGTGTTGTATGCCCTGCTGAAACACATGCGGAGCTACATCATTTTCCCTCAGGTGGAGGATCTGCCTACAGTGAAAGGTGATTTCTATGCCCTGGGACATATCCTCAACATCATAGGTGGCATTGATGGGACACATGTGGCTTTGGTCCCCCCGCAGGAGTGAACAGGTGTACAGAAACCGGAAGAGTTATCATTCCATGAATGTGCAGATGGTGTGTTTGGCAGACCAGTACATCTCCCATGTGAATGCCAAGTTCCCTGGCTCAGTGCATGACGCCTACATCCTGCGGAATATCAATATCCCTTATGTGATGGGGCAACTCCAGAGGCACCGTGTGTGGCTATTAGGTGAGCACCTGGAAGCAAGACAGTGGGAATGGTTGTTTGGGTCTGGGGATATCCCTACAGTTTAGTGTGTGTCTAACAGTTGTCCCTCGCCATTTGCAGGTGACTCTGGTTACTCCAACCTGTCATGGCTACTGACCTCAGTGAGGAATCCCAGGACAAGGGCAGAGGAATGCTACAATGAGGCCCATGGGCGAACTCGGTGGATTATCGAACAGACCTTCGGCCTCCTGAAGGCCATGTTCTGGTGCCTCCATATGACAGGTGGATCCCTATTCTACTCACCAAAGAAGGTGTGCCAGATCATCGTGGCCTGCTGTATGCTTCACAGCTTAGCTTTGCAACGACAAGTGCCTTTTCTGCAGGAGGATGGTCCAGATGGTGGTGTTGTTGCAGCTGTGGAGCCTGTGGACAGTGAAGATGAGGAAGCAGAAGAAGAGGACATGGACATCAGGAACTCAGTGATCCTGCAATATTTCCAATGAGACACAGGTAAGGGTACAGACCTGCCTACTACATGTATTTTAACACTACTACCTCTCTACTGTCTGTCGTTTTCACCCAGTGTATGGTCACTGAGTTGTCACTTTCCCTTACGATTTCACAGATGTGGGTCCCACTGTGTGACATCTGCTTTGTTACCTCATGGACTAGAGCTGTGTGACATAGGTATGGTGACATTACAATTGTAAGAGCACTTTGTCACTGTCATTGCTAATACACTATTTCAAAATCACAGACTGACTCCAGATTGTCTTGTGCTTCAAGGGTGTTTATTTAAGTGCTAAATATTGGAGGGGGTTGTAAAATGGTCAGGGGTGATGGTGGAGGAATGTCCATGGCAGAGTCCAGTCTATTAGTCTCACAGGTGCATTGCCCAAATGGGCATAGGAAGTGAAGCTGGGGCAGTTTGAGGATGGACAGGGTGACAAAGTGGGACAGAAAGATGACATCCAGGGTGGTCTCATTTCTTGGTGGGGATCTTGGCATCGTGATGTGTATTTGCTATAACTAAGGAAAATACCAATGTCCATTGTATTGTCAACATACTTATCTCACACAGCTCTAGTCCATGAGGTAACACAGCAGAGGACACACAGTGGGACCCACTTCTGTGAAATCGAAAGGGAAAGTGACAAATCAGGGTCCATACACTGGGTGAAAGTGACAGAAAGATGAGAGGTCGAACAATTTTATCAGATGTAGGAGGCAGTGAGGTCTTCTTACCTGTGTCTCACTGGAAGTATTGATGGATCACAATGTTTCTGTTGTCTATGTCCTCTTCTTCTGCCTCCTCTTCTTCACTGTCCACAGGCTCCACAACTGCCACAACACCTCCTTCAGGACCATCCTCCTACAGAAAAGGCACCTTTCATTGCAAAGGCAAGTTGTGCAGCATACAACAGGCCACGAGGATCTGGCACACCTTCATTGGTGAGTACTATAGGGAACCACCTACCATATGGAGGCATCTGAACCTGGCCTTCAGGAGGCCGAAGGTCCTCTCTATAGCCCTCCTAGTTCACCCATGTGCCTCATTGTAGCGTTCCTCTGCCCTTGTCCTGGGATTCATCTCTGGGGTTAGTAGCCATGACAGTTTGGGGTAGCCAGAGTCACCTGGAAATGTCGAGGGACAACTGTTAGACACACACTAAACCTTAGGGACAATCCTAGACCCAGACAACTATTCACACTATATAGGGTCCTTGTCCTCACCTAATAGCCACACCTGGTGCCTCTGGAGTTGCCCCATCACATAAGGGATGCTGTAATTCCTCAGAATGTAAGCATCATGGACTGAGCCAGGAAACTTGGCGTTCACATGGGAGATGTACTGGTCGGCCAAACACACAATCTGCACATTCATTGAATGGTAACTCTTCCTGTTTCTGTACACCTGTTCACTCCTGCGGGGGGTACCAAGGCCACATGTGTCCAATCAATAACACATATGATGTTGGGGTTATGTCCCAGGGCATAGAAGTCACCTTTCACTGTAGGCAAATCCTCCACCTGAGGCAAAACGATGTAGCTGCGCATGTGTTTCATCTGGTCAGACAGCACTCTGGACAACACGTTAGAGAACATTGGCTGGGACATCCCTCATGCAATGGCCACTGTTGTTTGAAAGGACCCACTTACCAGGAAATGGAGTACTGACAGGTCATGCACTAGAGGGGGGATTCCTGTGGGATGGCGGATAGCTGACATCAGGTCTGGCTCCAACTGGGCACACTGTTCATGGATTGTGGCACAATCAAGTCTGTAGGTGACTATTATATGTCGCTCTTCCATTGTCAACAGGTCCACCAGCGGTCTGTACACCGGAGGATGCCGCCATCTCCTCACCTGCCCCAGCGGACGTGCCCTATGGATGAGAACAGTGATCAGAGGGTCAGCCAACACTGAGGTACAAAATAAACAACTTTATTGCACACTTTTGTCAATCCGCTATGTCCCTTTCTTAGTGTGGATGCAAGGCTTAGATATGTGTGACGTATTTAAAATTAATGCCATGTGGCCCCCTGAAATGGCGTCTGCCTGACCTGTAATGTGGAACAAGGGGATATGAGGTAACTGCGCTGGCGTTGTACACCGTCTCATAGGCGGTCAAAGACCGCGGTGCAATCCTGCATTGGTCAATATTGGACCCTATGGGTCCCAGGAGCCAATGGCGATGTTTGCCGGCGTTGACGGTACGCACCGCCGCGGACGTGACTGCCATGTTCTCTCTGTTCACTCACTTGATACCTGATCTTCGACATGAGAGGACCCACACTGAAAGTGCTGCTGTGACCTCAGCCTGAAAGCGACAATGGCTCAAGTGTCTGGGGAAAGGGCCCCTGCCTTCAGTGTGGAGGAGTTTTACAAACTATTGGATGGGGTCCACCCCCAGTACACGCTACTCTACGGTCCTCCAGACAAACAGGTGAGTACACTGTGAGCATACTGTATCGCCAATGTGGAGTGGTGTGTATGAGAGATAGGGAGGGAATGAGGCGTGCATGAAACAACGGTGAGTGGATGTGCGTCAGGGCAAGGGTGGGATCGTGGTGGGATCGTGGGTCAATGACTGTGACGGTCCAGACGTTTAAAGTTTTTCCCTTTCCCCTGTACTATTCCTGTAGGTCAGCGCCCACCAGAAGAAGGATATTTGGCGTGCCATCACCAAGGACGTCCGGGCCCAGGGGGTCCACCACAGACGGAGCACCCACTGCCATAAAAGATGGGAGGACATTTGCCGCTGGAGCAAGAAGATGGCAGAGGCCCAGCTGGGGATGGCCTCCCAACGTGGGAGGGGTGCCCGTCGCACCATGACCCCCCTGATGTTTCAGATCCTGGCGGTGGTGTATCCGGAGTTGGATGGGTGCTTGAGGGCATCACAGCAGCCACAAGGGGGTGAGTACTGTCACATCCATCTGATTCAGCGCCCATTGGAGGTGTCTGGGTGGGGGAGGTGGGCTGTGGGTTCCCCTAGGCCAGGGCGAGTTTTGTAGGCAAAGTCCCTTCGTGAGGCAGGTTATGTGGCACCCCACCAGTGTTAAGAGCCTTCTACCCCTAGTCAGGCTCCTGTGACTTCCATGTGTGCAGCAATCGGGCTTAGGTCTTGTAGCCCATGTCCCTGGGATTAATTAGGGAACTCTAACTGCATGGCATAGTGCAGAGGGCTGCTGTGTCTGTAGTGTCCACCAACGGTAGCGGTATTGCATGCACTGAACATGTCTTTCTACTTTCATTCCCCCCTTTTTTGTGGTCTTCCTGTTCTTGTGTGCATTAGCATCATCAGGTCAGAGGAGCAGTGGCACCAGAGCAGGAGGGAGCTGCATCCCACATGACCATGGAGGGCGAGATTACGGACTCAGAATTCACCAGTGAGATGGGGGGCGAGGGGAGCTCCGCGGCGGGGACAGGAGCTGAGACCAGAGACAACGACTCCTCCTCTGATGGGAGCTCCCTTGCGGTGGCGGGCCCATCTGTGCCCTCATTGCATCTACAGGTACAGCCGCCCTCCCCTACCAGCACTGCCCTCCCAGCAGCCCCTCACGGTATGCTCCGTGGCCGCTCACCCAGGAGGGTGGGCATCTGCATCACCCCAGGCACCTCAGCCCCTGCCCCAGTCATCCCTGCTGCCCTCAGTGAGGAGGCAATTGACCTCCTCAGATCCCTCACTGTTGGGCAATCTACTATTCTGAATGCCATCCAGTGTGTAGAGTGGCAGTTGCAACAGACAAATGCATACCTGGAGGGCATTCATTCTGGTCAGGCAGCCCAACAGCTAGCTTTTCAGACTCTGGCCTCAGCACTGATGGCAGCCATTGTCCCTGTGCCCAGCCTCCCCTCTCCAACTTCCTCCACCCAGACCCAATTCCCAGTACCTCAGCCTATCCCAAGCACACCATCAGACCAGCATGCACACACCTCAACACACAAGGGTAGCCCTGCAAACATTAGCACCACACATCCCACAGGCACTCACACAAGCATCATACCCATGCAGACATACCAACAGCCACTGCCTCCACAGTGTCCCCCTCCTCCACTTCTCCCTCCTCCCTCCCTGTCACTTATCCACTCACCACCTGCATGCACTACATCTTCAGCCACTACGTCCATCACCAGCACGCCCACCACCACACACCGCTCACGTGCACTCACCACCCCCACTACCATTCACACATCCCCTGTGTCCTCTCCCAGTGTGTCTGTGAGCCTTCCTCCCAAACTACACAAACGCAGTCAAACACCCACCCAACAGACATCCACTTCACGAAAGCCTCCAGCCCATGCACCTTCACCCAAAGTCAGCAAACGAACACCTCCTACAACCACTATCTTTTCCTCCACTCCTAAACCCCCTTTATCTACCCATGCTAGTGTGTCTAAAAAACTTTTCCTGTCAAACCTTGACCTCCTCCCTTCACCTCCCCCACCCCTCCCGTCCCCTAGGACCCGCCTCTCCAGGTCCCAACCCAGCACCTCAGCCACCACATCACCGGGAACAGTGGTGCCAGCAGTAACCAGCTTCTGGAGTGCACCAAGCAGCAGCCCAGAGCAAAAGCCCGGAGGGAAAAGGCCAAAACACCTGCCACCAAGGGCTCAGCCAGGACAACAGTTGGGAGTGGCAAGACAGCTGTGCCACCATCCAAGGTGGGGAAGGGGCAGAGAAAGAAAGGGAAGTCGCCGGCAACCTGCACAGTGGACAAGACCGCCACTGGCACCGCCACATGCACGGCCGCCATGGGCACGGCCGCCCAGGACACCGCTGCCAGCACCATGCTCAGTGAGCCCCCAACCAGCACCGCTGCCCAGGACACCACCGCCAGCAGTACGCTAAGTGAGCCCCCCACCTGCACTGCCGCCCAGAACACCGCCGCCAGCAGCACGCTCAGTGAGCCCCCCACTAGCACCGCCCCCAGGACACTGACGCCAGCAGCACGCTCAGTGAGCCCCCCCACCAGTACCGCCGCCCAGGACACTGCCGCCAGCAGCACGCTCAGTGAGCCCCCCACCAGCACCGCCGCCCAAGACACAGCCGCCAGCAGCACGCTCAGTGAGCCCCCCACCAGCACCGCTGCCAAATGAGTGCCGCAAGCACCACCGCTACTGAGGCCGCCGCCAGCACCGCCAGCGGCCACGCCACATCCTGTGCCAGTGGCACCACCGCAGACATGGCTGCCATCCCCAGTGGTCAGTCGTACGAGGCTGGTGGTCAGTTCCAGGGGCCTGGAAAGCTTCCATCTTGCCCCACCGTCGGTAGAGTGTCAGATCCACTACCTCAGACCTTGGCAGGATGAAGCACTCTGGGCACAATGCCCGCTCCAGAACCAGTGGAGAGATACATCCACTACCTCAGTCCTTGGCAGGATGAAGCACTCTGGGCACAAAGCCCCCTCCAGAACCAGTGGAGAATGACATCCACTACCTCAGTCCTTGGCAGGATGAAGCACTGTGGGCATAAAGCCCCCTCCAGAACCAGTGGAGAATTACATCCACTACCTCTGTCCTTGGCAGGATGAAGCTCTCTGGGAACCAAGCCCCCTCCAGAACCAGTGGAGTATCACATCCACTACCTCTGTCCTTGGCAGGATGCAATACTCTGGGCACAAAGCCCCCTCCACAACCAGTGGAGTATCACATCCACTGCCTCTGTCCTTGGCAGGATGAAGCACTCTGGGCACAAAGCCCGCTCCAGAACCAGTGAAGAAAGGCATCAACTTGAGAGACTGTGGCTTGGCACTCCCCAGGATAAGGCAGAGGGCAACCCACCCACTGGAGAGACTTGAGAGACTGTGGCTTTGCACTCCCCAGGATAAAGCAGTGGGCAAACCACCCTCTGGAGAGACTTGAGAGACTGTGGCTTTGCACTCCCCAGGATAAAGCAGTGGGCAACCCACCCACTGGAGAGGCTTGAGAGACTCTGGCTTTGCACTCCCCAGAATACATCAATGGGCAGGGAGCCCCCTCGTGGAGCTGGCGTCGTGCAGTCATCCGGCTGAGGTGCCCCCCCTTTCCCTTCCCCCTGAGGTGACTGTTTTATTTCGATCATATGCTCCTGCAGTGTTCTCTCCGTTTGGATTGGGTATTGAGTGTGGGCCTCGCTCATGCATTTTGGGCCCAGTGGTCCACAGACTATGTAGGTGCAGTACATGGACTTGAATTCTTGGTGTACATATTTGTTAATAGTGTATATATATTTTTGATTAATGGATTTTTCCTGATTACAATCGTTCACCTCATTTCCTTTCGTCCTTGCGTTGTCCCGGAGGGGATTGGGGGGTGTAAATGTAATGTTTCAGCATGTATTGGTGTGTGTGTTGTGTGTGAGGGTGGGGGTGTTGCTTGTTGCGTGTCTGTGTCACTCTCTTTTCCCTCCCCCCTCCCCTGTGTCGTAGATGCAGTACTCACCGTGTTCGTCGCCACCGTCGGTCGTGCTCCTGGGAGAGGAGCAGGAAGATAATCGCAGGTAGAATATGTAGTTCTGGCTCCATGGCGTCCTGGTACCTCGTGGGGTGTGTAGAGGTGAGAGTTTTCCCTTTCAAGTCCAGTTTCCGCCGTGTTTTTGTTTGCTTTGAATCCACCCCGGAAAAGGTGGCAGATTGGCCTCTCATAATGGTGTGGGCGGTACATTGTCTTCCGCCTGTCTGTTGGCGGTGACCGCCTTGCTGTTTGTTTGTACCGCTGTGGCGGTCGGAGTGTTAAACTGGCTGTCTATGTTGGCGGTTTCTGCCGCGGTCATAATTCAATTTTTTTTACCGCCGGCCTGTTGGCGGTCTTACCGCTGCTTTACCACTGACTGCCAAGGTTGTAACGAGGGCCTAAGTGTTTTTTGGCCAAATTTTGAGGTTTGTCATGGATTCTGGGTAACAGAACCTGGTCAGAGCCCCTCAAGTCATCCCATCTTGGATTTCCCTAGGTGTCTATTTTTCACAAATGTGCAGGTTTGCTAGGTTTACCTAAGTGCTGGCTGAGTTAGAGGCAAAAATCTGCAGCTAGGCACTTTGCAAAGACAGCTCTGTTTTCTTTGGGAAAATGTGAAGTGTCCCTGTTGTGTTTTGGGGCATTTCCTGTCACGGGGGCTAGGCCTACTCACACAATTGAGGTACCATTTTTATCGGGAGACCTGGGGGAATGCTGGGTGGAAGGAAATTTGTGGCTCCTCTCAGATTCCAGAATTTCTGTCACCGAAATGAGAGGATAGACAGTTTTTTGGCCAAGTTTTGAGGTTTGTCATGGATTCTGGGTAACAGAACCTGGTCAGAGCCCCACAAGTCACCCCATCTTGGATTCCCCTAGGTGTCTAGTTTTCACAAATGTGCAGGTTTGCTAGGTTTACCTATGTGCTGGCTGAGCTAGAGGCCAAAATCTGCAGCTAGGCACTTTGCAAAAAACAGCTCTGTTTTCTTTGGGAAAATGTGATGTATTCACGTTGTGTTTTGGGGCATTACCTGTCGCGTACGCTAGGTCTACCCACACAAGTGAGGTTACATTTTTATCAGGAGACTTGGGGGAACACTGGGTTGGAAGGAAATTTGTGGCTCCTCTCAGATTCCAAAACTTTCTGTCATCAAAATGAGAGGAAAAAGTGTTTTTTTGGCCACATTTTGAGGTTTGCAAAGGATTTTGGGTAACAGAACCTGGTCAGAGCCCCACAAGCCTCCCCATCTTGGATTCCCCTAGGAGTTTAATTTTTAACAATGCACAGGTTTGCTAGGTTTCCCTAGGTGTCGGCTGAGCTAGAGGCCAAAATCCACAGCTAGGCACTTTGCAAAAAACAGCTCTGTTTTCTTTGGGAAAATTTGAAGTGTCCCCGTTGTGTTTTGGGGCATTTTTTGTCATGGCCGCTAGGCCTACCCACACAAGTGAGGTACCATTTTTATTGGGATACTTGGGGGAATGCTGGGTGGAAGGAAATTGGTGGCTCCTCTCAGATTCCAGAACTTTCTGTCACCAAAATGAGGGGAAAAAGGTTTTTTTGGGCCAAATTTTGAGGTTTGTAAAGGATTCTGGGTAACCGAACCTGGCCAGAACCCCACAAGTCACCCCATCTTGGATTCCCCTAGGTGTCTAGTTTTCAAAAATGTGCAGGTTCAGTAGGTTTCCCTAGGTGCCGTCTGAGCTAGAGGCCAAAATCTACAGCTAAGCACTTTGCAAAAAACATGTCAGATTTCAATGTAAAAATGTGATGTGTCCATGTTGCGTTCCCTGTCGAGAGGCTTAGGCCAACCCAGCCAAGTGAGGTACCATTTCTATCAGGAGACTTGGGGGAACACAGAATAGCAAAACAAGTGTTATGGCCTCTTGTCTTTCTCTACATTTTTTCCTTCCAAATGTAGACAGTGTGTAAAAAAGATGTCTTTTTGAGAAATGCCCTGTAATTCACATGCTAGTATGGACACCCCCGAATTCAGAGACGTGCAAATAACCACTGCTTCTCATCACCTTATCTTGTGCCCATTTTGAAAATACAAGATTTTCTTGATACCTATTTTTCACTTTTTAAATTTAAGCAAAGGAATTGCTGTATACCTGTTATGGAATGAAAACCCATTGCAAGGTGCAGCTCATTTATTGGCTCTGGGTACCTAGAGATCTTGATGAACCTACAAGGTATATGTAACCCCGCAACCAGAAGAGTCCAGCAGACGTAACAGTATATTGCTTTCAAAAATCTGACATCGCAGGAAAAAGTAACAGAGTAAAACGTGGAGAAAAATGGCTGTTTTTTTCACCTCAATTTCAATATTTTTTTTATTTCAGCTGTTACTTTCTGTAGGAAACACTTGTAGGATCTACACAAATTACCCCTGGCTGAATTCAGAATTGTGTCTACTTTTCAGAAATGTTTAGCTTTCTGGGATCCAGCATCAGTTTCACACCAATTTCTGTCATTAAGTGGAAGGAGGCTGAAAGCACAAAAATAGTAAAAATGGGGTATGTCCGAGTACAATACTAAAATTGTGTTGAAAAATTGGGTTTTCTGATTCAAGTCTTTCTGTTCCTGAAAGCTGGGAAAATTGTGATTTTGGCATCACAAACCCTTTGTTGGTGCCATTTTCAGGGAAAAAAACACAAGTCTTCTTCTGCAGCCCTTTGTTCCAATTTTATTTGAAAAAAACAAAATTTTCGCTGTTTTTTGGCTAATTTCTTGGTCTCCTTCAGGGGACCCACAAAGTCTGCGTACCCCTAGAATCCCTTGGATGTTGGAAAAAATGACTCAAATTTGGCATGGGTAGCTTATGTGGACAAAAAGTTATGGGGGCCTAAGCACGAACTGCCCCAATTAGCCAAAAAAAGGCTTGCAACCTGAGGGGGAAAAGGCCTGTCAGCGAACGGGTTAAGGAACAATGAGCCATACCACCCTTCTTTTAAAGTATGCCCAATTCTAATATGCTTCCATGTGATGGCATTCTCAGGTTTATCTCACATTGGTCCCTGTAAAAAATTCCAACAGTGTTTCCATTTACTTATGTTAATAATTTACTTACTTGATTGAATAGAAACACGGCTAAATGTTGTTGTTTGCTAATGTCTATATTTAGGAAACTATCTGTAGCTGGTTGCTCACCGCTCCATTCACTTAGGTATTTTAAGCAGAGTGGAGATGGAAAACGTTTGGTAACTCACTTCTTCCCTGATTTAGTCATTCTTGTCAGGGGCTGGATTGTTGATTAAAACATCGACTCTAATTACAAATTTCACTTTTTGGTCTAGTTGGGCTTACCTTAATCTAAGGCTGCGTGCTTAACACTCAGGCCCATATTTATACTTTTTGCCGCAAACCAGCGCCAGCGATGATTTGCGTCAAAAAATGTACCGCCGGCTAAAGCCATTCCAACGCACCAGGCGGACGCCTTATTTATGGATTGACGGTAGCTGGCGCTACTGGCTGGTTAGAGTAAAAAAAAAAATGACTCTAACGGGGCAGCGCAGGCGTAGGAAAGAATGGGGGTTGTGCATCAAAAAATGATGCAAGTCAGGTTAGATTAAAAAATCATGGCTCTAACCGGACCTGCACCATTTTTAGACGAACAACCCCCATTGAAATGACTCCTGTCTCAGCAAAGACAGTAGTCATGCCCCCCTGCCCAGTGGCCATGCCCAGGGGACTTCTGTCCCCTGGGCATGGCCATTGGGCACAGTGGCATGTAGGGGGGCCCAAGTTAGGCCCCTCTATGCCACAAAAAAAAAAATATATATATATATATATAAATATATATATATACTTACCTCTACTTACCTGTACTTACCTGGGATGGGTCCCCCCCATCCATGGGTGTCCTCCAGGGGTGGGCGAGGGTGGCAGGGGGTGTCCCTGGGGGTAGGGAAAGGCACCTGTGGACTGCTTCCATGGTCAGAGACCAGGGAAATAAGCCCACAGGTCCCTTAACGCCTGCCCACACCCAGGCGTTGACAAACGGCACAAATCAGGCTGGGTGCCATTTTCTAAGGCCCGCCACCTCCTGTTCGTCAAAATGACACAGGAGTATAAATAAGGCGCACAGGCCTTAAAGTCATTTTTTGGATGGGATGCCTACCTTGCATGTCATTAATGCAAGGCGGTTTCCTGCATCCAGAAAATGACGCACACTGCTGAATTTTGATGTTCACGGGGTCGGGCGACTAAGTATAAATATAGTGTTAGGTTTGTGCCGGATTTGCGTCAAAAATTTGTCGCAAACAGAGTATAAATATGCCGCTTAATTTTGTCAAAAAATTGTGTGTGAATTTGTCACACAGTGCAGCACAGCAAGCCAATTTGCTGCACTGCGTGACAGGGAAAGGGCAGTAATGTGCCATATTAAAAAAAATATGTCAATCTCCTGTCTTTCCCTCTGTGCTGATGTAAATTTGGCTGCCTGGTGCCAATGCAGGAACCCTTGCCCCTTGGAGCAAGGGTGCCTCATTGCATGCAGGATTGTTTCTGTGCATGAAGGGGACCCTCTAATGAGCAGTCCTGAAATTTGTACTTTAGAGGGGTCACATTTCCTATTCCTACTCCAACCTAAGCAACATTAATGAAAGTAATGGACTTTGGTGTGGTCTAATTTACTATTCCCACTCCAACCTAAGCAACAAAATGGAAAGCATTAGAATTTGGGGTGCTCAAATTTACTGTTCCCACTCCAACCTGAGCAATAGTAGCGGTAAGTGTTGGACATTGCAGGGGTCTCATATTGCCACTTCAACCTAAGTAACAGTAGAGAAAACCTTAAAGTTTGGCGGTGTCATATTTAGTATCCCTACTCCAACTGAAGTAAAAGTAGGGAAAAAATTTAGAAAACATCTACATGTATTTATAAAATATATTTAAAAAAATCAAATATTAAAAACAAATATAAATAAATATTTAAAATATTCTTTAATAAATTGTGTTAGAAATGGGGTCTTTGGTTGGCAGTTAGGTTACCCCCTGTCCAAGCAAGGCCCCTCACGCTAGTCAGGGTAAGCCACACTCAATCCAAATTATCCTGTGCCCTCCCTCTGGTAGCTTGGCACTGAGCAGTCAGGTTTAACTTAGAAGGCAATGCGTAAAGTATTTGTGCAATAATTCATGCAATAACACAGTAGAGCACCACAAAAATACACCATACAGTGTTTAGAAAAATATATAATATGTATCTGATAAGATGCAGGCCAGAACGATTAAAATGCAATAAGTATATGTTGAGATATCACTGTAAAAGTGATATACAGTGTCTTGAGCCTTTTTGAAAGCAATAAATGTCTCTTACAAGCACAAATTACCTGGTTTGCATACAAAATCTACACAAAGAACCACATAGGAGGAGATTCATGGAAAACAAGGAGGTGTGAGTAGATTTCTCTGGCCACACACGGCAATGCGTTGTTTAGTTTTCACGCAGGGACGGCTGTGCCTCGATTTCAGGCGCTCGGTCGTAGATCCTCTTTGGGTTGCGGGGTTTCCGGACACTCCGGGGATGTGTATTCCTGGCACTGACAGGACGAAGTCACAGGGGACGTGTCAATCCGGTGGGCGTTGCATGGAAATTTCTTACCGCACGACAGGGCTGCGTTGTTCCGGCTCGACTGTGCGTCGATCCAGTGGGCCGTGCGTCTAATTTCTGGGCACCACGCTGGCGCTGCATCATTCTTCTTATTGTGAAGTCGGGCTGCATCATTCTGGTTCGGCTTGCAGTGAATTTGTCACAGCGATGCAGGCTGTGCATCATTTCTGGCAGGCTACACGTCGATTTTCATTGCACAAGGAGTCCTTCTTGTAGAGATGAAGTCTTTTTGGTCCTGAGACTTCAGGGAACAGGAGGCAAGCTCTATTGAAGCCCTTGGAGAGCACTTCTCACCACAGCCAGTAGGAGCAGCAAGGCAGCAGGGCAACATCAAGGCAGCAGTCCTTCACAGAAAGCAGTCAGGTGAGTCCTTTGGGCAGCCAGGCAGTTCTTCTTGGCAGGATGCAGGTGCTGGTTCAGGTTCTCTTCTCCAGGAAGTGTCAGAGTTGGAAGGGCAGAGGCCCTGTTTAAATAGCCAAATGTGCCTTTAAGGTGGGGGGGACTTCAAAGAGTGGCTTAGAAGTGCACAAAGTCCCCTTTCAGTTCAATTCTCTCTGCCAGGGTCCAAGTAGGGGGTGTGGCAGTCTTTTGTGTGAAAGCAGGCTACTGTGCTTTGACATGTAAATGTCAGGCCCTCCACCCTCCCAGCCAAGGAAGACCCATTCAAAATGCAGATGTATGCAAGCGAGGCTGAGTACCCTGTGTTTGGGGTGTGTCTGAGTGAATGCACAAGGGAGCTGTCAACTGAACCCAGCCAGACGTGGATTGAAAGGCACAGAAGGATTTACGTGCAGAGAAATGCGCACTTTCTAAAAGTGGCATTTCTAAAATAGTATAGTAATATTGAATCCAACTTCACCAGTCAGCAGGATTCTTTTCACCATTCTGGCCATAATAAATATGACCTTCCTACTCCTTTCAGATCAGCAGCTACCACTCAAGAGGTATATGAGGGTAGCCCCAATGTCAGCCTATGAAGGGAGCATGCCTCACAGCAGTGTAAAAACGAATTTAAGAATTTTACACTACCAGGACATGTAAACAACACAGGTACATGTCCTGCCTTTTGCCTACACAGCACCCTGCCCTATGGGTTACCTAGGGCATACCTTAGGTGTGACTTACAGGTAGACAAAGGGGAGGTTTAGGCCTGGCAAGTACTTTTAAATGCCAAGTCTAATTGGCAGTGAAATTGCACACACAGGCCTTGCAATGCAGGCCTGAGACAAGGTTAAGGAGCTACTTAATTGGGTGGCACAATCAGTGCTGCAGGCCCACTAGTAGCATTTAATCTACAGGTCCTGGTCACATATAGTGCGCTTTGCTAGGGACGTATAAGTAAATTAAATAATCCAATTGGATATGATCCAATGTTATCATGTTTAAAGGGAGAGAGCATATGCACTTTAGCACTGGTTAGCAGTGGTAAAGTGCACAGAGTCTTAAAACCAGCACAAACAGTATCTAAAAAGTGGAGGGAGGCAGGCAAAAAGTTAGCGGTGACCACTCTAAGGCTGTTAGGTCTAACATGTGTCCCCTCCTGGGAGCTCTCATCACTAAGGCGGAAGTGTCATCAGCGTTGGCGTGGTTAATTCCCTGACGAAGCTCCACTGTAAAGTCCATCCCCTGTAGGGGGGCCTGTGGTCTGTCTGAACCCGGAAGTGAGTCCCAAACAGGTATGGTCTCAGCTTCTTCAGTGCCCAGACCACAGCAAATGCTTCTCTCTCAATAGCACTCAATCTCTGTTCCCGTGGTAATAGTCTTCTGCCAATAAAGACTACTGTTTGGTCTAGGCCCTCCTCATTTAGCTGTGCTAGAACAGCCCCTATGCCATGCTCTGAAGTGTCGGTCTGGACGATAAATTCTTGGGAGTAGTCAGGGGCCTTGTGCACGGGGCCATGCACATGGCTTCCTTCAGGGAGTCAAAGGCTTTCTGACAAGCCTCTGTCCAATTCACCAACCTAGGTTGCTTTTTGGAAGTAAGTTCTGTCAAGGGTATCTCAATGGATCCATAGTCCTTGACAAACCTACAGTAGCATCCAGTGAGGCCTAAGAAGGCTTTCACTTCTGTCTGTGTTCTAGGTGGTTGCCAGGCCTTGATAGTTTCAATCTTGGCCTGGAGTAGCTGCACCTTACCACCACCTAGTAGGTATCCTAAGTACACCATGGAAACCTGCGCAATCTGGTACTTACTAGCCTTGATGGTCAGGCCTGTCTGTTGCAGGTCCTGAAGCACCTCCTTGAGGTGGAGCAGGTGCTCCTCCCAGCTGGAACTATAGATGGCTATGTCGCCCAGGTAGGCTAAGAAGGCATCCTTGCCAGCTAGGACCCCGTTAACCAACCGTTGGAAGGTAGCGGGGGCATTTTTCAACCCAAAGGGCATCACCCGGAACTGGTAATGGCCCTCAGGTATGGAAAATGCAGATCTCTCTTTAGCCCCCTCAGTCAAGGCGATCTGCCAGTACCCTGATGTGAGATCAAAAGTACTGAGAAATTTGGCAGCACCTAGTCTGTCTGTGAGCTCATCAGCTCGGGGGATGAGTGAGCGTCAGTTGAGACCCTGGTAGTCCACACAGAACCGGAGTTCTGGCTTGGCATCGGGTGCAGCAGCCTTGGGTACCAGCACCATAGGGCTGGCCCAGGGACTGCTGGACTTCTCAATAACCCCTAGGGCCAGCATCTTGGCAACTTCCTCCTTGATGCTGGTCTTCACCTTATCTGACAACCTGTAAATGTTGTTCTTTATAGGGGGTAGTCTCCTGTATCAATATCATGGACACATAAGTGGGTGAGTCCAGGAGTAAGGGAAAACGGAAGAGAACTGCTCCAACTACCCGTAGCAGTCTCCTCTCTGATTTAGTCAGGGAGTCAGAGAGATTGACACCCTCCACTGACCTATCCCCTTCTTTGGCAGCGAGGAGGTTGGGGAGAGGTTCACTCTCCTATTCCACGTCCTCATCTGTCACAAGGAGCATACTGACCTCAGACCTCTCAAAATGAGTCTTGAGTCTCTTACGGTGGAGAACCCTTAGGGGGTGTCTAGGGATCTTGGGGTCCACTAGGTAATTGGCCTCCCCCTTCCCTCCTTGATTTCAAATGGGCCAGTCCGGCGGTCTTGGAGAGCTCTGGGCTCTACTGGATCCATTACCCAAACCTTGTCTCCAGGTGAGAATTTGACCAGAGTGGCCTTCCGGTCATACCACTCCTTCATCACCTCTTGACTGGCCTCAAGTTACTTTTGGCCTGCTTCCAGAAGTGTTAGGTTTGTTTATGGAGGGTCAGCATGTAGCTGACCACATTCTGGGGAGGTGTCTTGGGAGCTTCCTCCCAGCCCTCTTTCAATATGCTCAGTGGTCCCCTGACAGGGTGACCATAGAGAAGCTCAAAAGGGGCTGAACCCCGTCCCCTTTCTGGGGCACCTCCCTATAAGCAAAGAGAAGGCATGGCAAGAGGACGTCCCACTTACACCTCATGGCCTCAGGTAGGCCAGTGATCATGCCTTTGAGGGTCTTGTTGAATCTCTCAACAAGCCCATTGGACTGAGGATGATAAGGGGTGGTAAACCAGTGGGTCACCCTCCACTCATCCCACATGGACTTCATGTACGCTGACATGAAGTTTGTGCCGCTGTCAGACAAAACCTCCTTTGGGAACTCCACACGGGTAAATATTCCCATCAGGGCTCTGGTCACCACCGGTGCAGTCACTGTTCTCAGAGGGATTGCCTCTGGATAGCAGGTGGCATGGTCCACCAATACCAGTATAAACCTGTTGCCCAAGGCAATTTTGGGGTCCAAGGGACCAATGACGTCAATGCCCACCCTTTCAAAGATAGTGCCAACGACGGGGAGTGGGATCAGGGGGGCCTTAAGCCTTTTCCCTGTCTTTCACTAGCCTGGCAGGTGGAGCTACCCTCATTCTAGGCCAATGGAAGTGGAAGACAAGCCTGGCAAAGGTCTTGTCTTGGCCTAGATGTCCTGCCAGTGGGATGTCGTGAGCCAGACCCAGTAGGAAGGCCCGGTAACACTGGGGGACCACCAGCACACGTGCTGCACCAATACCCGGAGCCTTAGGCTCACTGTGAAGGAGACCATTCTCCCAGTAGATATGGTGATCGGCATAGGCTTCACCAGCTGCTTGGGCTATGGCCTGTTTCCTCAGACCCCCAAGGATGGGGCATTCTTTCTGTGCCTTGCAGAATTCCACCCTAGTTGGCCCACCCCTTACTTGCCAGCCAGAAAGATCAGGCAGGCTGCCCAGATCAGCAATATCCTCTCTGGTTGGCTAAGGGGCCTCCTCCTCACGGACCCCGTCCACCACCGTGGGAATATCTGAGGCGGGTTTCCTGTACCTCTTGCCCTTCCTCTTTGCAGCTGTCTGGGCCATTGTTCCAGGTTCCAGATGCCCTTGATTCCCTTCCTGGGCAGCCATGGACCTTGTGGTCATGCAGACCCACTCAGGCAAACCTTACATCTCCAGGTGGGATCTGAGCTCTACCTCTTTCCAGGCAGTATGCTCAAGATCATTACCTAACAGACAATCTACAGGCATGACAGGACTCACAGCTACTTTCAGAGTGCCAGAGACTCCCCCCCCACTCAAAGGTAACCAGAGCCACCAGTAGGCGACTCTCATGATTGTCAGGGACTATGACCTGGTGGAATGTATTAGGGACTGTCTGCTCTGCTGACACCAGCTGACTCTTGACAGCAGTCATTCCCTCTTTGCCCATCAATGGAGACCCACTGCCTATACTTGGACGTATTGGCAGGCATGTGAGCTTTTGGCACCATCTCCTTATCTCCCAGGGATACTAGGGACACCTCTATCTGCCCCCAAAGCTAACTGGGACTGTCTCCCCCTGAGCGTTACACTAACCAACCCAGGTGTCTGCCCTCCAGTTGTGGGCTATGCTCTCCTGGAACACTGGGAGTCACCCTTAGATTGTCCATGCTGGTAGCACTCTAACCATGTGGGGAGGAACTTCCCTATCTTCTTATCGAAGTACACTGGTTTATTCCCAAATTTAGATGAGGAATGGTTGCCACCCCCGTTGGGAATTGTTTTGGGGGCCTTTTGAGAGTTCCTTATCTTTAAGTTTTTCTCCCTCCTCTTTCTTCTGTTGGGAACCTTGACTACCTTTGTGGGTGTCCCCCTCAGATACCTTTTTGGACCCTCTGGTGCTACCCCAGGGGTCTGCCTCCTCAGCAAACGTCCTGGGATCATATGCTCTCTCAGAATCAAATCATATAATCCTTTGGAATCATTTACTTTGCTGCCCGCACCCATCCATTCAGTGCCTTATGGAGAAATCAAAACAGTCTACCTAAGTCTGTGTGGAAAGTTTGGTGCTGTCCCAAACCTCTGACGGTATTTTTCAGGGGTCAGCCCAAACTTGACAAGTAAAGCGGCTTTGGGTGCATAGACATTCTGATCATATGGATCTAGTGCAAGGAGTGTGTCCCTCCCCACCACTGGTACATAAAACCACAAGGCTGCCCCCTGTAGTTCCCATGAGCCCTTAGTGCAACTTCATAGGCAGCCAACCACTTATCAATGTCATCTCCCACCACATAACTTGGCCCCACATTCTTGAGTATACGAACATTTCTTTCCCCACTAAATACAGGTGGTGCATGTATGCTGCCCCCATCACTGCTGGACTCAGACTGTCTTGCCTTTATATCCAGCTCCTTCAGACTCAGTTCATGAGCCAACAAATGTTTCTTCTCAGCTAAGGCTCTCTCAGCTGCAGCCTCAGCTCTCCTCTCCTCTGCTGCTCTTTGAGCTTTCCTGTCCTCTGCTTCCATGTTTAGCTTTGCCACTTTCTCTTTCCTCCCTCCTTTCCTCTGCGATCAGGCCATGGTCAGACACTGCTCCCTGGTTTGGCAGGGGGCACAATTACAGTGGTAACATCCTCCACTGATGGCAAAAAATCCTCTGAGGGGCCATCCTCTTGACCCTCTTCCTCAATCTCCTCTTCTGATTGAGCTTCTGCCGAGGCCGTCGGTGCTATTTGAAATTCCACCTTTTTGGACTGGTTAGCAGTGGTAAAGTGTGCAGAGTCTTAAAACCAGCAAAAACAGTATCTAAAAAGTGGAGGAAGGCAGGCAAAAAGTTACGGGTGACCCCCCCTAAGGCAGTCAGGTCTAACAAATTGTATCTTTATTTGGAAGGAGTTTCCATAAACAACCAAAAACATAACTAAATTATGTGGAAAATAATCAATAAATCTGGCTGATAAAAAAGGTATTACCAATTTAAACATTATTTCTAAAAGCAAAACACTAAATAAACATGAAAATAAAAACACTCCCCACCCTATTGCTATGAATTGTTTTCAAATAAATCCCTTGTTGGCACCTTTACCTTTCGTTTTTTAGTTACCCAAGCCCACAAGGCTTTATTGGGTTGTCCTTTTGTGTTAACTCATAATATTTTTAGGCAATATTTACATCGTGCACTATTTACATCCCTTTCATGTGGAGGAATCCCCCTCTGTTTAACAATGCGAGGATCTGTACTTTAATTTTATGGGTGTGATAATATCCTTGAAAACGACATACAAACTGGGTAGCAATAATCATTCTCTGGTCTTTTTGTCCTCACGTCTTGATGGTAGATTTTTCTTGAACTTATTCCAGTAGTCTAGTAAGTATTCATATTCCCTAATATGGCTTCAGTGGTTGTAGAACAGTAAGAACTTGATGTATCAAGCCATTTAGTGGTCTCATATCCTGTATATTACAAAATCACAGGCTTTGCAATTGCAAAAAGACAATCCCCAATTTACAAAGGACACTTTTTGATTAAAACACACCTTTCCATTTCACAAAATAACCTTTGCTACTGATTTCTCCTTACCGGGAGGAGGGTGCCGAGAAGAAGGGGGGAACTCTTACAAAATCAAAATGGAATGTTTCAATGGTTTGTGTCGCCAATTGAATTTGGAACAATAGACCTGATACTGACTCATTAATATATGATTATATCTTATTTATAAAGTGAGCACTGTCCTGGTAAACATCTTCAATGTGTGTGTCTGGCTTTGGGGAGCAAACAGTAGGGCATGGGATACTTTACTCTTTCATAGTGTCATTCACTGAATGCCAACGTTTGTTAAAGCACCCCTTATCAGGGATTGCTTTGAAAAAAAGTTGGCAGTCAGTGAATGCTAACACAAGGACAGAGGAGTGCTGTCCCTCATAGGCCTCCACCCCAGTATTTACCGTCATTTATAGGGAATTGCAAAAAGGCTCCAGACGAAGGCACATTAATGAGGCAGGAATTTATTTGAAACGTCTTGAGAATGTTGGTTTGTACTGCATCGGATCTGCATGTCATTCGCAGTGCAAATGTCAGCCAGGTCTCAAATCAACAGACATGCAAAAAATACCAACTACTTTTGACCTACCTACATCCACTGTGCTCTAGAACAGAAGGTACGAGAGGTCATCTAATTCATTTAAACTATAGTTCACTGTGTCGAATATCTGCAGAACTATGGACTCTGTGTGAGTTAATCTTCTCTCTATGTTCCATCCTCTTTTATTTTGAGTGATATTTTCTATAGGGCAAGTATTTTTTAAATACCAATGACAGAAAAATGAACAAAAACATTACTACCATGGAGCTGTTCCTGTAAAACAAAAAAAGGTATGCAGACTGGATTGCATTACATAACTATTCATTTGCAATATCTGTTACAACCTAAGGCTGAATGTATCCTGCTAGGTTTACTTCTACACTTTTTAACACCATGGCACACCAATTAACATTCAATGATATGGATTGCCTCAATCGACAAAAACTATTGTAATTTGCAACATGGATAACTTATGTTTACTGTTCAAAATGTGTAGGTTTCTGCGCATAGAAAATAGTTCTTTACGATGCATGAAATATGCATGTTGTAGAGTGCATATGCAGTACACACAACAACTCTTATAAAATAATAACAGGTTTGGAAATATTGTCTGCCTATGTTTCTCTCCTGAAAATAATTGATTTCCCCAGACGTTCCTGCTTTTTTATATAACTCTTGAAAAAGCTGCAGAGATTCGTGCAGCTTGCTGAGCTATCTGAAACATTTACTCCTGATTCATTTGGGTGTTCGTGTTTCATCAGATAAATGTAATTAATGGATATCAGAACATTTGTGTATACCCTCAGCATACTATGTTGCGGGTGTGGGTGCAATTTATTGATGGTGCCTGTTCACTGACACTGGCCTACTATCAGCATTTATAGAGCTCACACTACTCTATAGGATTTATTGGTGGTGATCTAAAAATCATACAGGTCTTCAGCTTCTTCCCGAAGCTTGTAGGTGATGGTCATAGCCTAATGCAGGCAGCAGAGATATTATCTCTTTTGCCCAATCTTGTTAGGGGCTGAACACCCACATTTTGTACCCTCTGTAGCCGTCTTTGTTGTGTAGCCAGCGCTATGAGGACCTACATTACAGAGGTTTAAGCAAACCTCTTGCAAGTCTTAACGATGTGTGCGTGGCGGATTACTGCAGGATTCCTTGAGAGCTCGGTGGTGCTGGAGTGTTCCTAGGAAGCCTGTGGACACCTCAGGTGGGAGCCACAGAGACCACTCACTTTCCTCCTGGCTCACTTAAGGCGTGTCAGCAGATGAGAGTACAGATGGATAAAATTGTCAAGCTGACAGAAAGAAACTAATTTGCGATAGCCCATTTTACCAGAGCCTTTACCAGCATGGACAATGCCATTTAAGTAAGGGGCTGAAACCTTTTCTGGGACTAAACCACATTTGTATTCCATTGAATAAAGGCGCATATCTCGCTTGCTTTCGTATTTGTGATTCTCTGCACTCTGTGGGAAACCATCGTCTCTATTACTGTGCTTTCAAAACTGTCTGGCGAGCAACCATTTAACCTTTTAGTCCGAGCACAAGTCTATGCGCACAGATGGTAAAAGCACTTTGTCATCTGATAGAATGAGAAATCTATCCTACTTATTGTGCGGACTGAATCTTGAAATGCTGTTAGTTCTCCAGTCTTAAGCAATGGCTCGCATCATGTCATGGGAATCTTTCCCCAGACTCTGTCTCCTAGAGATGCGAGCATTTGCTTTAAACAAATGGCCATGCAAACTTGATTATATTATAATGTGTCCCTAATTGGAATGCAAAGAGTGATCTATTGCAAATCCCTTTGTAAGGCGATTCCTTTTGTGTGTCTTTTAAAGACTCTTTAAGTTGTCTTTGTTTGTTTTGTTCTTTAGCAGACACGTACCAAACAATGGCTGTCCATCTGCGGTTTGATGCTGAAGTCATGTTTATTTAGCTCTTGGTATATATCGCAGAAGAAAAACATGATTGAAATATGTACAACACATGATGAAAATAATGCACACATCTCCAATATGAATTGTGGCGTCCATAACAAAAGCAGTAACATGGACACAGCCATGGAACAGGGATTGCAAAATCAAACTTTGCCAGTTTATAGCACTTGTAGAATTCGGCGTGAACAGCACATTACTCTGTCCGGGAGCTGTGGACATATCCAGGTACCTTTACACTGTTGCAAGGAAGGCAACTCCAATGGAACCATATGAACTGATATTGTCACAAGTATGCCAGGGGTCGCAGCTGCAACCTTTGTGAACCCTTTATGACGTTGTGCCTGATATCAAGGCTTTAAGTAAAGAAAACTCATGACAAGTGGAATTTTTAGAGGGTGGTATAAAGAACCAGGGGTTGATACACAAAAGAGGCCAGTTACACGTGCAGCACAATCTTTGCAATAAGCTGTGAGTCGACTCTGTTTGCGGTAAAAGGATGGCCAAAGCCCACGTAAAGAAATGCGTTTCTGCATATCTTCTTACCGCTAAAGTTCAATTTATCAGGATCAGTTTGTGACTTCTTGTCAAAAGCAGTGACCACGGAGATGAGAGCCTGCAGGGGACAGCAGATCCCCATCCATGGATTCACGTTTTCACTCTGCATGTACTGAAATGTCTGTCCTCTTAAAGCATAGGGGTCGCTGTTGAACAGAGTGGCACATTATACATGTGACCTCAAGAAAAGCATTCCATCCATGCACAAATACAGCATAAACTTTCAAAGTTTGAAATTCTGCATGCTGCAAGTATTTACCGCCTTCACTCAGCAGGCACGCAGATGACAAGATGAGAAACTATCACTTGGCTAGCCCGTTCATTTGATACTTAAAAGAGTTTGCAATGCTGCCATTGCAGTTTGTAATGCTTGATAACAATATGCAACTTTTTGCACTGAATTTAGAAATGCAGACTGTGCATCCCCATGCGACGGTCATACCAATTCCACACAGGCTATATTTACATATTAACTGCCATGTTTTATTCCTCTAAAAAGGTGTAACTGAAGGGAAACATAGATTATTTGATTCAAAACAACATACCGTACTTAGAACATGCCAGTTTGAGTCTTCTCCATCCATCTTTATTAACATATATAGTAGTGTATGTGTCTGTAGTACACTATCAATGAAAAACCTGTGTATGCATGTGTGTGTGTGCATATGTATGTATATTACACTATCAATGAAAATAAAATAAATCTACTAAATTATTACAGTTACAGTATTCACTAATTCCTTTGCATTGATGCCCATATGACACAGTATACTAAAATATAATAATTCAGCTGGCAGTCTAGTTGACATACAAACTACCCAAAAAATTAGTGACTATTAGATGTTTTTGCATGTGTCTTTTAATTCACGCTCAGCACGTTACCTTAAAGCATTAGCAATTTTTTGCCCAAACGTAATCGGATCCAATTGGCACCCTCTGCTTTCAGTAAAAAAAGTGATCTCTGTGGCACAATCTGTTCCATTCATATACAGGAGAGAAGATAGCATTGAATGTTACTTGATTTTTATAGTGTCACCACACACTGGCCTTGATTTCCCTAATGTTCGTATGTGCTGCCCCAATCATCTCCAATCATTCTCAACTCTGGGGATGATTACAAATATGTCCGGACTAGTCCCACCTTCGAATTTTCGGCTGTCCAGTTGCCTGATAACGGCGGTGACATCGCTTCCGGACTACTTCCATCACCGACATTGCTGCTAGCGTGGTGGCGGTCAATGGAGAGGGCCTGCCACATCAGCCGCCGGGCTGATTAGGACCTGCCTTTCTTCTGACCTTCACACGGTGGGTTCACTGGTGAAGGTCGGCAGAAAGGCAGGGAAAGGTCCGCAATAATGGCATTAAGGGCCATTACATGCTTCAAGAATGTGAGCCTATGCTCACTCCCAGTCCCCCAATGGTGGCCGGTTGGGTGAACACACTGTGTCAGCTTCTAGGGACACAACGCGCTCGACTGGCTTGTGGGCCCGCAGCATGGACGGCATTTGCTTCAGGCTCTCACTACAGCTGAAGCATGTCGGCAACATGAATGCGACACCAGCACACCGCTATCCCTGCTGGGAGGTCTGACTTCGTCGGTTGGGATGCCGTTGTCTTAGCTGCCTGTCCCAACTGCCACCGCGGGCTGACGGTGTGCCCGCTAAAGACAGAATAGGGCCCTCTATCTATCCCAAACTTTGGGCCCGATTTAGGCTTTCTAACAGGGTGGTGGAGGACATTACCTCTGCCACTCTGACAGACTGTCATCGTCATTATTTGGAGATGACAACCAGCTCAGATGTCATATCTGCACCTTTAAAGGTGGTTCCCTTCAAGGTGCAAAAACTTTGGAGGATGTCTGCCATCCGTTTTGTAGTCCAGTCACCAAACATTCAAGCTTTTTTATAGAAATAAACAGACAAAGTGGGAGTTTGATTCTGTAAAACACTCACACACTGACAGTTTTCTCCCAGTGCCTGTGGTCACTATTTGTTTTTTTTGTCTCTCTGTCCTTGGTGTTGAAGGACAGATAAAAAAGGACACTAAATTGGCAGGGTGCTCTAACACACTTCTTCTGAAGATCACTTTGGTTTGGCTTTTAGTTTGTTCATGTACAGCATACATAGAGTGGTGGAATCAACTAGCTTCCTAAAGCCATTGACTTTGTTTATAGTTAAGTCACATTTAGATCAGCCCACACAACAACCCTTCAGTGTTTGATGTGTCACTCTGTGTGAGTTAGAGAATTTTACCACATTGCATCTGAGTGCACCCTAAACGAAAATTGGGTATTGGCCCTAAGTTAGTCAGTGACTAGGCAACTTCATAACTCATTGCACACTGCCTCCAACACTGTGCAGCTGATGACTCAAGATAGCAGCTACCGCCAGAGAGTGCAAGAATGGTGTATACAGACAAAGCATGGAACAACCCCTGAGGTTCACAACCTTGTGCTACTTGGCTTGTATGTGTACCTGCTGATGTTTTAGGAAATGGAGGTAGCGATGAGCATCATTTAAGGTGCTTTCCACTGCAAAGTGCCATGCAGCTTTTATATGCACCACGACCTGGCTTTCTAGGGATTGCCATAACTGTTTATTTTTTCACACCTTTTTAGGTCGAGCACGCAGGCTCCCTGACCTGTCGTAAGTATTGTGGGCTTTTAACCACGACCACCTCACGCCCAGCACTTGTGGCTTGCCTTTCAAAAATCACTTGATATCATTGGTAAATGCTTTACGTTTGTCCCACCTTGGGGCCATCTGGTTACCGCCTTGGACACCGACCTTGTTACGGGGATAATTGCACAATTGCTGATGTACTTCAGCATGAGCTAACTATTTTTTTCTTTTGTCTGCACTTTGTGGCTGCCACGATGTTCACAGCGTTCAGAGCGCGAACTCGATTGGTGGTATCTGTTAGAAATGGGGTCTTTGGTCGACAGTCAGGTTACCCCCTGTTCAAGCAAGGACCCTCACTCTAGTCAGGGTAAAAGAGAATCACCCTCAGCTAACCCCTGCTTACCCCCTTGGTAGCTTGGCAGAGCAGTAGGCTTAACTTCAGAGTGCTAGGTGTAAAGTATTTGTACCAACACACACAGTAACTTAATGAAAACACTACAAAATGACACAACACCGGTTTAGAAAAATAGGAAATATTTATCTAAACAAAACAAGACCAAAACGACAAAAATACGACATACACAAGTCAAGTTATGAATTTTTAGAGATTAAACTCAAAAATAGCACTTGGAAACAAAAATGCTTCGATGAGATGTTAACACGGTGTCATGACAGAGTCGTTCCCAACAAGCCGACACCAGCGGCGCCGGACACGGAGTCGTGTAGACCCCCAAGTACAGTACCTTTGGTGAAGAGTGAAAACAAGCCGATGCGCGAAATCGGGGATCACGGCGTCTGTGCGAAACGTTGAATCCATGCACTTCGAGCGGCATCGGTCACGACGTGGTGCGGCGACTTCCACGGAGTCGCGGACTTCAGCGGGGCTGCTGCGGTGTCGGGCCTGCGAAGAGCGTCGCGTTCCAGCGAAGGTCACGGCGTCAGGTGCAGGCGGCGTTACCGGATTCAGCGTCGGTCTGAAGTCGTCCGAAGTCGATTTCCTTGGATTTCCACCAGCTTTCCTTTCAAGGGCCCAGGGACTGGATAGGGCACCACTTGTCGGGCAGGAGTCTCTCCAGAGACTCCAGGTGCTGGCAGAGAGAAGTCTTTGATGTCCCTGAGACTTCAAACAACAGGAGGCAAGCTCTAACTCAAGCCCTTGGAGATTTCTTCACAAGATGGAAGGCACACAAAGTCCAGTCTTTGCCCTCTTACTCTGGCAGAAGCAGCACTGCAGGAAAGCTCCACAAAGCACAGTCACAGGGAGGGCAGCAATTCTTCCTCAGCTCTTCTCCAGGCAGAGGTTCCTCTTGGTTCCAGAAGTGTTTCTGAAGTCTGTAGATTTGGGTGCCCTTCTTATACCCATTTTAGTCTTTGAAGTCACCTTTCTTCAAAGGGGACTCACACCTACTTGTGAAATCCTACCTTGCCCAGGCAAGGCCTCAGACACACACCAGGGGGTTGGAGCCGGCATTGTCAGAGGCAGGCACAGTCCTTTCAGATGAGAGTGACCACTCCACCCCTCCCTCCTAGCAGAGATGGCTAATCAGGAAATGCAGGTTACACCCCAGCCCCCTTTGTGTCACTGTCTAGTGCGAGGTGAAAAACAACCCAACTGTCAAACTGACCCAGACAGGGAATCCACAAACAAGGCAGAGTCACAGAATGGTTTAAGCAAGAAAATGCTCACTTTCTAAAAGTGGCATTTTCAAACGAACAATCTTAAAATCAACTTTACTAAAAGATGTATTTTTAAATTGTGAGTTCAGGGACCCCAAACTCCACATGTCCATCTACTCTCTAGAGGAATCTACACTTTAATCATATTTAAAGGTAGCCCCCATATTATCCTATGAGAGAGACAGGCCTTGCAACAGTGAAAAACGAAGTTGGCAGTATTTCACTGTCAGGACATATAAATCACATTACTATATGTCCTACCTTATCCATACACTGCACCCTGCCCTTGGGGCTACCTAGGGCCTACCTTAGGGGTGCCTTACATGTAAGAAAAGGGAAGGTTTAGGCCTGGCAAGTGGGTACACTTGCCAAGTCGAATTTATAGTGTAAAAATACACACACAGACACTGCAGTGGCAGGTCTGGGACATGATTACAGAGCTACTTATGTAGTGGCACAACCAGTGCTGCAGGCCCACTAGTAGCATTTGATTTACAGGCCCTGGCACCTCTAGTGCACCTTACTAGGGACTTACTAGTAAATCAAATATGCCAATCATGGATAAACCAATTACATACAATTTACACGGAGAGCATATGCACTTTGGCACTGGTTAGCAGTGGTAAAGTGCTCAGAGTTGAAAAGCCAACAGCAACAGGTCAGAAAAAAATAGGAGGCAGGAGGCAAAAAGACTGGGGATGACCCTGCATAAGCAAAAGTCCAACACGACCCCCTACCAGCCTAAAGCCAGGGGAGAACAATCAATACCTTGATGTACTTCCCTGATTGGGGCGATAGAACAAGGACCCAGGCCCACAACAGCAGGGGCATGTTCCAGTTCTATGCCTTCCTGACTCCAGTTGGATCCCTCTGTCCATACTCTCAGGCCCCAATAAGCTAACCCATGGGGAACCCTTCTCCACATCTACAGACACCATCTGTGCAGCACCTAACTTTACTTTGCTCACAGATGTATTGCAATGGGCAGATAGTACCACCAGGGCCAACACAGTGGTGTTGCCCACTCCACCTCTAGGGTGTGACTCTCGTCCCACCCCCAGGGGCAACTCTGTCCACCAGGACAGCAAGCCACAGTGACCCCTGATGACTGTCAGGGATGAGAGCCTGACCTCAGGCCTCTCCACCCACTGTGACTGTGGAGAGTGGGGGGCGGTAGCCCCAGGTGCCTGACACCCTTTGACCACTCTCCCTTCCACCAGGTCAGAGAAGATAACCTGACCCTGGTCCTTCCCTCTGGGGTTCTGTACCCTCCCTCCAGGAGCGGCACCCCCAGAGTAAAAAATTGTCAGGGTGCTTGTAGAAGCAGTCCTGCACAATTCTTCCACCAGTGCAGGGATGTTAACCTGCAACTGATCCTCCAACCTGGGGTCTGTACCCTCAGGTTGGACCAGGGCCAGGGGTGAGGCTTCCCTCCCCCTGCCCTCTCTTCTGGGGTCCTGAACCACCCAACTAGGAGTGGCCCCCCCAGAAGACAACATGGTAGGGGCACTGTTAGCAGTAGACCCTTCCTCCAGGTCAGGGGGGACACCCTGAACCTGGCCTTCCAATCCAGGGTCTGCACCCTTAGATTGCTCTGGGGTCAGGGGTGAGTCTTTCTCTCCCCTTCCCCTACTCTCAGGGTTCTGCACCCACCCCTCAGGGAGAGTACCCCTTGAAATCACACCAAGGGGGGTGATTGGGCAAACCGCACCCCCCCCCTTCAGGTCAGGGTTTATCCCCTGCACCTGATCCTCCAGTCCAGGGTCTGTACCCACAGACTGGACCACTGCCTGGCAACCCAGGAATTCCTGGGGGGCATACCTACCCCCCACCAGGTCAGAGTTTACCCTCTGAACCTGTTCATCCAACCCAGGGTCACCACCCTGCGGTTGAACCACTGCCTGGCACACCAGGACTTCCAGGGGGCACACTTACCCCCCTCAAGGGACACACTGTCCCCAAGGGCCACACAAGAGTCTGGCTGGTGCAGGTCTCCTGACCTCTGCCCATCTGACAGAGTCTGGATTCCCCCCAACCCAGAAATGGTCTCACCAAGGTCATTCCTGGGGGGCTCTGCTCTCAGAGCTGACCCCTGACCCTCCAGGTTCTCCACTGGGGTCCGCAATCCCCTCTCAACCCTCTGTCTGTACTTCTGCACCCCCTCACTAGGAGTGGTACTGCCAGACACCAGAACTGGTGGGACGCTGGCTACAGCCGCCCCCCCAAGTTCTTCTGACACTGTGGGATCTCCCTCAACAGATGGCCCTATGGTACAGGCTAGGCTCCCCTCCTGGTGTTCCCTCATGGAACCCTCCAGGACCTGGGACCGGATCTCGGGTACTTTGGACCTCAGCCCATCCCCATTCCCTCTCCTCAGAGACTGGACATGGGGTCCCTCACCCATCCTACTATACTGGGACCTACCTGGGACACTACAATCCTTCCCTACCTCACCTGGTTGGGAAATACCTAGACCACTCCTCTCAGGAGCCCCCCCAAATGCCTCTTCAGACTCTCTGGTACTCACCAAGAGGTCTGCCTCCATTGTAAGCTCCCTGGGGTCAGAGAACTCACACTCCACCTGGTGTTGGCGTAGCTCTGGAAAATAAGGACTAGACATATGCTCTCCAGCAATTACATCACTCAGCCCCTTACATGAATTAACCAAAGTACCCTTCACCCAACCATCCAGTGACTCTGCTTTGAAAAAGCACCCCACATCACCCTCCTGAGACTGGTGAGACAGTACCTGACTGTCCCTGACACTCAACCCACACTCTTCTGGGATGTCTTCACACTCCATAACCAGTACTTCTACCTGGGTGGAACCCCTCTCCCTGTCACTCTCACCTAGAGTCAGTAGAGTGTCCCTCCCACCAGTAGGAATATGACTCCCCATGCCAGTTCCCCAATCCACCTCAGGGACCCCATGCATCACTGGAGCTACCTCATACCCCTGAACCTCCTGGTGTGTGTTAACTCCCTCCTTCAAGTAGGGCACCCCATCTCTGGGCATGTGTACTTCTTCAGCAGTACTGGATACAAGATTTTTGCTGCCACCATCTGAACTGGACTCAGCCCTCATGGCCTCCAGCTTCAGCTCTTCACAGCTCAGCTCTTGAGCTGTAATCCTTTCTTTTTCCAGGACTAAGGCTCTCTTCTCCTCAGCCCTCTCAAGCTCTGCATCTAGCTCTTCCAGACTCCGGATTCGAGCTAGGAGCCAATCATCTCTTTCTGTTCCCTCCTCAGGGCCACTGCCCTCCTCCTCAGAGTAGTCCTCCTCCTCAGAGTAGTTTTCCTCCTCAGACTCATTTGGTGGTGTTGCCTGACAACGTTTCAATTCATACTGAAACAGGGCTGACTCAAGATCCTCCCTTCTGGATTTCTTGTTCACAGCCAGTCCCCTTTCCATGCAGAATGCTTTAAGCTGCCACTTTTTATACATAAATAGGTGCCAGAAATTGACTTCCATTCTGCAAAGGCTTCACAACCAAAAAGCAAAGTCCAAAAATATTAGCAATACTTCCAGGAGGACATCAGAGAACAAAAAGCAGAATCACAAGACAAGTAGTATGTGATCCTGTAGTGGTCTGAACTCAAACAGTAGTGTACACTTAATAACTGTATGTCAAGTACAAATACAAGTCCAAATCCCAACCGCTGATCACCAATGTTAGAAATGGGGTCTTTGGATGACAGTCAGGTTACCCCCTGTTCAAGCAAGGACCCTCACTCTAGTCAGGGTAAAAGAGAATCACCCTCAGTTAACCCCTGCTTACCCCCTTGGTAGCTTGGAAGAGCAGTAGGCTTAACTTCAGAGTGCTAGGTGTAAAGTATTTGTACCAACACACACAGTAACTTAATGAAAACACTACAAAATGACACAACACCGGTTTAGAAAAATTGGAAATATTTATCTAAACAAAACAAGACCAAAACGACAAAAATCCGACATACACAAGTCGTATCGTTTTTACATTATGTGAACTCTGATCTGCTTAGTACATGTTCTTTGCAGCAGGCATATTAAGTCTGTGTGCTACCTTATGATGACTCTAAGCTTCCACTAGACAAAAGTGCACTCTCTCGCCAGAAAGAACATAAATCACCAGAGTTATTTAGCCATTTTTACATTATATGTGCTTTGTGATTTACCTAGTACACGTTCTTTGCAGCAGGCATATTAACCCTGTGTGCTACCTTTTGATGACTCCCAACTTCCACTAGACAATATTACATTCTTTCTCTAGAAAGAACATAAATAGCCAGAGTTATTTTAACATTTTTACAAAATATGCACTTTGTGATTTGCCTAGCACACGTTCTTTGCATCAGGCAAATTAACCCTTTGCGCTACCTTATAATGAGTCAAAGCTTCTACTAGACAAATGTACATTCTCTCTCCAAAAAGAACATTAATCGCCAGAGTTATATTGACATTTTTGCATTATATGCACTCTCATGTGCTTAGTACATGTTCTTTGCAGCACACATATTAATTCTGGGACTTGTGGTTTTATTTTTATAATGTGATACAAGCTGGAAACCAGCCTTTGGAGTAATTTTCATAGAGTTGTCCTGCTCCCTAGTTCGATGCATGATTCGCTTATTCTGTTTATGTTTCAGCTTTGCATTCTGAGACTTGTAGTTTTATTTTTATAACGTGATACAAGCTTTGAATACAAAGCAGACACCTGAATAGATGAACTACACATGTTTGATTCTGGCAAACTTGAGCTGTGTGTGCATGAATTTATAAAACTAACCCCAAGGACAGCTTAAAGTTGATTATGCTGTCCAATGGTCAATATATTATAACTAATATTTCAGTTCAAGACTGCCTAAGGATCATTACTATCATCTGAGGTGGCTCTCCTCAAGCAGGTGAAAAATCATGAGCATTTTGTTCGACTCCCCAGACTTCAGTAAAGGGACAGTGATCGAGTATGCACGCGTTCTTGGAATGCAATTATTTATTCATTGCCCCGCGGGCAATGTTGCATGTACCAACTGCCAAATAAATACGTTTGCACCTGGGAGTAGTTTGGTCCATATTTATACGTTTTTAGTGCTGCGTTTGCACCGCTTTTTGACGCAAAAGTGGCGCAAACTTGCAAAATACAATTGGGTTTTCTAAGTTAGTGCCGTTTTTGCGTAGAAAAGCGGCGCAAATGCGGCGCTAAAAAGGTTTAAATATGGGCCTTTGTGTTTTAAGGGTAATGTTAAAAAAAATATTATATTAGGCTTACTATCCCTTTATATGCAGGGCCACTGGAATTATGTGGCAGAAAGGACCAAAGTATGCAGCAGGGCCGACCAATTAATGTGTCAAAAAGGTCCAGCTATGCATTTACAATGCCAATGGCTCCAGCTCAGGTAAATGCATGACCAATTGCATTGTAAATGCTTGTTCCTATTTCCCCTTCTTTTGTTTCCCTTTTGGACTAATCACTCACTCCATCTGTTTCTCTCAAAGGCTTTTCATAGAGCACAAAAATAATTATTCATCTCTCATGTGACAAAGCAAGTATCCTCACTACATTCAATCTTTAATTCATTGATACAGTGCCTGACCTTCATTGCTTCCGTTATTTGTGCAATTCTTCCTTTACCTATTCTGTCCTTTCCTTCATTTTTACCCATTGTCCTTCCTTCCTTGTTCACATTCAAACATTTCTGACCTTACTCATTCATTCTTTCTTGTTTATTTTCTTTCTTCTAGAATTCATACCCTTCATCCTTCCTTATTTTATGTTGTCTTCTTTCTTCATCTCTTCTAACATACCCTCCTTATTTTTAACTGCACTCCTTTCCCCCATTCCATTTCTCCTCTTCCTCCCTTCCGTATCATTCATAACTTCTTTCCTTTGTTCTTAAGATTCTTCATAATCTCTCCTCCGTTTTCTTCCTCATTGATTTTCACTTTTTTCCCTATCCATTCAAAGAGGAGTAGAACAAGGGTAGATCATCCCTTTTTTAAGGTGATTCTGTTGTTGGTTGCTGGTGATGTTTAATGAACGTTCTATACAGTACCATCACAAACTGAATCGTGTCTAAGCACTTTTTGTTTGAGCATAGAGGCCTCGGGTATTACTTAACTTTATAGCACTGATTAATACTGGTGTTCGTTATTCCATGGCACTCTTAAAAGAAGCACACTCAGTTGGCCTAATTTGTCTACAACAAAACATGTTGCATCAAACACGAGACAAGTGAATTGGAACCACTGCAATGAAGTGTCTAGATTTACCCTCTGCCCACATAATAAAACAAAGTTATAATCACCAAGATATTCTATTTTTGAATAATTTATTGATCTCCACTTCAATAAGGAAGACTACATAGTCCCCAATATCATGGTGTATGGCTATACATGATTGACTCATGTGAAATCACCCCCACACCCGACCAGTGCTCTCAAGTAGGCTTGTGGTGCTTTGTAAAAGTTAAAGACATATTTATAGTGCTTGTGGATGGATGATTAACACTGAAAATACACACATTACACTACATGTAAAGCCACAAGCCCACATCGCCCCGGCCTTGAAGGCACTACATTGGTTACCGGTTGCCAGAAGATCCACCTTCAAGCTGCTTTATATCACCCACAAAGCATCACATGGAACAGGACTGCTTTTCATCAGGAATAAAGTCAGTAAATATATTCAACATAGAAACCTCCGCTCAAGATTGGCACCCCGCCTTAAAACACAACCATGCAAGAAAAAGACTATAGGTGGCACATCCCTTTCTGTTCAAACATCCAAACTATGGAATTCACTACCCTCAAATATAAGATCCACGGATAACTATCTTGCCTTCAGAAGACTACTCAAGTGTTGGCTCTTTCCTTCATATCCACCATATCCAAACAGCAATAAACTACATATGCCTGTGTTGGTAAACATTTATAAACTGATTATGTGTATACATCTAGATATGTTTATTTCTTTAGGAAATATGTATAATTACTATTTCATAATAATAAAATATGTAGATACTCTTTAAGCCTGTTTAACAAATGTATATTTACTCATGGTTAAATGTATGTATATATATATATATATATATATATATATATATATATATATATATATATATATATATATATATTTATATATATGTGTGTGTGCACATATATATGTGTGCATATATGTATATACAAGAATGTATACAATGTATGTGTATGTATACATCTATGTGTATATTATCCTATGCTTAACATGTTCATAGGTCATTGCATGGATCCTAGATAATTTGTTAGATTAGATACTTATGAGTCCCTGCTTTCATTTTAGCTATCACAATGAGCAAATATTACCTTAACTATTTTATCAGCAAACATTTTGCTGTTGAAACTTAAGGAAATATCAACTTATGTTAGAAAAGTACACAAATAAATTAACCTCAAATATTGCTAATCTTGAGTCTGTGTTTATACAACACAACTTTCAATCGCAAAATATTGTATCCATTATTATATTTCTTACTATATATTTACATATCTATTTATTTATTGTTTTAGTCCTACTGTACAAGAGGAAGAAAAAGAAACTCTCGCTCATAAGCTTTACTCTGTCTCCCCATCAACCTATACCTCTATCAATCTATCCTCTATCCCCACGCTCTGACTCATCCCAAACCCATTCTACTACTATGACCTCCAAAAACACCCTGCCTAAGCTCTTCCCTCCTCTACCGCTCATGGCTCACCTTGAACCTCAGTTTACTGCTATGATCTCCCAAACGACCCAACTCAGTTCTCTCTCACTTATCTCACCTTTGACTCATCCAAAACCCCTTTTACTACTATGATCTCCCTAAACCCTTTCTACAGAGTCCCACTTAATGATTGATGCCTAACTTTGGCTCTCCTTCACTCCCTCACTGGGTTAGTTCAATACAAATGCCCGTGCATAGATACATACTCATAGACACTAATGACCAGTTCAATATCTAAAAGAAATTACAGTCACAGTCTTTTATTTGAGTGAAGTCACAGTTGGTTAAATTTAATGTCTCATGGAAGTGACTACAGGACATATACATCCTCTAGAAAGCAGATTTCAATAATTACACTTACTGTCACTGGCTTAACGGTCTGTGTATGGGTATTAGAGAACATTCATTTGCCAAGGGCTTATATTGCTAAGGAGAACTATCTAAAGGGACAAGCTGAAAGGCTAGAACAGTAATTCTTTGAGAAGGCTTCTGAATTGTAAAAGATTGGGTACCGCTCGTAGGCAAAAGAGTTCAAAGTTTTTGTAGCACCTATTGAAAAAGCCCTGTCCCTTAGGTGACCAAATAGGCTTTTCAAACATTGAATAAACACTTGTGTTGAGCGAAGTATTTGATTAGGGGCAAACCATTTAAACTTTTTAGCTGAGATGCGAGGAACTTTGTGCTAGATAGGTTTGAGAACGATCATCATACCTTTGAAAAAAACACCCTGCTCTTAATAGGAAGTCAGTGAAGCAGTTTCAAGATAGATGAAATATTTGAATGTTTGTGCACATTGTGAATTAGCTTAACACTAGCATTTTACACAATCTGAAGTTGGGGTACAAGCATTTCAGAAGCAGCTAAATATATAGCATTATTGTAATCTGGTTAGAATGGATTAAGGCATTAATCACAGTCTTCTAGAGATGTCTGTCAATATAATAAGAACTTCGGGGTCTTCAGTTGACAGAATTAAGGTTCAGATACCACATCAGGATTTCAGTGGACAATGCATTTAGAGCTGAGAGGAAGATTTCAAATTTAGCTGGGTTAAGTTGAATAAAGTTAGAGGTCATCCACCAGTGAGCAATGGAGAAAAAGTCTGCATGGCTGACTGACAAACACTTTGATGATTGTCTGGATTGGTGAGACTGAAAATCAGTTGGGTGTCATTGTCATACAGAAAGAATTGCCCCCCCCCGCCCCTTCGGATGACAGAGTCATTTAGCCAATCAGCACATGAATATAATAATCAAAACAATTATCAAAACAGAGTTTTAGGGGGATACCACAGATGGAACATCCTGGGAACATCACCAATTAGCAGCACACTACCCCACATCATCAACACCTCTCTCATGTCCGCCAATTTCCGTCATGAATAGAAACTTGCAGAAATCAATGCCCTCCTCCAGAAGCCCACAGCTGACCTGAATCAACTGAGCAACTTCTGACTTATCTCCCTGCTTCCCTATCCAGCCAAAGTGATTGAGAAGGCCATCAACCAGCAGCTCACAACCCACCTCAAACTTCACCATCTTCTAGATCACACTCAATCAGGATTCAGAAAGAACCACAGCATCAAAACAACACTCTTCCTGGCCACTGATGACATTCGAATAATCCTGGTCTGAGGCAAAACAGCGGCACTCATCTTGCTTGACCTCTCTAAATCAATCAATCAGGATTCATAAAACACTACTAATCACTCGATAGGGCATCCAGGCATTAGCAGGTCCTGGAAAAAGGCTCAATCCAAAAGCCAGGTCTTTCTGGCCTTCAACATTGTCTCCAATAACACCCTCATCAGAGGACTCCAAGCGATTGGCATACAAGGATCTCTTCTCAATTGGATCTGTTCCTTCCTCTTGGGAAGCATCCAAAGGGTCAGACTGCCACCTTTCACATTAGAGATCAAGAAATCGATACACAGAGTCCCACAAGGATCGTCCCTCAGCCCCACCCAATTCAACATTACATAACACAGCTCGCCAACATCGTTCGATCACAAATCAAATCAAAATCAGCTTAATTCAATTTTATATTAAAATCATAAAAGCACAAGATAAATGACTGTAATAAATAATTAGAAATAAACAACAAATCATTTACAGCTAATTTATAGGCTAACTCTTGCTCTCCTGGAGGTGTATCATCTTTCTATGCCTTAAAATAGCCCCAAAAACCTTAGACATAGCATTACAGTTGTCAAAGATTGTACAAACCTATAAGCTGGGTGACATTGTACACATTTAATGGATCTAAACAATGGTAGAAGCAGGGTCATTCTTTGTGACCTGTACAAGTTACAGATTAAGGCTGTGTGAAATGTGCTTTGGCTCATCTCCTTATTGCACGGGCATCTTTCCATAGGTCATAAGCAGTCATTCATAGTTGGAAAGCTCACCAAGTGATGAAAAACATCCAATCTAAACCTAGTTAGAACAAATCTATGCTGGAAATTGCTCACCTCTCTTAAATACAATTTCATACCAAATTAAGATAGAATCATCTTATTTTTTTAAACACCTAGCTTAATCTGTTCTGCAGATAAACGTAGTTCTTCCAAGTGTGACAGGTACTCATTTTTAAAGGTTTTCCTTGGTACAGACCTTAAGGTTTCCAGTTTATGAAAATAATCTCAATGCCCCAGCTCGATCATAAAAATCTTGACCTATTCTAACTACTGTATTCCTCCTACCCGAGAGGACCTAAAACAGTCCACAATAATCTCTTGACTCAGCTTAGTATGCTCAGAGTTTCAAACCGTGTGCAATAGCAGAATCAGCTGGATCTTAGTTAAGTTCAAAATAAATAAAAAACCTAATTCAGCATTGCATAGTAGGATGGACTACTCTGCGTAAGAGAGAGGAAGTACTTCAAAAAGATATTCTTGATAACTTGCAGGGATTAGTTTTTTACATACCCCCCCCTATAGGCCTGCCCCGTACCAGGCCATTGATATACATTTAGCCTTGTAGACTGATAATTGCTACATAAAGGGTTTCTTTCCAAGCTTATGAGCAAAGTTACACAACGCTGTGACACTTTTCTGGAAATGTAACCTCCTAGTTTTAATTGCCATCTGCCATGACATATCTTGGTCAAACATGATCCCCAAACACGAGAAAGAATTATCATAGTCAATTCTAGTATCCTTTATCATGAGACTGGGAGATTTTGATGTCAATTTCCCACATCTCATAGCGAATGTCTTATTTTTATTGACTAATAGCCATAATTCCTCCATATACGATACAAAACGCATTAATAGCTGTTGTAACTCTCTATGCTGAATGGATGGGTGCATTCACCCAATAAACCATACCACACTCTAGCCCTACAACCCTGATACTTTTGCCTAAGAAATTCAATGATCGGTGGGTCCACCCCCAGATTCATCATAATAACCCACAACTTATTGTGAATTACACAATCAAACGCGGCTTACAGGTCAACAAAGGCCAGGTCTAATCTCCCTTGTTTAATAGTACAATATTTCTCGATCAACAGATTAAGATTAAGGCCCTCTTCTACAGTCCCCACTCCAGCCCGAAACCCGTACTTTAGGTCAGATAAAACATTCTTCTCCTGAGCCCAATCTTGTAATCTATTCAGGACTATTCGACCAGCCACTTTCAGCATAGAATCTAATAAGGAAATTGGCCGGTAGCAAGTTGGACTATGTCTGTCCCCCTTTTTAAAGACTGGCACAGTAAGAGATTCCCTCCAAGACACCAATATACCAATTTGACAGCATGCATTTAGAACTTGGGTGAGCAATGGCCCCCAAAGAATAATGTTGGCTTTAAATAAGTCTAACGGGATAAAGTCTGAGCCAGGCGCCTTTACACCTTTACTAGCATGTACAGCAGTGATAACTTCTTCCAAGGTAAATACAAGATTAATTAGAAAGTTAACAGGTGCAAGAAAGCAGCTGTCAGGGGCCTCATCATTTACTAAACATAGCCTATCAGGCAGGCTCGAATAGATAGCCAAAAAATGAGAAATCCAGTCTGCCTCGCTTATTGCAATTTCCAGGCGTGGTCTGTCATCTGACCTAAAATATGGAGAAATAATTACACGCCAAAAAGAGGCAGAATCTTTACTAAGGCTGGCTTCTGGCAGTTTATCCCACAGTTCTTCCTTCAGCACTTTTTTCCTCTGTATTAAAACACGCTGACAGTTTTCCCTAGCAGCCTGGATTTCATGAATACATTGTGGGCTTTTATGTAAGGCTGATTTCAATATACTATGGGCCTTAGAGCAGGATTCATCAAACCACCCCTTCTCCTTATTATTACAACTGGCCCCACTGGCAACCACCAATCCATCCTTAATGCCCCTAGCAATCCTCTGGAAACCCTCAATGATATTCTCAGGATTAGTGCCCATATGTAGACATTTCTCAAAGGCCTGCTTCTTACTTACCACAAATCAGCTTTTTTTAAGAACTCGTCAGGATCAATCTGTGACCATCGCAAGGTATACCCATTATGCCTTGCAATATCCATATCACCCACTGTGCAATAGTTAGAATGTGGCACTTGAGCTGGCCAGTCCTTGGACAATACATACAGGTCTACACTCAGTGGGTAATGGCCACTGCATGCAATAGTATGGGTAATAAAATTGTCAACCCTTGCGGTGTGTCTATTTGTAATCAATATATAATCTATCACTGAGTTTTTCCCCTGGTCATTAAATGTGTACGTAAATGGAACTGATGCAAGACAAATCTCATTACAAAATGCCAAATCAATATTTAAGAGGAACTCATTCAGTTGTTCCCCATAAAAAGAGTGTATGAAATGTGAATGCCAGTCGTTCTCATATTCTCTAAAGCCATATATATTTTCTGAACCCTTGCTGCATAATTCGACATTAAAGTCCCCACCCCACAGGAATACCAAATCCTTACAGATCCCATTCCTGATGGTTTCAAAATCCTTTTCTAGTAGAGTCAAAGCTGATTTTACCTCTGTCTTCAGGATGTTATTATAGAAATTAACTAATGCCAACACACATGTGGCTAAAAATTCAACAATTACAATCTGGTGAAAGGGTTGTGGGGTCAACATAATGATACTCAAATCTGTCAGGAAATTTGAGACATAAATACAAATTCCTCCCTTTGCTCTCCCTGAGCTTGATGGCACCACCGGGAAATGAAAGGGTTCTGAAGCCATTTAGGTGGATTGGGTTTACTGCTCAAGTCTCTTGAAAGCAAAGTATGTCAAAGCTATTTACAAATTTGCACCAGTCTGCTATTTCCAATTTAGACAACATTCCTGCCACATTCCAAAACACTACCTTTGTCTTCTCTATACTGAATACAGCTGAATGCAGCTAGTAGCAGGAAGGACTTCCAGTGGATTATGATTCAAGACTAGCCAAAATCAGGGAATCTGCATGGAGAGACTACTGCACCATTGCCATCAAGATTAATAAACTCTTCTGGCCAATCATCTTTTATGCCAGAAGAAGACATCACCCTGTCCTCCTTCAAAGAGGTTACAATCATACCAAGTCAATCTACATCCTCTAAGCCCTCGAGCCTTGAAAAATGGTTGCTAGTAGTGAACGGGGGAAATCTTGCACTCAGGCTAGAGGGATGTTTACACTCTTCCTGAATGCCATAGGATTGATAAAAGTAATCAATGGGCAAAACCGATGCGTCTTCCACAACCCTACTCTGCTTAAAATAGTTTCCACCAGGCGCGGAGATTTAAAGGACATAATCACACAATCTCCCTGTTGTTTTTTCTGTCCACTCCCCACACATTTTACTCTCCTAACCATTTTAATGTCCTCATATGTTTCGTGTGAGAGCCCAGATTTCTCTCCTAGCCAATGAATGGCTTTAATCCTCAGTGATATTCATGTTTCCTTAGCCCCCACCTTTGCAGGGAGGGTGGTACATTAGCCAACACTACCATACACGGTGTTGCAACGTGGGGTAAATCAGGATATTCTACAACTTTTCCCACCATGTCAGCAATTACCACATTCTTTCTAGGTTGCTGTTCTGGTTCTGTAGGACAAAGTTCCTTAGTTGATCTGCCCACATTAGTAGGTGCCATCGGAACAGATTATCCACCCATCTTCTGTTTACCGGGCAATATACATCCTGCTCCTACCGTATGATCCACTGCACCCCCCCATGAGCGTCGTCCCGGCTGCAGTGTTATTATCCTCTCCTTGGATCGAACTAGGTACCTGGGGGGGGGGGTTTAATCACTTGTGATGCCAGGGCTAAGTGTAAGTGCTCTGCACAAGTGGAGATCGTGTGCACTACCTAAATCTGTCTATTGGATAGGGAAGTCAGTGACAGTATACCAAAAGATTCCAAGGATTGCACAGTGTTTAGCATCTCCTTAAACTCTTCAGAAGTGACCTTGGCCATATTTTTCTTTATGGAGGGTTTTGCTGTGTCTGTTTTATTATGTATTTTATGGCCTAGCTTCTTGACCTCCCCTTTCTCAGTCACTTGAGCCCTTGGTAGGAGTCCTGGTGTCTTACTGTGTTTTAGCAGGAGCTTGGGTTCTAATTCACTGATTGAGTTAGAAGCATTGGGAGCTCTATCTGTGCTAACACTATCTATAATAATGTCCACTATAGAGGTTGATGATTTTCTGTGCATGACTCTATATTCACAGAAGGCGGTGCTTTAGCTTCCTCCTCATTGGTAGATAGAGATTCCTCAACAGTGATAGTTTGCTTTTCAATGACTCCCATAGCCCTTGTGATGTAGTTTAACAGGGAAGTGCACGAGCGCCTCTGCTCTTTGTCTTTTGCGGGCAGTGCTGAATGTTTTCTCTTCCACTTCGTCTATCACATACTTCTCCTCAGCACACACCAGATTACATTTGCACCTCCACAGCTTGCTCTCCCCCACAAAATGGAGCAAACACTCAACTTAGATATGTTAATTAGAAAAGCCAAGAGAGTTGGTCCTTCCCTGCCACCTCTTGGCACTGACGGGCACAGGACAAGCATGGCCTGTGCGCGTCCTGTGCCAAAGGGAGACAAGACATGCTTTATAGTGCTAACCAGCCCCAGGTGTGCTTCATGCTCAGACTGCATCCTGGGACCTGAGAGTTCTGGGTGATGTAGTCCCCCTGACAGTTAGACACAGTTTGATTACAGACATCCTTACTGGGTCAAGGTCTCAAAATGCCAGTTCTGCCAGTCTTCAGGCTCATAGAAAGCTTAAGTTGCAACTATAAAGACTTCAACTAGGAGCACAAAATAAGAGAGTGACTGCCTTTTACCTCAGGATCCTTTGGCCAGTTATCATCCTCAAAACATATAGCCAAAGGCCCGATTCGCTAACTTGTGCGGTATCAAGCATCGAATGTCCGCAGAGCTTTCCTTCCATATTGAAGTCCCATTTATTGCTGAGTTACAGTGCTTAATGGAATGCAGTACAGTTCTCAGTAAAGTTCTCTGTAAAGTAAGGCCACTTGCTTCCCCAGTCGTGATCTACCTGGGGGTGAGTCACGGCCAGCCCCAACTCCTCATGGTGGACCGTCTAACCTCTGCAGTCTGGGAGTTCACAATACACTGTCCTTTACTTGAGAAAGGGGGCTTGTCACACTTCTGCTGTGTTCCAGACCGGCAGCCGCTCATAAAAAGGAAGAACCGGAATTGCCCGATTAAGCTTACGCCTTGCTGCCCTGTGCAGCCTTCCTCATTGCCGCCAGCTCCCCACCACTCAGTACACTTTCAGTGTCCTTTAGCGTGCATGGCCCAGCTGCATGTGATTCCGGTGGAGAGGCCAAGTGAATGCGCGTCAATCACAAAACATCACTGTCATGTCCTCTGCCAAAGACACCCAACTAGTTCTCTCTCATATGGACACTACAACAACTGCCATAACCAACTTCACCAACAGTATGACTGTGGTAGAAGACTGGATGCGAGCCAACTGCCTGCAGCTCAACTCTAACAAGTACTGCTCTTCTGAAATAAGACCTCCCCATAGGACTCACCTGGTGGCCATAGGACCAACACCCACAGACCACGATCATCCTAGATGACAAGCTCAACGTGACGGCTCAAGTCAGCACAATGTGCACCTCCTGCTTTCACACTCTATGGATACTTTAAAACATCTTCAAATGGTTGCCTCAGAACACCAGACAGACTGTCATGCAAGCACCCATCACCAGCAGGCTCAACTACAGCAACACTCTCCATGCCAGAATCTCCAAACAACTCAAACACAGACTTCAGACATTCTGGAACACACTGCAAGACACATGCTCAACCTTCCACAACACACCAACATCACACCGCATTTCAGGATGCTTTACTGGCTCCCCAATCACAAGCACAGTCAATTCAAACTTCTCACACACACACACATACAAAACCCTACACAACACAGGACCAGAATACCTGAACAGTTGCATACGTTTTCACCAACCCTCTGCCTCACTCTCACTCGTCCACATCCCCTGCATCTACAAAAGTAAAACTAGAAGTCGCTCATTCTCCTACAACACACTCAAGACATAGAAAGACCTCCCTCAGCACATCAGAGCCTCCCCCTCACTTCTTGAGCTCAGCAAGAAGCTGAAGTCCTGGCTCTACACATATGCACCTTGGGTTCCACAAACCTACATAACTGCCGAAGCACTTGGATAACTTCTTGAATGATTGGTTTGTTATACAAATTAATATAACATAACAAAAAATAGCATGACATAGCTTAGCATAACATAACATAAAAAAAGAGAGAAAATACAGTCTTGACCTTCTCAAGATGGAGCCTAGTCTTAAGGAATTTATGTCAAAGGGGCTAAAGAAGCTCTCCATGCGGACAAAAGACTAGATTTGTGGCTAAGTCAAGCATGTCGATTTTGAGTTTAGTATTGATCAAACAAAAATATGTGAGCTTTGAAGATTTCTCCAAACCTGTTATTGACCATATACAGTTCACTGAGATTTGTATTCTTTCCCTTTAATTGTCTAATTTAGTAGGGTGTTACAAAAAGCAAAATTACGTGGCCATGGTCAATCTTTGCAGACGTATCTGATACCACAGGAAATATTGATTTAAGAGGTGAGTTTGTACTCTTAGACATACTGTGACAAAAAACTGTTCTAATTCTCAAACTCCAGATAACCAAGCTTTTAGTGTATTGCTTCCACACCTTTTTTACTTAACCACGATGCATTCATACAATGGCCATGGGAATTTGTCTTTAAATTAGTCTAGCTCATTAATGGCCTAGACAGAGAAGGTAGAAAAAGCAGCTGTAGAATCTAAGGAAATCCAAGGATGTTGAAGATCTTCAGTTACATTGGCCGGGGAACCATTCAATTTCTTGATTAGGATAATGCTGACCTTGTACATTTGCAAGGGACACCCATGCACTGGGATTCAAATGAAATAATTGCATGATTTAACCGAGAACAAAGGTAATGTTTGTTGTTCTAATGAGTGTATTGCCAAAACAATAGACTAGATTTAAGACTTACCAGATAAGAAGTGTAGGGGCTGGGACTCTTTCAAAAAACCTGAACTTGGCACACAGATCTTAAAGTTTTGAGAAACTGGAAAACTTGAAAAATGTGATACCTAAGTAGATAGAAACAAAACTTTTAAAGGTTTAGCCAACTGAACGTGGAAATACAGCTCACCAACCTGAATTCCCAACTGTGTAATTCTCTGGGGATCCTGTAGACAAGCTGCTGCAGCTGTAAGGATTATGGACATAAAGATAGATTTGAAAAAACTTCCAGCTGCTGTATATTTAGTCTCAATTACTAAGAGTATTTTTAGGCTCTCTCACTGTCACACACAATGTTTGTGTTGTGCCTATGCAATCGTCTAACTACATTTAAGCTAGAGAAACAGCGAACAGCATCTAGCTGGCCTGCGTGCACTTACAATAACATTGCAGCATTGTGAACGCACCCAGGCTTATCTGTTTAGTTATAGTAACTAATAAGCAGATGCGTCCTTAAGGCAATGAACCTTTTGCTCATTTAAGATGATCATATCCAAGGTAGCACATAAAACATCAAATTAAACAATAATGATTGTTTGAAAGTCAGTAAAGAATGCACCATGACCCATTTGGCCACGAATAACTACACCTTTGATATCAGTAAAAAATTGTATTCCCCTATATTAACAATGCTAAAATCACGTAAATTAGGGCCATATGTACGACACTTTTTCCCATAGAGACAGAATGGGTTAAAACCTTTGCTACATCTGGCCCTTAGTCTCAAAACCATATGATAAAAGTAGAAAAACAACACAGGCTGTCCGAACCGGCTAAAGAATCTTAGCTTTATCATAGCTATAACAACTATGACTTCAATAGCAACAGTACAAATCAGTAGTAATAGCAATTGAGCAAGTGCAATACCATACATTTGACCAGCAATTTAATTTTGTCAGTTCATTGACAAAACATATGAAAAGAAGAAAACACCTCACTAGCTCCAGATTAGCATCCGCATGCTGGGCTTCATGCAAAAGTTTTACTAACATAAATTTAGAAAACATCTTGCTATGGCTCTATCAAAACTTCAGTTGGTACCTGGAAAACAAAAGACAAACAACAATGAACATTGCAATTTTATAATACCTATCTTTAAGGATCAGCAAACCGGCGTCTTTGTCAGGGGGACATCAGCATCAGGACAGAGGGAAAAAGGGAAAGGGGAACTCTAACTTTTCAGAACCATATAGTTAATGTCTAGGGCAGGCAGCAAAATGCTTTAGTTTTAAGCATCAAGTGTTAAAAAAAGTACCAGCATCATTGCATGGAGCTTGAGAAAAATAACTCAAAATAATAAAATACCAGAACATCAGTAGACAGGCTGGCTAGAGTCAAGGAGATTCGTAAATCAATTAAGAATGGCTCCGTAGACGACAAAGAAAGAATTGGCAAAAGAGTGGCCCCACTCTCCAAGTGCAGGATGGTTAAGACAAAATTGTCCATGTTGTCCATTGGTCAGAAACATCTTGCGATGGAGATTGTCCAATTACAGATATACTGCATATTAGAAAAATATGCTAGACAGACATCCTCACATCAATGATTGGTTCTTCTCCATTTGCGTACATCCAGTCGATACAATAAGCATCAACTTGTGGAACCTTCCGTACATTATCGGAGAATTCATTGTTCTTCCCCATTCTTAAATACGCTTCAAATCAGCAGTTACAGTGATGTAGAAACATTCTTGGATTACACATCATTTCCTCAAAAGAAATGCATTTTGCTAATACAAGCTCTGAACAAGTTTTGAGATTTAGACAAAGAACTTGTTATACAGTGGACATGAGATCATTCTACTAACATAACAACGTACAATGTTTTGGCAGATGCTCAATTTAACCATGGCCTTGTTCAAACTTGAGGCCTTTTAGTTAGTACAAAATAAAGTTCATCATATTTTGCTGCAAGTATGACAGAGTAATACATTTTCAAGCATATATAAAATCTTAATACATATTAGTACATTATTAGTCAATCATTGGACAATCAAGTAGGCACATTATGAGTTCACACATTATTTTCTATGCTAATACATCTTATATGTTAAATCAAATGTAGGAATACATGTAAAAATTATTCATGTTAATTTTAGCGCTCACAGCACCACATAAAAAATGTGGTAGCAGAGTACTGTGTGGACCGTGTCTCTTACCATCAATATCTTGTTATGCTTTGTCAAAAGCATAGAGAATGTAAAATATCCATAAGTAATTGCACAATGCGGTGAGAATGCCGTCTCCATTTTTTCCAATAGCAGGAAGAAACTACTGAGTGTTTGATATAAATGCAAATGTGTTTCTAGTTCTTTCAATTGGTAGGCTATTGCTGCACCAAGAGGAACTGGAGCACACCACCTGCCTAGCTGCATGCTATACACCTGCAGATGAAAAACACATTGCCTATTCTCTTTATACTGAAATAAAAAATGGTTCTGGACCACAGTCTTCACAAAAGGCTGCCATATTCTGGTCACCTTGTACAAATCTATAAGTTTGTTGCACCCGGGTTACATAAATCAGGTGAATCATGCAGCAATGGGTAAATTCCCAAAACTATTTTCTATCATTGTCAAACTATGTCTAAGAAGTGTACTTTTATGTAGAATGAAACAGTATTTGTTTGCACCTGTTCCTCACGTGAACTTTAATCACTTTTCCTTTAATATAACATAACCATCAAAGGATCAATGAGGGCTGGTGTTTTTTTTGGGTGGCTATTGCTATTTTTTCTACCGTAGACTTCCTGCTGCTAACAGGTGTTTTGGCAGTATGAGATTATTTCAGTTTTTCATAGTGTCCATTTATATGTTGGTTCTCCTTGACTTCCCCCCTGCAGCTCTCACCAAACAAACCTTTATTGTGCTTTTAGATCCAATGGTCTTGAAATATTTCTCTCATGATAGTTCCAAAGCTTATTTTAAATGATTAGCATTGCTGTATTACAATATGCCCAACAAAGTCTCATTCAAACTTGTGTGATTGTATTTTATACAAATGGTCATTGTCCCTTGATTATGTTTGAAAGCTGTCCTAATTGGAATTCAAAGAGTGACCATGTTTAAAACCCCATTCAGCACCTTTATCTATGAATGTCTTTTGAAGCACATTCTATGGAGTTGTCTTGGCTATTCTAAAGCAGAGCAAGAAGCTGTCTATCAATCTTCTTGAGGATATAATTATTCTGTCCACTGTGATTTACTCCTTTCTTCAGTGCCCGTCCTTTCTTCTTGGCCTCACGATTATAATATGCACGCCCATGTCTGTTTTTTTCATTGCATTCACTGGCCTTTAGATTAATCTTTCTTGATCCCCTAAAATGACCCCAGAGTAGATTACATTGTGAAGTGTGGGTTCCAAGATCTGCTCCACAATCCAATCTAAATTGTTATTTCCATATATTGTAGTAAATACTCAGTCTGTAAACAAATGTATAATATTTAGAAGGCTTAAGGTTTGCATGATTTATGATTGCATGAAAATAGTCGGATGCTCTAAAGCAACATCAGGGGTTTAGGCACCATTCCAAAGTGATAATTCTATTTAATTGAGTTACAGACGACCGGTAACATGAAAGCATCACTTCTGTAATACTGAGCACAGCAACTAGTAAACACAGTGATCTCTGCCAGGTGTTTTTAAGTGGTTAATTGAACTTTCGTAATATAAGTCAATGTACTGTTTTTAATTGTCCTCTATTTGTGTATTTACATTGTTTTTATACGGTATCAACACAAATAAGGATGGTAAATGAAAGGTATTCAAAACCCACATTTACAATGCTGTCGTCCTTGGCTTCTCAACCCCTCAACTCTCCTTCAGGTAATAAGGGGTATAAAAGCATATTAGCCTTTTATTAAGGGTATCAAAAACCCATCCAGTGCCAGGATCATAACCCCAGGGATCGTGTCGTCAGCAGCAAGAATAAGCAATTTGTGGTATAAATTGTGTGTTTTAAATATGATTATATATAAGCAAAAATACTACAAAATAAATACATTTCACGCGGTATTAGTTCATGAGATGTTATTTCTATTTTATACATCTGGGACCACATTAATGTGCAAATGTTACCTGGCTAGGCAGTCAGTATTTGTTGCTGCTGAAGGGAGAGGAAGTTCTCTCGCTCCACCTGAGTGGATGGTAAATGTGGCCATTAGGCCTTTTTACAATGCTCCAGGCTCATTGTCTCCTGGCTGTAGTTAAAGAATCTTAAATAAATATGCCCCATTGCCATGTAAGTTCATAATGCTAATGTTTGAGTAAAGCTTTCATAATACATCATTTTCGATTTGAGAATCAGGATACCTTATGGTGGTTAGTTCTGGAAAATCTTGTTTGAAATATTTATTACTTCCAAAAATAAGCATATAAATATTGTGTCGCGCCACCAACATCTTAATCATGTCACCAAATGTATAACTGCTACGGAACGAATCTGACAAGAATATAGCCTCACTCCCTAGTGGACCAACACTGCCCTTTCATCGAGGAAACAAATGCATAAATGTCCCTCCAAAAGAAAATCAGAAAATGTTATTGATCCTCTACCCTACCAAACTACAACATCCCGTTTGTCATGCACCAAATACACGTGTAGCCCGCATAATATCAAACAGAAGTATTGCCCTGGCGCCTGGCCGGACTCGAGATGCCCCTCCAGCATTGCACCAAGTGTATAAATGATTACCGAAAAATCAAACACGAATATTTGAGGTCTCATCCCCACGTGTAGGCACACACCGTTCTGCTCCATGTGACCAACAGAATTAAAAGAGGCCAATACTGAAAAAGTAATGTGCTTTCCCGACTCCCACAATTTAGTGCCCCGCACCATATGCGTTCTCCCCGTTCTCAGGGTGGTTTCCAGTTGGTTTGGTGCTCTCAAGGATGACCAATTCAGCAATGAAAAGACGTAAAGAGCAATCTTATGTGAAATAACTATGGGCCAGGTTTTCAAGCAATTTTGCATTCACAAACGGTGCAAATCGCAAAATTCAGCCGTTTGCGAATGCAAAAATGCCTTTCAAGATGTATGAAAGGCATTCGCTGTGCAATTTTAAGGAATCGCTAAAATAGCTATTCCTTAAGTTTGCGGCCCCATTTAGCGATTCGCAAATTGCGATTCTCTAAATAGGAAATAGCAAATAGGGAATTGGTATTTGCGATTTTCAAAGCACATGTATCAAGCATTTCCTAAATGCGAATTGGGTATTTAGGAAATACAATTACCACCAAATCAAATTTGGTGGTAAGCATGTGCAATTTTAAAAAATGCATTATAAATGTGTGCTTCACATGTCCGCAAATATTTTTTTGGGGTGCATCAGAGGGGGCCTTAGGCCCCCAGAGCCCTGGGGTTTGCATTACCTAATTTGCGAATTCCTAACTGGAATTCGCAAATTGGGAAATGCAAAACCACTCGCACCTATGGGCCGACAGGCCCAAAGGGATGAATGGAGTCCCATTCTCTAATTGCGATTCGGTAATAGTGAATTTTAAGAAATCGTTATTACCAAATCGCAAATTTCATACATCCCATTTTGCATTTCTTAAATAGCGATTTGTTAAAATTCTCCATTTAAGAAATGCAAAACGGATCTTTGATACATCTGGCCCAAAAAAATCTTTGTGGACGTGGCCCTATATGTGTTGTGAGAAAATGAACTTACCATCAGCTCTTCACAAAATATATGTGGGAGGGAATCAATCCAGCATACTATTCAACTTCCGTCAGTAATTGATCTGTGTGGAACTTTTTGTTTGCAACGTGGCTTGTGGGAGATGCAACCTTCTATAATGGTGGTAAGGGCAAACACCCTCCTGGAGCTAGGAGTAAGGGACTTGGGGAACTGCAAAATTTATGAATGGTAGTATGAGCAACCGTGCACTATTCTCGGGGACGAAGGAAAATCTACACATTCTACTCTAGTCATAACTGTCATGCAGCAGAGCAATAGGTTTTTTTTCCAAAGAGAAACAGCCTGCCCACTTACAAGAGGCAGACCTTCAATTTGGGTCATTATCATTGGTCCGAGCTCTCTTTTCACATTTTTCATACTGTACAGTAACTCCAATAAAATGTTATTTAGTAAAAAATAAAAGTAACAGAAAAGGAAAATGTTTTCTAATAAGGTGGATCCTAAATTCTGCAATTATGATGTCAATGAAACGAGTTTTGAATTTGAATTTGAATGATAATTTAATGTGATTCGTAACGCGCATGGCTGCCTCGAACGAGGTCTTCCAGCGCTCGGATTCTGTCCGGAAGAGGCTCTCTTCAGATAGCGGGAAAGAAGTTACAATTGCCAGGTTTTAAAGTGTTCTCTAAAGATTTTTTTAGTTGGACTATGTCGGAGGCGTTCCAAAACAGAAAAATTCAATGGATGCACTTCTTCTGTTTTTTTAGGGTATGAGTTAACAGAAACCATGTTAGCTAAATATGATTCCATTCTATTTGCTATAATTTTTATTAGCGTTGTGGGAGCTAAAAGTGCGATTATGCTTTCTTCCAAGTTCTTACCAAGGTACATTGCCAGAATTATCTCCTCACATTTCAATAGTCTCTCAGTCCCCAAACCTGACAATAATTTAGGCAGTGCTGTAAAAGAACTTGATAGTACCGAACGATTTTATATCATGAAGTGTAGACCTCAAGATTTAGGTATAGAATTTACATTTACAGAGCAGTATAAACTTTGGTTTCAAACAATTGCCATTTATTTGTTCCATCGTGTTCCCTTTAGGGAAACAAGGTGCACAGAATATCGGGTTGCAAAGCTCTCCATGAAATAGAAGCTGCCCGAGTACAGCATGGAATTGTAAAACATTAGTCTGCGTGGGTTCCGGGGTTTCTTTTCAGCTTTTATCGATATCATCATTGTTCAGTCATTATCAAGGGGACATGCACACGGCCGATGCCGCATCAGATAAAAAACGAACGCATTTTACTGTAACAGAACGCAAACATTGTTTTGTAAGCCTGCTGTGCATGAATGGATTTGGAAACTGCAGATTTGTTTTGAGAGAATGTGTTTGCTTAGAACGTATTTAGCAAGTCATAGCCCTTAATGCACATTAAGGCTGGTAGCTGCTGATAAGACAACACATAAAGAAACACACATTTTTCTTATGTGACTTTATCGAGAAAAAGAAAGTGTGTGCATTGGATTGGAAATGATGGTGAATTTATGTTATTCAATTTAAAGGTTTGTGTTCTACACCTAAAAGAGCTTCAGTGAACTAGAGACATGTTAATTAAAGACAGTATAGAATCCAAAACAAGAAAAGCGCCACATTTATTAGGTGGGCGGTAACGGAACAGCTATCTATAAAAAATTGGTGGTCGGAATGTCTGCCCATCAATTAAATCCCCGAAGGCGGAATTGTTTTTGTCTTCGCTATAATGGCTCTTATTGGCAGTTTGAACACCTGCCACAAACGTGTTGGAGGACCCATGCTTCGTATGAAGGCCCTTACAACGCCATTTCTACAGGCTTTTGTCTTCCGTGGTTCTACCAATGCAATGGGTCTCGCATTTGCTCGAGTTAGAGCTGATAACATTTTAAATTCTTAACTAGACTTTTCTTGCCACTTCAATTGAAAATGGAAAGTAAAACAGTTGACATAAGCGAGCCGATTCAAAGCACCATGGCCGCCATGAGCATGAAAGAGAGACACAAAAGGAAAAAGAAGTTCGCTGGCAGTCAAACATATCGGCGATGGTGCAATTATCCATGTAACTGGGTTAATGTCCAAAGTGGTAACCAAACTGCCCTAAGGAGGGACAAATGTAAAGCATTTACAAATGATAACAAAGGATTTTTTAAAGGCCAGCCCATAAATGAGTGATAGCGATGGGTGTGGTACAAAAAAAACAGATAGATTATAACAGGTCAGAGCGCTTGCACACTTGGCCTAAAAAGTGCACAAATGTCCCCCTGGCAATGGAAGAAAAGCCTCAGCATGTTGGGGACATTATATTTTTTTTGCAAGACAGACCCCAGATTTATGGGTCTATCTCCCAACAAAAAGAAACAGAGAGCACAGGTCAGCTATACGATTACTGCTTTTTGACCAAAACAACTCCTAGGAAGAGTCTACTCTAATAGGAGGAAACTGTATTATATTTGGTGTGAGGACAGGATCTGGGTCTTTGTTTTGTAACCACATACCTTTCCAGTGCCTGGTAAATGGGCTGGATTTTCCCCACTCCTGAAATTACCGCTAAGTGCACTACTGGTAACCAAGCAATAAGGAATTAATGGGAATATTGGTAGATTCTGGTCTGATTCCTCTGGTAAATCCTCATTTTGATGCAAACATTCACCTGAAGATTTCAGCTGCTTTTAGCATGCTAAGAGATCTGTAGTCTTCCTTGGGATCCCATAATACCAATGAGGTGGGTTACTTCTGTTACCGGCCCTAATTGGAATTAAGAGGCAACGTGTAATGCAGGCCTTTGTGTATGGTATGCATTAAACAGCAAGCGAGAAGGTGACGCCTAACGTCCAATGTATAATTGCCTAGACATACCCATTGACCTGTCTAGCCAGTAAGAAATAACTATGCAGCGTAACAATGTACATGAAGCCACCAGTAGCTGTTCCATCCTTTGGCAAGAACATTCTGGCAAATACCATGTTAAATGTCAATGAACGTTTAGAGCCACTGGCCTCCAATGATCAAGCAAAGATACCTCCTTTCAAATGTGCTTCTGTGCAGCCAACCAATTGATTTGAAATCTGTTAACCCCTTCGCTGTTTAGCCTTTTCGGCCCCGTGTGTGAAGCCTTTTTTGGCTATTTGGGGTAATTCACTCTTAGGCCCATATAATTTTTTGTCCACATAAGCTATCAACACCAAATTTGCATCCTTTTTTTCCAACATCCTGGGGATTTCAATGGTACCCAGGGTTTGTGAATTCCCATGGAGGGGACTGAGAAATCAGCAAAAAAATATAGCTAAAGTTTGTATTTTGGGGGAAAAATGGGAAAAAGGTGCTGCAGATGAAAGCATTTGTTTTTTCCCTGTAAATGGAATCAATGAAAGGTTTGTGGTGCTACAATCACCACCTTCCCAACTTCCAGAACCAGGCAGACATGAATCAGAAAAACAAAATTTTCAGCACAATTTTGGAATTTTACTGGGACAAACCCCATTTGTACAATTCTGTGTGCTTTCGAATTCCTTCCAGTTAGTTGTAGACATGGATTTGAAACCAATGGTGGACCCCAGAAAGCTATACATTTCTGGAAAGTAGACAAAAGCCTTAATTCAGCAAGTGGTCATTTGTGAAGAACCTGCAAGGCATTCTCATAGAAAATCATACTTGAAATAAAAACATTGAAATTGAGTTAAAAAAACAGCCATTTGTGTCTACGTTTTCATCTTTAAAGTATGGCATATTTTCAAAAGCAAGATGCCATTACGCCCGCTGGACCCTTCAGGTTGTGGAGATAGAAAGGGCTTGCAGGTTCATCAAGAACCCAAGGTATTCAAAGCCAATAACTGACCTGAACCTTGCAATGGTTTTCATTGTGTACCAGGTGTAAGGCAATTAATTTGCTAAAATAACAAGAGTGAAAAATAGGTATCAAAGAAACCTATGTATTTCCTAAATAAATGGGCGCAAGATATGGAGTTTGGGAGCAGTGGTTACTTGCATATCTCTTAATTTCGGGGTATTTATATTAGCATGTGAATCAGAGGGCATTTCTTAAAATTACTTCTTTCTTACTCTCTCTTTTACATTTGTAAGGAGCAAATGCAGAGAAAGACAATTGGAAATAACACTTGTTCTGCTATTCTGTGTTCCCCCAAATCCCCTGATAAAAATGGTACCTCACTAGTGTAGGTAGGTCTAGTGCCCTGACAGGAAATGGTCCAAAACACAAAGTGTACACATCACATTTTCCCCTGAAAACTGACTTGTTTTTTTCAATGTGTCTAGCTGTGGATTTTGGGCCCTAGCACAGCCGGCACCTAGGGAAACCTAGCAAACCTGTACATTTATGAAAACTAAAGACCTAGAGCAGTGGTTCCTAACCTGTGGTCCAGGGACCCATGGGGGTCCGTGAAGCCTCCTCAGGGGGTCCACGACTGCTTAGAAAATTAAAAGATTAGGTCCTCAACTTTCAGTAATAGCTTAGTGGGCGGTCCCGAGGTTCCAAGAATGATTCAGTGGGGGTCCCCAGGTTCCAAGAATGATAAAGTGGGGGTTCACAGAAGTCAAAAGGTTGGGAACCACTGACCTAGGGAAACCTCAAAATTTGTCAGAAAACACATTTTCCTCACATTCCTGTGATGGAAAGTTCTGGATTCTAAAGGGAGCCACAAATTTCCTACCAGGCAGTTTTTTAAATAGATTTTTAGGCTAACTCTGCTTTGGACACCAACACAAGTGAGGTATAATTTTTAACAGGAGACCAAAGGGTACTCTGGGTGGTAGGAAATGTGTGGTTTATTTCTGATTTTGCAAGATTAGGGTACAGAAATGCAAACAAAATGAGTAATTGTTGTCACATTTGGAGGTTTCTAGGGCATTATGGGTAAGAAAGCTTGGGATCCACGAGAGGCACACCACACTTTACTCCCTTGAGTATCTAGTTTTTTTAACATATCTAGAGTTGGTAAATTTACCCTAGACATGAAGCGAGCACGCTACCAAGTCTATTACTTCTGTGATGTGCCAAACACTCAAATTGTGAAAAAATGCCCTTAGGTTTTGTTAAAAAGACCTCTCACCCACCAACCCAGTTGGTAGCATTCTTCATCATTGGGGTCCTAGCCGAGACACTTAGCATTTCAGGGGTGTGCTTCCATGCCTGATTACAGTGGAGCAGGTTTTTGTGTGAGTAGGACTCCCAACTGAGAGGAGAAGTGCAATACGTCTTGTGGCTACCCACCTTTATTTTTACACATGCATACTTCTTGGATTTGGCACAAGGAAGAGTGATGGTTCAATATATGAAATTTGATTAACAAGAGATTTCCCAAAAATAAAAAGACACTGTTAATATTTGAAAGGTCAAAAAATTGAGCCTATGACTCACAGCTAGTGACCTGTAAAGCCGTGACAAGGCACCAACAGCTTCACAGGCCATTCAGACTCCTTTCATACATGCTGCACACAAGATCATTCACACCACCTGCTGCGGGACCAGCACACTACTACTTTCATAACAAGAGACAATGGGGGTTATTCTAACTTTGGAGGAGGTGTTAATCCGTCCCAAAAGTGACGGAAAAGTGACGGATTTACCACCAGCCGTATTACGAGTCCATTATATCCTATGGAACTCGTAATACGGCTGGTGGTATATCCGTCACTTTACCGTCACTTTTGGGACGGATTAACACTCCTCCAAAGTTAGAATAACCCCCAATGTAGAGAAAATGTACAGACAGTGTACACCCTGGCAGAGAATGACAGAAAAGACAATTATCACTGCACAACCATACATTTATCAAATACACGCACATACTGGTTGGATTTCGATGACGGTGAGTGATGGTTCTATATATAATATTTTATTATGAAGCGATTTAAAAACAATGAAAAGCATTGTTAATAATGGAAAGATCAAAAAACTGAACCAATGGCTCACGCTTGTAAGCTGTAAAGCCATGTAAAGGCACCAACTGCTTTACTGTCCATTCACACACCTTTCATATGTGACCCACACAAGACCAGTCACGGGCACAGCACATAACAACACTCACATCAACAGACAGCACCATTCAAAGGGACCATTACTTTGATATGCCCACATGCCAGACACAGCAATCACACCGGCTGACAGAGTATGTGGACTGCCGTTTGGCTAGCAGTGTGTGTAGTGTGACCATCAGCAAGTCAGTACTCACACACCACCAGCCAAGGCTCAGCTCACACACACCACAAGCCAAGCGCCAGCTCACTCGCAGAACCAGGCAAGAGCCAGGCAAGAGCCAGGCCATGCACACCACCAGCCAAGCTCCAGCACATGCACACCACAAGACAAATGCCAGCCCACGTACACCACCAGCCAAGCACCAGCCCACGCTGAACTCCAGCCAAGCACCAGTCCATGCACATCACCAGCCAAGTGCCAATCCACGCACACCGTCATCAATTTTTTTAAACAAAAACGAAAACACAAACCAATTGTAAGTAAATACAAAACTTCAAACACAACAGCTCTAACTAAATACACTAACGCCAACTGTGAAACCGAACAAAAAATATAATGATACAGACCAGGTAAAGCTCCTGGGTGCTCCCAAAACTTATTTTGCGTGTGGGTCATTCCAAAACAAGTGGGCACACACAGCCCAAGCTCGAAGGCCATTCAGGGCTGTGCATACAACTCTCCTTCTGCAAGCCTCTTCACATACAGACCCTACATCTCATAAAGGGATTGGGGATTTTTTTGGCCGTGGGAGGAATGTGATCAACAAAGTGGTGATCTTTCAATCTAGCCACATCCTCCACCACTCCACATTAGGGACACTTGCTTCTTCCACTACAACAAGGCTACCGATCATAGACTCTGAACCAAAGTCAACTTTGACTCTGAAGGACAATCCTTGAACACAACAAAAGCATTAAAGGTTGTTAAATAGAAGAGATGGAAAGCCGACTTCTTATGTGCATATTGTAGTCTAAAGTGGACACAGGTTTGCACACTTCAGCAACCTGACCCCAAACAGTCACAGGTGAAATACTTTCATCATGGATGGTAGTCATCGTGTAGACTTCCTTCTTGTCTCCAAATTTCACAGCTAGCAGTTCAACACTACACATGGCGCTGCGCTGTCCTCTCTCAGATTTTTTACAAACAAGCTCCTTTGGATACCCTTTACTGTTAGAGTGGACTCTGCCACAAGAAACAATGTCCACTTTGAACAATTTTCTGAATAAAATGCACACCGGTTTAGAAGTTATCTAGATATACATGATGGCCTTTATAAAAAAGTCCTGTACCAAGTTCCCACGCAATTTTCTCACTAGCACTGGAAGTGGATGGACAACCAGGGGGTTCAATAGTTGAATCCCTACATGTGTAGACCTGGAAAATATACACATATCCTGTACTACTCCTACACAGCATATACATCTTAATTCCATAACATGCCTTCTCGGCTAGGAATGTACTGCCTAAAAACCAAACCACCCTTGAACAGGACCAAAGGCTCATCCACAGCTATTTCTTCCCCTGGAACATAGTTCTCTGAAACTCAATCTACAAAGTGCTCAAGGACAGGCCAAATCTTTAAAAGATGGTCACAATCAGGGTGATCTTGTGGCAATGCTGAAGCATTATCAACAAAAAGAGTCTGAAGCAGAAGAAAATACCGATCAAGATTGCAGTAAATAGGGCTATCGCCATCAAGGGACTCGTAGACCAATATGAAGATAGTGAAGGCTTCCTTATCAAGCCCATCAAAAAAGTTAAACCCAAGAACTTCTTCAACCTTTCCAGATTTGCTGGGCAGCTCTAAAACGGGGTTTAAGTCTGGCACTGTTGTCCCTCAAATACTGTTCAGCATTCAAATTAGTTTGCTCAAAAATCTCACCCAAAAATACATCGTCCACAAACAACTGACAGAAATGTATAGGCAAAGAGTTTTCAGTATTCACTCTACACCCTGCAACACCAGTAAAGGCTGGAAATGCTGGCTGCACCATGTTTGGGGAAACCCAGAGTTCACCTCTTCCAATGGGAAGCATTTCAGCCCCAGGATGCAATCCAGATGCCTCTTGCTGCACTATTGGCACATCAGTGTTCTCCTCTTAAACAGGCACTTTCTCTGTATTGAGAGTGGCTTCATCATCAGATGATTCCTCTCGGACAGAAAATTCACTGACAGACTCTTGCACTTCCTCCTCTGCCCCAGATGCTGAGTCAGTCTCATAATCATGGTCAGAGGAAGATTCAAAAGTGTCATCTTGTGGCTAGCCATAATCCTTACTAATAAAATTAATGTGACAAATAAGTCAACAACAACCAACACCATGTAAAATGAGCATTAATGCATGCCTTTATCACAAAAACCTATATACTCAAAAACAATACCACTCACTTGCCAGACAACTAGACTCAACAGCACCTACTCTGCACTGACACAGCAAGCACCAACGATATCCCTAAAAAGAAAAAACTAAATAAAATTACACATAAGACAACACAATACACATCATCCACAAATTCAAGGAGAATTTCACACACAGTCAAACATAAGCTAAATATGCAGTTAATATTACACCATTTATGAAAAACTCATTCATGCATGGCAATGATACTCATTTGGAGTAAGCAGTAGGAAAACGTTTTTCTTACCAAACAAATCCAACTATGCAAACTGCAGATCTACCACGGCCAGAAATGCAACAAAGTCACAGGAAAGGAATCAAAATCATTCCACTAGGATAAAAAGGGAAAATAAAACATTATGATCACAAGTGCAAATTATGTACCTGTCCACACACACCCCAGAATTCCCCAACCAAAAATTCATAAACTTTCCTGGGTGCCTAATGGCTTTCCAAACATCTTGAGGGCAGATGGCCCTAAAAGAAATCAGGCGATCTGCCCTCAAGGATGACAGAAATAGACAAAATACATGCTCCCCAAAGGGGAGTGACCCTTGCCTCAGGGTCGACTCCCCAAACACACAAATAGTGATCCTTAACAAATCCCTGGTGTCTAGTCATTAATACCCCCCTTTGGGGAAGATGGACCTAAAAAAAGAGGCCGATCTGCTCCCAAATGGCCAAAATACATGTCCCCCAAAGGAGAGCAGCCCTTGCCCAATGGGCCACCCCCCGAACACACAAATAATTATCATATTGAAATTCCTGTGTCTAGTAGTTTCTGCCCCCTTGGGACAGATGGGCCTAAAATAAAGAGAGGCAGAAACAAACAAAATACATGTCCCTCAAAGGGGAGCGATTCCTGCCCAAGAATCTGCTCCTCAAACACACAAATCATTATCCTTAAGAAATCCCTGGTGTCTAGTGGTTTTGGGCTCTGTTGGGTGCTGATAGGCCTAAAATAAAGAGGACGATCTGCCCTCAAGGGGGTCAGAAAGACCAAAATACATGTCCTCCAAAAGGGAGCAACCCTTGCCCAAGGGGCTGCTCCCTCAATAGACAAATAGTTTTCCTAAAGGAATCACTGGTGCCTAGTGGTTTCTACCCCCTTTTATGCCATGGGGAGGCCCGGGAATCCCACTTCGGGCTCCGGGTTGCGCCGCAGCCCTTGGCAGCCTCCCTGAATTCCTTCCCACTTTCCTTCACTTGGGTCCTCTTCTTTTTTCTTCTTTTTTCATCTTTTTTCTTCTTTCTTCATGTCTTCTTTCCTAATGGGTTGCGATATTGTCTTGTTCTGTTTGTGGTTGTCTTCCCAGCATGCATTGTTTCTTTCCCTTTCTACTTGGCTTGCCTTCCCATTCAATTCTATGTAGCTTTTCCCAATCCAAGATGGTGTTTCACATTCTTCCTGTTTGTCACTTTCTGTTTGATGGTCTATTAAGCACTGCAGTTTCCTCATTCCTTCCGTTGCAAACACTTCTGTCTTGGTGGTGATCTTCGCTCCTGTCTCCAGTTTTTTCTACTCGATTCCTCTATTGCAAACACTTCCGTCTTGGTGGTGATCCTCGCTCCTGTCTCCAGTTTTTGTTTACTCGCTTCCTCTATTTTTCCCTGCAGATTTGGCTTCTAGTTTTGCCTTTTTTCATTGTTTATCCTCTTTTTCAGTGGTTCCTGTGGTAGAGGTTTTCCCTTCTGGAGGATACGGTCTGCCTTGGCATTTTCCTGTCGGCGGATCCGTGGCTACTGGAAGGGGTTGTCCTTATCTAGGGGGATACGGTCTGCCTTGGCGTTTTCCTGATGGCGGGTCGTCCTTATCTAGGCCAATCCAGATCCAGTAAGAAACCTGGCATCCTTCCGAGCACTAGAGCCTTCGGCGGTAAGAGACATACAGACCGTGACAGCATAAGGACTCTGCACTTTCTCCCTGCAAAGTGCTTGTGATCTTGGCTTAAAACTTGATAATATTGGTTTACACCTAACTAGCATATTTAATTTCCTTTTAAGTCCCTAATTAATAGTACTAAATGTAGCCCGGGCCTGCAAACTAAATACTGCCCTGTGGTGCAGTTTTAAACTGCCATTCTGACCTGGCAAAATAAACCTTTTGCCAGCCCTAAACCTTCCATTCCAAAACGTATAATTCTCCCCTGATGTAGGCCCTGACTCCCAGGGCCAGGTGCACTGTATCTAAAAAAGGTAGGAAATGTGTAGTTGACGTTTACATATTCTAGCAGTAAAAAAAAACTCCTAAAGTAATTTTTATCTCTTGAAAGGCCTAGCTCATCAATAGGCTAAAATTAAGTTACCTTATCACATCTAATAAGAGCTAACTTCAGATTGGGAACAGGTAGAAATATGTTGTGCATTCTCAAATGAACAGTAATTTAAAATTCCAAGTCCAGAACCTTAAGGTCCACAGGCTTCCTATTTGGATCAGATCAACAATAATAAGACGAATAATCAAAACAAGATTGATACTATTCAGTGCTTCAATTTGCTTTATTGAAGACGTCAGTATTCAAACTTCAAACAGAATGTTGCTCCACCTTTTCAGAAACAGAGTCTGACCATTCAAAATTATTTATGTTTAAACAGCCATTTCCAAAACCTAATGCATTTCAGGGAAAACCTTTATCATGGGTAACTGAAAAGTAGAAATGACAAACAAAAAGTCTATTTGGAACAGTTAGTAGGGAGTTAGGGGAAATGCTATAACAACACTGTATAACAAACTCAACGTAAGTTGAAATGCTGCTTCTCCATGCTGAAATAAGCTGCTCAATGAAAAACATTCACACTAGTTGTGGCAGTGATGGGATACCATGCAACATGTGTAATCAGAAAGTGTCTGATCTCCAAGCAATGTTAAACCATACAAATGCAACCTGCTCTTTTGATGTTCCATTAATGAAATATTGAAAAGGATACACAATCAATCAATAAATCAGTCTGTTTGTAGAGTGTGCACTGACTTCCCTGACGATCTCTGGGAACTTTGGTGCCTTGTCCCTGTTGAAAAGCCTGGTCTTGAGCTCTTTGCGTAACTCTGTCACAGATGGTGCTGTTCAGAGGTGCAGCAGTATGGAGTTCCAGGCCTTGGCGGTGGTGTAGGAGCATGATCGGCCTCTGGTGCAGCAGGGTGTGTGTGCGAAGGCCAGTGTGGAGGAACGCAGGTGTCTTCCAGGCCTGTGGAAGTTTATGCAATGGTTGATATAAGATGGCCCTTGATCATGCAATGCTTTGTAGGCATGCAGGAGGGTCTTGAACTGTCATCTCTTCTGGATGGGGAGCCAGTAGAGGTGTCTGAGGAGGGGGTGATGTGGATCCATTTTGATAGGTCCAGGATGAGCCTGGCTGCGGTGTTCTGAATGGTTTGGAGTCTTCTGAGCAGTTGGGTGGGCTCTCTAGTGCAAAGAGCATTGCAGTAGTTAGGGTGGCTGGAGATGAGGGCCTGTGTGACTTTTTTCTGCAGTCAATGGGGATCCATCTGAAGATCGTGCAGAGCATGTGGAGTGCATAGAAGCATGCAGAGGTGACTGTGTTAATTTGGTGTTTCATTGTCAGTTGGCTGTCAAGGATTATGCTTAGGTTGCGCACCTGGGTTATTGGTGTGGGCGTGCGTCCAAGTACCGCTGGCCACCTGCTATGGTCACAGGTGGAGGAGTTCCAAACAAAGATCAGTACTCTGTTTTGCCCGAGTTAAGCTTGAGGCAGCTTTCTCTCATCCATTTTGTCATGCCTATCATGGCCCCACAGAAGTTGATTTTGTCATTGGTTGACTCTTCGGTGAGGGAGTTAGATATTATTGGCATAGGAGATTATGTTGAGGCTGTCGGATCTGACGATGTTTGCGAAGGGGGTCATGTAGACGTTGAAAACGGTGGGGCTTAGGGAGGATCTCTGGGCTATGCCGCAGGTGATGTCGTTCGGGGCGGAGGAAAAGGGAGGCATTCGAATGCTCTGTGTTCATCCAAATAGAAAGGAGGTGATCGGTTTGAGGGTGTTTTGCTGTCTACCGATGGCATGATGTCTGTTGATGAGGGTGTGGTGGGATACAGTGTCAAATGCCGCTGAGAGGTCAAGGAGGATCAGGGCTGCAGCTTCTCTGCAGTCATAGAGAGATCTCATGTTGTCTGTGGTGGCGATAAGCCCAGTCTCTGTACTGTGGTTTGCATGGAATCCAGATTTAGATGAATTGAGAAGTTGAACAAGTTCTAGGTATTCAGCGAGTTGTCTGGTGATGGCCTTCTCTAGTACTTTGGTGGGGAAAGGGAGGAGGGCGATTGGTCAGTAGTTTTTGAGGTCGTTGGAGTCGGCAGAGGGATTTTTCAGAAAGGGCCTGACCTCCGCATGCTTCCATTTGTCTTGAAAGTTGCTGTGGAGATGGAGGTGTTGAGGATGTTGGTGAGATCTGTGCTGATAGGGTTGGCGCAGAGGTTGGAGAGATGGTGAGGGCAGGGGTGTAGAACTTGTGTCGCAGTATTACCAATATAGTAAGAAGTCAAACTTAGTAGCTCTAAAATGCCCCTAACCCCAACCAGTCTTCTGCCACAGGGAACACTTGGAAAGGAGTGACAATATAAGGATCTTGGAAAGGGATGGAGACGGAGTACAGTAGACAAAATCGATCTAGGGCTTACCTCAACATCTGGACAACACGGATGCCCTGGCATGAGACTACAGCCATGTGAGGGGCCGGGAGGGGCATCAGCAGTATCCATGAGGAAAGCTCTCCTCCTTACCTGCTGTTACCTAACTAGCGTCAATGTGGGACTTAAATGTTTCCAGTAAGCCATTCCACACTGAAGCTATTGGTTGTTCAGAGGCAAAAACATTCACCCCTACCTGTGCTAATCTCTCTGCCATACCCCAGTGTACCACCTCCTCCTGGCTAAAGGGGGGACTTTGGATGCTTTCCATTGTCTGGTAATCTGATGCTTAGCAAGTAGGTTTGCCAGGCCTGCAAAACGTGACATGGTTTTTCAGATCTGAGGGTGTGGAAACAGACCTAGTAGTCAGTGCTCCATCGTGTTCTAGTGGGAGACCCCTGCAGGTTCCTCCAGGACGGAGTGAACATCTGCCGAGTATGGCCTCAAGAAGGGGCACTCCCAGAGCATAGGTAGCAAGTCTGCAGGGTCTGCAAGACATATGGGTTAGTGCGAAGAGGCTGAAAGAAATTGTTTATGTAGTTTCTGGGGTGTGAAGTATGCCCTGTGTAGCAGCAAGAATTGCAGGAGAATCAAACAGGAATATTCAAAGCACCATGACCTAGATCTTCCTCCCACCAACCACTTAGAGGCACCAATGAGATGTGCTGGTGTGTGCACGCGCCTTTATACAACCATTTTACCAGGTGTCTACTCGTGCCCGTTTCACACACCGTCTGGATGAAGGAGTGTGTCTCAGGTTCTGATCCTGTTTACACTCAGTGTGTGCGAACATAGTGGAAGGTGTTGGCATGGATCAAAACAGGGACTTGCACAGTCCGTGGTTCATAACAAACTCATTGTGCGACATGAGTTCTCTGTCCACGAACATGTTACCCAGGGTACATATCCCTGCACGTTCCCAGAGTTATAACCAGCGGGATGTGAGGGGACCCATTGGGGTTGGCAGCACTCGGAGTGGTATGTTGGAGGAATACTGTGTGGGGGAAGTTGTATGTTTAAGTGCCTATTTCCAATATGTGAGTGCGTTAGTCAGTAATAATGGCAGGCGAGGGACGCAATGCATCTGGCAGCTATAATGTATGCAGTCTTCCAGTACATGTTTTTTGCGGAGTGCAGTCAGTCTCTGTTAGGTGAAAGCCCGCCAGTCAATAGGATAACCACTGTAAATGACACACATAACAGTAAGCCCAAATGTCAGGGTTACCCATCCCACCCTCTTCTGGTGGAAACTGCAGCTTGGATAGGCCCACTCTGCGTCTCCCAGTGTCCCATACCAAATTCCTGAATAAAGAGTTGAGTAGCCTGAAATAAATCTCAGGAACCACCACAGGTACATTAACAAAAAAAATTAAGAGACAAAGCAGGATTACCATTTAGGAGAGCACCAAACATCCTGCCACAGAGAGTGGCAATGTGATCCAAAACCATATTTGTGAGTGGAGTGGAGTGAAGTGATAGCCTTGTTTAGGTTTCCATCTAGCAGATCTGCCATGGACCAATAAATCTGTATGCCAAGATAACCGAAGGTGTGTGGATCTACAGGAATGTTATGTAGGCCCATCTGCATAGTGTCCTCATGCATGCCCATCCAAAAGAAGAAGGCATCGGATTTGGTATGATTAAGGCCAAACCAGAAACTTCACCAAACGTATCTAGCAGGGTTGCTAGGGGCTTAAAGTCCATGGTCAAGTCATGTATGTATCATTACATGCACATACATGGAAATAGCATGCTTTTGTGGACTCTGTGATATATGTCAGTCTCCTGACCTCTGTCTGATGCTCTGTGCTAGGGATTCCAGGCCTGGGTGAAGCTTGCAGAGTTACCGAAAAACTGCGAGATTCCACAGAGTTCCACAAGCGGGAGAAGATTGTGATCAGATCTAACAAAGTGCAGCCTCACACATGTAAAGTGCAACCCCACACATCATGGAAAGTCCAGTCTCACTCACACAAAGGGCAGCACCACTCACGCTGGCATCAGTGAGGACTAGTGCTTCACAAACAGAGTTTAAAGTGTTTGGACATGTCAGACCTATACAAGAGCATACATACACTAATAAAAGCACAGGCAGAGTACAATATTACACATGCAGATCACATCCTCACACAAGCTAGCCTCAGAGGGGGCAGGCGGAACAGACTATGAAGAAACTAAGGTAGGTCCGCCCTCTACTAAAAATTATAGTAGTACACATATTCATGCACACAGAATGTGGAATAGCTGAAAGACATCAGGCCTCTGTAAAAAAACATAGACGGAGAAGTTCACAGACATGCAGAGTGAAGCCACACACTCTTGCACAAGTCAACTGATCCTGGTGGAATGCACAAAGCTAACAATTTGGCACTGGAGTCTTTATGCATCAGTGTTTGCAGGGATTAGCACAGCAAAGATTCCTACATGTGGGTTATGTTTGAAGCAGTGCACATCTGCAGGTGGCGATGTGACACGTGCTGACGCATGAACGTGTCTGCAGTTTGCTCAAACCTCGAGACCGGAAACTGGTATCCCCTAGGGCACAGATGAGACCTGTATTGACCCAGATTGACTGAGTATGTCCGACAAAGAGACACCCCTGAGGAGCTTCACTGTAAAGCAAACTTGCCAAACCTTCTAAGGTCGCTGGCGTGCATTGAGGGTTGTGTAAGGCCATGTGTGTGTGCATGAGATTGTGCTCAGGGAAAGTGTGGGCGTGCATGAGATTGTGCCCAGGCAGTGTATGAGTGTATTGTAAGTGTGTCTAGGCAACATGTGAGTATGCTAGGCAAAGTGGCCTGTGAATAATATTGCTTGTGTCCAGGGGAATTGTGAGTGTACACTAGAAGCTAGTGCAGAGATGCCCAGGAGACTCATTTCTACATGTATGGAGCCAGCAGGAAAGAATGAAGCTGATTAAAAGTTAAAACCAGGCTGGCCTTTCTGTGGAGGGCTGCAGCTCTAACTTATATGGTGCTTTGACCTGAGCTCCCCCAATGCTGCAGCCAAGATGCACACCTCCATTTGAAGGGGCCCGAGCACAGAGAACAGTGTGCCTGCTTTGTTGTGATTACACATATGTATTAGTGACCTGCAGAAAAGATTGGGCAAGGGCCTGATGTGCCAGTCATTACAAACAGTACATCTGGGCCTTTTTTCTGTATTGTGAGCTAGGTGTGTGTAGAGATGGCTAACACAAATCTAAAAAACTCCTTCAGTAAAACCAATCCTACATCTTGTCTCCTCCAATCACAGCTGAGTTTCTCGTTGTGCTTCCTTCTTTTGGGCACCTCTACTGTTCTCAGAAATGGCCAGGGGCGGCAAGGTGTGGTGACGGTACCACGTGGCCCTTTGCTACTGCTGTTTTTAAGGTTGCAACTGGGAGTTGAGAGCAATAGGAGAAGAGCTAAACAAAGTTTTGTGGGCACAGATCCTGTGCTGGCCATACACACTAAGTGGTCGGGTGGGAGATTGAGAAGAAGTGACCTGCCAACCATGAAGTGTATTGAGCAATCTGTTGACACAATACAACTAGCACTAACTTAGCATTCTTCTGGTAAACGAGAAGCGACCCGAAGCTGCAGGAAAAGACTAATGGCATGTTGTCGGTGGTAAACTCTGACACGCAGTGGCAGGCAGAGTTTTTGCCAAACTCCGTGCTCCAAGTGAAGCATGGAGTGGCAAAACACCACAAACTTCGCCGGCAGATCAGAGTTTGCTCCCCACTCCTAGTTCCATGACTAGTACAAAGAGAAGAGGAAACAGGGGCCATCCTTGCCTAGTGTTGCGCTCTATGGAGTAAGGAGAAGATATGTGTGGGCCGGTCCGTGCTCTTGCAGTGGGATCTGTGTATAGAAATTTGAAACAGCTGAGGTAGGCTTGGGGAATCCCAAATTTAGTCAGTGTGGCCAACATGTACTCCCATCCCAGAGTGTCAAACAGCTGCTGGAGGTCTAGGGACAGGATAATGGGCCTTCGCCACCTCCATGATCTTGCACAGATGTTGGGTGTTTAAGGACGTATTATAGCATCCATTTGGATCGGTGTGCATTAAGTCCGATGGGATAGGGAGCAGCCTCCTTGCCAGCACCTTGCTCAATATCTTATATTTGGTTGTTATTTGGGCTAGAGGCCTATAAGAGGACATATCCTCAGAGTCAAAGCCTGGTTTGAGCAAGGACATAACTAGTGCTTGGCAAAATATAGGCTGAAGGGAGCCAGTCTGCAGCAACATCTGGTATATTGTTTCTAGGCAGGGTAGCAAACAGGAAGCAAAAGTGGCATAAAATTCAACTGGTAAGCTGTCCAGTCTGAGAGTCTTATTGCGGAGGAGTTTAGATTTTGCACTGCAGATTTTGTCTTGCAGCAGAGGGGCCTGTAGCTCTGTCCAGAAGGAAACTGGGATCCAGGGCAGCTGCAGGCAATTAAAGAATGCTGCAATAGCAGTAGGAAATGTCAGCCCTGGATGAGATCCATATAGGTAAGTGTAATAGTCCCTAAATGCCTCATTACTATCCAGTAGAGTGGTGCAGTGGGTATATGTGGGAGTGTGCACTGAGAGGATGGTGGTAGGGGACAATTGTAGGCAAATCAAACGGGCTAAGAGTACTCCCACTTTATCACCTTCAGCATGTAAACTTTGGGTGTATGAGCTATAATCGATGACCGGCAGGCGCTCCAATAATTCTACATATTGACACTGCTGAAGATCATCTGTGCGAGAGTTGCCATGGGCTGTCTCTCATTCAAGTACCCCAGGTCGTGCTTCAGAATATTTGATGTCGCTCAACACTGTATGTAGTGCCCCCACTACAGTAGAAATGGAAGTCCTACATATGGTTACCTTCAAGGCCTCCCTCTATCAGCAGGGAGGAGGTAGAGCCAGTGTTTTCTGCAAAGCAATTTGTAATGGTTGCTTCCAAAGTATCTTTGGAAACTATGGGCCTCATGACGACCCTGGCGGGCGGCAGTAAGCTGGCGCTAACACCGCCAACAGGCTGGATGTGTTACTCCAGCTATTATGACCGTGGCGCAATAGCCACGGCCATACTGCTGGCCCCTCCACTATACTGCCAGGCTTTTGCCTGGCGGTCATAAGCCCCTGGGCAGCAGTACAAGCACCACTGCCCTGGGTATTATGAGTCCCTGACTGCCAGCCTACCCACAGTGATAAACACCGCCATGGAAAGGCTGGCAGTAAGGTGGACTTGGCATGCCCCTGGGGGCCCCTGCACTGCCCATGCACTTGGCATGGGCAGTGCAGGGGCCCCTAGGCATAGCCCTGTCGCGCATTTCACTGCTTGAATTTTTCAGGCAGCGATGGGTGCTACTGCACGCTCTGCACATCAGCATTACCGCCGGCTCTATTACGTGCCGGCAGCAATGTTGATGTGACTTTTCCGTGGGCCAGCGGATGGTAACACTGTTACCACCCGCTGGCCCAGCGGAAAAGTCATAATAGGGAGACAGAAATACCGCCGGCACTGGCGGTATTCTGTCTCCCGCAGCCTCGGCGGTCTTTTTGAAAGACCGCTGAGGTTGTAATGAGGGCCTATATCCTCTAAAGGTAGAGACTGTAAATACCATGTGGTGACTGGGGGAAGGATCCGGCCCTAGGACACAAGTTCTATGGGATTGTGTCTAGATGGGGTTTTACCCAGGTAAATGGAGTTAGTGATATCCGATGGCATATGTGAAGGGCATACTATGCAGTCCAGATGGGAGCGCAATTTGTGTGCTGAAGAATGAAATGAATATTCCCTCATTCCTGCATTTATTTCCCTCCATGCATAGGTTAAGGAACACCCGATAGCCAGTCATGCAGTGCTCATGCCTAATTGAATGAAGGAGCACTGGGTAGAGGATGGTGGGAGGGGTCTAAACGTGTGTTCATGACTGCATTGAGTTCCCCTCCAATCAACCAAGGAAGGTGAGACCAGTCAGTGAACACAGAGGAATGGTGTGATTAAAAAACGAATCCTGGTCCATGTTAGGATAAACACTACTCAGTATTAGTTGTCTGCTATCCAGTCTCCCATTGACAAGCATGTAGCGGCTATTGGTATCCCCGCTAGTCTCCACAGCCTCAAGCAGTACACCTGCCCACACCTAGATTGCGGCTTCATGGGCAAAGGCAGAACTGGTAGTGGTGAACGCCAAGGCGGCCATTGAACAGGTCTATGCGAAAGCTCCTGTGGAGAGGGGCGATGGGCATTTGGATAGTGTGTCTCCAGCCAGTCCCAGACAGACTCGAGGGTGTCAAAGAACAATGGGGCATATTTATACTCTGTTTGTGCCGCATTCATGTCATTTTCTTTTACACAAATGCGGCGCAAACTTAACTCTCTATTTATATTTTGTCTCCAGCCAGTCCCAGACAGACTCAAGGGTGTCAAAGAACAATAGGGCATATTTATACTCTGTTTGTGTCGCATTCACGTCATTTTCTTTTACACAAATGCGGCGCAAACTTAACTCTCTATTTATATTCTGACGCTAGACCCAGCATCAAAATATTGGAGTTTGCACCTTTTTTTGGATGCATGAACTCACCTTGCGTCAATGAGATGCAAGGTAGGCATTCCCATCCAAACAATGACACTATCCTTATAGCACCATAGTTATCTCCTCATGCTAAAATGATGCACGGGTGGGAGGCGAACCCAAACAATGTTGCTAAGTTTGCTTAGCACCATTATTTAATGCAGCATTAGGGGACCTGTGGACCCACTTCCATGGTCAAACATCATGGGGTGTGCCCACCCCAAGCACCAGGAACAGCCCCACCCACACCAGAGGGACAACAGAGGATGGGGACCCTATCCTAGATAAGTAGAGTAAGTATGGGTATGTATTATAGTATTTCTTTTAAAAGTGCCATTGGGGCCCCTAACAGGGGCCCTCCTGCATGGCACTGGATGCAATGGCCATGTCCAGGGGACACTGGTCAACTATGCTGGCCATTGGGGTGGTGGGCATGACTCCTGTCTTTGCTAAGACAGGAGTCTTGTTCTTGGATGGTTGTGCGTCTGGAAATGCCGCAAAGATGGTTAGCAGCATTTTTTTTTGCCTCTAACCCGCACACTCACCTGGTAATATCAGCAACTTGGCCCTCTCTCTCTTCTCACGGATTAATATATACAAAAGGTGACAAAGGGCCAGATGTATCAAGCGAATTTGCATTTGCAAACGGTGCGAATGGCCGTTTGCGAATGCAAAAATGCCTTTCATTACGTATGAAAGGCATTTGCCATGCAATTTTAAGGAATCGCTAAAATAGCGATTCCTTAAAATTGCGAGGACATTTAGAGAATCGCAAATTGCGATTCTCTAAATAAGAAATTGCAAATAAGGAATCCTTATTTGTGATTTCTTAAGCACATGTATCAAGCTTTTCCTTAATGCGAATTGGGCATTAAGGAATCGCAATTACCACCAAGTAAAACTTGGTGGTAACCATGTGCAAATTTAAAAAATGCATTAAAAATGCATTTTTAAAATTGACATGTAACACACACATGCCCCTTTGGCATGTGTGCGCCTTACATGTCCTCAAATATTTTTTGGGGTGCAGCAGAGGGGGCGTTAGGCCCCCAGCACCCTGGGGTTTTGCATTTCCTAAATTGCGAATTCCAGTTAGGAATTCGCAATTTGGGAAATGCAAAAAATTCGCAAATATGGGCCTACAGGCCCATAGGTACGAATGGGCTCAGAATAGCTATTTGCGATTTGGTAATAGCATTTGCGATTTTTAAGAAATCGCTATTGCCGAATCGCAAATATGATACATACCATTTTGCGAATCAGAAATAGCGATTTCTTAAAAACTGCCATTAGAGATTCACAAAGTGGTTTAGTCATACATCTGGCCCAAAATCTGAATGTCTCTTAAACAAATTAGGACGTTCTGCAAGTCTCTTTCATGGATCTGCACTTTCACATTAGGTTTTCTATGGTAAAACTACAACATAAAACAAGTTGTAATACCAAAAGCAAGAAAACTCACATATAGAGTATTCCTAGCACTGAATTGCATAATCACTATTAAGATAAAATTAATTGCAATACCAAAAGCAAGTAAACTCATACATAAAGTAATCCTAGCACTGAATTGCATAATCACTATTAATACAAAAATAAACAAGTGGAGGATGATGAAGTTCTGTCACAGTTCTAAGTTACAAAACGAAAGTTGTCAAGGCCCCCACACTAAGCACCTCATTATGACATTGGCGGTAAATCCCACTTACTGCCATGCTGACTGCCGCCAACATACTGCCACCGCAGCGGATATCCGTTACCATATTATGACACACACACACACCAATCCGTCACTATTCAGCCACACACACAAGTCTGCCACACCAAAGGTCAGTGATAAACTGGCGGTATTAAAACCCACACCGTTACACCAACAGAACAACGCCCACAACATTATGACCCACGAATCACCACGGCGGACATTCAATGGCGGTAAACCATTGGCGGTACATATCACTGCCCTCAAAATACACACACACATACAAAACAACATTACATTGGTCAATTTAAATAACACAGACCTGACACCCATACACACACCACACCCACACATCCACTATAAAACACACACCCACATTACCCACAACGCTTTACGATAAAAAACCATTGGCACGAGACAGACACCACAACCACAGACAAGACCAGAGACACACACCACCATCACCTATACACCACACACGCACCCCACATCACAGACCACAACACATCATCCTACACACCCTCACCCACACTACTCACACTACACCCATGGCACCACAACGACACTCCAGATTCTCTGAGGATGAGCTAAGAGTCATTGTGGAGGAACTATTCGGGTTGAGCCACAGCTATTTGGAGCACAGGTGCAGCAGATATCCATTGCTAGGAAGATGGAGCTATGGCAGAGGATCATGCACAGGGTCAATGCTGTGGGACAGCACCCCAGAACAAGGGATGACATCAGGAAGAGGTGGAACGACCTATGGGGGAAGGTACCTTCCATTGCAGCAAGACACCAGCTCGCAGTACAGAGGACTGGCGGCGGACCCCCACCTCCTCTACCAACAACATGGGAGGAGCAAGTCATGGCAATCATGCATCCTGAGGGCCTGGCAGGAGTAACAGGAGGACTGGCCTCTGGTAAGTCAACACTTTACTACTTTCACCCCCCTACCTGCATGCCATCACATACCCACACCCTCACCCTCACTCCCATCACTCCAGTACCTCCCACACACCCCACCATCACATCTCACTCATGCCAATGCCAAGTCCTGCATGCACCACCAATGCATGGACACCCCTCACAGACCTGCATGGGGACCTATCACTAAAGCATTCACACTAGAGAGAATCAGCTAGCCCACCACATAACAACTCACACAAGGTAAAGCTTCCAGGGCAATAAGAGCCATAGAGGGCAACCCACCCATGCACAATATGTCACACAAAGAAACAATAACACTGCATTTACATCCCCACAGGTATCCCGGCCAATGTCACCGGATAAGAGGTGCCAGGATCATCCAGTCCCCCCACAGAAGAGGCCCACAGTGATGACAGCGACTCTGGTCGCCTGGATCTGGATGTCCAACCTGGCCCATCAGGGACCTACGGACAGTCGGTTCCCCAGCCACAGTCACACACCACCACAGAGCCTCCACCTTCAGCACAAACCACCACAGCACCCACCCAGGACATGCCAATCAGTAGAGTGTCTACCACTACAGGGACCCCAGGGCACACCCCAAACCCAAGACCATCAGGGCCCTGTGGTCAGTGTCAGTGGGCACACGGTTCAGGGGACAGAGGCACAGGACAAGAGGGAAGCTGGGAGGACTGCTGTGCTCTGGGGGAGGACAGGCTCAGGGAACCGACTCTCCAGGAGGCACTCACTGAGATCCTGGGAGCATACCAACATTCCCAGGATACGCTGGGCTAGATCCTGGACAACATTCAGGAGAACAGGCGGCTTCAGGAGGGACAGTACCAGGGTATCAGGGAGGACTTTAAGGCCATTAACACCACCCTGGACTCCATTGCAGTGGTGCTGGCAGACATTGCCAACATTATGAGGGAGGCAGCCTCACAACAGTGGGCCCCTGCCACTAGCCAGAATACTGAACAGCCCTCCACCTCCGCTGCCACTAGCAGACAGGAGGCCCCGTTACCGGACCAACAGGCAACTAGCACCCCTCCCCCAGCAGAAGGAGAACCACCCCGCAAACGTTCCCTGTGATCCAGACAGCATCCAGAGACTATTGCCAAGACCTCTGCCAGGAAATGAGACTCTCCTGATTGTCACCCTGTCCACCTTGAACTGCCATTGCTCCCCTTCCTATGGCCCCATGGACACTGCACCTGTGCTACAAATAGACTGGAACAATTCCCTGGACTTTCCTCCATCATCACCCAAGCCCATTGCACTTCTCCCTTCTCTTCATAGCACAGCAATAAACACACTTTGAAAAAAACCCAGGTATGGAGCATGTCAAATGATTTCAGTATGTATTCGTTTAACAAGGTTTAAACATTTCAATTCAACTGTACAGTAATGTTTACATAGGAAAGACCTGTATTTGGCTGCAGTGAACACACCAGGAGTGATAGTGGGGCACCAACATCTGCAAAAAGAGTTGCCAGAGGGTACAGTGAGTGGCCATAGAAGTGGAAAATTGCAGCCTGCCAGTTACAATGTGAAACAAAAAAACTGACAATGAAATGTAAAGTTACACTGTCTTACCTGTGTGTCATTGGAAGTATTGACGTATCACTGCAGTTCTGTTGTCCTCATCCTTATCCTCTGCCTCCTCATTTTCACTGTCTACAGGATCCACTGCTGCCACACGGCCATCTCCAGCCTCCTCCTCCTGCAGAAAAGGCACATGGCGTCTCAAGGAAAGGTTATGCAGCATGCCACGATTATCTGGCAGACCTTCTTGGATGAGTAGAACAGGGATCCACCAGTCAGATGGAGGCACCAAAACCTGGCCTTCAGGAGGCCAAATGTACGTTCAATGATCCTTCTTGTTCGCCCATGTGCCTCATTGTAACGTTCCTCTGCCCTTGTCCTGGTATTCCTCACAGGGGTCAGTAGCCATGATAGGTTGGGGTAACCAGAGTCACCTGCAAATATCGTTGGATAACTGTTAGCCACACACTATCCATTATGGCCCACACCATACCCATAAACCAACATCCACTGGGTGGGAACCAGGGCTCACCTAATAGCCACACCCTGTGCCTCTGGAGTTAGCCCATCACATTTGGGATGCTGCTATTCCTCAGGATAAAGGTATCATGCACCGACCAAGGATACTTACATTGACATGGGAGTCACCAAACACGCCATCTTCACATTTATCGAGGGAAAACCTTTTCAATTTCTGAAGACCTGCTCATTTTGCCCAGGGGGACAAATGCAATATGTGTTCCATCAATCACCCCAATGATGTTGGGGATATGTCCCATTGCATAGAAGTCAGCCTTCACCATGGCCAAATCCTCCACTTGGGGGAAAACAATGTAGCTGCACATGCGTTGTTATCAGGGCAGCCAACACTCTTGTCAGCACTATTGAGAACATTGGCTATGACATTCCTGCTGCCAAGCCCACTGTCACTTGGAAAAAAACAGTTGCTAAGAAAGGGAGCACAGATAGGACTTTCACACGAGGGGGGATCCCAGTGGGATGACGGATATCAGATATCAGGTCAGGCTCCAATTGGGCACACAGCTACGTGATTGTGGGCCTGTCAAGTCTGTAGGGGAGGATAATGTGCCTGTCCTCCATTGTTGCCAACTCCACCAGGGGTCTGTACACAGGGTGATGTCTCCATCTCCTATTAATCCTCAGCGGTTGCATTCTAAGGGACAAAAGAGTGAGGGGCCTGTCATAAACTGTACTTTGTAGCCACTTCAGTTCAATGCATGAGATGAATTTTAAGTGTATAAGTGGCATATGTTCTGTATGTACAATTGTGATCTGTGACGCAGTTATAGGGTGACCACCCGTCCCTAAATTTCATGGACTGTCCGTAATTTCACCCTGCCGTCCGTTGTCCGTGATGAAAGGCTTAACGGACAACATTTGTCTGAAATTTTAGCCTTTCACCAAAAGGACAGGACGGCAGGGTGAAATTATGGGCAGATGAGTTTCCCCAGCTGGATTGAAAGGCAGGGAGTCTTCTGTGTTTTGAGGGAGGGAGGGGCAGACAGATAAGAAAAGGCCTGCTTGCCAGGGTGTCTCTTTCCCTACAGAACTGCAGATGTGTGCAATTGATAGATCTGCAAATGCAAAGGGGCTTGAAAACCTACATTGACTTTAATCAAAAGAGTCACTTAAAGCTTTCTGATGGAAAATATATTTTCTTTTAGAGAGGTACTGTAATGGTGTTCCAAGGTGACCTGTGGAGTGTGTGGTTTTACTGGAGTGTTATAAAAAATGTTAGTTCTAGGTATCAACTGCATATTTTTCAAATCTGTATTTGAAAAGCACTTTTTTAATTTAACCAAAATGTATTTGTGCATTTTGTAACAGCCTATATTAGGATGTAATTGTATTTATATAGCGCTTACTACCCCTGACGAGGCATCAAATGCATGTTTAAAATAAGACCTTACACATTCACAGTTCTTTCAGGGACCTCGGTACCTCATAGTGTTGACAAACATTGGCAAAGCCAATAGGTCTCGTCTATACAAGACTTATTGGCTTAGCCAATGTGTTTTAGCCATGTTATACACCAGAGTGGCTGCTGTTCATGGCTAAAGGTTAGTGACATAGTGGTGTGGAGTGGCATAGGAGCAGTGGCATAGAGTGCAGTGGTGCAGAGTACAGTGCAGTGGGGTACAGTGCAGTTGTTTAGAGTGCATTGGCGCAGAATGCAGTGGTTTAGAGTGCAGTGGCATGGAGTGGTGTGGGGCAGAGTAGAGTGGCATAGAGTGCAGTGGCATACAATAGAGTGGCAGGTAGTGCAGTAGTGTAGAGTGGTGCAGTGACATAGAGTACAGACTAGACTTGCATGGCAGAGAGTGCAGTAGCATAGAGTGGAGTTGTGTAGAGTGGTGTAGTGCAGAGTAGAGTATAGTGCTGTAGAGTGCAGTTGTGCAGAGTGGAGTGATGCAGAGTAGAGTGGCATAGAGTGCAGTGGCATAGAATGCAGTAGTAGCAAGTAGATTGGTGTAGAGTACAGTGGCAGAGAGTGCAATGTTGCAGAGTAGAGTGTCAGTGCAGTGATGTAGAGTGGAATAGAGTGGCATAGAGAGCAGTGGGGTAGAGTACAGTGGTGCAGAGTAGAGGGCAGTGGCATACAGTGAAATTGTTTAGAGTGCATTGGCGCAGAGTGCAGTGGAATAGAGTGGCATACAATAGAGTGGCAGAGAGTGTAGTAATGCAGACTGGTGCAGTGGCATAGAGTGCAGTGGTGTAGAGAGTGGTGCAGAGTGGAGTACTGTAGAGTGGTGCAGTGCAGAGTAGAGAAGAGTGCCTAGAGTGCAGTGGCATAGAGTGCAGAGATGCACAGTGCATTGGCATTGAGAGCAGTGGCATAGAATGCAGTAGTACAGAGTAGAGTGGTGTAGAGTGCAGTGTTGCAGTGTAGAGTGTCAGTGCAGTGGTGTAGAGTGGTACAGAGAACAGTGGCATAGAGTACAGTGGTGCAGAGTAAAGGGCAGTGGCATACTGTGCAGTTGTTTAGAGTGCAGTGGCGTAGAGTGCAGTGGCATAGAGTAGCATGGGGCAGAGTAGAGTGCCATAGATTGCAGTGGAATAGAGTGTATTGGTGCAGAATGTAGTAGAACAGAGTAGAGTGGTGTAGAGTATAGTGGCAACCAGTGCAGTGTTGCAAAGTAGAATGTCAGCGTGCAGTGGTGTAGAGTGTATTGAATAGAATGCAGTGGCCATAGTGGCGTAGAGTGCAGTGGCGTAGAATAGATTGTTTCAAAGTAGAATGCAGTTGCATAGAGTGGAGAGGTGCAGGATAGAGTGCAGTGGCATAGAATGCAGTGGCACAGAGTGCAGTGGCGTAAAGTAGATTGTTTCACAGTAGATTGAAGTGGCTTAGAGTGGAGAGGTGCAGGGTAGGGTGGAGTTGCGTAGAGTGACATAGAGTGTAATGGTATAGAGTAAAGTGGTGTAGAGTGCAGAGGTGCAGAGTAGATTAGAGTGACGTACAGTGTATTGATGTAGAGTGCAGGGGCATAGAGTTGAGTGTTACAGAGTAAAGTGCACTAGCATAGAGTGTATTAGCATAGAGTGCAGTGGCATACAGTGCAGTGTTGCAGAGCAACAGAGTGGAGTTGTGAGGACTAGATTGGTGTTGCTTAGACTCGAGTGGTATAGCGTGCAGAGGCGCAGAGCGCAGAGGTGTAGAAAGGCGTAAAGTGCATTGGCATGAAGTAGAGTGGTACAGAGTAGAAAGGCATAGTGTGAAGTAGCATAGAGTGTAGTAGCATAATGTGGAGTGGTTCAGAATGGAGAAGAGTGCAGTGCAGTGGCATGGAGTGGTGTAAAGTGGAGTGATGCAGCGTAGGGTGCAGTGGTCTGGAGTGGTGTAGAGCAGAGTGAAGTATGCATGGTGTGGTAACACGCTGCCATAATGGACAACACATTTTTGATTTAAATAACCATTACATTTGCACAGACATACAATTTATCAAATCAGACTATACTGTGCACAGATGATGGTGTGTGGAAATCGCATCGCCTGATGAAATGATTTATTTTAATCATATAAACGTATTTGTTTCCAGCACAGTTCAGAATGAACAAAAATATACTTAATTTGTACTCCTAATTCTGATATATTCTGAAGTGTATTTAAATGTTGTCATGTAATTAAAAAAAAACAGTATCCAGCAAGATTGTCACATAAATCCTCTCACTTTGAAGTCAGATAAAGAAAAGTAAACGCTAAGTTCCCACCGAAGAAAGAGCCTGACATTTGACTTTGTTCTTTGAATGCACAGCAAATGTGATGAGATAAGAACAAGATTTACAGGCCTGTTTACAGAAAGGGTGCACTCGGAAGGATACTGTAAATAAGGTTTGGACAAGGGAAGGGACGAACTCAAACTGCATAGCCTAAAACAAATAAAGTCAGCAAATTGAAAGCAACAAAATGTGAGTTACAAACCACAATGTCAATGGCAAGCAACAGTTGGAATGCAGCTCCATGAATGTACTTAAGTTGACAGCCATGGGATACTTTGTGGGGAAAGTCCAGTATTTTAGTCCATCCGTATCTTGCAGAGGTTTGGCCACATCAATCACCAAGGTAGTATGTCAAGAAGACCTGGAGTGGTTTCCATGTTGCAGGAAAGGTCTCTACACCCATTCTATCAGTTTGCCACCAGTTCCTATGGTGTAGAGCTTCTGGCACACCTCGTGTAGGGTTAGCGCTAGGTGGCAGACATGAAAAAGGGCACTTAAAGAATATTTAAGGTGGTTGTAAGTAAGGAGTTGACTGGGATGAAGATGTGGTCTGCCACAAGGTTTGGATATTTAGTAGCTAGCTGTCCAGAAACAAATCCCCCAATTTTAAGACACCTGTAGCATGCCGCTGATGGAGTTGCTCTGAGCACAGTGTCCTGTGCGAGTGAAAAGGCTTAAGAAATATAGTGCAGGAGCACAGGGCTTCTTCGTGTCAGTGAGTTTACAGGTTTTAGCAAGGCAAGAGAAAGCTGTGCATGATAACCCACGAAGGTGATCCGTAGAATGGTCAGTAGGAAACAATGAGCAGTGCATTGAGCCTTCCTAAAATTCTTTACTGATAAACCCCTTCTCATGCAGGAAGGTGGGCAGAAAGCCAGCGAGCCACCCATTGGACCTGTGCAGCAGAATAATGGCATTCTAAGTCCAGGAGACCTAATCCACCTGCAGTCATGGGTAACTTTAGAGTAGAAAGAGCTACTCAACGGCTCCACAGCGACCAAATCAGATGTGTGGCATGTCTGAAGAAGGAACGAAGGACGAGCAGGGGAAGGTTTGCTAAATAATACTATTATTGGGGTAGCAAACCATTTTCACTAGTGCAACGTGGCCCACTACAGAAAGCAGAAGAGAAGACCAAAACACAAATGGGGCTTGGAGGGATTGTGAGTCTCTGCCAAGATTTCCATCCTGCAAATCAGTGGGAGAATGGTAAATATTAATCACTAGGTATCCAAAGGTAACTGGTTCCCAGTTCAATATGAGATCTAATTGTATATAAAGGGGAAAACTGTGCCATATGTTAAAGAAACACTAATTACATTTTGAAATTTTTACGGTGTGCATGTGCAATTTACATCCTAAATATTTTGAAGATTCTATGTGTACTTGACACTTAGGGATAACCCAGATCACTAGTTTGGCTTTTGCTCAATTTTAAAACCATTTAAAGACATGGACAAAGCGGGCAATTGCCTTGCACAACCTTGCAAGGAGTCTGGCCCCTGCTCACCCTTCACAGCCACGAACAGCGGACCATTGCACCAGAAGAGTTTGCCAAGGTGGATGGGTGTTGCTTTTTCAACCATTTGACAGTGCCTTTTCTGTTTCTCTCCTGTCTGCAGAGACAACTCCCCAGGTACCCAATACCTTCCGATAGTCTTGGCGGACCCATCTTGTCTGAGTTTAGGAATTATCCCACTTCGTTCTTCCTTTCCTTATTTATCCATTTATGAGCAACAACCCTTTGAATCACATGCTGTGGATCTCCCATTTGATCTCAATTTCATCCTCCTCTTTTATTATCTTTGATTGGTAGTCTGGGCTCCCATTTCTGAGATAAATGTAGAGTCCCAGACATACACTCTAGTGCTGTGAGATTATAGACAAGTTCTGGGAACCTCACACTCTGACATTAGGTGTGAGACTGTTGCCCACACCATCTGCCCTGTCTCATTAATGTATTTTTAGGTTGAAAGGCCATAAGTGGTTATGGTGAGCCAGATGTTTTTGTTCAATTTGTTTAAACTAGCATAAGGGTAATTACCTCAATGTTTCCCAAACTGTTTACCAAGGGTTTTAAAATGTTCATAAGCATAATCAAAATGTTTCTATTTCCTTCTCTTCAAGAAAGATTGGGTAGATTTGGGTAGGGGTGATGGCCCTGACACAATGCTGAAGGGTATTAATTTACTACTGAACAAGGACCTAATGTGACACCTGAATGTAGCATACCAGGAGGCAATCACAAAAAGACCACAGTGAACAAATAGTGCTCTGTTAAAAAAGAGTAAATAAATGTACTGACATAGTGAGGCATGGCGTCTCTTGGGTGTGTCTATAAAACTGGCGTTTGTTCTTGAATTCTTGTCCTGAATTTTGACCCTTTGTCCTGAATTTCTGTCCTGAATTTTGACCCTTTGTCCTGATTTTTTTACAGTCCTGTCCAGAATTTGCCTCAATGCCAGGTGGTCATCCTACGCAGTTATGATTCATGCACTGCCTCCCCTCTGAAATGGCTTCTGCCTGTCCTGTATGGAGGGACAGGTGGAAGGTAATTTTGCTGACGTTGTGCGCCATCAGGATCCACTGTGCAGCGCCTCATTGGATAATATTGGGTCCTATGGGGTACAGCGGCCAATGGTGATGTGTGCCGGCGGTGACAGTATGCACCACCGTGGACGTGACCGCCATTTTCTATCTGTTCACTCACTTGCTACCTGACCTTAAACAGGAGAGGACCTACACTGCATGTGCTGCTGTGACCTGTGTCTGGAACCTACCATGGCCCGTGTGACTGGGTAAAGGGCCCCTGCCTTCACTTCGGAGGAGTTTGAGAGACTGGTGGATGGGGTCCTACCCCAGTACGTACTGCTGTATGGGCCTCGAGACCAACAGGTGAGTACACTATGAGCACAATGCATGGGGCATGAATCCATGGAGTGCTGTGTGTGAAGGCCTTGTGTAGGGGTGGGTTGGTGGATTGGCCTTGGGCAGTGTGCAGCATGTATGCTGGGCAATGTCTGTGCGTAAGGGGATGTGAAGGGCTATGGTGGGCCATGAGTGTAACAGCCAGGACGGTCTAACTAATACCTTTTCCCCTGTATATTTCGTCTGCAGGTCAGCATCCATCAAAAGAAGGGTATATGGCGTGCGATCGCCAAGGACGTGAGGACCCTGGGGGTCTACGGCAGGCAGAGCACACACTGTTGTAAACGGTGGGAGGGCCTGAGATGCTGGGCACGAAAGACGATGAAGGGCCAGCTGGGGATGGCCTCCCAACGAGGAGGAAGTGCCCGTCGAACCCTGACCCCCCTGATGGCCCGCATACTGGCAGTGGCAAGAGGGTGAGTACAATGCCCGTCATTACTACTTATGCATGGTGGGGTGATATCCGGGTGGGGGATGTGTGTCTATGTGTCTGTGGGTGCCCATAGGCCAGGCCTGACTTTGCAAAGTAGGTTCCAAGTGGGGCATGGATCTGATGTGCAATTCCTCCAACTTAGCTAGTAGCCATCCACTACTGGACAGGGCTGTGTGGGTCCCAGGTAAGCTGCAGTTGGCGGCATGTGTCCCTCCCCATGCCCTGGGGACTAGCATTGTTACTGGTAGTGCATTGCATAGTGCATAGGGTTCCCGGTGTGTGAGCGTGCTGTGTATGCCAATGGTAGTGTAGGTGCAGCCATTGACCCAGTGTATCCTTTGTCCCTTCCTCCCCCCTTTTTGTTTTGTCATCCTGTCCTTACGTGCATTAGCATCATCCGGCAGAGGAGCAGAGGCACCGAGAAGGGATGGAGCTACATCCCACAGGACCTAGGAGGCAGAGTCCACCGACGGTGAAGGCACCAGTGGAACAGAGGGCGAGGGGAGCACCACGGTGGAGACTGGAGGGGACAGTTCGGACACAGATACCTCCTCCGATGGAAGCTCTCTGGCGGTGGTGGACAGCTCTGTGCCCACCCCAGCTACAGCCGCCACCCCTCGTACCAGCACCGCCCTCCCAGCAGCCCCTCATCGAGTTGCCCATGCCCGTTCACCCAGGAGAGTGGGCATCTCCTTCGTCCCAGGCACCTCAGGCCCTGCCCCAGTTAGCCCTGCTTCCCTGAGGGAGGAGGCTATTGACCTCCTGAGATCCATCTCTGTTGGGCAGTTAACCATTGTGAATGCCATCCAGGGGCTGGCAGCCCAAATGCACCAGACCAATGCATTTCTGGATGGCATTCACACTGGCTTGGTGGCCCAACAGAGATCAATCCAGGCTCTGGCCTCCTCTCTGATGGCAGCCATTGTCCCTGTTTCCACCCTCCCCCTCCAACTTCTTCTACCCAATCCAATTCGCCTCAACCTCAACCCTTCCCAAGCACACAGGCAGACCAGCATGCACACAAGACAACACACAAGAGTGGCACTGACAAACATAAGCACCACACATCATCCTACAGGCACTCACACAAATACCATCCAGATGCAGACATACCAACATCCACAATTTCCAATGTCTCCCCCTCCTACTCCTCCTCCACCTCACTCCAAGTTGCGTCAGCACCCACACCTGCATGCACTACATCCTCATCCGCTACCTCCATCGCCAGCACACCCATCAGAACACACACCTCAGGGCAGTCACCACCCCAAAATCCATGCGCACGTCCCCTGTGTTCTCTCCCACTGTGTCTGTCCCCTTCCTCCCAAGGTTCACAAACGCAAGCACTAAGACACCCAACAGTCATCCACCTCACAGCAGCACCCAGCCCAGGCACCTGCACCCAAACACAGCACCTCCTACAACTACTCCCTCTTCCTCCACTCCCAAACCTTCTTCCTCTTCCCGTCCCAATGTCCCTAAGAAGCTTTTCCTCTCCACCGTTAACCTCTTCCCGAACCCCTACACCCGCCGTCCTTCACATCTGGCCAGGCAAGCACCTCAGCCACCCAGTCCACGGGATGAGTAATGCCCACATTAACTCGTGGTGGGAAAGGTTCCTGGGCACCAGGCAGCCACACGGAAAGGGTGCCTGCCCCAAATGCTGCCAGGAAGGGCAAGGAGCCCTCTCCAGGTGCGGCCAGGAAGGTCAAGGTGCCACCCCCATCTGCTGCAAGGAAGGGCAAGGAGCCACCCCCAGCTGCTGCAAGGAAGGGAAAGGAACAATGCCCAGCTGCTGCCAGGAAGGGCAAAGGGCCTCCACCAGCAGGCAAAAAGGACAAGGGGCCTGGTGCTGGGACTCAGTCGGAGCCCCCACCACCAACCATGGTGCTGCAGCCATCCAAGGCTGCAGGGGATGGGCAGGAACCTCCCCCTACCACCACCAGCAGCATCAGCACCGCAACCAGCACCACTACCACCAGCACCACCAGCAGCAGTGGGCAGCCATCAGAGGCTGCAGGGGATGGGCTGGAGCCTCCCCACCACCACCAGCAGCAGCAGCATCGCCACCAGCACCACCAGCACCACCAGCAGCAGTGGGCAGCTATCTGAGGCTGCAGGGGATGGGTTGGAGCCTCCCCCCACCAACACCAGCAGCATCAGCACTGCCACCAGCACCAGCAGCAGTGGGCAGCCCTCTCAGACAGCAGCACCACCACTTAGCAGCTGTCACCGCCGGCTGATAGTCTGTTGTCCTGCATCCATGGGCTGTTGTGCGGCCGGCCCCCTTCAAATCCTGTGGATATGACACCCACCTGAGAGACTGTCACCTTGCACTCCCCAAGATCTGCATCACGGGCTCAATGCCCCTCCAGAATCAGTGGGTATGGCACCCACTCCCCCGTCCTCTCCAGGATAAAGATCACAGGGCACAATACCCCCTCCAGAACCATTGGGTATGGCACCCACTCAAGCCATCCTCTCCAGGATGAAGATCACAGGGCACAATGCCCGCTCCAGAACCAGTGGCAAAGACACCCACTCACCCCATCCTCTCCAGCATGAAGATCACAGGGCACAATGTCCCCTCCAGAACCAGTGGGTATTGCACCCACTCACCCCATCCTCTCCAGGATGAAGATCACAGGGCACAATGTCCCCTCCAGAACTAGTGGTAAAGACACCCACTTGAGAGACTGTGGCCTTGCACTCCCCAGGACCAAGCACAGGGCATGTTGCCCCCTCCAGAGCCAGTGGGCAAGTCACCCACTTGAGAGACTGTGGCCTTGCACTCCTCAAGAACAAGCACAGGGCATGTTGCCCCCTCCAGAGCCAGTATGCATGTCACCCACTTGAGAGACTGTGGCCTAGCACTCCGCAGGACCAAGCACAGGGCATGTTGCCCAATCCAGGACCAGTGGTGTTGTTCCATCTGACGGCTGAGGTGCCCCTCTCGTTCCCCGTCCTCCTGAGGTGCCTGCCTATTTTTTAACTGATGTCCCTGCAGTGCTCTCTCCATGCTGTTGCAGGACTCAAGTGGAGCCTTGGATGTTGTAATGTAGCCCTGTGGCCCACACACATTGAGGACTGGGCAGTGTCCCTTTTTTGTACATATGTATATACTTTTTCATTGCATTTTCATATTTCTACTTTATTTATATTATTACACTCACTTACATCTATTCCTGTGTTCCTTGTGTTATTCCTGAGGGGTACGGGGTATATATGTTATGTTACTGCATCTTCTAGATTGTATGGTGTTGGGGGTGGGTGTGTGTGTTGTGCATGTGTGTGTCACTCTCTTTTTCCTCCCCCTCTTCACTGTGTGCTAGGCGGCTGTACTTACCGTAGTTGTCTGAGCCGTCGTTGGTGTTTGTGGTGGAGCAGGACATAGAAAAGCATTGGGAAGATCTGCGGTTCGGGTTCCATGGCTGTGTGGTTCTTCCTTGAGTCTCTAAAGGTGAGTTGTTTCCCTTGTGTGCAGTGTTTCCACCAAGCGTTTGATGTTGTTGGTACTGCCCCGGAAAAAGTGGCGGATTGGGCTACCATAATACAGTGGGAGGAACATTGGCTTCCACCTGGCTGCTGGCGGCTACTGTCGTGGTGCCTGTTGATTCTGCCCTGACGGTCGGTGTGGTAAATTGTCTGTCTGTCTGAGCTCTTTCTGCCATGCTCATAATTTGGCAGTATTTACCTCCAGCCTGTTGGCGGTATTACCTCCGCTTTATCACTGACCGCGAGGGTTGTAATAAGGGTCTCAATCTGTTATTCAACCCTCATCAAGGCCCCACTCATAAATAACGTCTGTGTCGTTACAAGAGGCCTTTCAAGGTCTCAAGAAGGTTAGAGTGCAATCAGTCTCAGTTTTCAGCTTTCACCAAAAAACAAAGCGACTATAATACAATTCTACGCAAATAGATTCCAGACAGCATGCCCCACTTAGCTGACAGAAGTGTGTTCTTTCCAGAAGATCTCTGTTGAGGCTCTTTGCTACCAGCCGAGTCAAGAGGGCAGCGGGTGGGGCCTGGAGAGAATTCCAGAGTGCAGAGGGCTTTCCTTGCCAGACAGGAAGAAAGCCAAGCCGAGTCATCTGCACAGCAAGAGTATTTATAGCCAGCATGACTCATATCTTTGAAATTACAAGGCAGCTGCTCCATGGAGCACTTGGGGGCGTGGTGGCTGCCTGGCATCTAACAAACAAGTGAACCTGACACATTTAGAAACACGAGGACTTGAAACAGTCACATGTGTTCAACAAGCACAACTATATAGTGGAACAAACATTGGTAACATCAAGTGCATATCAAACATTGGCAAAATCTATCCTGAAATGCAGACAGTACAATGATGTTACAAGCAACCCAGTGATGCTACACACACATGATTAAAATATAGCCCCTGAGGATGTTGACAAATTAAGAAGAGTTGTTGGGTCCTGACACAAGGAGGCACAGCTGGCTGGAAGTGATATGGGAGTTCCAGGGGCCCTGAGGCAAGACTATACTCCTAAGCATGTTGGGCCAGGGGTTGTGGAGTCAGCTAGTCTCCCACACCTCACCCCCGGCTATGCCCACAGCCTCAGTAGAGGAGTGGCAAACTGTGGCTGCCAGGGCTGGCTCATCGCAGCTCCACAATCGCCAGGACAAGAGACTGGCAGGGGCAGAGCATCCTATACCAAGGCCTCAAGATGCAGGCAGTCCACAACAGAGTCCTCCCTTAGCACAGAGCCACCAGTTGTAGGCCTCCCAGGCCCTAGACTTGAAAAGAAGCCTTACTAGGATCTAGCTCCCCTACCTCAGGCAATGGTCACCAGGCGTCCACTCTGCCAGACAGGAAGTCACAGGGGTGCCAGCAGATATGGCATCAGCTAAGATCAGGGACTCCCTCGGGGCCAGGCCACCAAAAATCAGCTCCCCCATGCTACACCCAGACAGTGAGGATAAGACTCACCATCCCTGAAGACTGAGAGCATGCCCACTGTATTTGTGGGGGTTCATCCACCTCCAGGTCCAGTTAAAGGCATGTCTTCTATTGGCCTCTTGACAGGAGGTCCAATGGCATTTTCGCTCCAGCTGGATTGGCCTGCTCCTACTGGGCTGGTGGCCCATTGTGGCAACAACCACACCTTATGGTGTGCCCACAGTGCTGATCAGGAGGACCCCTGCATCTCAGGATCTAATGATGGGAGAGCCCCAAATGTCAATGCACCTCAGTTCGAAGGGGCCACTACAGTGCACAAGACAGAAGTAAGGTGGAGCGCTGCATCCCGCAGGTCGCACCACCAGCCATGGAGCCATTGCTGCAATATAGTGCTCTGCTGCCCTACTACCCCTCTGGTAGGTGTTATGACAGTCATCGGGAATAGAGAGGACGATTCCAAAAATCCCCACAGCTCTCTGGTGCTATACATGGCAAGGATGGCAGCTGATAATTGTGGTTCTTGGAGTGCCCTGCAAGAGGGGTTCTTGGTGCACCCCGCGGGACCTCTAAGCCCAACCCTCATCTTCAGTGGCTAGCCAATCCCCCTTTTGATGACCTGAGACTTTGTGGAAAATGTCTAACCAAACAGTGGCTGTGCAGGTTTATTATTGGTGACTTTTTGGAGCATTCTCATTCAATCTAGAGATGACACCCATTGTACAGCTGAGTTGAGTTGATCATAGTGATATCCTCTGTTAAAGAACTATGATAGGGACCACACATGAATGCCCCCCAAACAATTCTGAAATGACAGAGGCAGTAGAAAAAGATTATTTTACATAAAATGCATGTGTCAGAAACCCTCTCAGAGGGTCACAGGGCACACAGACGTTAGAGGGCACAAGTGGGGGGATTGAGGCCATTTACTCCTAATGTCCCGGGCCTGACCTACTATGGATCCTCAGCAACTGGGTCAAGTACGCCTTCTGCACTTGATTCTCTGTGGGACCTATGGTTGAGCAGTTCAAGGCTCCCTAGGGGGTGTGTTGTGTCAACATAGATCAGTGAACATGACTCATAACTCAAAGAGCACCAACAATGTCAATATAGCAATGTCCACTCAAATATTTATTTTTATAGTAAAAAGAAGTAATTTATTTCTAACTCTACACAGTCAAAACAACATTATAACTTCTATAAATATTAACATATTTTCCCTTGAGGTCAGGATGCTAGTGTTTTATTAGCAAATCCCTGTCCAATTGTAACATGGTTGGGGTTATTCCCTATTCACTGGTGGCCCCAACCAGGGAATGCTCACTACAAGGCCTTAACTCAAGAGTCCACTCCAACTTCTCATAAAATCGAAAAAATTGTCTTGGAGCCATATAGTCCTCAGCAGCAAGTTTTCCTGGGCCCGTAACCAGTCTTACCTGCTCCAGCAATGAGGAGACTTGCAATGCTTCAGTGAATGCCTAGACCGCAGGCATCGCACTGCTTCAGTCCAGTGTGTAGAGACACATGGACAGCTCCAGCAGCAATCGAAGGTGCTCCGGTGCTCCTCTTGCATGGTAAGCCTTGCGGTTCCCACACAGTGGGATGGGAGGATTAGATTTCTGTGCTCGTGGATGGTGTCCTGGTGATGCAGCGATGCACACATGGCATCTTCCTCAGTTTCAAAGGGCCAGTTCTGGCATAATTCTCATTGCTTCTTGGTGACCCCAAGTGATGGCTCAGATTACATGAGCAACAGCCAGATCCTTGCAACAACATAAATATCAGAAGCCTCTCCTGGAATACGGGTTTATACTAACTCCGCTTGCCAAGGTACTGGTCCTCAAAACATAGCAGCCCATAGCATGACTGCCCCTCCTGTCATATGGGGTCACTGCTATGCTCCCAGCAGGCGTCAGTCCTTATGTTTCAGCAATAACTCTTCAAAGTGGCCCCACCTGGCATACGGTTTCATCACCATAGGTGCCACGTGACTTAATTGTCCACATGGCAATCCACTCACAGCTATTATCATAGTGGCACCCTCCTGGCATATGGGGCTCCCTGATTGGAATCTGCACACAGGCTCCCCAGTGGACCTCACTTCCTCCAATGCTTTCCTTTTCTTCACAGGGCACACTTGTCATGGAATACAAGGAGACCGTTCTTCTCCAGGCTCCAGAGCAATTGGTCTTTCTTTTCCTCGATTGATGCCCCCTCAGCCAGAAGGGAGAATAGCAGGCCTTGGCCCCTAGTCCTGGTCACAGACAGAGGTTTTGCAGAACTTTCCCTCCTCACACAGCCCATCTGGCTGCTTCACAGATGACAAACTTTGCGGTCCAAATCTCCCCTTCTTATAATACTCTACCAGTCTTTGAAGTTTTATGTTGGAGTACTTCTTATTTTGAAGTGTACACTTTCTCTCTCTTCTTCCTCTTGAAAGGTTGTCTGTCACAGTAAGAGAGACTCCGAAGCTGATACTCGCACAACACATGCCATGGGAGTGACTAGAGGTCATATGTGGTTGTCAGCCTTAGGAATATGCACAAAAAAGGGTTAATCCTGAGCTCCCAGCCTACTCTCTATGATTCCCTTATCAGACCCATCTCCTTCCTGAAATGTGTCCAGGCCCTTTCATTATGATCTATCACTGAATCAAAGAGCACCCTTTTGAAGTGTACAGGAGGAGTTTCTCTCTCTCCCTTCCTCCAGCTACCAGGAATACAGCAATAAACAAATCTGTCTGGGAATTCCTCTACTGTTCAAGTCTTCACCAGGCAGGCTTGTGCTTCGCAAAATGGAATCCAGGGTCCCTTGTGTAATGTAACATTACAGGCACACTTGCACTCAGTGTATGGCCATAGTACATACACTATCCATTACTGTTACCTCCATGCATTGTGTCATCACAGACACACATACATTCAGCCCACATATTCATTTTGCATGTACTGATCAGTACTGTGGGCTTTCTGTATTGTACTTACACTATGGTGTCTTCCCATCAGTATGATTCAGCCTAAGCTCAGTTCTATTTCCATGCAGTGGTTGAGACTGAAACCAGACAGAGTGGTGTCAAGGAGTTGGTGTTCGTTGAGGTATTCAGTGAGGTATCTCTTTATGACTTTCTCTAAGAGAATGTCTGGGAATGGTAGCATGAAAATCAGTCTGTAGTGGCGAGCGTTGAAGGGTATGTGAACGCTTTCTTCAACAATGGGAGGACAGTTGTGTGTTTCCAATCATCTGGGATGGCTGGCAATGACAGCAGGGGGTTGTTCTGTAGTTGAAGAGCACTGAAGGGTATGTGGAAGGTTCATTCAGCTATTGAAGGACAGTTGCACATCTCCAAGCACCTGGGAAGGCCACGGAAGAGGTGGAAGCATTCAGAAGGGGTTTGATCATGGCGCAGATGGGTTGCAGACCTCTTGAATTGGCATAGTGAATAAGGGGTCTGATGATGCCACTCAGTGGATGGACTTCATAGTGGTGGCAGTATTGTTTGGGGTGGTGATGGGCCATGCGGCTAACAGTGATTCTTTGGATAAGATTGGGAGGTGTTTGTGAGGTGCATTAGGACAGGTTGAGGGTTGAAGTGCTGTAAATGGCAGTGCTTTTGTTGCTGCAGTATTTAAAAAGATTGTTGCTGAGGTCTTGTGAGGGGGTCATTGAGTTGGAGGTGTCCACTAATGAGGTGAAATTGTATACAATGGCAAAGATTTCTGTGCTTCAGTTGGTGCTGGCATCAATGCGGTCCGATAGAGCTGCACATTTGCTGTGTTTGAGGGGGGACCAGAAGTCAGCACTGTAGGTGATCCAACTTTTCAAATTCTTGATGGCTTTGAGGAATCTGCTTGTTCGGTGGTGTTGAGAGCAGTGTTGCAAGGGTTGTCAGTGATGCTTTTCCTGTTTCTGCAGACTGGTCTGGTGGTGATGGATGTGTATTCGACTGCAACAGGGATGCAGAATTTGATGGGGGAATAGTCTGCCCAAGAGACTCATGTGTGCTTGTCGACTTTGATGTTGTCAAAGTTGGTGAAAAACAAAATCTAGGAGGTGTCTGTGATGTGGGTAGATCCCTTTACTCGTTGAGTGAGACACAGGTTTCCAAGGTCTTTGATGAGGGGTCAGCATTGTCTTCCAGGTGGAAGTTCAGGCCTCCTAATAGGATGTAATTGCTAGTGTCAAGGGTGAGTGGTACAACAAAGTCTGCAATAGTAAAACTGGTCCATGTTCCCGGTGGTCTGTGGATGAGAATGCCACTTAAGATGAAGGTGGCTGTGATTGGAGCTTGAATTAAATTTGTTCCAAAACAGAGAATGATGTATCCATGTGTAAGAAAGTACAATCTTGCCTGGCATGTTACCCCCACATTTCACTGTATATATGTTGTTTTAGTCTATGGGGGTCATTCTGACCCTGGCGGTAAATACCGCCAGGGCCGGGGTCGGCGGTAGCACCGCCAACAGGCTGGCGGTGCACTGCCGGGCATTCTGACCGCGGCGGTACAGCCGCGGCCAGAAGCGGAAAGCCGGCGGTGTACCGCCGACTTTCCGCTGCCCATGGGAATCCGCCATGGGTTCACCCGCCAGGAACAGGATGGCGGTATGGGGTGTCGTGGGTAGCCTCCCCCAGCCTCTGGAAATGCTTTGATGGGCACAGATGGTGCCCATCTCTGCATAAGCCAGTCTACACCGGTTCAGGGATCCCCCAGCCCTGCTCTGGTGCGAAACTGGACAAAGGAAAGGGGAGTGACCACTCCCCTGACCTGCACCTCCCAGGGGAGGTGCCCAGAGCTCCTCCAGTGTGTCCCAGACCTCTGCCATCTTGGAAACAGAGGTGTTGGGGGCACACTGGACTGCTCTGAGTGGCCAGTGCCATCAGGTGATGTCAGAGGCTCCTTCTGATAGGCTCTTACCTCTCTTGGTAGACAATCCTCCTAACCGGGTAGCCAAACATCCTTTTCTGGCTAGTTAGGGTCTCTGCTTTGGGGAATTCTTCAGATAACGAATGCAAGAGCTCACCAGAGTTCCTCTGCATCTCCCTCTTCACCTTCTACCAAAGGATCGACCGCTGACTGCTCAGGACGCCTGCAAAACCACAACAAAGTAGCAAGACGACTACTAGCAACATTGTAGCGCCTCATCCTGCCGGCTTTCTCGACTGTTTCCAGGTGGTGCATGCTCTGGGGGTAGCCTGCCTTCACCCTGCACCAGGAGATCTGAAGAAATCTCCCGTGGGTCGACTGAATCTTCCCCCTGCTAACGCAGGCACCAAAAGACTGCAACACTGGTCCTCTGGGTCCCCTCTCATCCTGACGAGCATGGTCCCTGGAACTCAGCAACTCTGTCCAAGTGGCTCCCACAGTCCAGTGACTCTTCAGTCCAAGTTTGGTGGATGTAAGTCCTTGCCTCCCCACGCTAGACTGCATTGCTGGGTACCGCGTGATTTGCAGCTGCTCCGGCTCCTGTGCACTCTTCCAGGATTTCCTTCATGCACAGCCAAGCCTGGGTCCCCAGCACTCCTTCCTGCAGTGCACAACCTTCTGAGTTGTCCTCCGGCGTCGTGGGACTCCTTTTTGTGACTTCGCATGGACTCCGGTTCACTTTCCTTCCAAGTACCTGTTCAGGTACTTTTGCGGTTGCTGCCTGCTTCTGTGAGGGCTCCCTGAGTTGCTGGGCGCCCCCTCTGTCTCCTCCCCAAGTGGCGACATTCTGGTCCCTCCTGGGCCACAGCAGCACCCAAAAACCTCTACCGCAACCCTTGCAGCTCGCAAGGCTTGTTTGTGGTCTTTCTGTGTGGGAACACCTCTGCAAGCTTCATTGCGACGTGGGACATCAGTCTTCCAAAGGAGAAGTCCCTAGTCCTCTTCTTTCTTGCAGAACTCCAAGCTACTTCCAACAGGTGGCAGCTTCCTTGCACCCTCAGCTGGCCTTTCCTGGGCTCCTGCCCACTCTCGACACTGTCGCGACTATTGGACTTGGTCTCCTTGTCTTACAGGTACTCAGGTCCGGAAATCCACTGTTGTTGCATTGCTGGTGTTTGTTCTTCCTGCAGAATCCCCCTATCACAACTTCTGTACTCTCTGGGGGTAGTAGGTGCACTTTACACCTACTTTTCAGGGTCTTGGGGTGGGCTATTTTTCTAACCCTCACTGTTTTCCTACAGTCCCAGCGACCCTCTACAAGCTTACATAGGTTTGGGGTCCATTCGTGGTTCGTATTCCTCTTTTGGAGTATATGGTTTTTGTTGCCCTTATACCTATGTGCTCCTATTGCAATCTATTGTAATTCTACACTGCTTGCATTACTTTTCTTGCTAGTTCTTACCTAATTTTGGTTTGTGTACATATATCTTGTTTATATATCTTATCCTCATACTGAGGGTACTCACTGAGATACTTTTGGCATATTTGTCATAAAAATAAAGTACCTTTATTTTTAGTAACTCTGTGTATTGTGTTTTCTTATGATATTGTGCATATGACACCAGTGGTATAGTAGGAGCTTTACATGTCTCCTAGTTCAGCCTAAGCTGCTTTGCCATAGCTACCTTCTATCAGCCTAAGCTGCTAGAAACACCTCTTCTAAACTAATAACGGATAACTGGACCTGGCACAAGGTTTAAGTATCTCTGGTACCCACTACAAGCCAGGCCAGCATCCTACACCATGGAGGTGGTGCAGCTGATGGCGATTCTGCCTCCAGGCTTCAATAAAACAACAAATGTGATTGTAGAGCAAATACTATATTATCATATAGGTCTATAGTATGTCAGTTACAGGTACAGCCATCATGTACCATATACAGTTCTGATATGTACAGTCCCAAATGCCCACTCACAGCTCCATGAGTCCTGGCACAGCTACCCCACAGATCAGTAAAAGCAATGAGCAACAACAGCTGAACCATTTTTCACACAAAACCGAACTGGATCCAGAATAGGCAACATCTGACCTGCCCCATAATAGGGTTTTGGCTTAGGCTGGCATACTGTGCAGGTTTAGCCTGGCTTCCACTTGCAAAAGTCAATGCCTCAGTTGCCAGTCCTTGGACCAGCCGAAATAGTAGCACGCTGTCTTAGAAACCTCAAAGTAGATGTCTTGGAAAAAGGCAACTCACGATTTGAACTTGAGAATGTAAGCATAGCTCATAAAGAACCATGTTTGCTTTCTGTTTCTAGCATGAACCTTTCTGACACTTTGTCACTGGTCAGTCAGTCAGCCCAATAACATAATTTGATCAGTTTGGAATCATAAAAGACAATAGATTTCATAAAACAGTAGTATATACAAGACATGGGAAACCTAAACTTATATAGACAGCCAATTAATTAAAAAGAGAATTCATTACAAGCAACTCGTTCTATACCTCATTTAAAAGTTTCCTTAAGCGCCTGTAATGCCAGGTAAAATATACAACTGAGAAACATATAAAAGAGGTGCCTAGTTGTTGCAAATAAACAAGTATAGGTTTGCAGTGGGTCATGCTTGAAAAGTTTTGGTGCTGGTATAATAAATTGTTTCCTAGCTGCAGAACAGAAAGCACAACAGTTACCATGTGCAAAGTATGTGGCTTTGTCAGCCAATCACAGGAACAATTCTAATCCTTAAAATCATAGGTGGAAAAGCAGTTAAATAATGTACTGTGTTAAGACAGAATCTTGTTAAAAACAAATCAGTGGTGTGCACTGGTAAACATAGTAATATAGTTCTGCATCCTTAGATGTTATTAATTAATCAAATCACATACTGCTCACTTTCTTTTGATCAATGTAATCCCTTGTTTCTAATCTGGCACTAACTAATTCAGCTTTAAACCAGGAGTGGGCAGAGCTCAGCGAGTTCTATTCCGTGTGGAATTCTACGGAGTTCCGCGTACGGCTGAGTTCCACCTGCCAAAGTGGCACCCTGGCCAGAATGAGCCCAATCTCAGAACTGCTAAGCTAGCCAGACCCAAACCTGCTTAGCGCTTCCGATATCGGGTGTATTCAGGTCATGGCCCAAGGCAGTGAAAGCTGCTGTTTCAGGCCTCTTGTGCTGACACAGCCCACCAGTCTGGGGCCTGCTGCTCTCCACACCTGTACTCTTCCCTTCACCAACTGCCCTTCACAAACAGGGCCAAGCACATCCCCTGACTTGCACCAGCTTTGCAATCACTTCTCTGCACTTACACACAGCCTCAGACTGCCTTTTCTTTAGGGCCCAGCAGCAGCAAACCAGCTCATCACCAGCAGCCTGGTATTTTCACAAAGTGCCTAGCCTTCCTTGTCAGTGGCGGGCTCTAAGGCACTTTCTCAAGCTCCACACATCTATATATGGTGGGGGAAGCCGGACTACCACTCAGCAACTGATGCTCTCCCAGTCTCCAGCTCTTCCTGCTGGCCTCAGCACCATACCCCATAATACCATTTCCTTTCCCAGGGACTCTGGGAGGCAGGTTCAAGTGGGTCTCTGATAGAAAGTTTCCTTTTTTTCCAAGCACAGACCCCCACCTCATATGCAAATAATGCCCATGCCCAGTGCCGACCCCCATGTGCACATAGAAGAAAGAAATTGTAATGAGGGCTTACCTGGGTCCTGTTGTCGGTGGCCTGGCTCTCTGCCTCCCTCTGTACCCTAGTCCTGAGCTGCTGACAGGCTATTGAAACATTTTGATAAGGAGATATCTCTCATTGGCTTCAAGTGTTTAATTACAAGTCTGGTCGCAAAACTGAAGCTTGCAGGTTTTGACTTTTCAAAATATACCCTCCTGTTTTCCTTTGAATGCTGCCAATTTTTTAATCGATCGAATACAAGCCTTAACATAAAAAAGTGTTGGTAGTTGATAACTTTACTCATGAAATGCGGACAAGACTTTTTCCTGCTGGGCCTATAGTCATGGTATAGGTTTTACTACGGTTTACGCTTAGATCTTTTTGGTTCATAAATATAACAAAACTGTCTAACAAGCCTTGAAGACCATTCCTAGTCCGGCTAATAGATCATCCACATATACCAGATTTTAAAGGCTATAGTGCAATCCCCATTTCTTCTAAATCAAACACTAGCCCCTTTGTCAGTGTATAACTGTGTCAGGAAATAAATGAGTTCAATGTCAACTCCTACCTCCTCCATGAGTACCCACAACACAGAATGAATTACACAGTTGAAGGCACTCAACAGGTCCATGAAGGCCAAGTAGATAGAAACCTTTTTGGCCACAGTCTATTTATTAATCATGAGGCTGAGACATAATCATTGATCAATGGTCCCACTGCCTTTGAGATATCCATATTGAACATCACATGAAATCTCTTGCTCTTCTCCCCAGATTTCAAAACAATACAATTCCCTCTACAGCTTGGATCCATTCTAGTCCCTTTGTTTAAAATAGGTATTATTACTAAATGGTGTCAAGATGGTAAAGGGCCCACTGCTTTGACAGCTTTTAAGACAGTTAGTAAGGGAGCCCAAAGATCAGTGTTAACAATAAACATATCACAAGGGACACCACTGTGTCCGATGCTTTCCTTTTTTGGCTATTATTGATTGCCTCAGTAACCTCGTGAAGGGAAGAAACTAAGAGCCAGATTTAAGAAAAGTGGCGCTGCACCCAGTGCAGCGCCACTTTTCTTGCATCCCTTTGCCTCTTAATGCCAACTTGTGTGCGCTGTATCTAAGATACGGTGCACCAAGGCAGCAGTTAGGGAACTAGTGTCAAAATCTTTGATGCTAGTTGTGAGCTTTGCAGGATTAGCATCAAAAGGTTTGGTAGTAATCCTGCAAAACCCATTGAGGCCCATTGTAAACAATGGTGTTCCTCCTTTTAATGCCTGCTCGGAGCAGTCGCTGAAAGTGCCAAAAAAATGTCGCACGAAATGAGGGAATGCCCCCTCTGCATACATTATGTCTGGCGCAGGCAAAATGTAGCGCAAAGCATTACAAAGTGGCACAATGCATGCATTGCACCACTTTATAAATTTGGCGTAGCAATTTTGGCCTCCTTGGGCCACATAAGCATTAAAAATTACGCTAATGTGGTGCAAGGAGACAGTAGGTTCTCTTAAATCTGGCCCTACATTTTGTGTCATCCTCTCTTCGTATCCAATCTATCGTTGATGTATCAACCTCAGCTACTGTCTGAGAATAAATGGTGGTACAGTTATTCACGCATTCGTGAGAGGGGTATTAATGTTTCATTAACAGGCATAGTTGGCTCTCTAAACAATAGCAAATTTATGACCTTTCAAAAGGTAATTTTGACCCCTAACTGACTACATTAGAGCCCTTGCGCTTCTTCTTTTGCTTCTTTTTTCTGGTTATTGAGTGTAATTCCATAGTAGTGCCTGCATTTCTGTACCGATTAAATATCTCTTGATGTTTTGGTTAAGACATACATAAGTGCAGTATGCGCCTCCCTGAAAGCAATATCAAACTACCTATAATGTTTGCGCTAACCTTCATGACTGTGTCTGGAGAGTGACGCTCAAATGATTTTAGCTATTGCCCCAAATTAGTGTATAATCTGGTCCGGCCCAACTGTTTCATCTAAACATGTATCAACACAATCTTCGATACCCTTGTGTACATTTGCATAAAACAAAGGTTTATCAACCATATTCCATTTTATTGATAGACCATTCCATTTCCCAACCTCAAGGCTTTTGATTGACAAAGGAGGCGTCTTATTTGAGCATACTGATTTAATATCAACAATTAAAATCAAGTGATCAGTGCAAAAAGAAAAGTTATATTTGATTAAAAAGTAATTTGGAGACTCTTCATGAACATTGTGCATTACCTGGGTCAAGTCTTCCCCTTCTGTCTTGATCAGGTCACAGATATCATTTGCTGATAAAGTAAAGTGGTGTGCATTAAAATCACCTAACCAGATAATATGCATATCTCTTCCCGGAAGTTGTCAGAAATGGCTGACGATCCCTATTTTGTCGAAATAACATTAGCACGCGAGTCTTTAAATAGTTTGTTATAATAGTTGACGAGCAGCAGATCACAACCTCCATTATTCTCAAATATCAAGAGCTGATAGAAAGGGGAAGTAATTGTTTTTTGCCTTAGTTTACTGTAAAACATGGTAGATATTAAAGAAGCTAACCCACCCTTCACCCTCCCGAATACTGAGGGAGTCCCTTTGGAAAGATACATGGAAGGGTGTGGTAGTCCACATTTCTTGTAAGTATGATATTGAATGTTTACATACAAAACATACCCAATCAGGATTCTCAAGTTTTGTCTTAATGACCACCACATTCCAACACAAAGGCCCTTATTATGACTTTGGCGGTCTATTTCTTAGACCACCAAAGTCACACCCGCCACATGACCGCCACTGTTGGTGGTCTTCAGACCGCAATATTATGGCTGCTGGCTGATCTCCACCACTATTTGGCGGGCAAGCCACCAGCAGCTTTGTCCGTCGCCACGTCACCACAACACTGCCAGACATTTTACAACATTGTAGATGGCGTGGCGGTGTTGTGTTGGTGGGCACTGGCGGTGGCGCAAGCACCATGGACCCTGTTCCCTCCCGGAAGACCACCACGACCACCAGGTAAGGTGATTGACTGACAAGGGAGGGGGTTGTTGAGTGTTGTGTGCGTGAATGGGGGCATGTCTGTGTGAATGGAGTGGGGTGGAGGTGTTGTGTGTCTTTGTGCACGTGTGTGTCTGTGTGCTTGTGTGAATGCGTGTATGCAGGGGTATGTGTGCGTGTATGCAGGGGGTGGGCGGCTGTCATGGCAGTGTGTGCATGTGTGTGTGAATGAGTGAGCGTGGATGTGTGCGTGCATCCATGAAAGTGTGGTGTGTGGGTGCATGGATGGTGGAGCAGGGGTTTCAGAATGGGGATCGGGGCGGGGGGTACAGAACGGGGATCGGGGCAGGGGTACAGAATGGGAATCAGAGGTACAGATCGGGGTTGGGGGGGAGGGGAGTCATCCCTACTTGTGGGGGTGGGGGCTTCTGATGGGGTCAGGGGTGGGGTGGCTCTGACATGGAGGAGGGGTTGGGGAGTCCTGTTGTGGTGACAGGAATGAGTATTCCTGTCGCCAGTATCCTTACCGCCAGGGATTTCGTGGCGGGGTTGCCGCCACGGAATCACTGGCGGTAAGGATACTCAAAATACCACGGGCGGTGTTAGGTGGACCGCCGGGTCGAAGGTGGTCAACCTTCGGCCACACGGTGGCAAGCGTTTTGCATGGTGCAAACAGCGAATTTCGCTGGTTGCCCCATGCAAAAGGCACATCGCGATGCTCATTCTCATTTTGCGAGTCGTTAACCTGGTTACCGACTCGCAAAATGGGAATGCGACTCGCAAATAGGAAGGAGTGTTCCCTTTCCTATTTGCGATTCGCATCGCGATGTAGAATTGCTTTGTGACTGTGAATGCGGTCGCAAAGCAATTTGCAGTTAGCACCCATTTCAAATGGGTGCTAACCCCTTTGCAAAAGGGAAGGGGTCCCCAGGGGACCCTTTCCCCTTTGTGAATGGCTCTGAAAACATTTTTACAGAGCAGGCAGTGGTCCTATGCTCTGAAAAAATGAAACAAAAACGTTTCATTTTTACGTGTGTATTGCAACTCGTTTTCCTTTAAGGGAAACGGGCTGCAATACAAAAAAAAAAAAACTGCTTTATTAAAAAGCAGTCACAGACATGGTGGTCTGCTGTCTCCAGCAGGCCACCATCCCTTTGAGGGCTGCGAATCGCAGGGGGGTTTCAAATTGCGACCCACCTCATGAATATTCATGAGGTGGGTCTTTGCGACCCCCTTGCGATTCGCAGATGGTGTCCGGGACTCTGGCATTCTGATTCGCAAATTGCGAGTCGCCCAGACTGGCAATTTGCGAGTCGCAATGCCGGTTTTACCTACATCTGGCCCATAATTCCCCAGGTCTTACGAGCCTTCACATTGATCTGATTTTATTGAGGAAACATCTTGTAATACCAAAACATAAGGTTTAGCTTCACACAGAAGTCAGAGATAGTTCCTGTTTAATACTGCAGATTTACTATCATGCACTTTATGAGGTTGAAAATCTTGTGTGGCCTGAGAGCCATTTTGAGCCACACTGTTAGTTCCTCCTAAGTCCCTCTTGGGTAAGCTAAAGCTAGGGGGTTGATTACAGTTATGTGTCCCCCTTTCCTCTGTTAACGGTAGGTGGCTTAAATGCCGCTACAAATAATTTCCCTGCTGATGTCCTTAATTTTGACAATATGGCATTCTATAATTAAACCTTGGCAGAAACCTACCACAGACTCAAGTGGCTCCAACCTTTTGATAACATTATTAAATAACTCCTTCACCAAAAGTTCAAATGCCATTAAGATACTTCCCAGATGTTCCCTTGGTACCTCCTTTGAATTAGCTACCACACCATGTACTGGTGAAGCGCCATAACTGATTAGATGATTCCCCATGGCTCACAAGGATGAAATCTCTTGACCTTTATTTTTATCCTTGTGCTATGGTGTGCTGAGTTCAATTCCTTAGCTGATGGTTGTGCAACATGATCAGTAGATGGGGCAGGTTAAATTATAAAAGCTTTGTTCAAAGAACATGGGTTAGCAGTCTTTGTTACCATTGGCACAGCTAAGTTGCTGACAACAGCTAAAGTGGGGAACAATCTGGGGCATCGTGAATATTGTGTAGGGTAATAGTTGGCACATGAGGCCCATTGGCACATGACTGTCTGCTGTTTAGAGGCCAACCTCTTCTCAACCACAATAATTTCTTTGTTTAATATCCTCATTGCATTTTGTTAAAGAGGACACAATATTTGTTGCAGTGGGACTCTGCTTACCCAATGATAATGACACAGTTTTTCTATTCCCCATCTTCAAAATTAGCAACAATAAAATGCACTAGAAAGTAAATCCAAGAGGGGTGCACAGTCCAGCCTCTTTTGGGCTCAGATGGGCACATTCTGGTCTAAGCCAACAACATCAGTGTTTTGTAACTGCAAATCCAGTGGTGGAAGGGCCTACCTCCTCTGCCCCTTCTTCTGCAAGTGCCTTCTGGGGTTTAGAGTCTCTTACAGTGTTTCCACCATATCCTACAATGCAGGAAGAACACTAGCGCTGTGAACCCAGTGGGGAAGGCCCCACCTCCTCTGCCCCTTTTTCTGCAAGTTTTTTCTGGGGCTCGGAGCCCCCTACAATATTTTCAACATGACCTGTGCTGCGAGAAGAACACTAGCGCTTTATAGCATGAACCCAGTGGTTCAGGGCCCATCTCATCTGCCCCACCAGCTGCAAGTGTCTTCTGGGGCATGAAGTTCCCTACAGTTAGTACCCTGGGTCACTAGAACAGTGATAGCGAAAGGTAGTCGGGAGTTACAGTTGCTGCCTTTGGAAAACCTAAATGACATTAACATGATTGAGGGGACTTGTTCCCGAGGCCTTAGCTGATGGTGTTGTGATGATGAAGGGATTTGGTGTGCGTTATACTCATTTTTAGACACGGCGAGTTGCAAAACAACTTCTCAACATGTGTGCGTTGCAAAAACTTTAAATTAAATAAAGGTGATATTACAAAAATATGTTACAATCTTTCTTATATTGCCAATATTGAAGAGATAGTTGGGAGGGAACCATGCACCACCTATTTATGTGTTACATAGTACATTTTAGAAGAATTGGTTTATGTGTATACTTGCAAAAAGGGAAGTCATAAAATGTGCTCTTTGGGAAAATAAGCAAAGCAATCACGTGGGAAACAAGACAATGGCATGTAATTGAAGGTTGATAAGGGGCGCACCTTAGATAGAGAACATAAACAATGTCCTTGGCAGTAATTTGGTCACTTAAAATATATAAGTTGATTAGGTGTCTAATGGGAGGATAGAAATGCACAATATGCGGAAACACAAGCAAAATTGATCATGTTTTAATTAACCCCAGTGCCCTGGATGCAGTCTGTTTCACGAAATAAAGTCAAACTGAAAAGTGAACTACTTTCTCAAAGAAGCAAATCCCAAGGCAACAAGGCATTACTGCAAAGCAATAGGAACTAGAAGAGAAGTATCAGGTAACTTTATAATGAGCACTCAGTCATTGGTAAGAAAAGATTTGGCTCAGATCACAGTCAATGCTGTCTGCATGGATGACACGCTCCAGACTTGTCATTCATATTTGTTGCTCTGATTGACCTCGGCAATGAAGGATAGAAGTTTAGAGACTGATTGGGGACCCGCAAAACCCTTTCTTCAACAGGGAGAAATAAATTAGAAAGATATTTCCTAGAATGTATTATTACCCACAAATCTTTTAGAAAGCAGATATTATGACTGAACTTGTAATACTTTTATATTACCAGGCTCGTTTTAGGTTCGGAAGTGGTAGAGCTCATGAAGTAGCGCGTTGAGCCCTGGTATTTTGCAGGGAAGTGAGGTCGTGTCCATCCCATTACAAAATCAGAATTAGAATTCCCAGAATGTAAATAATTAATCTAAACTGGAAGAGCTATTGAAGCAGGGATCTTGGATACATGAGAACTCTCAAATGGTTCATTGGTAGACAGAAATCAAATACCTGAAAAATCAGGTAAGGGACATGTTGTGCCGAACCTGCAAATCCACAAAATAAGTGAAGAGTTAAATATAAAGGCACGTGAAAAAGTGACTCTTGAAAAAAGCACTATTTCTTAAAAAAGGATACAATATGGGTGTTGCAGGTGTTGCCGCAGATATGCTAATATGAGAATATGCTAATGAATTACGCATAGTGAGTAATGAGAAAATTTGACATTTGATTAACAGTAATTGAAAATAACGTGTAATGTGCAAAATGTGCCCACGGAGAGTGGTCAGCATCTGTGTTAACAGTACTAAATAATGTGAATGTTTAATAATTGTAGTAATGTGTTATAATGAGAGATATAAATTTATGATGTTTCATATTCTTAAATTAGCTATACCAGAGGCCTAGTCGGCACTGGGTCTTGCTTGCTTAAACGTGGAGACGCGATGAACCGCCGCAGACTGGAACTAGAGAAATGAGACTTTGAACTGTACAGAGTTCACCGTGAAACACTGCTAGAAAAATCTGCAAACTCACCAGCGGACAGGAGACGATCAGAACAAATTAATAGAATTATGTGTAGAGTAGGCTAAATGTACTTTCCCAGGACTTGAACAATAGAGCTACAGACTAAGAGTTAGGAGAAACAATTTAGTTACCCGAAGAACCGAATGATGTACTCATCCACAAGAGGGCCAATCATATTAATGAAACTTGACACTCAAAATAACGTAGATAATTGGTAAACAAAAATTATAGGTTAGAGTCATAACCCCTGATAAGGTTGACCAATGGCCAAATTGTGGGACGGACTGAGAGACCCTAATAAAAAGTCATGACATGAGGGGAAAAATCAGAACGGAGAAACAAAAGTTGGTGACGTCAGGAGACACTGTCCGAAGTGCTGAAACTTGGGCTTGCTGCCTATGAGCCCGAGCCTTATTGATGACTGATGACCTGGAGACGAAGTCTGACTCGTTGCTGATCTATCTTGGATAGGTAGCTATAACCTGATTAACTAATGAATGCTTTTCTTTCTAGGTACCAACTGCGCTATTTTAAAATGTTTTTCTCTTCTAGATAGATTTTTCCAAATTAATGATTATGACTAAATTTTAGCATGAAGACCCACATGCTGATGCTAATTTGGAGATAGGTAGGCTGACAAAGGTGACTTAGACTGACTGACATATTGCTGAATTATTTGTTTGCTCATGAATTGCTATGCTTTGTTTAACATTGGTTGCATATTAATAAAGTGCTGAGAATTCATTGCTTATGTTGCTTACACGGATTTGGAAATCATGATATTGTTGAATAAGGTTTATGATTAGAATTGTAACTAATAGGGAATAAAACAAACTAACTTTCATCTGAGTGATGGTGGTTTTTCTGATTAGATTACTTCATGGTAAATTAAGTTGATTGTATTGATATTTGAAGTTTCCTTTTATTCGCTATGCTTGACTAGGATACCCTATGCGATCCAAAAGATTCATCGACCTACACGTGTCCCTTGTAAGTTTACTTACTAAAGACAAGGCGCGCTAGCACAGGCAGAGTCATTGCTATTAAGTGGATGTAGATCACTATGTTAAAGGTCTCACAATTGATGATAACAAGAACAACTGCCTATCATGTCAATGATGATTGTTTAAAATTATGAGGCTAAAGACTTTTATTGTGTATATGTGTGTCTATAATGATGTGAGTGAACATGTCATGAGTAATGTTCTATGTCAGGTCATAATTAGTTCATGGAGGTGGCGGCGCAAGTTATAGTTAATGCAGTAAACGCTAGCTTGTTAATTTCAATTATATTTTGGGTTTAAATGTGACAGTCAGACTGTTTTCACCAATGTATGTCACTTTGACCTTTGTTTTTTTCAGTGAATTGCCACATTTTTTCTAAATGTACGGTTAGATATAACTACCATACCAAACTATGACGTCATTCTAACCTTTGTGTTTTTTCAATCTGTATATGTATATACGTATGTGTATATGTATAGTTTATTAGTGGAGGTCGCCACTAAGTAGTTATAGTTAGAACCTAGTTTCTATAGAAAAATAGTTTTTTGTTTTGCTAATAACTTTGGTACCGTTTGATGAATCTTCCCAAGATTTCCCCAAAAATACAATGCTCACTTCAGCATCTGCCAGGAAAGTGTCAAGATGTCCGTATGGGGGCCCCAAAATGCTTTTTCCCCATGCATTTTTCCATAGGGATTTTGAACAGGAATATCATTTAAGCCACTGGAAGGAATTACACCAAATTTGGAACAAAGGTAGCTCTTGGCCCAGAAAGTGACCTGTTTGTTATTTGGTGTACATCCATTCAGTAGTTTTTAAGTAAATAAAGAAAAACAAAGTTTAATTATATAGGGACGCAAAGGCTCTGGGCACCCTCACGATCTTGTGCTGAGATTTTATTGGCTGCCAACACTTCAACAAGGAAGTGTTGGCAGCCATGCTGGTATATGGCTTCAGCTGAATCCCTGAAAAATACGAAAAAGGGCCAGGGTACGGACACCCTGACACTTTAGCTCTGGTGCTGGGGTCACAGAGGGATCCTGCCCAGAGCCAAAAAGCATTTATTTTTTTGAATATATGGTGGGAGACCCCCCCCGCCAACAGCCTTGGGGACTGCCACCCCCCGGCTCAACTTAAATGATAAAGGAGGTCCGTTCCAGGGATGGGGGCCATGGGGACCACCACGTCCCCGGGGCTAATTATGCAGGAGGCGGGCTGCGTGGCCGCCCTGTGGAGCCACAGATAGCCCTGGGGACTGCCACCTGCCAAGGCTGGCTACTACTATGTCCCAGGCTGCCCACCCCCAGGAAAAAGCTGTTTGCTCTAACAGTTCCCACCAGGTCAAAGCAAACACATCCCTCAGAGTGAGGGAGAGATGTCGAACAGTTCTCTGTTTCCCTGCTTGCGGAGATGCAGGCACGGAAACAGAGGAAGCTATTGCTCTCACAGAGAGGGAGCTGCATGTTTAGTCGCTCCCTCTCTGTGACAGCAATGCCAGCTCCTACAAGAGGTGTGGAGCCGGCTGGGCATTCAGGCTCCCCCCACAGTCCCCAACAATGTGACTGGGTGCCCTAGAGGGCATTCGGGTCACATGGCCGGGCCCCGGGGATAGGGTTCCAGGGTCGAGAGCGGCCTGGGGAGGGGGAGCGGGCGCACAATCTCCCTCCCCCCTAAAAAAATAAATGCATAGGCCGGGCCCCGAGGAATGAGGTCACCGGGGCTGAGATCAGCCTAGGGAGGGTGGCCGCACACCCTGCCAAAAAAAATATATTTAGGCTGGGCCCCAGGGTATGTGTGCAGTATGAGGTTGGGTTGTTATAGGGATTGGCTGCAGAGTCTGACTGCCGGCCAGATCCTGCTGCCAAGCCCCACTGCTCACGACCGCAGGGCATGTGCAGTGTGGGGTTAGGTGTTTCTTAGGGTTGGCCAGAGGACCTGGCTGCTGGGCAGGCCCTGTGGCCAATCTCTGCTGCGCAAAGCCAAAGGCAAGGTTGGCTGTGCGCTGCATGGAGTTAATATGTTATAGGGGTCGGCCCCAGGGCATGGCCACAGACGAGGTTGGGTTGTTACAGGTGTAACAACCTCACTATCTTTTGATCCTTCTTCTGTATCCATTGTCCTTCCCACCTGTCTAATGCACTCCATTTTAAAAAATAACAAATTAATTCTCCAATCGGAAATTTCAGTCCCACAGGTCTCCTGTTGACAATGTCCATGTCACTAAATCCTAAATAATCTTTTCTGTAAGGCTTTTGATTTCTCCAAATCAACTTCATATTTCTTGACTAATTCATCTAGTCTCTCATAGGCTTGTCCTGCACGTTTTGTAATGTTTTTTGCATACTAACTGTAGTTCGGAATCCCTGTGAGTGTGTAACTGAGCTGTGTCTATGGTTCTCAATATCATCTCATTTAATTATAATTTCAATTTGGGCACATGTTACCCTCTCTTTGGGGTTTAGAATGTTTCCCACTATGACTTGAGCTCCCTACTTCATTTGTAGCTCTCAGACTATTTAACCAGTCACTTAATTCTTGGGCATTAAGACCTCATAGCCTCACAGGAGTATTAACCAATATCTCTCCCCTTAAAGAATTTTTATCTGCATGATCTGTGGTATGTGCAATGGACATTTCTGTTTCAGACATGTAGAAGGGCAATCTCCTTTTTGAGGCATAAAAGCCAATGTTCGGGCTAGGGTCTGATCTTGGGCCCATATTTATACTTTTTTAGCGCCGCATTTGAGCCGCTTTTTGATGCAAAAACGGCGCAATCTTACAAAATACAATTGTATTTTGCAAGTTTGTGCCGTTTCTGCGTCAAAAAATGACGCAAATGCAGCGCTAAAAAAGTATAAATATGGCCATTGGTACATAAAATGGTGAAGATCTCTGAGGAAACCTTCCATCTGGTGTAAATCCTGTCTGACTTGTCATCGGAGTTGGGTCTGAAATGCGTGTAGAGGTCAATGGTCTTGGAAGTGAAATAAACCTTTCTAACTCTGAACCACTTGGGCTGACAATTTTCTGGGCATTTGTCAGTAAAGGGATAGTTGGAATGATTGGAACAACTGGTACATTTGGAACAGCCAATACATGCATATTATTTCCTGTCATACCTGGACCATATAATGGAACAACTGGACCTATTATCACTGGAACTGTTAATGGAACTGTTAATGCATCTGGAGTAGTGCAATTTGTTAGATTCTGTGGAATTGTCATCCATAAAAACTGTCCTATCGGATTCAAATTAAAACCCTGTCCTGTTAGATTAGGGCTCTTTTCAACAGGTGCAGTAAGTATGTGAAAATGTCACATTCCTCTGTGTTTCACTTGGCTCTCCAGTTTGAATAGGGTTGTATAGAGGTGGACGATTTAACAGTAACTGTTTTTAAATTCATCATCCGAATTCCTCTCATAAATTTCAGCTTTATTCTCTGAGTCTGCTGTCTTTCCACTTCCTCACTCGCTAAGGCAGGATATAATTTAGTTCCCTCTATTATCTCTGCTCTCAAAGCTTTCTGTTGATTATCCCATCTTGCTTCTGTGCAAGTTCTTATTGCTTTCCTTACACTGTACTCATACTTTTCTTTCTCTTTCTGATGAGCTATGTGTTCTCAAGTATTAAGCCCTTCAAACTTTGAGGGTCTAGGAGGCAGTTTTATCTCATATAAAATTGTCGCAAATTCTCAATAATCCTCAAATAGAATGTTCCATGGCATGGAAATTCTAATGCACCTTCTTTCTCAGTAATCTAATGCTATTGTTCAAGTCAAAGACATGCATAAGACCTACATTGGACAATACATAATGACCTGACGTATCTTCAGGTGGAGTCTCTATTCCTTCTCTAGCCGCGATAAATTCATCACCTTTCATAAAACTTTTTTATGCTTTAAAGAACTTCATTTTCAATAACATTTCAATAATTCACAATTTACTTTTTGTTCGCAATCAAGAAGTAATTCTGTACCCACAATTCTCTTTTCAGCGTTCATAACCTATAGCAGCGCAACACTCTGTGACGTAGTCCACCAATACCAGCACAGCTTCACACCAACCCACCTATACCAGTGCGACACACTGTGACATCAACCTCACTCCTTGCTGCAGCTCATACTCCTTTACAATTTCTCTCACAATCACTCTTTCATGCAAACCTAAATGCAAATAATGCAAGCAAAAATTCAACAACAACTTTTTCTGCATCACTAAAGGATTGGGTAATCAAACAGTTCAAAAGCAGTATGGAGCTAAACTTTCCTACTATGCTTTCACAATTATACTGTGAATGAGACTCAACCAGTGGATCTCACTCGGATTGATACAGTTTCTTTATGTGCACTCGAGATTCACTAATACCAGCCTCTCACACAGGGAATACTACTGTTACTGTTGATGACTTCACACGACCAGCACCTCATACACAGCAGACAAAAATAAATTAACCAGGTATCTTCTATACTTGTATGGTATTCCGGAATCATAGGCCATGACATATGCATTAACCAACTTCAACTTCTTAGCAATAAGCAACACATTCATACAACAGCTTTGAAAACTCAGCAAACACTTCACACACATCAAACTAAACCGCAATGCATAACACAACCCTATTAATACTCACACATCCACTGAAAAGGAACAACAATTCTTTAATACTCCGAATGAATGATGGGATCAGAACTTGGACTGGGTTTGGACAATTCCATAATGGAATTCCATAATTCCCTACTACTAACTTCTTATTCCCTCTCCCCCTGTTACCAGATTTGATGGAGCATTTCGGTCTGCTCTAAACAAGGTCAACCATTTTGTTTCCATGGAAGAGGCATGCAAGAGAAATTTAACATGACATCCATCAACATTTAATTTACAGTATGACCAATTTGGCCACACAATAAAGGCCCAAAATGGGAAATAAAGTTAAAGGTTATTATTACAAACTAATACTCAGGTTAATGTAAACAATTCTCAAAACAGACTGTGGAGGTACAGTAACTCCATTTGATGTTCGACCCTCTGAAAGAAGTGCTGTGGGAAGCTAGCTCTCTATATAATGCACTAAAATGAAGAACATAATGCAGAGAGTCCAGTGGATCCCCAACAGGTATTGAAGAGGCAAAAGTAGATGGGACTAATGTTCTATTTTGTGGTAGTGTGAGCGAGCAGTTAGGCTTATCAGAGGGTAGTGTTAAGCATTTGTTGTACTCACAGAGGAAACAAGGGCGATGGATGCAGGGGTGTCTTTAGGTGTCGGGTTTTCACATCCGGGAGCACTTGTAGTCAGGGAGTCCTGTGTGTTGAGGCTGCAGGCGTCAGGGGTAAGAGTCCCGCAGGGGTGGACCCAGGGTGGATTTGAGCTCTTAGGAGCCGGGGTACATCGTTGGCACCTATAACCCAGCTCAACTGGTCTCAGGGGTCATGGATCCAGTCATTGCTGGAGCTGTTGGATTTTCTCTCACCACAAGCCTGTGGGAGAGCGGGACTGCATGAAGAGGCTGCAGGGGTCTAGCTAGAGTCCAAGATGTGTGAGACCACACTGTACTTGGTCTCTGGGCTGCTGGGGCCCGCATTGGCACGTCGGCTGGCTTCACCTCTGGTCAGGGAAGTCAGATGCTGTGCATACTTCTGGTGTCAGGTTTCTGGGGTTCCAGCAGCTGCAGAGTCTTTTTTGGGGGGGTTTCTTGTTACGGGGCAAGTCTGGTGTCCACAGAAGACTTGAATCTTTATTGAAGGCTGGACGAGTTGACTTCTTGTGTAGGAACCTTCGAGTTCAGTAGGCAGGCTGGAGAGGCTGGTTACATGTCACCTGCTTCTTCTTTTCCTCTTCTGCGAGTGCAACTCTCCTTTGTCCTGGTCTTCTTAGGTTTTCAAAATCTGAGTTCTAGGGGTCAGGTGTCCCCTGTTAGAAAGTTAAAAGCCAATAGGTCTCTCCCTTGTGACCCATTGGCTTTGCCTATAGTTTTTACTTAAGCTGTACTTAATTCCTGATGGTGTGCAGCTTGGTTAAAGCAGAATCACCCTCCCAAAAAAAGTGCTATGAGGCTGCTGCATGTCACTAGAAAAGAGGGTGTACAATACAATCTGGCACAAGCTTTTTTTCTTTTTATTTACCTATCCGAAGTGGATAGGTAATATAACAAAAAGTAGCAGAAGCATTTTTTTACGAACAGGGTGGGAAGAAGCAACATGAAGGGTGGGGAGGGTCTAAAGCAGTGCTAATGGTGCATGTGAGGAACACCCTACCACAAGAAGGATGACGTTCCTTAAACAGGGGCAACTGAAAATGAAATGGAATGGTTCTTAAATATGGAATAACTATTTGGAAGATATCCGCATTATATCATTATTGTCTTGAGAACTTTGAGAAAGGGGTTTCCCTCGAAAAACATTGGCAGTGTGCTTTTGGCTCTGAATTGAATAAAGGATTGCAAAATAGAAAAAATCCTGAATTTTTGTGATTTGATGAAAAATAAGGAGTTACAATAATTGGAAATGTGATTAAGGAGAAGGTGGAGTTCCTTCTGAGTACATTTCTGATTATTTACCATACGAATATAGCACCAGGCTTTCCTTTATGGGAGGGGTCTTGAGAACAAACTCTGATGAAACAGCAACTTTCAATAGGCATGTTATCCCATAACTGAGTCACTACCCTACACTTACACATTCAATCAAGCCCTCACCTTCAACCCCTCATTGCTAATAACAACGGATACACCTTCAGTAGAGTTGCACATGATTTTTCCTAGCTCTGGATAAATATGATGGCTGTGGCCTATTTTGGAATTATTATGAAGAGAACTTGTACTTGTTTTTTCCAGTAGAAGAAGAAGAAAATGTATTGTTTTAGTTAATTAAAACCATGACAATATTACTAAAATAATCATAGAATATTGCAAGGGTAAAATCATCAAATACAACAAAGAAGGGGCTATCAACATATAAAATAAACAGAGATGCAGGTTACAACATAATTTAAGCGTGTTACCAACTCAACAACAATGGTAGAAGGTAATAAATTCAATTTGTCAAGTATATATGCGAGGTAAGCAAGCATTACAATTTGTGGACGTTGACATCCTTCAAATGAAGGGTTCTTGCTTTTTGTCCTTCCATTCACATAAACAATGTATAAATACCAAAAAAACAGATTATCACAATATGTGGACAATGTGTTTCCAATTAAGGGGGGACAAAATTATGATTTACAGTATGGTATAGTGGTGCGGTGGGATAGTTTCTGTGATTTCTTTCACTGGTATGTTAAATACTAATTACAATAAATATTTCTAGGGGAAACACAATAAAATATAAAATTTGAATTTAATACTGGATATGATCATAAGCTTTGTGGTGGAATCATTAGATGTCTGGTTCTGTAAGGCACGCTGTTCCAGATATTTCACAAATTTGCCAGTTAGTTGTGGATCCATGGGGCTGCGGGAAGCAATTTTTGGTTTCCCTGCATGTTTGTATATTTCTGTCATTAAAGCTTTTCTATAGACATTGTAGCCTAAGTGCTGGCAACCAGGGGCAAATGCAGATCATGTTGATGAGATCTTCTTTAGCACTACAGTGCCAGCACTGTGTTGAACCAGTATACCTACATATTGGCCGGTTCGCTAGGGCCGGTTTACTACCCAAGCATAGGGCCAGAAAGCTACATTTTATACTTGCCACAAATGGAATGGACATATATTTAGTAGGGGAAGTGTTATGTAGTGCTTTATTGTCATCCAAGCGTGGGAAAAGGAGCAAAATTTGTTCTTGTCCTCTAACAAGGAGATTGATTTTACAGCTCTTTTAGCTCCCCTTTTAAATGAATCATACAACCCACTTGCTGCCCATAAGACCATAAGACTAAGAGGTTTGATGGAATTGAACAAGTATTTAGAATGCTCAGATTGTCTACTGTTTTGAAGTGTTAACCATAAAGCTTGATTTAAGGGGTCGCTAGCATGACTGATATTAAACCAGCTTTTTATTGCTGCTGCCCTTCTGAATAGATCTTGTTTAATTAGACCAAATTCCAGGCATATTTGTGCTAGAGATGCATCCGTGGTAAGTTAAACATTCACCTGAAAATGTTGATCTGAACTTTATCCACTGCATCCCGCCCTCTATTTGTGGTACTCACATAAGTTGTTGTTGTTACTGGCAATTACTGTGAGAATTGGCTGAAATGAGGGCCCATTCAATTTTTTTACCAGAGCGACAAAGGCATAGGTTAACGCTGTGCACCTTAGTGTATTGTATTGTTTTTGTTGCTTGAAGGATCCTCCTGAGTCGAAATATAGGCCCAGATATTTATAGCTTGTTACTGTTTCTAGTTGTGTGGTCTTTAATCTGAACTTTGGGACTTTGCCTGCATGAGCACAGATCAGCATTGTTTTAGTTTTTGCCACATTTACCTGTAGATATTTATTGTCTTCATAGCCAATGAGAACATTCAATGATATGAGCAGGTCTATTTTGGTTTGACTGAAAAGTATTATGTCATCAGCTACGATAAATTGGCCCAAATGAGGCGGATGGTTGTTTTCCAGATACAAGGCGGGTGTGAGGTCTGCCATAAAGAGGTTGAATAAATGGGGCGCTAACACACAGCCCTGATTTAAACCTTGGTGTGTTGGTATCTTTCTTGACAATCTTGTGCCATCTCCAATTTTTATTATTTTTATCCAGGTGTCCAAGTACAGCAACTATATTGCTTGTAAGAGGGTATCCAGAATGCCCCAGTCAAAGGCTGCTTTAAAATCTGTATATCCAAGATGTATCTCGATGCATTGATCTAGCAAAATGGGGGTGATTAATATATTTGTGTCCGTGCTCAGTCCCTTCCCAAAACCTGTCTAGTTCTTTGGGATGAGGTAATTGTTGTCTGACCAAAACATTAAATCAGCTAACAACAGAGCGCATAGTTTTTAGCCTCGGAATCAAGGAGTACAATAAGCTGGTAATTTGCTAGATTTGCCCTGTCCCCAGGCTTATAGATTGGATTTAGAATTGATACCCACCAGCTTTCGAAGATGTTGCCACTTAGCTGTACTTCTTTAAATAAAGAAGTCATTATGATGGACCGAAAGTCTATGTCCTCGCTTAAAATTGCCTGCGCTAGGCCATTTGGACCAGGTGCGCCTTCCCGATGCCCCTTGCTTAGAATTTTTATTTATTAGTGCATAGGCCTTCCACGAGTGAAGGTTCGCACATGTGTTTGACAACAAAGGGCCATAGTTAGATACTACAGTTTGAACCGTAGTGGAATGAATAGAGTCCCAAATACACCACACCCGATGCAGCCCAGGAGAAGGGAAAGCAGCATTCTAGAAGACTTGGATCCGCCGCTGCAACTGTCAAGTTTAGGTTCTGAGATTTTTGTAGGTTCACCTGAAACCCAGAGGCCCTTCCATAAGCCGCCAATTCCTCCACCAGCAGAGGCAAAGACTGAATGGGATGTGTCAAGGCCACCATGACATTGTTGGCATATAGAGATAACTTGGGTTCTCTACCCCCATCTGAATGCAGGTTATTGTGGAGTTTAGATGGATACGTTTGGTGAAGGGCTCCATATACATTCTAAAAAGTTAGTGAGGATAGTTGGCAACCTTGTCTGGTGCCCCGAGCAATTAAAGGGGCAAGATGTTAGCCTGTCGCGTAGGCTCTCATTATTCTATTGAGACTACTAGATTTTGAGTGGCAGAATTGCCCGCGGTGTGGGAGACTAAGGCGGTCATTACAACATTGGCGGTAAAAGCCGCTTACCGCCGTGCAGAAGACCGCCAACACACGGAAATCCGCCACAGCTATTATGACCCACAGCTCGGAATCCGCCAAAATTCAGACACCCACACAAGTCCGCCACACCAAAGGTTAGTGATAAACTGGCGAAAACAAAACCTCCACCGTCACGCCAACAGAAATACGCCCACACTATCACGACCCATGAATCCACGTGGCGGTCTTTCAACCGCGGTATTTCATTGACGGTACACACCGCCGCGCTCAAAATACACACACTTTTACAAAACACAGCCACATTGGACAATTTGAAATACACACACCTGATACACATACACACACCACTCCCACACACCCAATACAATATAAAACACACACCCACATCACCCACAAACCCCTACGACCAGAATCACCGGAAGAAGGCCAGAGAGAGACACCACAAACAATTACCAAGCATCCACAGCTGCATAATACCATCACCCACAGAACTTCCACGCACCTCACACAACACACCACTAAATATCACCCCACTTATCGCCACACACACCACCCCACACATCACCCACACCACCCAATGGCACGGCAAAGACACCCCAGGTTCTCTGAGGAGGAGCTCAGGGTCATGATGGAGGAAATCGTCCGGGTAGAGCCACAGCTATTCGGAGCACAGCACACCTCCATAGCTAGGAAGATGGAGCTATGGTGAAGAATAGTGGACAGGGTCAACGCAGTGGGACAGCACCCAAGAAATAGGGATAACATCAGGAAGAGGTGGAACGACCTACGTGGGAAGGTGCGTACCGTGGTCTCAAGACACCACCTTGCGGATCAGCGGACTGGCGGCGGACCCCCACCTCCTTCCCCACAACTAACTACATGGGAGGAGCAGGTCTTGACAATTCTGCATCCTGAGGGCCTTGCAGGAGTAGATGGAGGAATGGACTCTGGTAAGTCAAAGCTTAACTATTACATCCCCCACCCTACCTGCATGCTATCACATACCCCCCCTCGCCCTCACCCCCATCCCTCCAACTCCTCACAAATGTCCCAATATCACAAACCACACATCCCAACACCAAGCCCTGCATGCAATAACAAAGCATGGACACCCATCACCAATGCATGGCCACTGCACATACCCATACACCCCCCTAAACCACGATCACACAAGGTCCCACACAGGAATGCAAGCACTGGGGTACACAGTCACCCACCTATTGCACACCATAGCACACACAGATGTAATAAACATCTTCTTATACCCCTGCAGGACCCTACCCAACGTCACCGGACAGGAGGGTCCACACATGTCCACACCACCAAAAGAAGAGGCCCACAGTGATGACAGCAGCTCTGTCCAACTGGATCTAGATGACCAGCCTGGCACATCAGGGACCTCTGGACAGTCGGTTCCCCTGACACAGTCCACCACAGAGCTTCCCCCCTCTGGAAAAACCAGCACAGCACCCACCCAGCGGACCCATACCTCTGTCCCCAGGACACGTCAATCAGCAGTGTGTCCACCACTACAGGAACCCAGGCTAACCCACCACCCCAACAACAACAGGGACCTGGGGGCAGTGGTAGTGGGCACACCGTTCAGGGGACAGAGGCCCAGGGAAACAGGGGAACAGGCAGGGCTGCTGTGCGACAGGGGGAGGACAGGCCAAGGGAACCCACTCTCCATGAGGCCCTCTCCAACATCATGGGAGCCTTCCACCACTCCCAGGAGACGATGGCAAAGGCTCTGGCCAAGTTTTAGGAGACCCAGCCCCTGCAGGAGGAACAGTATTTGGGCTTCAGGGTGGAACTCAGATCCATCAATTCCACCCTGGGCACCATCGTAGGGGTGCTGAAGGAAGTACTCAACACCAGGAGGGACACTGTGGCACAACAAGGGGCCCCTGACACTAGCCTGGATGATGAACTGCCCACCACCTCCGCCGGCGCTAGTGGACAGGACGCCCCGCCACAGGACCACCACACCAGCACCCCACCCCCTGCAGAGGGAGAACCACCCCGCAAACGGTCCCTGAGATCCAGGACAAAGACAGAGAACGATGCCAAGACCCCCGCCAAGAAATGAAACCACCCTGAATGTCATCCTTCTGTCCCACTTTGTCACCCTGTCCATCCTAAAACTGCCCCAGCTCCACTTTCTATGCTCATTTGGGCAAAGCACCTATGAGACTAATAGACTGGACTCTGCCATGGACATTCCTCCACCATGACCCCTCACCATTTTACAACCCCCTCCAATATTGAGCACTTAAATAAACACCCTTGAAGCACAAAACAATCTGGAGTCAGTCTGTGATTTCGAAATAGTGTATTAGCAATTACAGTGACAAAATACTCTTTCAATTGTAATGTCAACATACCTATGTCACACAGCTCTAGTCCATGAGGAAACACAGCAGATGTCACACAGTGGGACCCACATCTGTGAAATCGTAAGGCAAAGTGACAACTCAGTGACCAGACACTGGGTGAAAATGACAGACAGTATAGAGGTAGTAGTGTTAAAGTACATATAGTAGGCAGGTTTGTATTCTTACCTGTGTCTCACTGGAAGTATTGCAGGATCACAGAGGTCCTGTTGTCGATGTCCTCTTCTTCTGCTTCCTCGTCTTCACTGTCCACAGGCTCCACAGCTGCAACAACACCACCATCTGGACCATCCTCCTGCAGAAAAGGCACCTGTCGTCGCAAAGCTAAGTTGTGAAACATACAGCAGGCCACGATGATCTGGCACACCTTCTTTGGTGAGTAGAATAGGGATCCACCTGTCATATGGAGGCACCTGAACCTGGCCTTCAGGAGGCCGAAGGTCCGCTCTATTATCAACCTAGTTCGCCCATGGGCCTCATTGTAGCATTCCTCTGCCCTTGTCCTGGGATTCCTCACTGGGGTCAGTAGCCATGACAGGTTGGGGTAACCAGAGTCACCTGCAAATGGCGAGGGACAACTGTTAGACACACACTAACCTGTAGGGATTTCCCCAGACCCAGACAACAATTCCCACTGACTTGCTTCCAGGTGCTCACCTAATAGCCACACACGGTGCCTCTGGGGTTGACCCATCACATAAGGGATGCTGCTATTCCGCAGGATGTAAGCGTCATGCACTGAGCCAGGGAATTTGGCATTCACATGGGAGATGTACTGGTCTGCCAAACACTCCATCTGCACATTCATGGAATGATAACTCTTCCGTTTTTTGTACACCTGTTCACTCCTGCGGGGGGTACCAAGGCCACATGTGTCCCATCAGTGGCACCTATGAGGTTGGGGATATGTCCCAGGGCATAGAAATCACCTTTCATTGTAGGCAAATGCTCCACCTCTGGGAAAACGATGTAGCTCCGCATGTGTTTCAGCAGGGCAGACAACACTCTAAACAACTCGTTGAAAAACATAGGCTGGGACATCCCTGATGCTATGGCCACTGTTGTTTGAAATGACCCACTTGCAAGGAAATGGAGTACTGACAGCACCTGCACTTGAGGGGGGATTCTTGTGGGATGGCGGATAGCTGACATCAAGTCTGGCTCCCGCTGGGCACACAGTTCCAGGATTGTGGCACGATCAAGCCTGTAGGTGATGATTACATGTCTTTCCTCCATTGTCGACAGGTCCACCAGCGGTCTGTACACCGGAGGATGCCGCCATCTCCTCACCTGTCCCAGCGGACGGTGTCTATGAAGGACAACAGCGACCAAAGAGTCAACCAACTCAGAGGTACGTACCCACAACTTACACAGAACACGAATCATAATCCGAAATTTGGCCTGTATGAGTGTTGAGGCAAGGCCTAGGTATGTGTGACGCAGTTAAAAATCAAGCCATGTAGGCGGTCGAAGACCGTGGCGCAATTCTGCATTGGTTAACATTGGACCCTATGGGTCCCAGGAGCCAATGACGATGTACGCCGGCGGTGACGGTATTTACCACCGCAGACGTGACCGCCATTTTCTATCTGTTCAATCACTCGATACCTGATCTTCGACAGGAGAGGACCTACACTGCAAGTGCTGCTGTGACCTCAGTCTGGAAGAGACAATGGCTCGTGCGTCTGGAGAAAGGGCCCCTGCCTTTACATCGGAGGAGTTGGAGAAACTTGTGGCTGGGGTCCTCCCCCTGTACACGCTACTCTACGGTCCTCCAGACAAAAGGTAAGTACACTGGGAGCATGCTGTATGAGCTATGCCTGTGTGAGGTGGGGTTTATGAAAGATGGGGGGGGAGATTGAGGCATGCATGAAACGACGGTGAGTGCATGTGCACATGGCAAGGGTAGGGATGGGGGCCAATGACTGTGATGGTGCAGTTGGTAATAACTTTTCTTTTCCCCCTGTACAATTCATGTAGGTCAGCGCCCACCAGAAAAAGGATATTTGGCGTGCCATCGCCAAGGAAGTCCGGACCCTGGGGGTCCACAACAGACGGAGCACCCACTGCCGTAAGAGATGGGAGGACATTCGCCGCTGGACCAAGAAGACGGCGGAGGCCCAGCTGGGGATGGCCTCCCAACGTGGGAGGGGTGCCTGTCGCACCATGACCCCCCTGATGTTCAGGATCCTGGCAGTGGGGTACCCGGAGTTGGATGGGTGCTTGAGGGCATCACAGCAGCCACAAGGGGGTGAGTACACTCTCATTCTGCTGATTTTGCACACAGTGGAGGTGTCTGGGTGGGGGAGGTGGGCTGTGGGTTTCCCTAGGCCAGGGCGAGTGTGCTAGTTAGGTCCCTTTGTTCTGGCAGACCCTGTGGCACCCCACCACACCTGTGTACAGTGCCAAGTTCACCTAGTCAGGCTCCTGTGTCATCCATGTGTGCAGATGTCGGCCATAGCCTTGTAGGCCATGTCCCAGGGATTAAACAGTGGAGCACAAGTGCACGGCGTAGTGCAGGGGCCTTCTGTGTCTGTCGTGTCCGCCAACGGTAGCGGTAATGCATGGACTCAACATGTCTTTCTTCTGTCATCGTCCCCCTTTTTGTGGTCTCCCTGTTCTTTTGTGCATTAGCATCATCAGGCGGAGGAGCAGTGGCACCGGAGCAGGAGGGAGCTGCATCCCACATGGCCCTGGAGGACGAGACTACGGACTCGGAGTTCACCAGTGGGACGGAGGGCAAGGGGAGCTCCACGGCGGGACAGGATTCACACCAGTGACACAGACTCGTCCTCTGATGGGAGCTCCCTTGTGGTGGCGGCAGCATCTGTGCCCCCCGCATCTACAGGTACAGCCACCACCCCCCCTCCCAGCACCGCCCTCCCAGCAGCCCCTCAGCCTTTGCCCCGTGGCCGCTCACCCAGGAGGGTGGGCATCACCTTCGCCCCAGGCACCTCAGGCCCTGCCCCAGTCACCCCTGCTGCCCTCAGTGAGGAGGCCATTGACCTCCTCAGGTCCCTCACTGTTGGGCAGTCTACCATTTTGAATGCCATCCAGGGTGTAGAAAGGCAGTTGCAACAAACAAATGCATTCCTGGAGGGCATTCATTCTGGCCAGGCGGCCCTTCAACGAGCTTTTCAGACTCTGGCCTCAGCACTGATGGCAGTCATTGTCCCTGTGTCTAGCCTCCCCCTCCAACTTCCTCCACCCAGACCCAATCCCCTCTACCTCATCCTATCCCAAGCACACCTTCAGACCAGCATGCACACACCTCAACACACAAGGGAAGCTCAGGCAAACATAAGTACCACACATCCCACAGGCACTCACGCAAGCATCACACACATGCAGACACACCAACATCCACTGCCTCCACTGTGTACCCCTCCTCCTCGTCTCCCTCCTCCCTCCCTGTCTCATCTCCACTCACACCTGCATGCACTGCATCTACAGCCGCTACTTCCATCACCAGCACACACACCACCACACCCCGCTCACGTGCAGTCACCACCCCCACTACCATTCACACGTCCCCTGTGTCCTCTCCCAATGTGACTGTGACGCCCCCTCCCAAGATACACAAACGCAGGCACACACCCACCCAACAGCCATCCACCTCACTACAGCCTCCAGCGCATGCACCTTCACCCAAAGTCAGCAAACGAACACCTCCTACAACCACTACCTCTTCCTCCACTTCCAAACCCCCTCCATCTACCCGTCCCAGTGTGTCTAAAAAGCTTTTCCTGTCAAACCTTGACCTCTTCCCTTCACCTCCCCTACCCCTTCCGTCCCCTAGGGCCCGCCTTTCCAGGTCCCCACCCAGCACGTCAGCCACACATCACCGGGCACAGTGGTGCCAGCAGTAACAGACTTCTGGAGTGCGCCAAGCAGCAGGGCAGCCAGTGTCCCAAGGAGCGAGGCCAAGGACTTTCCCCCACCTCCAAAACAAAAGAAGTTTCCCACAGCCCGGAGGTAGAAAGGACAAAACACCTGCCACCAAGGGCTCAGCCAGGACAACAGTTGGGAGTGGCAAGACAGCTGCACCACCATCCAAGGTGGGGAAGGGCCAGAGAAAGAAAGGGAAGTCGCTGCCAACCTGCATGGTGGACAAGACCGCCACCGGCTCCGCCACATGCACCACCACCACGGCACTGCCGCTCAGGAACCGCCGCCAGCAGCACGCTCAGTGAGCCCCCCACCAGCACCGCTGCCCAATGAGCGCTGCAAGCACCGCCGCTAATGAGCCCACCGCCAGCACTGCCAGCGGCCACTCCACATCCTGTGCCAGTGGCACCACCGCAAACATGGCTGCCACCCCCAGTGGTCATTCGTACAAGGCGGGTGGTCAGTTCCAGGGGCCTTGACAGCTTCCATGTTGCCACACCGTCAGTGGAGTGTCAGATCCACTACCTCTGTCCTTGGCAGGATGAAGCACTCTGGGCACAAAGCCCCCTCCAGAACCAGTGGAGACTGTTATCCACTTGAGAGACTGTGGCTTTGCACTCCCCAGGATAAAGCAGTGGGCAAACCACCCACTGGAGAGACTTGTGAGACTGTGGCTTTGCACTCCCCAGGATAAAGCAGTGGGCAAACCACCCACTGGACAGACTTGTGAGACTGTGGCTTTGCACTCCCCAGGATAAAGCAGTGGGCAAACCATCCACTGGAGAGACTTGTGAGACTGTGGCTTTGCACTCCCCAGGATACCTCAATGGTCATGGAGCCCCCTTGTGGAGCTGGCGTCGTGCACTCATCCGGCTGAGTTGCCCCCCCTTCCCTTCCCCCTGAGGTGCCTGTTTTATTTCGATGTGATGCCCCTGCAGTGTTCTCTCCATTTGGATCGGGTACTGAGTGTGGGCCTCGCCCATGCATTTTGGGCCCAGTAGTCCACGGACTATGTAGGTGCAGTACATAGGCTTGAATTCTTGGTATACATATTTGTTAATAGTGTATATATATTTTTGAGTAATGGATTTTTCCTGATTACAATCGTTCAACTCATTTTCTTTTGTCCTTGCGTTCTTCCGGGGGGGGTCGGGGGGAAATGTAATGTTTCAGCATGTATTGGTGTATGTGTTGTGTGTGAGGGTGGGGGTGGGGATGTTGCATGTTGCGTGTGTGTGTCACTCTCTTTTCCCTCCCCTGTGGGTGCAGTACTCACCGTGGTCGTCGCCGCTGTCGGTCGTGCTCCTGGTAGAGGAGCAGGAAGACTATCGCAGGGAGAATTTGGAGTTCTGGCTCGATGGCTTCCTGGTTCCTCGTGGGTTGTGTAGAGGTGAGAGTTTTCCCTTCCAAGTCCTATTTCTGCCGTATTTTTGTTCGCGTTGAATCTGCCCCGGAAAAGGTGGCGGATTGGCCTCTCATAATGGTGTGGGTGGTACATTGTGTTCCGCCTGTCTGTTGGCGATGACCGCCACGTTGTTTGTTTGTACCGCAGTGGCGGTCGGAGGGTTAAAGTGGCTGTCTATGTTGGCGGTTTCCGCCGCGGTCATAATTCCATTTTATTTACCGCCGGCCTGTTGGCGGTCTTACCGCCGCTTTAACACCGACCGCCAGGGTTGTAATGAGGGCCTAAGTCTTACCCACTGCAGGTGACACCTGTCGCTCCAATCCTAGTCTTGCTCCGGCTAACTAGCAGTGCTTCACCTCCACCCGAGGGCAGGGATGACTGGACAGCTGATCGCATGACATAATTGGTTTCTGAGGAAAGCTGTGGTCACTCAGGTCTCATCCGTTTCTCTTAATTACATTAGTCTCATATATACAATGACAAACGGAGGCAGTATATGTTTCAGTAATGATTTTAATGAAGCACCTGCATCCTAGATAGCAAAGAGTGAGCTGCAATACCCAGGTTGACACAGCATGACAGTATTAACATTGTGACAAGGAGAGTGAAGCATAAGAATAACGCTACCATATTGTCACTACAGTCAATAGAGTAATTCCTACCGAGGCTATGATAGAGCACAGAGTGTTAAGCTCTAATTCTGCCATTCAGGTTCCCCTGGGAAGACATCATCTCCCATACCTGAGCAAAGGCCTGAAGTCTGCAAAACAGCTGTGGTGAAGCATTCGGCAATCAGCATACAGTTGTGGTTCTCTGGCTGGAATCTGCCTCTAATGTCTAAGGGACAAGGAAGTGTTTTTATAATAAAACAGCTGATGTTCTAAGAAAATGTCCCTGCGTGAAGATACATGTTTTCTACGAATATTGGACACTAAATTTATACCACGTTCATCGGCAACCTATCTTGCTATAGCCTTGGAAGAAGCACAGAGTGAGCAAGAATGTCTTATTTGAGAACAGAGTGCTGGCCTAGGAAAAACAGTTTGATAAACAGAAAATAAAACAAGACCGTAAAAATGGCTATTGTAACAGAAATAAAATAAAGCTGAATAAAATATATCTAGGTTAGAGTGCAGAGCAGCATGGCCTAGTGTATTAAAATAACGTGCATTGAGCTATAGCTAAAATGGCTACACAACAAGCCCATGCACCCGAACCACCACCTTAGGACCATTGTAGCTGCACTGTATCCAGCTGATGAACCGCTCGCCCAAGCCCACCCTCCGAAGCACTGCAAACAAATAGAGCCAATGCAAGAGGTCAAAGGCCTTCTCTGCGTCAACTGATAACAGCAGAGTTGGTATCTGGGAGCATTGGGTTATATCTAGAAAATGGCATATGAGTTTCATATTTTCACTGCAGTTCCGCTTGGGGATAAACCCTGCTTGATCTGGGTCAATAAGGCCTTGCATGTAGGGGGCTAGTCGGCTCACCAAGATAGAGGTAAACATCTTGGCGTCCACATTAAGTAGCGAGATTTGTCAGTAGGAGGAGCACTGCATTTGGTCTTTCCCCAGTTTGGGCAGGACTGTAATAGTGACAAGTTTCATAGTAGATGTACGGGTGCCTGTGGTGCTGAAGGAATTATGAAGGCAAGTGAGTGTAGGGGCCAGTTGGTTGGCAAATAGTTTGTAAAATTCTGAGGTGTAACCAGCATGCCCAGGTGCCTTACCGGGTTGCACATGGGAAATCGCTGACCTAACTTCTCCTTCCCTGATATCTTGGTCCAACTGCAGAGCGTCTGATGGAGGTAGGTGCTCCAGTGGAGTGTGTGCTAAATATTTTAAAAAATCCTCCTCCGTTAAGTGGTCAGATGTGCAGAGCTGTGCGTAAATTTGTTTATCCTGATACAGGTGTGCACCCTGAAGTACTTCTAGCTCCACTATCTGTTGTCAGACGACTTGGGACCGCAAGCAGTACGCTAGGGATCATCAAGATTTATTATTCCCTACATAAAATCTTATGAAACCCTGTCCATTTGTGTTCTATTACTAGTTCTTTCACCTGTCCCTCAAGCAAATCTCTTTTATGTCTTCAAGCTCTATTAAGGCGTGTAGCCACAGTAATCAGGTGGCCTCAAAGGACTGCTTTCAATGCGTTCCAGAGCATTGCAATGGTTGTGTCTGGGAGGTCATTGTATCTCAAAAAATCAGTAATGGTGCCAGATAACTCTTTGACATGGGCTGTGCTAGTTAGGAGTCTATGATTAAGGTGCCAAGTGCGGTGCTGCGGGGCCAGCCCCGGAGATATATGGTGGTGTGAAGGGGGGCATGATCTGAGAGCGCCACCGTCCCTATGTCTACCCAAGAGATATAGAGCAAGATTTGAGGGGTAGCTAGATAGAGATCTATTCATGCATACGTCAGGTGTGCCGCCGAAAAGAAAGTGTAGCCTCTCTCAGTGGGGTGGCAGTTGCGCCACACATCTGTAAGCCCGTATTTAGTCAGTTGTTCCAAACTCTGTGTGGAAAACACTTCTGTTTGAGCCAACCATTGCACATATCTATCCAGTCCCGTACCGCGCACTAAGTTGAAGTCTCCTCCGATTAGGACATCTTTATCAGTGGTGGCCATCATCCAACCCATTGCTTCTAGAATAAAGGCATGCTGATGATAATTAGGTGCATAGAGAGTAGCAAGTGTAAAGGTGTATTGTTGTAATGTAATGCAGAGTGACAAGACCCTACAAGGGATGTCAGCCTGCAACTGGATCACCTGACCCGGGAAATGGGAGGCCAGGAGGATGGCCACACCTTCCTTTTTCACCGTGACGGCGGAAAACATTGCCGGTCAAACCACTTAGACTGTAGACGCTTCCAGTCTGCCTGTAGGAGGTGAGTCTCTTGTACCAGCCATATATCGCATTGGGATTCACAAAGCAGGGACAAAACTGCTTAACATTTTGCTGGTGCATTAAGCCCATGCACGCCATCACAGAGAATGTGTACCATTGGGAAGACTGTGTGGGGGTATGTGCTTGTGAGTCTTACCATAGGTCATCTGAGTAGGAACAACTAGCGTCTCGCAAGAACAACTAGCATCACGCAGTATAGTACAACGTCTATTTCTCACTTCCAATGATAAGTAGGGTAAAAGAAGAAGAGAGGTAGCATAGACTGCCAGAAATTAGAGGAGAAAAAGCAACCAAAGCGGTCTCTCCCACCACATCCAAAAAACTGATTGGAGTCCATGGCGGAGCATTGCAGATGGGGTAGAGGTTGCTTCTATGGAGTGGGAGACTCTGCCGTCAGCATGTCTCATTCCTGAACTAAGGAGATGGGGTCCATATGAGCTGCACTTCCATGTATCGTGTGGTGCAGCAGGTTATCACAGTGTTTGGGCCTTCAGGACCATCTAACTGTGCAACCAGATCATAGTTGTTTTTTGGGTCAGAGGCTTAACCTTGGGGATTCAGCTGTCTAAGAAGAGCTGCTCTTTTCCTTTGGCTCTACATTTCAGTGGGTCCAACCCTCCTCACATTTTTCTTTCTCACAGAGTGCCTGAAGGATGCAGACGAGTGTGGGGGACTCTGCATTGACGTGGGGGACGCATCTTCGCTTCATTGGTTTGTGATAGGCAGTTTTGCCTGTGCCTATTCCAATGTGCACACACTACGTGTCTCATTGTCCCAAATGAATGTGAGGCAAAAGGGGTGACCCCATCAATAGCACACAACTATCAATGGCAGGTCGCAGTTGGCAGTGACGTTGCAGGGTAATGAATGAGAGATCTTGATTTAACCAGACCATGTTGCCTTGAAAGTCTACGTGATTGCGATTCCACACTGCTGCCATAATGATGTCTTTTTTTTCAAAGTAGTGAAGGCAGGTCCAGATATCTTGGGGTTGCCCAGGGTATGTAGCAACTCTTCTGGCCCTATAAGGTCTATCCAGTTAAATATCTTAGTGTGGAAGTTTTGGTAGAACATGATGGAAGAGTTTACGGACATAGTCCTCCAGATTCCCTTCAGCAGCTTGCAGTGAGACTCCCTTAATTCTTATGTTGGCCCTTCTGGACCCGTTTTCGAGGTCTTCCACGAGGCAGCGTAATTCTACGTTTTTGTCTTGCAAGTCGAAAATTTCACAGCGATGGGCATCCAATTATTCTCTCTGTGCGTCTATGGTTTCTTCAAGGCCAGACACTCGATCTCCCAGTTCATTAATTTCTTTCGTGAGGCCTTTAATGTCCACTGTAATGTCCTGATTAAGTGTTGCGATGTCCGCTTGGAGGGCTCCAAAGAGGGTCTTCAGGAAGACGCGTGTGACAGGCCCGGCACTGATGGCTGTTCCTTCTGGTGTTGCCACCTGTAGTTGGAGGCACCAAAGAGGCGGTTTCGTCGTGATGGTCAATTTTTTCCCCATTGGTTTGGTAAGCAGATCCCTAATGGAGGACTCATTCTTGTGGATGAGTGGGCCTGCCATAGTTTTCACCGGAGTAGACACATATAGCTCACTGTGCCAGTCACTCCGGTGGCATCGCAGGTCTTATTCCATCAGCCACCGATCGATACATCTCACCCCAGGAGTTCTAACACTACCACAGATGACCAGTCACTCCACGAGTGGTCCAACAGATGCTTGTCCAGCCATGCCAGAAGGCCCGATCTAACCAGCTGTGCCCAAGTCAATGGCCGCGGCCATGCTGGGGTGTGTAGCATGATGTCAAGCAACACTCACCTCCAGGGCTTTCCACAGTGCACCGCATTATCATGTGGTTGTATCTGCTCCCTGTTAGTGTCAGGGTAACCCCCCACCAAGAGTGGTGCTGTTCTTTAAGGGTATCAAAGCAGCGTTCTTTTCCGTTAAAGTCCCCCATGGCCGGCTGCCTCACTGCCTTATGCTCCCTACCGTATCCTGAGCCCTCCGGTGCTTCGCTCACCAGTGCAGCCTTGTCGTCGTGGAGCAATCGTGTCCCACAAGCATAGTCTGGGACTCTGGGGTAGGGCTCTGGCTGTCGCTTGGGGCAAGGCCTCTGGTATCAAACGTTGCAGAGTGCGGTGTAATGCGTATTAGTTAGGCCTTCCAGCAGTTAGCTCCAGGTGGCTGTCATTTTAAGGTCAGGCAAGCTGTGCCGCATGTCATCTGAGCTTTGAAGATGAGGAATAAGGCTCATTGCTTTGGTGCGTGATCATTCCCCAACCTTCCTACATTGCTCCAGGGGCCACACCTCTGGTCACCAGCGTTGGGATGGTCCAATCTCCACCGGTTTTACCGAGCCGACGGCGGACTACTGAGAATCTGCTACTGTCCGGGCGCCATCTTGGACACACCCACCACAAAGTTTTTTTATGCTTTGTTTAGATCTTTTAGCTGTGCTAATAGGAGACTACTAGAATGATGCATCTTTAGTTGCCTAACTATGTTATTTTGCTCCCTTTTCAAGTATCTACTCTGTTTTGAGAGCTGAACTTTAGTTTCATTCCTTCCTTGCTGGGGTGGGAGTTTTCGTTTAATGGATGATGAATATTGTGTTAGTAAAACATCTAGGAAGCTTTAACAGGCCACAGGGTGGTGTTCCGAATTTCTAATGCACTTAGGCATTAATATTTTCTTGTGTCACGAGTTCCACAATGGACTCCGTTGACCATCGTAGTCACTTCAAATGTGTGGAGGTCGTAAGGCTGACTTCTGGGAAGGCTAGTACAGGCATAGTTGCAGCTATTCCTGACCGTAGGAGCTGTGATGAACGCTGTGCATGCTATAGTTTATTGAAAAATGCTTGACCAGCGTAATGAAAGGGAGAGATACAATTGTATAGTCAATTATAGATTGCGAGGCTGGGCCATGATAAGCACAGTTTGGCGAGGTATCCTATGGATATCTCCCATTGACGACTCTCATTCTGAGGAATTCCATTGACCGGACAACATTTTCACCTCTTGTATCTCATTTTTTTAATATAAGCAACTTCACAGTAGAATTGCCAAGCACCACATATGCCCGTAAAAGAAGGTACAACACAGTGTCCCCATCATGCAACACAGTGCTGAGTGCATCGCTTTCAAGCATGAAAAAGAAATTACGGGGGATTTACTATAGCAACTGAAGTCACGACAAGGGATAAAGTCATGGGCCGAAGCCGGTGTGGCATCAGGTGACACGTCAGGGAACGAGACACTGCGAGGGTCCTCATCAGGTAGCGATATCATGTCACTGTCCACACATGGATTAGTTACACCCTTGGCGACATCAGTGGAAGGATGGAACTTCTTGAAAAGAGATATGTTGCAGGTGACAACATAAGCTCCGCGTTGGGCCACCACTGACAATCCATGTCGACGGATTATGGTCCGAGGAGCGGTACCAAACGGCATGCGGAACTTACTTTTAGACGCCAGCTCTTTCAACAGCACTTTGTCACCAACAACGAGATCTGACGACACTGCTCGCCTCTTCCGGCTTGCATAATTATTCGTGGATGATCATCGTTCGCGAACTTGATCAGGGTTGATGGATGGAGGGACCCGAGAGTGGTGATGTGGGATGGAATAAACAGCAGCTTGCTCAAAAACTACATGTCCAGGGGCTCAGTTAGTCATTGAATGAGGGGTTTGGCGATAGTATATGAACAAGTATATGGCGTACTCACTGGTTTGTCACTGGCATGGGTGATCCGTATCACTTTGTTTAGCGTTCTCATAAACCGTTCAACTTCCTCATTAGCCTGGGGCCATCGTGGTGTGATTCGACGGTGTCAAAGTACCCGGCCAACTCCCGACTCTGGAAAGGTGGGCCATTATCAGTTTTGATTTCAGAGATGAGACCATGTGTGGCCATGACCTTCTCCAAAGAGGAGATCATCATCAGTTGTGAGAGCCGGTAAGATTTCCACCTCTGGGTATTTGGAGAAATCAACAATCAAGACCATTGTGTGACGACCGTCCGGGAGACTCCCAAAATCAAGGCTCGCTGACACCCAGGGTTCTTCGGACTAGGCTCTGTTTCAACTGGAACTGGTCGGCTGGGTTCACCAGAGGCCTGGAACCACACACAAGACATCACCACATTCTCCACCTGTTCATCGATAAGGGGAAACCACACTTTTGATCTCAGACGGTTTTTGGTCTTGACCATACCTTGGTGACCATTGTGAGCAAGCTGCACCACTCTAGCGGTGAGAGACGATGGTATGACCAACCTGCACCCTCTGAGTACACATCCATCTGGGTCCACTGTAAGTTCATCTTGAACATTGTATAAACTACCCAGAATGTGTTGTGATTCAGAAGGTAGGGTGGGTAGTTGTTTCTTCACAATGTACTACTGATTGGTTTGCATGGAAGTTAGTTAGCACCTTCTGTAAACACTCATTGGCTTCGGTGGCCTGAACAACCTCACTCACCAAGAGAGGTAACTGTCGAGACTGGTCTGACACATATTTGACGTACTCTTCCATTTCTTCGGCACCATGTACCTCTTCTTCTGAAGCGGCTTGTGGGTGTCTTGACAGATAATCAGCAGGGTTCTCAGACCCAGGACGGTATTCTAATTGACATCTGTAATCCCGTAATTGGAGCATCCACTTCTCTATCCTAGGAGGAGGCTTTGATGCTGTGCCATTGACCAAAGGTATTAGGGGTTTGTGATCCATTGTCACTACGAAAGGGTGACCATACGCGTAGATGTGAAAATGCTTGCAGCCCCAATGCAGAGCGATTGCTTCCTTCTCTATTTGAGAGTACCTTTGTTCAGTTTCAGTGAGAGATCGGCCTGCGTACGCTACCGGGTACCAGCTCCCTTCATCTTGCCCTTGGAATAGCACAGCTCCTCTTCCTTTTGGCCCTGCATCGATGGCAACTTTAGTTTCTTTCTTGGGGTCGAAATACCTCAACGTAGATTAACTAGATAAAGCATCCTTGATAGCCTCAAATGCTGTTTGCTCAGCCGAACCCCATGTCCAAGACTCAGATGCTTTGGTCAATTTACGGAGAGGTTGTGAGAGAGTGGAAAGGTCCTTTATTAATCTCCACAGTAGTTTACCATCCCCAAAAAGCTTTGGACTTCCGTCACACATGTGGGAGGAGGTGCATTTTTGACATCGCTTACTTTCGCTGGGTCTGGTGCAACGCCACTGGCTGAGAATACATATCCGAAGAACTGTATTCTGTCTTTCAGGAATTTGCACTTGCTGTGATGCAGCATTAGCCCAGAATCCTAGATCCTCTGAAGCACACTTCTGAGACGGGAATGGTGTTCTGAAATGGTGGGCGCATGAACCAGAATGTCATCACTGACTTTGATCGTCCCAGGTAGATCTGCTAGTAGTTCTTGTATCATGTTTTGGAAGACCTCAGCGGCGCTGGAGATCCCAAAGTTCAAACGCTTATATCTTCTCAGCCCGATGTGAGTAGAAAATGTTGTGATGTAGTGCGACTCCTCTGACAGCACCAGCTGGTGGTATCCTGATCTTAAGTCCATCTTTGAAAACCAACAGGACCCACTGAGCTCACCAATAATGTCATCAATCGTGGGTGTTAAATGTCTCTCCCGTTTAATTGCTGCATTCCGGAGGCGCATGTCCACACAGATGCAGACTTCTCCAGGTTGTTTTTTGGTTTGCATGCCACGACAATTGGTGACACCCATGGCGTTGGTCCTGTCACCCTTTCTATGATACCTGCCTTCTCAAGATGATCCAACTCTACCTGGGGTCATAGGTGAAACGCAATGCGCCTGTGGCGAAGGGCAACTGGTTGCACTGTCTTGTCGAAGTGTAGCTTTACCTCTCTATTCTTTACGAACACTCCTTGGCATTGGGCCAACAACTCTGTTACTGACTCCTGATGTATGTTGAGTGCAAAGGTGACTACTCCGAGATCTTCTGCCGCATTGCAGACTAGCAGCATTCCTCGTCCTTCTTGTGTTACATAGACTTTAGCCAGGATGGTTCGAGACCCATGTGAGATGGTAGTCTGGAACATATCATTTAGGGCAAGTGGCGTGTTCTGGCTATAGGCATAGACTTTTACTTTGGCTTTGGCAAGTACAGGACTAGGTGTCATTTTACGGTTCTCATTAGCGGTTAGGATATTTATTGATGCTCCTGTATCGACCTCTGCCAGGATCTCATGAGTACCTGAACATGAACTTGGCATTTTGTTAACTTTGTTGATGCAAAAGGAGTGTTCCCAACCGTGAACAATGAATGAATGACGTGTACCTCAGCCTCATCATCTTCCATGTCACTACCATGCTCAGATTTGTCAGTTGCCGCGTTGATGGGAGTATTTCCAGTTCGTGCTTTGCTTGACCTACACACTTTTACAAAGCGATGTAACTTTCTACAACCAGCACACTTCTTGCCCCTTGCTGGGCATTCAGAAAGTTTGTGCACTGGTCCACCACAATACCCACATTGACTTGTTAGCTGTTTGTTTGGGCAAAACTTTGTTCTGCTCGTGGTTGGAGCTACTATGTTAGTTGCCTCCTCTTTCATGGGCCTCTGTAAGGCCACCTCCATATGAGAGGCTCGGGCTTTAGATAGTTCTTTTGTGCGCCCCATCTGTAGGATGTTGGTTAGAGACCTTCCAGACTCTTCCAGGATCCGTTCTCTGAGTTTCATTGATAAACACCCTTGAATTATTTGCCCTCTTATCTCTTCTGTCTCACCCGTGAACCTGCACGTGCTGGACAGATCCCTCAGCCTCATGTGGAAAGAGTCTAATGACTCTTCTGCTTGTTGACGGGCTTGCCTGAAAACAAAACGCCCATAGTCTGTATTGGCCATGGGCTCAAAATGTCTATTTAGGGAGGCAATGAGAGTGGGGTGTGTTTTGGGTGCATCCTCAACGAGATTCTTTGATATCTTGTAGATGTCCTTTCCCCCTAAATGCAGGAGTAGAGCGTGCTTTTGAGCGTCTTCCACCTTGGTGGCTTCAAAAAACAGTAGGACCCTCTCCACCCAGTCTCTCCACTTAGGGGCTTGTGCGAATGGGGCCCCATCGATGAGAAATGGCTCAACAGGTGGTATAGCAGACATGGCAGCGGTGGGTGCACGTTTGCAATGAGTTTGGGGGCCTGCAGATCAAACACTAGAGGCAGGGGCACTCACCCAATAGTCAGCAGCCAAAACTGTGTAGAGAGCCTGAGTGCCAAGTCACAAAGTCATGCTGGAGGCTTGGGAGCATATAAATACTCTCCTGAGATGAGGAGGGGCAGAAAGATCCTCTGTGGCAGTTGGCTGAAATATACTCCCACACGTGGGAGGCAGCAGGGGGAGCAGAGAGCTCTTCAAACGTTATGAGCAATAGCAGAAAGGATCCTGAGCTAAATGGTGTGGGCGGTGCCACAGACAAAAAACCACACCAAGGAAACAACACGCTCCTCACAACAGGCACGCCAGAACCATTGAAATTGACATGTGGGGTGAGGACAGATCTCCGCAGGTGAGGAGCAGCTGGGGAGCGGCTGACAGCAGGATTTACCGCTGTCTGGACACACGTGGCACGAGCACCACGTCAGAAGTGGCCGCCCCTGGTCAGAGCAGCACGGTGAGTCTTGCGCTCCATCCCTCGTCGCCAAAAATATAATGTCGGCGGTTCCGACATACAGCGGTTCTGCAGGAATGATATAAAACGCACATGCTTGTTCTTTTATGTGTGTGGACTCGGGAGGCTCTAAAAGGCAGCCCTGATCCGCACTCTCACACACACATTTAGATTGGTTTAATTCACCCTCCCCTAATGGTAGTGTTTAGTGACCAGTTACGTCACTGGAACGCAACACTACAAGCTCCTTTCTCCTGTCTCTAGATAGGAACACTGGCAATACATGTTCAGTAATGCTAAACCACATGGCCTTCACAAATAAAATCCCTTTGGTTCAATTGACAGCAGCCATGTTTGGTACCCAGATTAATGTTTTGATCCTTTTTTAATGGTTTTTCATATGATGTATTGTTTACTTAGTTCTCTATTGTGCTTTGAATATTAACTTCTGGGGAGCTGAAAAAGATACAGCCCCAGCATCTTTATGTTGAGCATACGGTTTTGTGAAGAATGGACCATCCATATATCTGTGAAGTCATCTGTATAATTAGATACTGCCGACTAGATTCTACATAACTATCTCTAGGCAAAAAAACTGAAGCGATGTTTGAACACATTTCTCCACAGGTAGGAAGGAAATTGACAAATCCCTTCTCCTGGAGAAAAGACTAGGTAAACATTACATTTTTATTAATGTTTTATACAGTGATGTCACCCTTTCTCAACCACCATGCTGTAATATGCTACTAAAGGACACTGATGGATTCTTGTGGCAGGCATTTGTAATAAAATCCCATTTTAGTGCCTAAATGGAGTGGAAAACTGTAAGGGTTTTTTTAAACCGATTTTACTGTCATTTCCATGCAGAACGAACACAGCAGTACATGCCATGTATTTGTCATGAATCAATGTGCACTCTATGTACTATATTACATTTGCTCTTCATAATATGGCACATAATGTTTAGTGTATTCTTACTAGTGCCACGTGATGCTCCACATGTGCCATACTACTGGTAACAAACAGTACATCTCCACCCCACCCTCCATGCAGCCCTCTGTCCTCGTACACTCTAACAAGACCACAGCTCCCCCAGCAAAAAAGAACCTCCATCAGCATGCAGCCCTCATGTATGTAAGGTTAAGGGGCTTGGGCATCCTCCATTGCAGGACAATTTTAAACTGTTAAGAAAGTGTCAGAGAAATCTACTATGGGTTCTTTTAAGCAGTCAACCAGGTGGTCCCAAGTCCTGGCTTTATCTGGAGTGCACTGACCACCTCATCACCTCTCCGAACAGAAACTGTCCCACCAGTCCTGCACACATGAGTAGGATCTCCCTCCATTTCTCCAAGAGGGGCCCTCAAGGGGCCTTCCGATGGGCAGTGATTTCTTGTTTTGCCAGCAAGAAGCAACTTACTAATAGCCACTCTTCGCCTGCCCATACTCAACTTAGGTTGAGTCATAACAAGTCCAGTCCTCAGAAGAGCGATAGAGAGATATACATCGGTATGGTGGAGAAATAATAGAGTAGCCATGGAGAAGCCACCATTTTGGCAACTGCAATGTGGCCCACTACGGAAAGCAGGAGAGTTCTCCAAAATGCTACATTCGCTCTCAGTTTCTGACTGCTGCTCTGACTTTTTCCCTCCAACAGATCACAGGGATCGTGATACACTTGTACTCTGAGACATTTGATTATTGAAGCCTCCCAGGCGAGACCACGTAGATTTTGGGGGCGGAGGCACCGGAATTTCTGCTTGTTAATGCAGACGCCCAATATCATTCTCAATCACTTCAAGAGGGCGATGGCCCCTTTTGGGTCACTCTCCGTGTGCCTGAGAAAATGGATCATATTGTCCGAGTATAATGCTATTGTGTGCTGCCCTCCCCGAACTTCTAGGCCATTGTAAAAGGTGCCCACTCTTGTCGCATGTTACAGGGGTTTCACCACAACTACAAACAGCAGTGGGGAAAGTGGGCAGCCCTGCTTAATTCCTCTCCCCAGTGCAAAGGGGACCCAAAATTGTTCTACATGTCTTGGCCCGAGCTGTGGCTGCCGCATTAAGTAGTCTGGGCCATCAGATGAATCCTTGAACAAGTTCCATTTTAGACATCATCTGGTCGAGATAATCGCACCTCAGGCTATTAAAGGCTTTTTCAATGTCAATGGCTTTGACGGCCGCTCCCTCTACATTAGGAAGAGGAGGCTCCAGGAGAGACAGGAGTCCTCTAATGTTAATTGCTGTGTTCCGGCAAAGAATAAAGCCTATTTGATCAGGGTGGATCAGTTTTAGGAATGGACAACAGTAATCCTCTGTTCATTACCTAGTATCCTATTCAAGATTTGTAGTCCACGTTTAACACTGATAATGTACAATACATGTCACATCCTCCAATGGGCGCCCTGGTTTTAATCATGGAACCACTACTTCCTCATTTGTGGTGGGGTGGAGATGTCTCGCCTCCAACACTGCCATCTATAATTCTACTAGTATCGGAGCAAGCATCTCCAGATATGTTGCATAAATTCTACCAGAAAACCATCCACACCTGGAACTTTACCTCGGGCTATTGCCTTAATTTCCGCCCGGACTTTCTGTAGTGTAATAGGAACACCTATTTCAGAGGCCTCTGCCTCTGTTAAGTGTGGAATATCCCTTTCCTTCAATGAATTGCAACTGAGCAAGAGCGAACATCTATAGGGGGCACATTCAGGGATGTGTAGTACTCTTCGAATCTAGCATTAATGGCCTCCTGGTTGGACAGATGCTCAACCATCAGTGGCTTCTATTTCAGAATTAATGAGTTACGGGCATGAGATTTACCAGTAATGCAAGAAAGTTCCCCGCTTTATCGCGTTTGGGATATGCTCATGCCATATAAGCTCTTTAGTCAAAGCCTCATAGTTTCTCTCTAGCTCTATGGTTCGCAGTGCTTCTTCCTTTCTTTCAATTTCTTTCACCGGGTGCACCTGACTCCTAATGTTTCCTCTATGCATCTGTCCCTAATCACTGATTTGAAGGTCTTCCATTCCGTGAGCGGGGAGTTGATGGAGGTGCCTGTATCACCGCACACTACCGCGGAGACACTTTCTCGAGCCGCGGTCGGGCCGGTGGTCCGAGTTTCAGGACGCCGGCACCACCGCTACCCGTTGTTTTGTCTACCTGTTTTTGCGGTGCAACCCAGGAGGCACATTTTGTGCTCTGGGTCGCTCCACAGCCCCTGCCACCCTCCCTGAATTCACCTATGCTTACCTCCTTGTTTTTTTTCCCTTTTCATTCTTCCTTTTTCTTTTCTTTTCCTCCATCTTCATTTCTTCTTTTTTTTTTTTGGCGTCCATGTTGTCTTCCTCCTTGGTATTCTTCTTCCCAGCGTGTCTTTTTCCTTTTCCTTTTCTACTTGGTCTTTTTTCCTATTCTTTTCTATATGGTCTTTCCCAATCCAAGATGGTGTTGCACTTTCTTCCTGTTGTGTCACTTTCTGTTTTCTGGTGTATAAGCACTTCAGTTCTTTTCTTCCTTGTGTTGCAAGCACTTCCACTTGGTGGTGATCCTCGCTCCTGTTTTTTCTGTGTTTTCCACATTCCTATTTTTTTCCTGCAAGATTTATTCTATTTTTCATTGTTTCTTTTTCAGGAGTTCCTGTGATAGAGGTAATTTCCCAACTTTTTGGGGTTTTCCTCTGGGACTCCTTCTGCAGGGTACGGTCTGCCTTGGCGTCTTTTCCAGTCAGCAGCACTGTGGCTAATAGAAAGGGTTGTCCCTATCTTGGCCAGTCCAGAACCAGTAGAAGACCGGGTGTTCCTTCAAGTTCTTCAGCCAATGGTGGTAAGAGACATGCAGACCGTGACAGATTGCAACGCCCAAAAAAATCTAAAAGGGTCTTTGTCTATATTGTGGCTAAGCTGGACACTTGATCCAGATGTGTCCTGTCCATCCTTCCAGACCCTCGGGAAACGCCTGCTCCCACTCTCTGTGAGGAGGAAGGGGTCGGGAGGAGTAGATTTACCTTCAATATGTTCCTCCAGAGAGACTGTCTCTGCAATGTTTATTCTATCTGTTACTGTACAGTGTTCACAAAATCAAAAAGGGCAAGTTTTTGCCTTGTTGGATTGCGGAGCCAGCAGTATATATTTGGATGAGACCTGGGCCAAAGAAAGAGGAATCCCACGAGTTCCTAAAGAAACGCCGGAACAAGTTCACACCATTGATGGTTCTCCTTTAACCTCAGGTCCAGTAGTGGATTCCCCACCTACCCTCTGTCTGCGTTTTGGAAGGCACCAGGAACACATTACCTTTGATCTCATATCCTCTTCAAATCATGACATGATCTAAGGAATTCCCTCGTTAACTCAGCATAACCCTTATATCAATTGGGAGACAAGAACAATATTGTTATCATCACAGTTTTGCCAACAGAACTGATACTCCACAAACTCTTATTGGTCTCCAAAAGGTTTAAGTCTTTCTCCCAAAGATACCAACTGAGCAAGCAACATGATACAGGAAGTACCAAGTTGCTAACAAGAATAATATGATGTATAGAAAAATGTTTTTCACTGTTACAAGGTCTGTCCCTCGCATAGGTTAACATGGGGGCTACCTTTAAATCTGATTAAAGTGTAGATTCCATTTGGGAGCAGATGGACATGTGGAGTTTGAGGGCTCTGAGCTTACAACTTAAAAATACATCTTTTAGTAAAGTTGATTTTAAGATTGTGTGTTTGAAAATGCCACTTTTAGAAAGTGAGCATTTTCTTGCTTATACCATTTCTGTGAGTCTGCCTGTTTGTGGATTCCCTGTCTGGGTCAGTTTTACAGTTGGGCTGGTTGGACCTCATACTAGACAGTGACACAAAGGGAGCTGAGGTGTACCCTGCATATCCTGATGAGCTATCTGTGCTAGGAAGGTGGGGAGGAGTGGTCACTCACACCTGAAAGGGCTGTGCCTGCCCTCACACAATGCAGTCTCCAACCCTCTGGTGAGTGTCTGGGGCCTGGCCTGGGCAAAGCAGGATTTCACATTCAAGAGAGACTTTACTTTGAAGTAGGCCTATTTCAAAGGAGAAATTGGGTATAAGAAGGGCACCCAAAACCACAGACTTTAGAACACTTCTGGAAACCAAGGGGAACCTCTGCCTGGAGCTGAGCTGAAGAGCTGAGGAAGAAGATCTGCCCTGCCTGTGACTGTGCTCTGTGGAGCTATCCTGCAGTTGCTGCTTCTGCCAGAGTAAGAGGGCAAAGACTGGACTTTGTGTGCCTTCCGTCTTGTGAAGATCTCCAAGGGCTTGATTTAGAGCTTGCCTCCTGTTGTTTGAAGTCTCAGGGACAGCAAAGACTTCTGTCTGCCAGCACTTGGAGTCTCTGGAGAGACTCCTTCTCTGCACTGTGGTGCCCATCTAGTTCCTGTGGCCCTGAAAAGAGAAGCTGTCAGCCTAAAAGGAAGAAATCCACGCACAGAACGCCCTGCGGAAAAAAGATCAAAGCAACTCTGATCTGGGGCAGGGAAATCGGCACGCCACCGGCTACGCAGCTGAAAATTGACGCTCGCCTGTAACACGACCAAAGAATCGATGCACGGAGCTGGAGAAACAATGCGCAGCATCGCTGATGGAGGCTGGTGAAATCGCAACCCACGCTGCGTGGTTTTCGGATCATCGTGCGACTGGATTTCTGACAATAGTACCGCTGGGCATGTAAAAACAACGCAAGGCCTGCCCGGACCGGAGAGTGCTGACCGGATTGACGCATCACTCTCCTGCAGAGAGAAGAAACAACACCTCCGACCTGACAAAAGGAGAAACCACGCAAGGTCCCGCTCGTGAGTGGAATCGATGCATTGCAAGCCCTTTTGACGCACCCAAGGTACATTTTCATGCTAACAGTGTTAGTGTGTGTTTAAAACTACATAAAGACTCTTTTTGCTTTTTAATTGATAACTTGACTTGTGTGTTGTGGATTTTTGTCGTTTTGGTCTTGTTTTGTTTAGATAAATATTTCCTATTTTTTTAAACCTGTGTTGTGTCATTTTGTAGTGTTTTCATTAAGTTACTGTGTGTTTTGGTATAAATACTTTACACCTAGCACTCTGAAGTTAAGACTACTGCTCGTGCCAAGCTACCAAGGGAGTAAGCAGGGGTTAGCTGAGGGTGATTCTCTTTTACTCTGACTAGAGTTAGGGTCCTTGCTTCGACAGGGGGTAACCTGACTGCCAACCAAATACCCCATTTCTAACAATGAGAATCTACATATTGGTTTAATTGCCCCCTATTCATCTCCCACAGGGGCTCCTCTTTTCTTTGTTCCAAAGAAAACAAAAGATCTGCGTCCCAGTGTTGACTTCCATGGACTTAACAAGATAACCATTAAGGATTGTTATCCCTTACCCCTTATTAGGGATATTCTGGACACCGTCCAAGGTGCCAAGAGGTTTACAAAATTGGATTTGAGGGGTGCCTATCACCTCTTACGTGTAAAGGAAGGAGATGAATGAAAAACAGTGTTTCGACTCCATTCGGTCATTATGAATACTGCGTCATGCCTTTTGGTTTAACCAATGCATCCTCCATATTTCAATGATTCATGGATTCCGTGTTTTCTGACTTATTAAATCATAGTGTGGTGATTTATCTAGATGACATCCTAGTATATTCCTGTATACCTGAACAGCATGCAGAGCAGGTGCTTCAGGTTTTGGAAAGACTCCGATAGAATCAGTTATTCTGTAAACAAGAAAAATGTGAATTTAACAAGACAGTATCTTGGGTTCTACATCAACCAGACTGGAACAACTATGGATCCAGTTAAAGTATAAGCCATTTTGAATTGCCCTTTCCCTCGTCTGTCAAAGAAACCCAATTGCTTCCTAGGTCTCTCCAACCTTTATTGACAATTCATACAAGACTTTGCCCATCAAAAAAGTTTTATCACCCAGACCATCAAGGGAGAAAATCTGAAGAAGGGATTTGTCTTGACTGACAGTGCTTAAAGGGCTTTTCAAAATCTGAAAAAGGCCTTTACCCAAGCTCCTATATTACAACACCCGGATATTACTAAGAAGTTTATAATAGTTACTGACGCCTCTGAGAGAGCAATTAGTGCAGTCTTGCTTCAGAAACAAGAAGACAACGGTTTGGAACATCCTATTTTTTACTTATCCCATATACTTTCAGACGCTGAACGCAACTATTTGGTGTTAGAACGGACATTACTTGCTCTCAAGGCTACCTGTAAAGAATGGAGACATTTCCTAATGGGTACCAAAGAACCGTTTGAAGCAAGAACTGATCATCGTAATTTACAATGTCTCCGGAATTTCCAATGTCGAAACAGCCATCAAGCAAGATGGGCCTTCTTTCTTAGCCAATATGACTTCATTGTAACCTACATTCTGGGATCACAGAACTTAGTAGCTGATGCACTATCCCGTCGATATCCAGAAAGTACTAACACTTCCTCTCCAAATATCTTAAAATCCAGTTGAGTAATCGGGGTTTCTCAGTCTTTTCTTGACTGTGTTAAATCGCAATACCAGTATCTTCCACTAAGAAAATGGAAGAAATTGAGTCCTCAACCTCAAAAGGATCACGACTACTTCTATTATCAAGACACCCTCTTTTTGCCAACTAAGAAAGTACAAACCGAGGCGTTATTGATGTGCCATGATTCTCCCGTAGCTGGACATTGTGGAATTAAAAACACACAGGAGTTGCTTCTACGTTCCGTTGGTGGCCAACTCTTAAGAACGATGTTGAATCCTATGTAACATCATATCCTGTATGTGCCCAAACCAAGACACCTCGAACTAAGCCAGGAGGGTTATTGATGCCTCTGCCTGTTCCCTCTGCTCCTTGGCACACCCTTTTTACAGATTTCATCTGTTCATTACCGTCATCTTCAGGGAATCATGTCGTCATGGTAACTGTTGATTCTTTTACCAAAATGATGCGTTTCACAGCCTTAAAGAAATTACCTACAGCTCAACAAATGAGTCATATATTCCTGCAAGATATTTTTCGCCTACATGGCTTTCTACAGGTGATTATTTCAGAATGAGGACCCCAATATGTGTCACGTTTTTCGAAAGCTTTTTGTACTTTACTGCACATTGATGTCTCCCTTTCATCAGGACTTCATCCACAAACCAACGGTCAAACTGAACGCTTGAATCAGGAACTCCAACAATATTTACATTGTTCCTGTAATGGCACTCAAAGTAACTGGTCGGATTTCCTTTCTTTAGCTGAGTTTTCCTACAATAATACGGTGCATAGTGCAATGGGATCAACACCTTTTTACTGCACCTGTGGTTTCCATCCTAAGACTTTTTCCACTTTCCCTTGTGTGTTGCCTTCTGTTCTTGCGGTTACATCATTTGCATGATGACTCTGCCATATTCAAGACCTGATCCATTCTACACTTTCAGCTGCCAAAAGAACTATGAAAAGAAAGGCTGATCGCCAACGCTGGGTGGCACCATCTTATCAGCCAGGAGACCAAGTGTGGCTTTTGTCTAAATTTTCACCCTTTCGTTTTTCCTAAACCAAGTTCAAACCCTGTTTGTACGGTTCTTTTCGCCTACTGCAGTTATTGAATCCTGTTGCTGTTCAGCTATGTTTACCACAGACTTGGAAGGTTCATCCTGTTTTCATGTCTCACAGCTTAAACCTTTTGTTCCTGATCCATACCATGGGCGTTTCCAATGTCCCCCACCCCTTTCTGTGGATGGCCATCCTGAATATGAGATACAAGAGACCTGTGATTCCCCAATCTTGGGGAACAAACTCCAATTCCTGATCCACTGGGAAGGTTATCCCCTCAGTGACTGTTCATGGGAAGATGCTCCCTCAGTTCACGCACCTCATTTGGTTCGCACTTTTTTTCCCTCTTTTTCCTGACAAACCTGGGGCCTCGGGAAGGGGGCCTACTGTGTCGCCGCGCACTACCGCAGTGATTCTTTCTCGAGCTGCGGTTGGGCCAGCGGTCTGAGTTTCAACATGCTGGCACCGCAGTGGCCCGTTGTTTTGCCTACCTGTCTTCACGGTGCAACCCAGGAGGCACATTTTGTGCTCTGGGTCACGCCACAGCCCCTACCACCCTCCTTGAATTCACCTATAGATACCTTCTTGAGTTTTTCCTTTTTCTTTCCTCCTTTTTTTTCTTTTTTTCTTCATCTTTGTTTCTTCTTTTTTCTTGGTGTCCATGTTGCCTTTCTCCTTGGTATTCTTCTTCCCAGACTTTTTCCTTTTCCTTTTCTACATGGTCTTTTTTCCTATCCTTTTCTTTATGGCCTTTCCCAATCCAAGATGGTGTCGCACTTTCTTCCTGTTGTGTCACTTCCTGTTTTCTGGTACATAAGCACTTCAGTTCTTTTCATCCTTGTGTTGCAAACACTTCCACTTGATGGTGATCCTCACTTCTGTTTTTTCTGTGTTTTCCACGTTCCTGTTTTTTCCTGCAAGATTTATTCTATTTTTCATTGTTTCATTGTTTCTTTTTCAGGAGTTCCTGTGATAGAGGTTTTTCCCAACTTTTGGGGTTTTGCCTCTGGGACTAGTTCTGGAGGGTACGGTCTACCTTGGCGTCTTTTCCAGTCAGCAGCTCCATGGCTACTAGAAAGGGTCACCCCTATCTTGGCCAGTCCAGAACCAGTAGAAGACCGGGTATTCCTTCAAGTTCTTCAGCCAACGGTGGTAAGAGTAGAATTTACAAATGAGCTCACCGATGGAGTGGTGAAAAGCTAGGTCTTCCAGTGACTCTACCCGCAAACGCCAGTCCAGGATACCGGGGCCAGGTTCCTCCTGGTGTTCTATCATGCCATCCATGCCATCAACAAAATAACATTTTCACAATTATGTTCTGCTCCTAGGACCCTTATCATCTCTAATTATTCAAAATATACATCATTTGGGCAAGTTCAATACAAAATATCAGTCCACACATGAATGTAGAGAAGCCAGATACAACTAAACCAGAGCAGGGTGTCCCCAGTTTCCCATAATCTCAGGGGGTTCACATGCATTCTGTAGGTACTTGCCAAATACATGACATCCCATCCATCTGTAGTATGGTGTAGTATGGTGTAAGTCCAATTGTTTTCATCTGATGTGCCAGGGGTTATCACCGGGGGCGAGTCACCAGATTCAAAGGAACGAGAACGATGCACTCTCCAATTTTGTTTCTCTCTCAGTAGCATTATCTAGTTCAAAGGGAGGGTCCGTGCTCATGCCACTAAGAGCTGCCACTATTTCTACCACTTTCTGGCCTTCTTGCAAAGCCTGGGTGCAGGATGGTGCTGCATCAGCGCTCCAGCTTGTAGTTTTCTGTGGGAACTTCATGGATTTCTTCTGGGGGTGCCCGGTTGCCCTGCCACCTCTTGAGGGACTGCCTCTATCCAGACCCAGATTTGCAGAGGGGATGTGAAAAAGAGTACATCATTGTTATGAGTGACTCTGAGTCTAGGAGGGAAGAGCATTGCATACTGGATTCCCATGGTTCTCAGTCTCTTTTTAGGATCCATAAAGGAAGCCCTTAGTTTCTGAACTTCTTTTATAAAGTCTGGAAAGATCAGTACACATGGTTGTCTACCAATATATCTCCTGGTAACCTTGCCTGAGCCTGGATTTGATCACGGTCCTTAAAATGCACAGCTTAGCAATTTCTGGTCAAGGGGGAGCTCCTGGTAGGGAAGTCTAGAAGGCACTTGGTGTGTGCTTTCAAGCACATAGTATTGTTCATTCCTTCTGCTGCCACATTGTCACAGCGCCACAGTAATTTCAGCACTTGAATTCACTCCGGCAATCCAATAATCCATATGTTGCTCCTCCTGGACCTATTTTCTGTATCTCCCCCCTTTAGCGTCTTCACCTTGGCCTTCATGGTAGATGTTAGAAGTGGGGTCTTTAGTTGACAGTCAGGTTACCCCCTGTTCAAGCAAGGACCCTCACTCTAGTCATGATAAAAGAGAATCACTCTCAGCTAACCCCTGCTTACCCCCTTGGTAGCTTGGCAGAGCAGTAGTCTTAACTTCAGAGTGCTAGGTGTAAAGAATTTGTACCAGAACACACAGTAACTTAATGAAAACACTACAAAATGACACAACACCAATTTAGAAAAATAGGAAATATTTATCTAAACAAAACAAGACCAAAATGTCAAAAATCCACAATACACAGGTCAAGTTATCAATAAAAAATAAAAAAGAGTCTTTAAGTAGTTTCAAACACACACTAACGCTGTTAGCGTGAAACAGTACCTTGGGTGCGTCAAAAATAACCCAGCACAGGTGAATGCACGTCAAAATGGCTTGCGAAGCGTTTATTCCACTCACGAGCGGGATCTTGCGTCATTTCTCCTTTCACCGGGTCAGGGTGCGTCGTTTCTTCTCTCTGCAGGAGAGCGATGCGTCGATCTGGTCAGCACTCTCGGGTCCGGGCAGGCCTTGCGTTGCTTTTTCCACCCCCAGCAGAACTTGAGTTGGAAATCCAGCCGCACGATTATCCGAAAACCCCGCAGGTGGTAATCTCACAGTCTCAGTCAGCGATGCTGCGCGTTGTTTCTCCTGCTCCGTGTGTCGATTCTTCGGTCGCGTTTCCTGCAAGAGTAGATTCTCAGCTGCAGATCGGAGTTGTGTCGATCTTTTCCCGGCACGGCGCTCTGTGCGTAGATTTCCTTGTCTTTAGGCTGCCAGCTTCTCCTTTTAGGGTCCCAGGAACTGGATGGGCACCACAGGGCAGAGTAGGAGTCTCTCCAGAGACTCCAGGTCCTGGCAGAGAGAAGGCTTTGCTGTCCCTGGGACTTCAAACAACAGGAGGCAAGCTCTAAATCAAGCCCTTGGAGATTTCTTCTCAAGATGTAAGGCACACAAAGTCTAGTCTTTGCCCTCTTACTCTGGCAGAAGCAGCAACTGCAGGATAGCTCCACAGAGCACAGTCACAGGCAGGGCAGCTCTTCTTCCTCAGCTCTCCAGCTCTTCTCCAGGAAGAGGTTTCTCTTGTTTCCAGAAGTGTTTCTCAAGTCTGTGGTTTTGGCTGCCCTTCTTATACCCAATATCTCCTTTGAAATAGTCCTACTTCAAAGTAAAGTCTCTTTTGAATGTGAAATCCTGCCTTGCCCAGCCCAGGCCCCAGACACTCACCAGGGGGTTGGACACTGCATTGTGTGAGGGCAGGCACAGCCCCTTCAGGTGTGAGTGACCACTCCTCCCCTCCCTCCTAGCACAGATGGCTCATCAGGATATGCAGGCTACACCCCAGCTCCCTTTGTGTCACTGTATAGTGTGAGGTGCAACCAGCCCAACTGTCAAACAGACCCAGACAGGGAATCCACAAACAGGCAGAGTCACAGAAATGGTATGAGCAAAAAAATGCTCACTTTCTAAAAGTGGCATTTTCAAACACACAATCTCAAAATCAACTTTACTAAAAGATGTATTTTTAAATTGTGAGCTCAGAGACCCCAAACTCCACATGTCTATCCACTCCCAAAGGGAATCTACACTTTAATCAGATTTAAAGGTAGCCCCCTTGTTAACCTATGAGAGGGACAGGCCTTGCAACAGTGAAAAACGAATTTAGCAATAGTTCACTGTCAGGACATATAAAACACATTACTATGGGGGTCATTCTAAGTCTGGCGGGTGGCGGAGGCCGCCCGGCAGACTTCCCCATTCCAAAATACCGCTCCGCGGTTGCAAGACCGCTGAGGGTATTTTGGCTTTTGCACTGGGCTGGCGGGCGACCGCCAAAAGGCCGCCCGCCAGCCCAGTGCAAAAACCCTTCCCACTAGGACGCCGGCTCAGAATTGAGCCGGCGGAGTGGGAAGGTGCGACGGGTGCAGAGGCACCCGTCGCTTATTTCAGTGTCTGCAATGCAGACACTGAAATACAAAGTGGGGCCCTCTTACGGGGGCCCCTGCAGTGCCCATGCCATTGGCATGGGCACTGCAGGGGCCCCCAGGGGCCCCATGACAACCCATACCGCCATCCTGTTCCCGGCGGGAGAACCGCCAGGAACAGGATGGTGGTATGGGCTGTCAGAATCCCCCATAGCGGCGCAGCAAGCTGCGCCGCCATGGGGGATTCCCAGGGCAGCAGAAAACCGGCGGGAGACCGCCGGTTTTCCTCTTCTGACCGCGGCTGAACCGCCGCGGTCAGAATGCCCTGCGGGGCACCGCCAGCCTGTTGGCGGTGCTCCCGCCGACCCTGGCCCCGGCGGTAAGGAACCGCCGGGGTCAGAATCACCCCCTATATGTCCTACCTTAACCATACAGTGCACGCTGCCCTTGGGGCTGCCTAGGGCCTACCTTAGGGGTGTCTGACATGTAAGAAAAGGGAAGGTTTAGGTCTGGCAAGTGGGTGCACTTGCCAAGTCGAATTTACAGTTAAAACTGCACACAGAGACACTGCAGTGGCAGGTCTGTGACATGATTACAGAGCTACTAATGTGGGTGGCACAATCAGTGCTGCAGGCCCACTAGTAGCCTTTGATTTACAGCCTCTAGTGCACTTTACTAGGGAATTACTAATATATCAAATATGCCAATCATGGATAAGCCAATTACATACACATGTTGTAAAGGAGCACTAGCACTTTAGCACTGGTTAGCAGTGGTAAAGTGCCCAGAGTAACAAAAACAGCAAAATCAGAGTCCAGCACACATCAACAACCTGGGGAACAGAGGCAAAAAGTTAAGGGAGACCACGCCAGGGATGAAAAGTCTAACAGTAGACATGCATTCCCGCAGTTGCGAAAGGTCAAGGGACATGTCTTAAAGGATCAGTTCCATAGATGTGACACTGTCCGTTAGCCACCGGTGATCAACCCCCAATAAACCTAGGTCAGTCACCATTGTGTCTCTTTTAAGTTCTAGTACTTCCCAGGATGCAGTGATAGCTTATAAAATGGTATCCAGGGTCGCCCCATGTTGATGCCCAGAATGGCCATCTGGGACTGGAGTCCCCTCTTGCCTGCCCGCTGTGTGGGAATCATATAGAGCCCCCGCCTCTGCAGTTTCTTTCTTCAGAGCCGATTTACCCATGATGAAGAGGAGTAGTGGGATGGCGAGGCCTCAGATCAGGGCCAGATAGCTCCCAACTGGTACATAGCACTGGACAGGGTCTCACAAGTACTGTGGTTGACTCTTCACAGCCTCTATCCCCCAGGTGTGGCCAAAAAGCACTACGCCTGGAGCTGAGTGCCACTTCAATTGTGCAGTTTTGCTCATGGATGGGAACTAGAGCAGTTTTGTCAGGCTCTGGTTTGTAAAGCAGTGGTGGTATGCAGACTTTGTGCCGATTACACGCCCCCCTCTGTAACAAAACAGGCTGGTGCACCAAATAGCTCTATCTCCAGGCGCAAGCAGGTTTTACTTGTATCCATAAGCCTCTTCCTCCTTCAACACTTGGTCTGACAGAGGTCCCCCTGCACTCACCAGTCGAAGGTCCTACCAGGTACAACTGCATAAGCAACAGTATGAAGGCCAGAAGGGGGCACCAAGCAAGAAAGAGCCCCTTCATCATCTGGTACTATGGCCTTCCTGTGGGTCAGGTAACTCTCAGCAGGGTGGGAGGACTAATTGGCCCAATTCTCACAAGGGGAAAGAAGATACACAAAAGGGGGGAGAGGGTGCCGCTATTGCCTCCCCATCGTGCATGTCTCCCAGGTCTCCAACATCACTGATGGACCACAGTCGCCCGTCTGCGGCTCGGTGCAATGTTGTGCAGCTTGCCACCTACATCTGCTGTTGTTGCACATGCCAACTATCCAAGTTCCGGTCACGTGCCTCTGCACAATGTGCTGCTTTCTTGTGCCGTTCTGCAGCACAGGATCAGGAGCTGCAGAGTTCCGTCTTGTCAGTTGCTGCTATCTTGGGTGCTGTGCCTCAGGGCATAGTCACAGGCCCTGAACGGTGATCTGTGGTCTGGGGGGGCTTAATTGATGCCAATTTGCCCCAGCTGCAACACATTCAACTAAGGGATCTCACAGCAGTTCAAGGGTGCTCCACTGTAGAACCGGGCACAGGATTCTGGCAGATGGTGGAGTTCAGCCAGGATCTCCTTTGCTCGTGTGCTACTCCATTGGCATCAGGCTGCTGTGTACAATCAGTCACTTATCAGCTGTCACTACTAACAAGACACAGTCTACTAGTATGACTATTCAGGTGATCATTCCTCGATCCACATACTCACTCATTTCCTTCCCCATCTTTCAGACTGTCCCTTCTTCCACCCTGTCTCTTAAAATGCTCTTGCACACATCATTCACTCATGCACTCATCAATGACTCTATGCAACCATTCATGCACTCATTCACTCATCCTTTCAACCACCCGTCAATCCATGTGCTCAATCACATGTTTATCAATGCACTCACTCATCTATCAATTTATCTGCATTCACCATAGAAACCTCAAAATTATTGTCCTTGCCAATGCTTCTTTTTTAAATGGGGTTTCCACCCCAGTGGTTGATCACACTCGAAACATGTTTTTTTTCTTGTTTGGTTCATAGGAGGGAGCATGATCAGGAAAAGGCTTGTAGCTTTAAATCCTCATACTCCCTTGAACAACTAAAAACGTTTTATTTTCCTAACCAATAACAATCTAAAACATCTGGAAATATAATACATTAATAGGTTTGTTGTATCACATTCTAATTAATTTTGAATCAAGTTTTCCTTTTCATTGTGTGGAAGATGGAGAAACTTGGCACATAACTGTTTGATCATTCTTAATAGAATCAGATATTTCTGGCACAATGAAGCACATATTGTTAATATAGATCAGTTCAAGTGCTGCTATCGGGACCGATATGCCACTTTCTTGTAAATATGGCCCAAAATATTTAGCAGTGGCCTTTTCAGAAAAACTTAAAAGTCAGAAGTCAAAAGATACATGAGCCAAAACACTTAATTGATCTGTTTACAAAATGCCCTAAAATAAAAGCTGAGGGAAAATTATAAAACTTGTTTTTGCGCAATTGCGTGAAATTCTGATTAAATTAGGTGAAATTACACATAGTTACGAGAAATGTGAAGCCATAATTGAGTGCTAGATAGTGACAAATGATTCCCCCCTTTAGATTTTGATAGTAGGGCACATTTCACACTAAAATAGTGTGAAAAACACAAGTGGAGTGAAAAACAGCCATTCACATTCAGTTCATTTGCATTGTTCTTGTGCTACAATTTTGCCGCAAACATCAACATAACTACGAGTCAGCGTAATGGTGTAATTTCGTAAATTTATCATAACAAGCCTAAAGCAAAACTCATAAAATTCTTCAAATTCATTCAGCATAATTTAAATTTTGCCTGAATCTAACCCCTTGAAGTCAAGCAAGAAACCACCATACGCACGATGCAGGTATCACCAGCAAGGCTTCTCTAACTCTTTACTTCAATAACCCAGCCATAGAACAAGAGATACAAGGAAGGTAGAGGGCAGACAAGAAATATAGCGAAGACAATAGAGAGAGCACGAAGACCTATTAGGGAGATTAGATGCATGGAAGAGAAGTGATATGCAAAGAAGAGATTAGGAAAGGTAGGGAGCGAAGGAGTATGTAAGTGTTGTTGGAGATGTGGGACGAAGTGAGCAAATAAGGAGTGGGGACAAAAGACATGGAACAGAGTGACATAATGGGAAAGAGGCAGAGGAGGGTGCGAGGTAGACAAGGAAGGGTAGAAGAATAGAGGAGACAATGAAGGAAGTGATTAGACAACAAAGGAAAAAGAGACATTCAATAGCCGGAGAACAAGAAAGAGATTGGAGAGACAGAGATTAAAAGGAGATGGCAGTAATAGAGGAGAAAAGGGCGAAATAGAGGAGATGAGAAATGACTAGAGAAGATATCAAAGGCAAAAACAAGAACAGGAGCGATTGGCAAGAAATGAAGAGAGGAGAGGTGAAAAGAAGGCAATAGACAAGATGAGATTGATGAGACATGGAAATATGAGAAGGAACTTGTACAGAAGAAAGACGGCCACAAAAGGAGAATGGAGACAAGGTATGAAAAGAGCAAGCAATATAGGTTGAGGGAAGACAAGAGACAAGAAAGCCATAAAGAAGTCTAGGTAGTAGATGGAAGGTAATAAACATGGAAAGGAGAGAGGGTATCAGGAGGAAATGCATGCAATAAACTTGTAAACTGAAGGGTTATTTGTTTATTGGTTTTCTATATTGCAATATATGCTAACAAAAGACATTCACTATGCTGTTGCTTAAACATAACAAAATGTTATATTATACATCAAACATATATAATACATATAAAACATGTGTTTTATCATATTTCTATGATTTTATTATCAAGTCTGTTTTATTTTAATTTTTATTTGAGCATTCTGAAGCAACAAATGCCACAATACTGCTTCCTGCAAAAAAAAACGAGGCCAACTTGTACTCCCCCAACCCACGGATCAAGTACCTTCTTATATAAATTTGTAATATTGACCTACTTGAAATTAGCTCCTTGTTAGAAATGGGTCTTTGGTTGGCAGTCAGGTTACCCCCTGTCCAAGCAAGGACCCTCACTCTAGTCAGGGTAAGTCACACACAATCCAAATTATCCTGTGCCCACCCTCTGGTAGCTTGGCACCGAGCAGTCAGGCTTAACTTAGAAGGCAATATGTAAAGTATTTGTGCAATAAATCATGCAATAACACAGTATAGCACCACAAAAATACACCACACAGTGTTTAGAAATGTATAATATGTATCTGATTAGATGCAGGTAAAAACTATTAAAATGCAGTAAGTATATGTTGAGATATCACTGTAAAAGTGATATAAAGGGGGTCATTCTGACTCTGGCGGTCGGTGATAAAGCGGCGACTAACCCGCCAACAGGCTGGCGGTCCAAAAAATGGAATTCTGACCCTGGTGGGAACCGCCAACAGAGCCCGCCACTTTAACACTCCGACCGCCACGGCGGGACACACAAACAGCGCGGCGGTCACCACCAACAGGCAGGCGGCAGACAATGTACCGCCCACCCTATCACAACTCACCAACCCGCCACCTTTTCCGGGGCGGGAGCCCCGCCGATAAAAACACGGCGGAAACAGACTACGAACGGGAAAACGCTCACCTCTATACACTCCACGAGGACGGAGGACAGCATGGAGCCCGAATTGAACATCCTACCTGCTCTCGTCTACCTGCTCATCTACCACGAGTACGAACTCCGGCGCAGACGACAACGGTGAGTACCGCACCTACGACACAGGGGAGGGGGGGAGGAGGAAGGGTTACGGGCACACACATACGCATTACACCCACCCCCCAACTATCTACACACCAATGCAGAGCACCAAGTCAAAGTGACCCCACCGAAACCCCCCGGAATAACGAAAAGATATAATTAAAGTGAGAAACTAAATTTATGTAAAAAATAGGTTCATTGAAGTCATGGTAAAATAGGAAAATGAAACAAAAAAATCCAAGTGTAAACATTGCGTAACCGATAAATAGAAGCAATAAGTCCAGCACAGTCACTGAAATTGCAAATGTCCGTGGGCCAAAGTGTATCAACACATGGGCAAAGCCCACACAGGAGACCTGAGTCCGTTGGAGAGAACACTGCAGGGGCATCAGATGATAAAACTACAGGCACCTCAGGGGGAAGGGAAGGGGGGGCACCACAGCCACATGAGTCCACGACGCCAGATCCAAGAAGGGGCCACCATGCCCACTGTTCAATCCTGGGGAGTGCAAAGCCTCAGTCTCTCAAGTCTCTACAGTGGGTGGCTTGCCCACTGTCATATCCTGGGGAGTGCAAAGCCACAGTCTCTCAAGTCTCACAAGTGGGTGGCTTGCCCACTGTCATATCCTGGGGAGTGCAAAGCCACAGTCTCTCAAGTCTCTACAGTGGGTGGCTTGCCCACTGTCATATCCTGGGGAGTGCAAAGCCACAGTCCATCAAGTGGATAACAGTCTCCACAGGCAATGGAGGAGGCAGGGTGGCCCGAGTGCAGCGTGAACATTAGCACTGTCATTGGGCCAGCGGTGCTTGAGACGGCGGGGCCCAGCGGAGCGGTGCTTGAGACGGCGGGGCCCAGCGGAGCGGTGCTTGACAGGAAGGGGCCCAGCGGAGCGGTGCTTGAGATGAAGGGCCCAGCGGAGCGGTGCTTGAGACGGCGGGGCCCAGCGGAGCGGTGCTTGAGATGAAGGGCCCAGCGGAGCGGTGCTTGACAGGGAGGGGCCCAGCGGAGCGGTGCTTGACAGGAAGGGCCCAGCGGAGCGGTGCTTGAGACGGCGGGGCCCAGCGGAGCGGTGCTTGAGATGAAGGGCCCAGTGGAGCGGTGCTTGACAGGAAGGGGCCCAGCGGAGCGGTGCTTGACAGGAAGGGCCCAGCGGAGCGGTGCTTGAGACGGCGGGGCCCAGCGGAGCGGTGCTTGAGACGGCGGGGCCCAGCGGAGCGGTGCTTGACAGGAAGGGGCCCAGCGGAGCGGTGCTTGAGATGAAGGGCCCAGCGGAGCGGTGCTTGAGATGAAGGGCCCAGCGGAGCAGTGCTTGACAGGAAGGGCCCTGTGGAGCGGTGCTTGAGACGGTGGGGCCCAGCGGAGCAGTGCTTGACAGGAAGGGCCCAGCGGAGCGGTGCTTGAGACGGCGGGGCCCAGCGGAGCGGTGCTTGAGATGAAGGGCCCAGCGGAGCGGTGCTTGAGACGGCGGGGCCCAGCGGAGAGGTGCTTGACAGGAAGGGGCCCAGCGGAGCGGTGCTTGACAGGAAGGGCCCAGCGGAGCGGTGCTTGAGACGGCGGGGCCCAGCGGAGCGGTGCTTGAGACAGCGGGGCCCAGCGGAGCGGTGCTTGACAGGAAGGGGCCCAGCGGAGCGGTGCTTGAGATGAAGGGCCCAGCGAAGCGGTGCTTGAGACGGCAGGGCCCAGCAGAGCGGTGCTTGAGACGGCAGGGCCCAGCGGAGCGGTGCTTGAGATGGCGGGGCCCAGCGGAGCGGTGCTTGAGATGAAGGGCCCCTGTTCAGCGGTGCTCCTCCCGGCGGTGCCCTGTTCAGCGGTGCCTTTCTGCACGGCGGGGCCCTGTTCAGCGGTGCCTTTCTGCACGGCGGGGCCCTGTTCAGCGGTGCCTTTCTGCACGGCGGGGCCCTGTTCAGCGGTGCCTTTCTGCACGGCGGGGCCCTGTTCAGCGGTGCCTTTCTGGACGGCGGGCCCTGTTCAGCGGTGCCTGTCTGCACGGCGGGGCCCTGTTCAGCGGTGCCTTTCTGCACGGCGGGGCCCTGTTCAGCGGTGCCTTTCTGGACGGCGGGGCCCTGTTCAGCGGTGCCTTTCTGCACGGCGGGGCCCTGTTCAGCGGTGCTTGTTCTGTAAGTCAAGGGAGTCAGACCTGGCCACGACTCCCTGCTCAGTCGCCCTCCGACCGTGCAGTTGCTGGACCCTTCGGTGACGGTGTGCTGGGCCCTTGGGTGTCCTCCCTCACAACCGGGATGGGGCTTGTGGGGCCCTCCTGGTCCGCGCTCCTGCTGGCTGACTTCTCCGCCCTGCTGCCCTTGCCCTCCTTCGATGTGGCTCTCTGGCCCTTGCCTCCCCTGGATGTTGTGGCAGGTGAAGTGGCAGAACTTTGGTCCTTGGGGGCAGCCGTGTCAGTCGTCCTGCGGCGGCCCCTTACTTTACGGGTCCTCTTTCCAGGGTGGGGGGCTGGCTGTCCCCTTGCTGCTGACCGATGTATCACTGCTGGCAAAGGGGGGACTCCAAAAGCCATGCACTACGGTGACCCTTGAAGCCGGGCTGGTGGTGGCTGAGGCGCTCTTGGGACTCTTAGCAGATGGAGGGAGGGGTCAGGTGAGGGAAAGAGGTCAAGAGTGGAGAGGTAAACTTTTTTAGGACCAGGGTAAAGGGTAGGTGTAGTGGTTATTGGAGTGGAGGAAGAGGAGGTGGTTGTAGGAGAGTCAGTGTGCTGTCCTTGGTTGAAGGTGCATGGGCTGGAGGCTGTCGTGAGGTGGTTGGCTGTTGGGTGGGTGGCTGCCTGCGTTTGTGTGTCTTGGAAGAGGGGGTGACAGACACAGTGGGAGAGGACACAGGGGACGTGTAAATGGCAGTGGGGGTGGTGACTGCACGTGTGCGGACTGTACTGGAGGGTGTGCTGGTGATGGAAGTACTGGCTGTTGGTGGTGTGCATGCAGGTGTGAGTAGAGACGTCACAGGGAGGGAGGTGGGAGACGAGGAGGTGGGGGACACAGAGGTGGTAGTGGCTGTTGGCATGTCTGCATCTGGGTGTTGCTTGGGTGAATGTCTGTGTGATCTGTGGTGCTTATGTCTGGATGAGCTGCCCTTGGGTGTTGAGGTGTGTGCAGGCTGGTCTGATGGTGTGGGTGGGATAGGCAGAGGAACAGGAGACAGAGACAGGCTGGAGGCAGTTAGTAGAGGGAGGCTGGAAACAGGGACAATGGCTGCCGTCAGTGCTGAGGCCAGAGCATTGAACGATCGTTGATGGGCAGCCTGACCCGAATGAATGCCCTCCAGGTATGCATTGCTACGATGCACCTCCCTCTCTACCCCCTGGATGGCATTCAAAAGGGTAGACTGCCCAACAATGATGGTCTGTAGGAGGTCAATGACCTCCTCACTGAGGGCAGCAGGGGTAACAGGGGCAGGGCCTGAGGTGCCTGGGGCGAAGGAGACGCCCGCCTTCTTGGGCGAGCGCGCACGGAGCGAAGGCTGAGGGGCTGCTGGGAGGGCGGAGCTGGTGCGCAGGGTGGCGGCTGTACCTGTAGAGGCGGGGGCACGGATGTTGCCGCCACCGCTAGGGAGCTCCCATCCGAGGACGTGTCGGTGTCGCTGGTGTCACCACGGCTCCCCGTTGTGAAGCTCCCCTCGCCCTCCGTATCACTGGTGGCCTCGGTGTCTGTGCCATGGCCCACCGGGGCCTTGTAAGTTGCAGCTCCCTCGTGCTCCGGTGCCAATTCTCCTCCGCCTGATGATGCTAATGCACACATGCACAAGAAGATAAAGAAAAAGGGTGGGGGGAGACATAAAAACAGGTTGAGTGCATGCATTGTCAACACCGTTGGCGGAGAGGACAGACACAGGCACCTCATGCACTAAGCCGCGCAATCGGGGTACACTACTCAGTACTTGTGACTAGGCCAACAGGTCTAGGGACAACAAACGCGCACATGGGTGATGCAGGGCCATGGATAGCTGTACTTGTCACCCTACAGAGGTGGGGGGTGGGGGCACAGGGACATGGCTAAAGGAGAGGACTACACTACAGAAAGCGCCCTGGCCTAATGTCACCCACAGCCCTCTTCCCCCACCCAGGCACCTCCACTGCGCGTAAAGATAGCTGAATGTGCTGGTACTCACCCCCTTGTGTCTGCTGTGATGTCCTCACGCGCCCATCCAAATCGGGGTAGGCCACCGCCAGGATCCGGGACATCAGGGGGGTCAGGGTACGACTGGCACCCCTCCTAGGTTGGGAGGCCATCCCCAGCAGTGACTCGGCGGTCTTCCTGGTCCCGCGGCGGATGTCCTCCCACCTCTTGCGGCAGTGGGTGCCCCGTCTGTTGTGGACCCCCAGGTTCCGGACTTCCTTTGCGATGGCACGCCAAATGTCGACTTTCTGATGGGCGCTGACCTATTTGACATGTACAGGGTGGAAATTGAAATATCATCAATTTTCCGCATGATAGATGCGATTGGCCCCCCCTCCCCAACCTTGCCATGTGGCACATGCTCTCATCTGTCGTGCCTTGCACTCGTCATTGTCTCCCCACCCCACCATCTTACATCCACCATACACAACCCAGGCATAGCCCATTCAACGTGCACACAGTGTACTTACCTGTTGGTCTGGAGGACCGTAGAGTCGCGCATACTGGGGCAGGACCCCATCCACAAGTTTCTCCAACTCTTTTGTAGTGAAGGCAGGGGCCCTTTCCCCAGTCGCAGCAGCCATTTTATCTCCCAGACCGAGGTCACAGCAGCACTTGCAGTATAGGTCCTCTCCTGTGGATGATCAGGTCTCGAGTGATTAACCAGATAGAAAATGGCGGTCACGCCCGTGGCTGTGCGTACCGCCGCGGTGCATTCCGCGACCGCCGGCGCAGCTAGTCATTGGCTTGTGAAACCCATAGGGTTCGATGTTAACCAATGCGGCTTTGCGCCGCGGTCTTCGACCGCCTACCGCCACGGTGTGTCACGCCAGCGCATTGACCTCACATCCCACTGTCACACTTCTCAGGTCAGGCAGCCGCCATTTCAAGGGCCCACATGGCCTGATTTCTACTGCGTCACACAGGCCTAGGCCTTGCATTGCCACTCATACAAGCCATTCAATGCATTGAGAATCGTGTACTGTGCAAGCTGTAGTTACGTACCTGTGGGTTGCTTGACTCTGTGCTCCATGTTGTCCTTCCTAGGCACCGGCCGCTGGGACTTGCGAGGAGAAGGATGAATCCTCCCGTGTACCGACCGCTGGTGGACCTGTCGACAATGGAGGAACGTCATATAATACTTCGATACCGACTGGACCGAGCCACTATACATGAACTGTGTGCCCAGCTGGAGCCAGCACTGATGTCCCCCATCCGCCAACCCACAGGAATTCCCCCTGTGGTGCAGGTTCTGTCAGTCCTCCATTTTTTGGCAAGTGGGTCTTTTCAGACAACAGTGGCCATGTCATCAGGGATGTCTCAACCCATGTTTTCTAAGATTTTGTCCAGAGTGTTGTCTGCCCTGACGAAATACATGCGGAGCTACATTATTTTCCCTGAGGAGGGTGATTTGGCCACTGTGAAGGGTGACTTCTATGCCCTTGGACATATCCCCAACATCATTGGTTCCATTGATGGGACCCATGTGGCCTTAGTACCCCCAAAAGACGATGAGCAGGTGTACAGAAACAGGAAAAGTTACCATTCGATGAATGTCCAGGTGGTCTGTTTGGCTGACCAGTACATCTCCCATGTAAATGCCAAGTTCCCTGGGTCAGTGCATGACGCGTATGTTATGCGAAATAGCAGCATCCCTTATGTGATGGAACAGCTACAGAGACACCGTGTGTGGCTAATCGGTGACTCTGGTTACCCCAACCTGCCGTGGCTACTGACCCCAGTGAGGAATCCCCGGACCAGGGCAGAGGAACGGTACAATGAGGCCCATGGGCGATCTAGGAGGATCATAGAAAGGACCTTCGCCTCCTGAAGGCCAGGTTTAGGTGCCTGCATATGACAGGGGGATCCCTAATGTACTCACCCAAGAAGGTGTGCCAGATCATCGTGGCCTGCTGTATGCTTCACAATCTTGCATTGCGACGCCAGGTGCCTTTTCTGCAGGAGGATGGTCCAGATGGTGGTGTTGTTGCAGCTGTGGAGCCTGTGGAGAGTGAAGAGGAGGAAGACGACGGGGACGACACGGACAACAGGGACACAGTCATACAACAGTATTTTCAGTAGCACCCAGGTAAGAATCCCCCACGCCATTTTACATTTACTTCTGGCCTCCTGCATCTCTACTTTCTGTGTTTCCCCCAGTTCCTTTCAACTGAATTGTGACTTTCCCTTGCCTTTTCAGAGCTGTATGACCCACTGCGTGACTTCTGGTTTGTTCGCCCATGGAGTAAAGCACATTGACATTGGTATGTTGTCATCACAATGTAACTGAACAATTTTGAACCGTTAAGTGTAATACATTTGTTAAGAATACAAGCAGACTCCTGAGTGTTTTAAGTGCAATTAGTGATTTATTTAAAGTGCTACATATAGGTCCATGATCGTAAAACGGTGATGGGTGGGGGTGGAGTGATGTCCATGGCAGATTCCAGTTCTCGGTCGCACAGGTGCATTGTCCATATGCCTGTGGAAGGATGGAGCAAGGGCAGTTCAAGGTTGGACAGGGTGACGATGTGGGACAGTGGAATGACATCCGGGGGGATCTTAGGCTGGCGGGGGTCTTGGCATCCTACTCTGTCTCCCTTCGAGATCTCAGGTTCCTCTTGCGGGGTGGTTGATCTTCAGCAGGAGGTGGGGTTCTGGTGGCCCTTCGTTGTGTGGGGGCCTCCTGTCCACTTGCGCCGGCGGAGGTGGTAGGCTGTTCCTGGTCCGGGCTGGTGACAGGGGCCCTTTGGGGAGCCACATGGTCCCGCAATGTGGTGACTATTAGGTTCAGGGCCAGGACGATGTTCCTGAGCTCCTCTCTGTACCCCATGTACCTTTCCTCCTGCTGTGCCTGGATCTCCTGGAACCTGGCCAGTACCGTCGCCATCGTCTCCTGGGAGCGGTGGTATGCTCCCATGATGGTGGTGAGGGCCTCTTGGAGAGTCGGTTCCCTGGGCCTGTCCTCCCCCCCTGTCGCACTGCAGCCCTCCCAGTTGCCCTGTTTCCCCGGGCCTCTGTCCCCTGGACGGTGTGCCCACTACCACTGCCCCCAGGTCCCTGTTGTTGTTGGGGTGTTGGGTCAGCCTGGGTGCCCTGTAGTGGCGGACACACCGCTGATTGACCTGTCCTGGAGACAGAGGCATGGGCCCGCTGGGTGGGAGCTGTGCTGATATTCCCAGAGGGGGTTAGGTCTGCTGTGGCCTGTGTCTGTGTGTGGGGAACCGACTGTCCAGAGGTCGCCGATGGTCCGGGCTGGTCGTCAGGTTCTAGGTCGACAGAGCTCCTGTCCTCACTGGGGGCCTGTTCTGGGGGTGGGATGGACATATCTGGACCGTCCTGGCCGGTGTGTTGGCGTTCGGGCCCTGCAGGGGTGAAAGAGTATGGTTATTGCTTCTGTGTGTTCCATGGCGTGCGATTTGTGGGTGCCCTTGTCCCCCAGTGCTGGCATTCCCTTTGTGCAGGAGTTGTGAGGGTGGTTTGTGGGGGGGATGGGTATGTGCAGTGGTCATGCATAGGTGATGAGTGTCCATGGTTTGTGTTGGCATTCAGGGTTTGGTTTTGGGTTGGGTGGGTTGTGCTGGTGAGACATTGGCAGGGAGGATGTGTGCTGGGGGGTTTGGGGTGAGGGTGGGGGTGTGGGTTGGCATGCTGGTGGTTGGGGGGGGGAGTAGTTGAGACTAGACTTACCAGAGTCCATTCCTCCGCCTACTCCAGCGAGGCCCGCAGGATGCAGGATGTTTAAGACCTCTTGCTCCCATGCTGTGAATTCGGGAGGAGTGGGTGGTGGTCCGCTGCCAGTCTTCTGCACAGTGATGTTGTGTCTTGAGACCATCGACCGTACCTTCCCCCGTAGGTCGTTCCAGCGCTTTCTGATGTCTTCCCGGTTTCTGGGATGCTGTCCCACAGCGTTGACCCTGTCGACGATCCTCTGCCATAGCTCCGCCTTCCTGGCTATTGTGGTGTGTTGCACCTGTGTGCCGAAGAGCTGGGGCTCTACCCTTATAATTTCCTCCACCATGACCCTGAGTTCTTGGTCCGAAAACCTGGGGTGTCTTTGGGGTGCCATGGGGTGGTGTGGATGAGGTGTGGGGTGGTGTTTGTGGTGATGTGAGTGGTGGTGTGTGGTGATGTGTGCGTAGATGTGGTGTGGTTGATGATGTTGGGTTCCTGTGTGTGTTGGGGTTTTCGATTGCTGTGCTCTCTCTCTCTCTCTCTCTATCGCCTTCTCTCCGATTTCCAACTAGTGGGGGTTTGTGGGTGATGTGGGTGTGTGTTTTATAGTTGCTTGGATGTGTGGGGGTGGTGTTTGTATGTGTATCAGGTGTGTGTATTTCAAATTGTCCAATGTGGCTGTGTTTTGGAGCTGGGTGTGTATTTTGACCGCAGCGGTATGTACCGCCAATGGAATACCGCGGTTCAATGACCGCCGCGTGGATTCGTGGGTCGTAATGGCATGGGCGTGTTTGTGTTGGCGTGGCGGTGGAGGTTTGGTCAGCTCCAGTTTATCGCTGCCCGCTGATGAGGCGGCCTTCCGTGGATGTCGGATTTTTGGCGGCTTGGCAGTTGTGGGTCAGAAAGACCATGGCGGTTTACCGCGGCCGCGGCGGTAGAATGGCGGTCTTCTGACCGGCGGTAAGAGCCTTTTACCGCCGAGGTCAGAATGACCCCCAAAGTGTCTTGTGTCTTTAAAAGCAATAAATGTCTCTTTCAAGCACAAAGTACCTGGTTTGCGTGCAAAATCTACGCAAAAAAACACAAAGGAGGAGATGCGTGGAAACAAAGGGCGTGTGAGTCGATTTCTGGGGCCTCACGCGGCGATGCGTCGTTTAGTTTCCATGCAGGGACGGCTGTGCGTCGATTCCCACCGCTCGGTGGTGGATCCTCCTTGGGTTGTGGGGTTTTTGGATGCCCCGGGGACGTTGCGTGGATTTCTGGCACTGACAGGACAAAGTCACAGGGGCTGCATCGATCCGGTGGGCGTTGCATGGGAATTTCTACCGCACAGCAGGCGCTGCGTCGATTCCTCTCTGGAAATCAGGCTGCATCGTTCTGGCTCGGCTGTGCGTCGATCCAGTGGGCCGTGCGTTGAATTTCTGGTCGCTACGCTGGCGTTGCGTCGATCTTCTCATTGCAAAGTCAGGTTGCATCGTTCCGGTTCAGCGTGTGGTGAATTTTTCACTGCGGTGCAGGTTGTGCGTCATTTCTGGCAGGCTGTGCATCGAATTTCGCCACACAAGAAGTCCTTCTTGTAGAGATGACGTTTTTTGGGTCCTGAGACTTCAGGGAACAGGAGGCAAGCTCTATCCAAGCCCTTGGAGAGCACTTCTCACCACAGCCAGAGAGCAGCAAGGCAGCAGGGTAACAGCAAGGCAGCAGTCCTTCACAAAAAGCAGTCAGGTGATTCCTTTGGGCAGCCGGGCAGTTCTTCTTGGCAGGATGCAGGTTCTGGTTCAGGTTCTCTTCTCCAGGAAGTGTCTGAGTTGGTAGGGGCAGAGGCCCTGTTTAAATACCCACATGTGCCTTTGAAGTAGGGGAGAATTCAAAGAGTGGCTTAGAAGTGCACAAGGTCCCCTTTCAGTTCAATCCTCTCTGCCAGGGTTCCAGTCGGGGGTGTGGCAGTCCTTTGTGTGAGGGCAGGCTACAGTCCTTTGACATGTAAGTGTCAGGCCCTCAACCCTCCCAGCCCAGAAAGACCCATTCAAAATGCAGATTTATGCAAGTGAGGCTGAGTATCCCATGTTTGGGGTGTGTCTGAGTGAATGCACAAGGGAGCTGGCAATTAAACTCAGCCAGATGTGGATTGTAAGGCACAGAAGGATTTAAGTGCAGAGAAATGCTCACTTTCTAAAAGTGGCATTTTTGAAATAGTAATATTAAATCCAACTTCACCAGTCAGCAGGAATTTGTATCACCATTCTGGCCATACTAAATATGACTTTCCTACTCCTTTCAGATCAGCAGCTACCACTCAAACAATATATAAGGGCAGTCCCAATGTTAGCCTACGAAGGGAGCAGGCCTCACAGCAGTGTAAAAGTGAATTTAGGAGTTTTACACTACCAGGACATGTAAACTACGCAGGCACATGTCCTGCCTTTTGCCTACACTCACCCTGCCCTATGGGTTACCTAGGGCATACTTTAGGGGTGACTTATATGTAGAAAAAGGGGAGTTTTAGGCTCGACAAGTACTCTTAAATGACAAGTCGAATTGGCAGTGAAACTGCACACACAGGACTAGCAATGGCAGGACTGAGACCAGGTGAAGGAGCTACTTATGTGGGTGGCACAACCTGTGCTGCAGGCCCACTAGTAGCATTTAATCTAGAGGCCCTGGGCCTAGTGCACTTTACTAGGGACTTAGAAGTAAATTAAATAATCCAATTGGGTATGATCCAATGTTACCATGTTTAAAGGGTGAGAGCATGTGCACTTTAGCACTGGTTAGCGGTGGTAAAGTGTGCAGAGTCTTAAAACCAGCAAAAACAGTATCTAAAAAGTGGAGGGAGGTAGGCAAAAAGTTAGGGGTCACCACCCTAAGGCTGTCAGGTCTAACACTCCTCAATACTGATTACTAAGCATTGTCAAGGTAGGTAGGGGTGGAGTTAAATGTATATTTCGCAATGCATATTTATCCTGATCATATGTTGGCAGTTGATATTGTGGAGTCAATATATGTGCAGATTGATATTGTTTGCCTCACTATTGTAACATATAACCCCACATGCTATTGCTTGAAAACATTTGTGTACATTTAGATTAGTAGATTGCTTAACCTCGGCTATGTGTATCCAATACTTTCTGCACTCAATATGAAAAATAAGATCCACTCAGACATATGTGTATTCCTTGTTAATAAGATTGTCTCATACTTTCTATATGTTAATGCAAAATAGCAAACTTTAATTAATTGCAGCTATCAATGAAGGAAAACATAACACATGGAGACTGTAATTTCATGGATCAGCACAGCCTTTGCAAATATGATGAAACTGACATTTTCAAAGGCCTAAGAGAAACAATGTTAAGGGAATAATTTGATTCAATATTTGGACAACATCCCTTATTGAACCTGCAATTATGCATGGTTAGAAACACAATTTGTTCTGCTTGAAGAGCCAACTACAATCAAGGAAATACTTCAAATGGCACAGATGAATCCATTGTGCTTGTTTAATATCCCAACTCAGCAGCCCCTTTGAACTTTGAAGTTCATGGGGCTTAACTACAGTAGTCTCTCAGTAGTTTTCATAATTTGCGAAGAGAAACACACCCATTATGTGATGAGAGAATAATTTGGAAACTATGAGAATACCTGAGCTCAAAGTCTTCCTGTCCTAGCTATGACTTATTGGGATATTTATATTTCTTGGGTATTTATTTCACTGATGTAGTAATTCTGTGACTGTTGTTAGCGTTTTTGTGTTTAATGAGTTGAAGTTATTACTCATGCTGTGTGGCCATCTGGAAAGAATTTGTGTGCGGAGCCCCCCGCACCAAACGTCACCTGCAATGCATTATGACTTAGGCCTTTACCAGCGAGATGTATCCGAAAAGCTGGCCCTTCGTGAATACCTGAGAGATTGTAATTTGAGGAGAGATATTTAAGAACTCAGCCAGAAACACATTTTCTCAAGGGGCTGTATATACAGATTTAAAGTCGAAAGTCACGAGGTTTTGGGTTTCAGCGGGACCCTTCAAAAGAAAAAAATATTACATGTGGATATTGTTAAGAATTAATGGCCGCTTGCTTGCCTAGATGGCCAGTGACCATAACATGGCATTCTGCATTAGTGAAGATGCATTACCTGAACACGTTTTCAATGCTGTTTCTACTTAACTGGAAAGCTTTAACAGAGTTATACAACATATATTGTCAGAGTGTATTATCCTGAGCTAATCTCCAACTTCAATTTCTTAACATGAATATTTTTCAGAATCGTGATTATCAAAAAAAACTAGGAACAGATCATCAGTTGTCTGAGGAAAAAAAAATGGGAGCTCTTGTGTTTTTTTCAGAAATCGATTCTGTTCAGTAACAAGGCATGGGCCGATTCAAACTGTACCTAGTAATTTCTTGAAAGGTAGACGTCGTTACAAACTCTAAGGGGTGTCATGTGGGGCGAGGTTGGGCAAAGGATGGCATTATTCTGGGCACTTTGCCAAACCTTCTTTTAACTGTTTTTTGCTGTTATGGTCGTTGCGCAAAAGTGAGCTTCAGGTTTCAATATGGCAAATATGTATAAGCTTTTAATTGTATTTTAATGTATAAATTACAGGTATTCACTTTCGACCAATTGTTGTGACTGTGAGGTGCAGCCTTTCAGATTTATGCAGCCTTGAGCGCAGCATGAAGTATGAAGGATGGAGGTTAAAGCATAAAGGGAAGCCTACATGTGAGTTGAAGTCTAGGAGCCAGATTATGAGTGGCCCATGTTGAAAGTGATAATTAATGCATCTTTAAAAATCTGACCTGTTCAAAATGTATTGAGTGGGATGTTCATCCCCTATCCTTACCTTTTGGGGAGTAACATGCAGACTTGAGTGCTTAAAAAAATCCGCCTGTCCCAGTAAATCCCGAGTCTATTCCCCCTGTTAGATTCCTTCTGGTTTGATCACCCGAAATATGAGGGAGTGAACTTTAACACACCTAGAAAATAGCAGATGGGATAAACTTCCCGTCAGTTCTAAACTAGTGTTTGTGCGTAAATCTCAACAGGCTACCTGTAATCCCGTCCCACAGTATCTACAACAAAAAAGCTCCACATCCATGAGAGGGGAAGCAATCTAAACAACGACGGATGAACAACGACGGGCATTGTCCACGAAAGCAGGACAACGGTTTCCTGAACAACGACCCTGTTTTCCTCTGCCTTAACCACACGTCTGAACAACGAACATGAGTGGTTAAGGCAGAGGAAAACAGACACAGGATTGAAGAGGACGCGGTCAGGTAAGTGGGGCTGGGGCAGTGTTCGGGGATAGTTTTAGGGGCCGGGGTGGTGGTAGTTTTAGTTTTTAAAGGTGGGGGTGGGGCGTAGGGGTAATCGTAGGTTTTAATGGCGGGGGTAGGGGCTCGGGGTAATTTTAGTTTTTATGGGTGGGGGTAGCTTTAGAGGTAGGTTGGGGTGCCGGGGTAGTTTTAGGTTTTTGGGGGTGGGGTGGGGGTCGGGGTACTTTTTGGTTTTAGGGGTGGGGTGGGGGGTCACAGTAGTTTTAGGGGTGGGGTGAGGGGTTGGGGTAGTTTAGGTTTTAGGGGTGGCGGTCAGGGTAATTTTAGTTTTTAGGGGCGGGGTGGGGGTCGGGGTAGTTCTAGGGGCGGGGTGGGTGTCGGGGTTGTTTTAGGATTTAGGGGTGGGGTGGGGGGGTCGGGTAGTTTTAGTGGCGGGGTGGGGGTTGGCATAGTTTAGGTTTTAGGGGCAAGGTGGGGGGGTCAGGGTAGTTTTATGTTTTAGGGGTGGGGATCACTGTAGTTTTAGGGGGGTGGTGGGTCAGGGTAGTTTTAGGTTTTAGGGGCAGTGTGTGGCGTCAGGGTAGGGTTTTAGGGGGTGGGTTTGGGGGGTCAGGTAGTTTTAGGGGCGGGAGTGGGGGGTCGGGGTAGTTTTAGGTTTTAGGGGCAGGGTTGGGAGGTCGCAGTAGTTTTAGGGGCGGAGGTGGGATGTCAGGGGTCGCGTGCTGGAACCATGCATGCCATTCCATGCATGCCTTTACCAGGAATGCCTTTACAATGAAAAATTGTTGTTAAGGCATTTGTGGTAAAGGCATTAGTGGTAACAACACGGTCGTTGTTCAGGCATGCGTGGTTCCCGCATGCGTTGTTCCAACGTATATTCCCATGAGAACTGAGTGAGAAGGTCAAGTGTCTACAGCACAGAGCGATGTTACATCTCAAACAGATCTGTACCAATGGTGTGCTACCCTTCTGTAACCACGTTAAAACAAAATCAGGGCAGCACACACTATATAAATGCCCATACCGTATCACTAATGCAAGCTACCATAGCACAGCTTCTGTGCAGAAGTGAGCTAGCGCGTATGGTGTGTGTCATGGTGGTACCACGTATGTCCTGGTCATCACAACTATACCATCCAGATCTAGCCCATTGCTTTTACTCACTCCAGGTTGGCTTGGATGATATTTTACCAATCCAAAGCTGTAATGCTGTGCCTGGAGTGGTAAAGGGCTTTTGTAATTTTATAGCTTGATAGGCATGGCAATAGCTAATCCCATGCTTAAAGACTTTGCTGTAGAAATGGTGAAAGACTTTGGGACCGATGTCCAAAGCTTTTTTCTTGTCGGAAATGTCCACAGGCTGCTTGCGACAGGCAAACTGGCCTGGTCATCACAACTATACCTTCCAGATCTAACCCATAGCTTTTCTTCTTTCCAGGTTGGCTTGGATGGTATTTTACCAATGCAAAGCTGTAATGCTGCGCCTGGAATGGTAAAGGGCTTTTGTAATTGTATAGCTCGATCTGGATGTCAAAAGCTAATCCTATGCTTAAAGACTTTGCTGTAGAAATGGCAAAAGACTTTGGGCCCAATGTACAAAGCTTTTTTCTTGTCGCAAATGTCCAGATTCTCAGAAACGGGCCATTTGCGACAAGAAAAAAGCATTTCCCTATGTCCAAACCCCATTTTGCGATTCTGTAATCTATTTTCCGAATCACAGAAAGGGTTTGTGAGTCACAGTTAGGAAATGGCGTTCCAAGGGCACACATTAATCATTGTGAGTCGCAGTGGTATGTATGATTGTCTTGTGACTGTAAATGCGGTAGCAAAACAATTGCAGTTAAAAACAATTTCAAATTGGTGTTAACCCATTCACAAATGGGAAGGGGTCCCTAAGGGACCTCTTCTCCTTTGTGAATAGAGGCGAGAATATTTTTCACAGCATGTAGTAGTCCCACGGACCACTACCTACTCTGAAAAAATGAAAAGAAAACATTTCTTTTTTTTGTTTGGAATGCATTCTGTTTTCCTTTAAGGAGAACAGGCTAGCATTTTTAACAAACTGCTTTATTTAAGAAGCAGCCACAGACATAGTGGTCTGCTGTCCCCAGTAGGCCACAATCCCTATGAGTGCGATAATTACCAATGCTGTTGCAAATTGTGACCTACCTCATTAATATTGATGAGGTAGGTCATTTGTGACCCCATTGGGAATCGCAAACAGTGTACTTAACACTGTTGTACATTTTATTTTGCGACTCATAATTCGCAATTCCAAAACAAATCGCAAAATGTAAGTCACAAAACAAAAGGTCATACATTTGGCCCTTTTTCCCTTTCTATCTCAGCGTGGACAACACTGTGCTAATCCTATGCTAAAAACGTGCTAGAAAAACAGACATTTAGAGTGAGCAGACTCAGAGTGTTGCTGGTGTTGTAGGGTGCTCTATATAGGAGCTGCTGTCCACCTAAATTTGGGAACTACCCAGAGTTCACTGCTTCCTTTTTTGCATGTGCACTCTAAGCCTGATGGGTGTTGTTTTAGTTTTATACTGGGGCCTCTCCTGTGTCTTGACAAAACTAAAGCTCTCTGAAGAGCTGTAATGACTGTGTAACACAAGTGTGGGATTTCCTTTGTTCATTTCAGGTTGGCTTGGATGATATTTTACCAATCCAAAGCTGTAATACTGTGCCTGGAGTGGTAAAGGGCTATGGTAATTTTACAGCTCAGCATGCATGGCAATAGCTAATCCTATGCTTAAAGACTTTGTTGTACAAATGCCAAAAGACCCTGCCCCTTTCTAGCTCAGCGTGAATGGCCCTGTGCTCATACTATGCTTAAAATCTTTGATAGAAAATCCGACAGTTGAGGTGAGAAGATTCAGAGTGTCACTAGTGTTGTAGAGTTCCCTATAATGGCCCATGAACAAGGCTACGGCCGAAACGCATTGGGTGAGGACCGTCTGTATGTAATAAAATCCAGTTCATTCTGCACCATGAATGTCTGAGAAGTTCTTTGCAAAGGATAAGGACTATTCAGTGGGTATATATATATATATATATACATATATATATATATATATATATATACTCACACACGGTCTGTAGATATATGTCAAAAAACATCATCACAAAGTTAGTGATAAGTGCATTTATTCAGGCTCGGCTGCATTTGTTTCAGCTTCTCACCTTTATCAACCACAAATAACATGCACCACTCCCCAAAAATTTAAAGTGACATAGACTTGTGAATGAACATAAAGAAAAGACTGGACTGATCTTCTACCTCGATCATTACATCATATCTATTAGCCACCTATACACCCTCTAATGTAATCCACTAACGTATTCAACAAAAAAACATATTTTTTTTATATAAATAAATTCCGTATTACAAACTACAAGTGTATTCTATTGGCCATAGAAAAAAAGACCCATGTTTACAGTTCATGGACCTAAAGTGCACTTATATCCCAAAACTTGTGACAACTTGAGCATGTGGCTATTGGCTCACATAGAAGAAATGTTCATACTTTGCTGGTGACGTAGCGCTCAATATGTAATATAAGGTGCAAGAAACATATCATTTTGGTTATTGCCTATTGCAGGTGATATCCCAAGTAACTACTAAGGTGCAATTCTCCAATAGGTATAATGCTACATCCTTCTAATTATGATAGCATAAACTTCTTGAAACCATGTGTGACTACACCAGAGGGCAAGGTGCTATCTTTTGGATCCACACATCTCATGACGCCTAAGCAGGGTGTCTTGATAGCATAATTTGGAGCATACATAGCAAATGCTTGAAATAAATTCATGGTACTATAACATAGAGTTCATCATCTGTGCACGATTTTCAATATTTAATACATTTTAAAGTTTTAATTAAAAACAATAATACGTTAACATATAAAATATTTACATTTAAATGTAACCTAATTTCCTAACAATATAAAAAGAAATTATGTGCACATTAATTTTACAAGTGGAAATCATTTTAACTATTTTAACATTATCTCCTATGGATGTTAGGCATTATTTTGTATGGGAGTGTGTTTTAGTACCTGTGAGAGGCAGTTTGTAGGGCTAGTTTAGTTTAGGGTGCTTATTGATTTTGGTGGGCGCAGCATTCACCATCCTTAATAAACATTTCAACCACTGGCACACTGAAAAACAATTCTACAAATGTTACTAATACCACCAAGTGTTAAGTTCTTTCCTACAACTGCAATAAGCTGAAATTTGTTTAAATTGCAGTGGTAAAGAGCTCCATTTCACTGCAGTGGTTAACTTTTGGGACTGAAAGGGGTAGTTTGTTCAGTGATATAAATCATTACAGTTGCTCATACAGACAAAATCAATCACTTATAGCAAGCCCGTTGATGGAAAGATGGATCTATACATAAAATAAAAATTAGAATAGGAGATTTCACTGGCTGCCAATTTATAGAGATCAATGCAAGAGTTATGATATCTGTAAGTTGTGCAAGACATTCTCCAAGGCTAGGCCACAATACGTTTACAACTGTTGTGGTGACATTTGGGCTGTTGTAGGTATAGCACTGTAGTTTGTGAAACACAATGGTCTAATTCTTTTGTGGATGGATGTTTGTATTACCATATCCCTCAATAAACCCCTACTTATTCCTCCCTAAATCCCTCATGCTTTGTTGTAGGTATTCCTCATTTTCAGTACTTCACCTGGCCTCTCTGACATTTACTACTAAGTAGCAAACATATGTGTGGAGATTTCTCCATGAAAAAGATAGGGAAGGTAGAGAATTCCACCCGTAGATTTGAAAAATGCATTCTATAGGTAAGTAGTATTACTGTTCAACTGCTTTACTGTAGTACGATTTTACATACTACAAAATGCAGTTTGTAAATCAGCCATGTATCCTTATTGATGGAAAAGGAGTAGAAATAGCAGCGATTATGGTTATAGTTCAGTCATCTTCAGGTGGTGCTTCCTGTATTTCTGTGTCTTTTAGCCTGCCTAGAAGTCTGACTCTTCTCTTTCCGTCTTCATCATCTTTCATTTGGAGGTGTTGTTTGTAGTCTGTTCTTCATGCTGTTTCATGTTATCCTTAGTTGTTAATTTTAGGATTGTAATTTCTTCATCTTGATACCATACTTTTGGGCACGGGACTCCTAAATTCTTACACTCCAATAGGTACCTCTTTAACCACTGAAAAGTGGTTGGCCGGGGACAGTGTTTACCCTCGGTTTCGTTAGGCAATGTGTCCAGAGACAAGGCACCAAACCACATAATTCAAATGCAATCAATTAAATAACAACAAACTGAATAAGTGAGTTCTAGATACAAATAGAAATTTAAAAGGATACATTACAAAAATGTATTCATACAATACAGGGATTGTAAAGTGCACATGCATTTGGAATGAATGGCATGAAGGATCCCAGCAATAGTGAAATAAACAATAATGATCAAATTCAAGAAATAGCCTATGTCTCAATGGGCAGCAAAATCAATAAGAAATCAAGCAGCATCTCTAGCACCATCAGGAAAGTCTCATGAAAGTTCAGGTTCACCCCCATACTGGGAGTATATATAGGAAATCTTTTCATGGACTACCATGGAAAATGCTTATTCATCATGATGTAAGAAAAAAGTGCAAGTTTTAGTGAATCTTAACACAGAATTATAAAGCGTCATATTGGTTTACAGGAGGCAGGATGGAGACATATAATGCTTATTTCCATTTTTGCCAGGGATAACCTGTCCCAGCTGCTGGTCATGGAAAGATGGTTTCGATCCTCATGGTGCCGCGGCGGACTTCGCTTCCGTTGCCCAATCATTGTGAAAATATTAAACTATTGTGAAAAAGATGCAGTGCTCCACATGGCACAGGACAGAAAAGACGTACGCCCTCAATATTACTTTTGTGGTCTTTTTACAAGACTGCCAAAGCCGCGGGTGCTGTGCGTGTCAGCAGTGTTTTTGTATGTATGTCAGTGTGAATGGGTGTGTATGCTGCATTTGTGTGGGTGACTGGGGGTGTGCTTGTTTGTGTGTAGAAGTGTGTGAGTGTATATGTGCAGGTATGTGGAAGTGTGTGTGAGTGGATACTGGTGACAGGAATGCTATTCCTGTCACCAGGATGCATAACCGCCAGATTTTTCTGGCGAGCGACCGCCAGAAAATGCTGATGGTCTCCTGCGTTAAGATAGTTAAAATGATTTCCACTTGTAAAATTAATGTGCACATAATTGTTTTTATATTGGTAGGAAATACATTTAAATGTAAATATTTTGTATGTTAACGTATTATTGTTTTTAATTAAAACTTTAAAGTATTAAATATTGAAAATCGTGCACAGATGATGAACTCTATGTTATGGTACCATGTACCTGGTGGGTAACTCAGGTTGCACATGGGACTAAAAACATGAATTTATTTCAAGCATTTGCTATGTATGCTCCAAATTATGCTATCAAGATACCCTGCTTAGGCGTTATGAGCTGTGTGGATCCAAAAGATAGTACCTTGCCCTCTGGTGCAGTAACACATGGTTTCAAGAAATGTATGCTATCATAATTAGAAGGATGTAGCATTATACCTATTGGAAAATTGCACCTTAGTAGTTACTTGGGATATCACCTAATTCAACTTTGCTGTTCTGACACTTCTTCCTGCAACCTCTTAATTTCTCCCAGATATCTGTAGCAGTTACCAGAAGACTGATTGTGACATGTCTCATCATTTCACTGGTTGGAGTACTCATCATTAACCCCATCTATGCCGTGGACGTAATGGTTACGTCCACCGGCACAGTGCTCCTGTGCCGAGGACGTAACCATTACGTCCTGGCACATGAGCTCAGAGGGCCGTGGGCTTCCCTCTCACCCCCCAGGGCAGGGATGGTAGGGGAAGCCCTTCACCTTCCACCCCTGACCCCCCACCCCCCAAGCGACGTCTGATGACATCAGCGAGCGATCGCACGCTGACCTCATCAGAGGCCACCTCCACATCGTGCTGGAAGCTCAGCTTCCAGTGTGATTGGAAGAGAAATGCAAAGCATTTCTCTTCTGATCATTTGATGGGGGCCTGAGAGGCTTCAAAGGGAAGAAAGGAATTTGTTTCCCTTTGAAGCCTCTCAGAGCATTATAGCAGCCAGATCGTGAAGTGATCTGGCTGCTGAAATACCCACTAGACACCAGGGATTTTTTATCAAAAAGAAATTGGCATCAAGGGAGTGACCCCTTGGGCAATTTTTTTCAAGGCCTTTTCTGACCCCCCTGGAGACAGATCAGCCTATTGTTATTAGGCCCATCTGCCCCCAAGGGGGGCAGAAACCACTTAGGCACCAGGGATTGGTATGGCCATACCCCCACCCCAAATAAATGGGGCCAAAGTTGTTATGCCCACCAGTGGGCAGATGGGGCAATTACCCCTGATCCACACCCCAGGGGGGGCACAAAGTCTACTAGATGCCAGGGAAATAAAACAAAACAAAAAATTGTGAGGTGGTGGCTACCAACCAGTATGGGCCCAAACTGAAGGGAGTAACAGTCTTTCAGCTCTCACTCGCACATTAAAATATATTATCCCATGGCAAGCAAGAGCACATTTGATTATTTTGGGTTTTGGTTTTACATTTGGGCCATGAGAGCTTGGTAACTCTGAAAATCGTCCCACTTGGAATGGTGAGGGCTGCACTTTATGGAGTTTGGGCCGCTGCCATGTAGAAAAATCCACAAGACCTAGACACATCTGAAAACTAAACATCTGGGTGATTATAGGGTGGTGTGCTTCACATGCACCCGCACCATTTTCTTGCCCACAATGCACTGCAAACCTCCAACTTTCCTGGAAATCACACATTTTTCCCACATTTTTGTGATGGAAACTTCTGGAATCTGCAGGAATCCACAAAATTCCAACCACCCAGCATTGTCTCATCTATACCGCTAAAAATTCTCCTGCACTTGTCAGCCTAAAAATGTTTTTTTTAAAACTGCCTTTTGGACCATCTTTGGTTCCCCCTCAATTTTGACATGTTTTTGGGCTCTTCACTGTCACAAGCACTTGGCCCACCTACACAAGTGAGGTATCATTTTTACCGGGAGACTGAGGGGAATGATGGGTGGTATGAAATTTGTCTCGGTGCGGTGATCCCACACAGAAATGTGGGGAAAATGTGATTTTTTTGCTAAATTTGAGGTTTGCTAAGGATTCTGGGTAAGAAAACATTGGGGGATCCACGTAAGTCACACCTCCATGGACTCCCTCAGGTGTCTAGTTTTCAGAAGTGTCTGGGGTTTGGTAGGTTTCCATAGATGGCTGCTGAGCCCAGGACCAAAAACTCAGGTGCCCCCGGCAAAAACAGGTAGTTTTGTATTTGATAATTTTGATGTGTCCAGATTCTGTTTTGGGGCATTTCCTTTCACGGGCAGTAGGCCTACCCACAAAAGTAAGGTACCATTTTTATCGGGAGACTTGGGGAAACACTGGGTGGAAGGAACTTTGTGGCTCCTCTCAGATTCCAGAACTTTCTATCACTGAAATGTGAGGAAAAAGTGTTTTTTTAGCCAAATTTTGAGGTGTGCAAAGGAGTTTCGGTAACAGAACCTGGTGAAAGCCCCACAAGTCTCCCCATCTTGAATTCCCCTAGGTGTCTAGTTTTCAAAAACGCGAAGGTTTGCTAGGTTTCCCTACAGGGCCGGCTGAGCTAGAGGCCAAAATCCACAGCTAGGCACTTTGAAAAAAACAGGTCTGTTTTCTTTGGGAAACTGTGATTTGTCCACGTTGTGTTATGGGGCATTTCCTGTCACGGGCACTAGGCCTACCCACACAAGTGAGGTACCATTTTTATCCTGAGGCTTGGGGGAACGCTGGTTGGAAGGATATTTGTGGCTCCTCTCAGATTCCAGAACTTTCTGTCACCGAAATGGGAGGAAAAAGTGTTTTTTTAGCCAAATTGTGAGGTTTGCAAAGATTCTGGGAAACAGAACCTGGTGAGAGCCCCACAAGGCACCCCAACAAGGATTCCCCTAGGTCTCTAGTTTTAATAAAATGTGCAGGTTTGGTAGGTTTCCCTAGGTGCCGGCTGAGCTAGAGGCCAAAATCCACAGCTAGGCACTTTGCAAAAAACAGGTCTGTTTTCTTTGGGAAAATGTGATGTGTCCACGTTGTGTTTTGGGGCATTTTCTTTTGCGGGCGCTAGGCCTACCCACACAAGTGAGGTACTATTTTTACCGGGAGACTTGGGTGGGAGGAAATATGTGTCTCCTCTCAGATTCCAGAACTGTCTGTCACCAAAATGAGAGGAAAAATTGTTTTTTGGGCAAAATTTTGAGGTTTGCAAAGGATTCTGGGTAACAGAACCTGTTCAGACCCCACAAGTCACCCCATCTTGGATTCCCCTAGGTGTCTAGTTTAAAAAAATGCGCAGGTTTGCTAGGTTTTCCTAGGTGCCGGCTGAGATAGAGGCCAAAATCCACAGCTAGGCACTTTTAAAAAAACAGCTCTGTTTTCTTTGGGAAAATGTGATGTGGCCACGTTGTGTTTTGGGGCATGTCCTGTCGCGGGTGCTAGGCCTACCCACACAAGTGAGGTACCATTTTCATTGGGAGACTTAAGGGAATGCTGGGTGGAAGGAAATTTGTGGCTCCTCTCAGATTCCAGAACTTTCTGTCACCGAAATGAGAGGAAAAAGTGTTTTTTTGGCCAATTTTGAGGTTTGCAAAGGATTCTGGGTAACAGAACCTGGTCAGAGCCCCAAAAGTCACCCCATCTTGGGTTTCCCTATGTGTCTTGTTTTAAAAAAATGCACAGGTTTGGTAGGCTTCCCTAGGTGCCGGCTGAGCTAGAGGCCAAAATCTACAGCTAGGCACTTTGTAAAAAACATGTCAGATTTCAATGTAAAAATGTGATGTGTCCATGTTGTGTTTCCTGTCGCGAGCGTTAGGCCTACCCACGCAAGCGAGGTACCTTTTTTATCGTGAGTTTTAGGGGAATACCGCATAGCAGAACAATTGTTACTTCCCCTTGTCTTTCTCTACATTTTTTCCTTCCAAATGTAAGACAGTGTGTAAAAAAGATTGAGAAATGCCCTGTAATTCACATGCTAGTATGGGCACCCCGGAATTCAGAGATGTGCAAATAACCACTGCTTCTCAACACCTTATCTTGTGCCCATTTTGGAAATACAAAGGTTTTCTTGATACATATTTCTCACTTTTTATATTTCACCAAATTAATTGCTGTATGCCCGGTATACAATGAAAACCTGTTGCAAGGTGAATCTCCTTTATTGGCTCTGGGTACCTAGAGTTCTTGATGAACTTACAAGCCCTATATGTCCCCAAAACCAGAAGAGTCTAGCAGATGTAACAGTATATTGTTTTTGAAAATATGACATTGCAGGGAAAAGTTACAGAGTAAAACATGGAGAGAAATGGCTGTTTTTTTCACCCCAATTTCAATATTGTTTTATTTCAGCTGTTATTTTCTGTAGGAAACACTTGTAGGATCTACTCAAATTACCCCTTGCTAAATTCAGAATGTTGTCTCCTTTTCAGAAATGTTTAGCTTCCTGTGATCCTGCATTGGTTTCACATCCATTTCTGTCACGAACTGGAAGGAGGCTCAAAGCACAAAAAATCGTAAAAAGGGGGTATGCCCCAGTATCAACCAAATTGTGTTGGAAAATGTGGTTTTCTGATTCAAGTCTGCCTGTTCCTGAAAGCTGGGAAGATGGTAATTTTAGCACCACAAACCCTTTGTTGATGCAATTTTCAGGGAAAAAAACACAAGCCTTCTTCTGCAGCCCTTTTTTCTCATTAAAAAAAAAATGAAATATTTGCTGTATTTTGGCTAATTTCTTGGTCTTCTCCAGGGGAACCCACAAACTCTCAGTACCTCTAGACTCCCTAGGATGCTGGAAAGAAAGGACACAAATTTGGAGTGGATAGCTTGTGTGGAACGTTCTGAGGGCCTACTCGCGAACTGCCCCAAAAAAAGCCAAAAAAAGGCTTGGCACAAGAGGGGAAAAGGCCTGGCAGCCAAGGGTTTAAAGGCAATACAAATGAGCACAGTATTTTTCTACCTCATCTTCATAGTTGTTGCAGAGAGATACATAGTCAGTGACTCAGCAGTGTGCAGAGCACTGCACAACTGTAATTTGGGCAGGCAACTGTAAATGCGAAGTCATAATGACTGTCAGTGAAAATAGTCACCTTCCACTAGTTCAGAAACACAGTATGCTCTTGTTTAAACAACTAAGTCAGCTATTTGGGTAGAAAAGACTCCATGAATCCAGGAGACTTTGACTACACCTGGGACTGTACAGACTGCATATCCAGCTCTCAGGGTATCATCATTGTCTCTTAAACAGGAGCCATCAACAAATATCACATAATCATTTTCAGGTAGGGGAATATCTTGAATGTCTGGTCTTGACTTTGTGCATAGTTCAGTGAGATCTAGACAGTCATTCTCAGTCTGATCAGTGCAATCATTATTTACATCTTTACAGAGTTTAAGTGAAATATTCTGAGCGGACAGTATTATCTGCTCATAGTGTGTAAGGTGTGCACCAGTTAGATGCTGTGTCTTGGTGCTGGTTAACAAAAGTTCCACAGAGTGGGGGGCAAAAACATTCAAAGGATGACCCATACCAATGCTTTCACACTGTTGAATGTTGATCCTTACTGCAGAAATGGCTTTAAGGCAACCAGGTAAAGCCAAAGCCTCAGAATCAGGAGTGGCAGAAACACATGCCACAGGTCTGTTGTCATTTTCATGCGTTTGAGTCTAAACTAAAAGGGCGTATCCCTCCATCTCACAGCAGTACAAAGTAAAATATTTGTTGTAATAAGGCATTCACAGACCAGGGGCACAAGGGAGATTTTTTCTCAGTCTGTGAAGGAATGTTTGCAGTTGTTATCCAATGGTACAAGATCAGAGACATTTTTGCATCTTTGTGTATCAGCCTCTGTAAAGGCTTGGCCAAAAGGGAAAAATTTGGAATCTACGGCCGACAGTTGCCAACCATTCCCAAAAGCATCCTGACTTCTTTTTGCATCTGTGAGGGATTTATTTTCAGAAATGCTGAGATTCTTTCTTGTGACATCTTCCTTTCACCTTTCTCAATGTGGTGACCAAAGTACAAGACTTCTTTCTTAAAGTACTGCAATTTAGTTGGGGAAACTGTATGTCCATTCTCAGCTAGTGGTTCAATAGGGCAATTGTATCTCTCCTGCATGCTTCCTGAGTGTTTGACACCACTCGTAGATCATCAATGTACAGAACCAAAACTGAATAATAGGGCATTTTAAGAGACTCCAGATTCTTTTTCAAGACCTCGCTAAAGATGGAAGGCCTCTCAGTATACCCTTGTGGGACTTGGCACCATGCCAAAACATGTCTGCCAAACTGAAACGCGAAGAAAAACTGCCTGTTGTCATGCAACGGCAAGGAGAAGAACACTTGCCAAATGTCAAACCTGGTGAACCACGCTGCTTCACATGCAATTTGGAATAAAATCACTGCTGGATTCGGTACCACAGGACAACATTGGATGAAATTTCATTCATTTTGTTAAGGTCCTGGACTTTGAGGTATATACCACTGGGCTTCCATAGTCCCGTAATGGGCGAGCTACATGGACTTCCCATTATCTCTCTTAGAATTCTCTGTTCTATTGAAGAATTGATCACTGGGGTCATTCCTGCAATTGTTTGAGGTATCATATTGTATGGGGGAATTATCAGATACACAGTATTTGGTTTCACAGTGATCTTGTCAGCCTCAACTCCCTTAATGAGTCCTATCTCCTTTCTTGAAAAGTCCCAAACTTCAGTATCTTTTAAATCTTCGGGTAAGTCAATATATATCAACATTGGATACAATGTGACACTCTGGGTTTGATTCACAATTTTAAATGCTGCATCTTCATCATTGATATGGATCTCAATACCACGTCATGTATAAATTATGGAACAAATTAACTTGCAAAACAAGTCACATCCAAGCAGACTTACAGGGCTTGAGTCATATACCATGAATTGATGTCCATATTTAAAGGAACCTATTTTTACAGGGACATACTCTTTTACTGGGTTTTACAAATGTTTATTTGCAGCTCCTACAACCTAAATTCTCTTTCCTGAAAGTGGCAAGTTTGGTGCTTCTGCTGTTCTGACAGTAGGGCATGTGGCACCTGTGTCTACTTGAAATGACACATGGTGACCATTAACATAACCATCCACATATGGACCAGGTTGATCCACATCTAAAGAAGTGCCATGCATGGACTCCTCTTCTTCTTTGGGGCATCTTAACTGACACATGTATGAAAAATCATCACTTAGATCAATTGAAGGAAACTGTGATGTTAACTGATTTGCATCTACATTTGTAACCTGATTTAAATTGAGGGTGGGTGGAACTCACAGAGTTGTGCTCCGCGGAGTTTCGTGGAGTTAAATAAAAACTCCTCCTGATTCCACAGAGTTACACATGTGGCAGAATTCTGGTCCCATGCACTCTTGGAATCCCACACAAAACAAAGACCAATCCACCAAAGGCCATATTGTATAAAATAGCCCATCGCAGTAGTGTCATCATCATTACCTCTCCCTTGTTATTTCCGTTTCCAAGCGGCAAACTCCATGCAGCTGCTCCATTTTAGTGCTGCTTTCCCTACAGCCCACTGCTGACTGGTGCTCCATTCTAATAAACTCCCCCTACTTCTCAGCCTCTTCCAACCAGAGTAAGCGTGAGCCTCTTTGCCAAGCAACCGAACCACAACCAATAGATACAGCAAGCTGCATCCAGGCCCTTTCTTGGTAGCCAATTGCAAATAAAGTCAACATCCATTCAGAATGCACACTACAGCCATCACCTCCGCTGCAGTCTAATCACAGGTCACTTTCGATTCATTACACCAATCAGAAGCTGGCAACTGAGTCTCAGAAGAAGCAGCTTTCACCCTATCATGTTGCCAAAAGTGACAAAGAAGCAGCGAGGTGCTCTCAGTATCAACCCAAATCAATGTTGGTTCCAAAGGTGCAACACACAATTGTCCCAAGGATTAGCAGCATAATGGTAAGTGCACTGGTGCACAAGTGCCGCTTTAATTCATGGATGATGGCCCGGTCCGGAGAATAAGGTTATTACTTAAACCATGTGTTAATAAAAATGAGAAAGTGGTGAGATCTATTTGGCCCAGAAGACATGAAAGAAGCAGCTTTTGTGTTCCACCATCCATGCTTTGTATTACAGTAAGTGAAATGTGAGGAGCAAATATTACTTGGGAATCCCACCCCTAACATGATGATATGTCTCCTTTTACATTGGTGCATTAGAGTGTCAGACCGTCATCAGTTGCGCCATATATGTGTACAATTTTGCTTATGCAGCTGAAGAAATGGTGAAAGTGAGGAAAGGTGCCACGCCTGTAACTGCTAAGCATGTAACTTGACTTTAAGATAAATGCAATCACGAAAATGGGTTTATACATGAAGGGAATGAAGGAGCAACAATGTGCTTATCTATATTGTGGGGCCCCTGGACATGCTGCTGTCAACCCCAAGGGTTCTTGCTTCTTAGAGCCCTTCATCATGTGCTATTGTTGTGTTCAGAGTAACATAAGCCACTAGCAGTTCAGGTGAGGCTTGGAGCACTGTAAAGCATCCAAGAGTGAAATTAAACAACACTAACGCCTTAGCACAGTTTGCGTGAACGTTATTGGAAAAACCCTTTTTGAATTGATGACAAAGCCAAACAACCCAAGAAGATGGCAGTCGCAGGGTTACTTTGCCTGCGATAACTGCACAGTAATTAAGCAGCATAAAAAGTAAAAACCAGCCCTAGCCAAAGGGAAATGAAGGCTTATTCTGGCAGTAGGAACAACAACAGCAGTCGTGCCACACCGGTACCTAGCAATCCGAGAAGGCTTCTGACTTTTGGCCACGCTCCAGTAGCTAACTCCACAGCCCTGCTAGCTGAACAGCACTTCAGCAGTAAGTCAAGGCAGCCCCACAGTGAGCAGCTGCATGTAAAACCAAGTGCCCTTCATTGTTCACAGCCACCTCTGCAGCTGTTCATTCCCAGAGGTGATGCTCTAACCATGTGGCTTTATTTCCATTCACGCAATTAAGAAAGGAACATGGCACTCACATGCAGCCGGGAGATGTGGTGTCCCTGCCTGCCTCCTACTGTGTTTCACTCAGAGCCGCATCCTGTGGTGGCTGCCCACACCAGGCCCCTCGCACTGGGTACAAAAATGTATCCTGCTGGAGCTCTGCTCAGCAGATATAGTAGCGACTAGGCTCATACAACGTTAATGCAGTGCAGTAGTGGGTTCCAGAAATCTCACCACCCTCTGAGTAATATAGAGGAGACATAACTGACACTTTACCTCCAGCCTGACCCAGAGACCACTGCGCACAGTGAGCGGTAGAGGTGGGAAGCGGAAAAGGGTATTGATTTTATAAGGGTGGATGCTGGAGGGGGTAAACTCCACCACACATTGGTGGTGGACTTTTTGCTGAACTCCTTCTTCCAAATGGAGCATGGGTGGGCAAAACTCAGCAAACTCCAGCTGTGTGGAGTTTGCCACCTACCCCTTATTTAAATTCTGTTGGGAAACATTTGTCTGTTATTGGGACATCGGGCTTATGGAACTTGCATCTGCTGTTGCTGGGACACATTTGAAATTTGCATTCAGGGTCTCTAAACTCTCTGCATTTGAATCTGGTTCTTGCCTTGCATTTACACAATTCTATTGCTCTGTACCTGATTATCTGCACCATTAAGTGGACACTCCCTTTTCCAATGGGCCAGCTGGACGCACGTGTGACACGGACTAGTTCTCTTCAAAGTCGGCACATCCCCAACTCCACTATGATCTGAAGAAACACAATGTCCTCTACCTTGCTGCTGATAACAATTAGCTCCCTGTTGTTGCACTCCTTGCGTACCACTAGTATTCCCTGTAAAGTGTTAATTCTGAGGGGCAGATTTAAGAACCCCTAGCACCTCCATGTGCCACATTAGCATCATTTTCTTACACTAATGTGGCTCGACAAGGCCAAAATTGCTGTGCCAAATTTACAAAGTGGTGCAATGCATGCATTGTGCCACTTTGTAACCCTTTGCGCTACATTAGTCTTGTGCCAGGCATAATGTATTCAAGGGGGTGTTCCCGCCTAGGGTGCAAAGTGGTGCAAAGAAATCTAAGAAATGTCTTTGTCTCAGTTTTTCCAGCATTTTTAATGCCTGCTCAGAGCAGGCATTAAAATGAGGCTCCCATTGGTTTCAGTGGGCCTCTGGGTGTTTTGTAGGATTAGCATCAACATTTTTCACACTAATCCTGCACAGCACCAAACTAGCATCAGAAATGTTGATGCTAGTTCCTTAACTCTCGCCATGGTGAGCCGTGTGTTAAATACTGTGCACATATGGTGGTGTAAGTTGGGCACTAAGGGGCACAAGGAAAGTGATGCTGCACTGAGTACAGCACCACTTTTCTTAAATCAGGCTCTGAGTATATTTCTGTCCACCTTTCAATTGTATCACCATCACCTTCTCCTTCAACTTTTTCTGCTTCAATTCCATTCATCACTGTAGTATTTTGCATACTGCAGGATCTCATTAATTGGTTTGTTCTATCAACAAATCAAATGCTGCTAAATCAGGTTATTTATGCCTGGCTTCAATCTCTGAACAAATCTGAACACTGCCATGTCTTTTGCCTCTATGGTCACAGTGCCACTGAAATGCTTGAAAGCCCGCAACAATCTCTCATAATAGGAATGTATTGACTCCTTAGAGTCGTCCTGTCAATCCTCAGCCAATCAATATCTTTAGGGGGCACCTTGTTTTTCAAAAAGCCAATCGTTTTCTGATACTTTTTCATCACCTCTTCAGGCCACACATTTGTCACTGAAGCTCTTGGAGGTTCACTATCAGACCAATTGACAGCCAAACAACAGCAACCTTCAAAACATAAATCACTCAGAACCACAATGTCAAACAATGTATTTTAATCTTCCAATTGGCATTTTGAAAGTTTCATAAATCACTCTGTCTGCTTATACAACTCCACTGGTATGTCGGGTAATCTTTGTGAAGGACAAAATATCACTCCTACTCAAAGGTACATGAACATATCCTCCACCAGGAATTTCTCTCATGAGAAGCATCTTCACATTTACCTCATCTTGACTTGCTTCTGCCATAGGCAAATCTATTTTCATTTATTTCTAATCTCTTTTCTTTGCCCATCTTCCTTTCCACTTGTCTAAAGCTCCCCATTTCTCAACATAACAAATTAACTCTTCCTAATCTGCAATCTCATACCAGGAGGCTTCTTGTTCACTATGTTCTTGTCACTAAAGTCTACTCTTTAATTTCTCTTCAGGGAATTTTATTTCTCCAAATCAATATCATAGCTTTGGGCTAATTCAGCTAGTGTGTCATAAGCTTGACCTGTCCATTTTGTACTGTCTTAGCACACAAACCACAATTCATCTTTAGTATAAATATTTAATTGACCTGTGTCTACATTTTCCACAGTCATCTCATTTAATTCAAATTTTAATCTAGGTACATCCAATTGTCTATCTCTTTCTGAGGTGTTTTCTGCTCTTGCACTGCAATTCATTCCTCCTGTTGCACCTGCAGGACTCAAATTATTCAGCCAATCATTTGATTGCTGAGTGGTAAAACCTCACAGACTTATTGGAATATTTGACATTGTTTCTGTTCTTAAATGATCTGTAACTGCTTAATTTGGGGTATTCGCAGTGGACATGTCTTCCTGAATATTAAAAGGTAACCTCCTATTCAGGGTAATAAAACCAATATCTAGTGCCTGTTTTGGTCTTGACACAAAATAAGGTGAGGATCTCTGAGGAAACTTCACATCCTCCCTGACTTGTCATTGAGGTCGGATCTGAAACATGTGTCAATGGTCTCAGAAGATAATTCATTCTCTCAATCTCTGAACTAATGAGGCTCACAATTCCCTGTGCTCTATTTGATGTAAAACCATTTGAAACAACTGAGGTATTTGGATAATTCTGAACATTCTGGACATTTAACATGTGTGGATTATTCTCAGTCATGCCTGGAGCATACAAAGGAACAATATGACCTATTGTCACTGGACTTGTTAATGCATCGGGGTTCAGGTTATTCATTGGATTCTGTGGAACTGCCATTCCTACGCTAATTCCTGACAAAGCAGTATTTAAAGTTTGCCCTGTCTGATTGGGGGTTTCAAAGACCGGCCTCAGCATTTGCTCATTATAAAATGCTTTATGGAGTTTTAAGATTGCATTAAGGCCTAACTTGTAGGCTGAATACAGAGGACGATGGGCATCACTACTGCGGATTGCACCCGCAAGGAGACCATCTATTGTTCTGGGGGACCATGGGTCTAAAAATCATTTAAACACATTCATGAGGAGATTTTGAAATGTTGAAGGGGTAGCGGCTATTTTAGCCTTTTAGAAGTTTCTTCCATCAACAACTTTTTTGGAAGTATTTATGTCATCATTTTTAAGGGATGCTGTCTGATCTTGCTGTGTCATAAGTGTGCATGGAGAATTAATGGGCGTTTGACTATCACAGCTCCAGTCTGTGCACGAGCGCTGTGATGTAGACTCCTTCCAAGAAGGCCCCCAGGAAGTCTTGCTCCTGAAGAGTTTTTGTTTAAAAAATGAGCTATACTTTTAACGTTAAATAATTTACAGGCTAATTTTGGTTAGGTAAAAAAATTCAGGAGGAATCCGGTATCTAGAACAGGCATATGAAAAATGCTGTTGTTGCTGCAGAAGCCAGATTAAGTGATGAATATTTACAGCGCAATGATAGTGTCTTTGTAAAATTCCACTTGTGGCCTTCCTAGCTTTACATACAGGCTGTAGAGATGGAATAAATGCAATATGAAAGTGTAGGTACCTATGTACACTGGGGTGTCTCATATCCTATTTGTGTCTCAATCATCCGCCTTAATATATTTTTCACTTTCCCACACGTGGATGTCTTGTGTATCATCTTTCTCATGTCTCTTATGTGTCTCAAATTCTCAAAATGTGTTTCTCATTTACCCTAACAATTCTCTTACGTGCACCAATTCAAATCTCTTGATTCCTTTAGGTACCATTATCTTCCCCAAGGATCAAAATCTAAAAATTGATTTTCCACTGTCAAGGACACAAAAAACAAAAGGTGCATTTACATCACTAATAAAACATTTCACCCTGCAAAGTATTTTACGAAATGGACAATTCTCCTTAATGTGTCTGCTGCTGAAAAAAAGTCCTTGCTCGCTGTACATGTAGTTTGCTTCTGTTGTGCGACCTCTTTCTATTACACGATTTTAAAACATTACAGTTGTCCACCCACCTCCCCAACCTTAAAAAGCCCTGGGGACTCTTCTCACTGGGGTGAGTGTTTGAAAAGTTTCACCATCCTTTTGTGTTGCTAAAGTTGCAGTAAGTGGTCAGGGTATGTCCAGACATGGGACCGTTGCTCACTGTGCCATTGGATTCAAGCTAGCCTGGCTGATGAGGGGTAATACCCAGAAACTGGTGCCAGGATGCTTGTTTCCGGCCCAGGGAGGACCTGTCCTGGCAGTTCGGGCTGAACTGTTCCCATGGGGAGCAAGGTCAAGAGTGATTTGAATATGGCTGGGTCGAAACTGTGGTGGCATGCTGATCAAAAGAAAGATGGATTCAGCCCAGATCTATGACTGGGGTTGAGTGTTTGAAAAGTTTCAGCATTTCATCCATCATCTATTTGTGTTGCCAAATATAATTAAACAGGGGGGAAGGGCATGCAGCCCCACTCCCCAAGCCAAATTAGGCCCAGGGACCATGTCCTCTGGGGCCAATACATTAAAAAAGGTATTAGGGAGCTCCATGAACCCACTCTCCCTGAGTCTTATTAGGACCCAGATTCCTATCCCTGGGGCCAAACCCATAAAAAACACACCAACTAACATGTTGTGGGCTGGGGGAAATCCCTAAAGCCCCAGCAGCCCCAGACAGCTTCCCACATGGTGCAGGAGCATTGTTCCCTCCCAGAGAGAGAGCAGTTTTGTTTTTGCATGCTCCCCCTAGGCAGGAGCAATATGTTGTTTTGCTTCTCTACAAGCATTAGTGCGGGCAGAGAAACAGAACACGTCTGCTCCCAGCCAGCTGGAGCATTCTTAGGGCCTGTTTACGACATTGGCGGAGGGGATTCCTCCATCACAAACGTGATGGATAACCCGTCCACCGTATTGCCAGTTCCATCATATCCAATGGAAGCTGTAATACGGTGGATGGGATATCCGTCACATTTGGGACGAGTAATCCCCTCTGCCAAGGTTGTAATCTGGCCCTTAGTGTTTGCTCCCATTTGTGGGAGATTTAAAACTGCACCAGCCAGATGGGAGCAAACACATGTGCCTTAGGGCACAAGCTATAGTTATTTCGGATAACTCTAACTATAACTGCGGAATTTCTATGGTTTTGTGTGTGTAAGTTCTGAACCTAACTATTATGTCCCTGTAACCTTTTTTCCCAGTGAATTTCTATTTTTCTTTTTACCTTAAAGTGATATTTAATTATCATACATTAGTTGCTTTTCTACCCAAACAGCAACTGACAACAGGATAGAGGCTAGGAAGGTAGTCGGGAGAATTTGTTGTGCACCTAGGTGGCACAAGGACTTCATAATGGATTGATTGATGTACTATCTTCCTCATTTTCCATCCCCTCTTTTCTGCATCTGCATACAGTAATTTTATTATTGTCATTTCCTTGTTGGATATTGTTGTTACACATCAATTTATATTGTTTTTTGTATAATCGCTTTTATTTTGTTTCCCTTGTTAAGGAGATGTGTGATATCCTATTACCTTAAATGGTTTTCCCCATCCTGTCTTTCCCTATTGGACCCCTTTCTTCCTTTTCCCCCGGTTGTTACTTTCCCTGATGATGTAATGCCTGTCATCTGACTTTTGAACTGTCACTTTTCGCCACTCAGCTGACTGGAAGTTGTGGTGGTGTAAATACATGTCTAGAGAACTCCTGCAAGAGTAGTTTCACTCAATTTCAACATGTATGCAAATGGCAAAATGTAAACACAGACCGATTTGCTTCTGACCTAAAAGTCAAACACCGTCACTTGACATATTTCTAGTATCACAGTCAACTAATTGCAGATATTAACAAATTATATTGGAGCATAAATTCACACTAGCTCATAGTGTTTTAAAATATGCAAATAAATATATTTTGCAGCTCTAGGCCTGTCCCTTACAGTGCGAGATCCAGGATTTGTATTGTGGCCTGGAAGGGCTCATCAAGAGTGCCCAATAGTAAGCAGTGAATTACTTTTACAATGTATCACATAAAGCTGTGATGGCAGCATACATGTTTTTGGATCTATAGTTTGACCAGATCTTTTTATTGTATCCGTGAAAGTGTGATGGACTCCTCATGTGTAAATGTGCACTGACATCCTTCCTCTCTGCATGTCATGTTGAGTGAGTGTGTATACAGAGTGTCACACGTATGGTAGTAAAACTCTGTGTGTTATGTGAGCTTGAGTACTGTGGACAGTGGGATCCAGTTTTGTTGCCCCTGTTTTAGAATGGAACAAGATGGAGGATAGAGGACAGTTTCCCTGAGCTAGTGGAAAAGTATTACCTGCATTCCTGTGGCTCGAGGGTGCAGACCCAGAAATTGACAATAGGAGGAAGGAGTTATTCCATATGGTCTTGTCCGCAAAGTACTGATAAATAGTTCTCTCTGAGCAAGCATTTTTAGTAGATTTTTGGGGCAAGGGATGGGACTGCAGTATCTTTTGTTAAAGGTGAGGAGGTGTAGGAACGGGCCTATTTTTGTATGATCACCCCAAAGCTTTTAAACTGAAGTTGCTATTTTATGGTTGCAGTCCATGTGCTCTGACCCCTCAAATGCATGTGTCCAAATGGGTAACATCTGATTGCCCTATTTAACTTGCCTCTGAGTCTTTAGTATATGGTATCAAGGCTAGTAAGTTAAATGTCACTAGCGGACTGCAGCACTTAATTGTGCCGCCACTAGAGTGAAAAGGTCTAAACGTGACCCTACGTCTGCAACTGCGAGGCATCTTCAACGCGTCTTATAACTTAACATGGCAAAATAAACACTTTTTGCCAGGTCAAAACCTTCCTTTTCAATATTAATAAGCCATCACAGGTGTTACCCTTAGTAGCCTACCAGGAAGGGTGCTTAATAATAAAATAAGGGTGTGTTCCTTTGCTGCTTAACATGTCCTAACGGTGAAAACACAACGTTGCTGTTTTCACTGTAGCAAGGCGAGTGTTCCCATTGGCTAACATGTTATTTTACTAGCCACCATGCTAAGTGCCAATTTCTATTGGGGAACACCATTATTACTCCAAGATATCAAATTGATTATTACGTCAAACCTGACTCATTGCTGACATCACATTTTAGATAACCTTTAATAAAACTGACTTTAGAAAGCTGCTACTTTGTTGCCCAGACCTCCTTTATCCTTTCCTGTCTATCTGCAGCAATTGTCGCACAAGACAATATGCTGCCCCCATCCCGAAAGGAAGTGTAAAGCAATCCCAGTAACAGGGAATAAAGAGAAATGTTGGTGGGAGGAGGGGTGACCTCCTCCAGCAGGATTACTACTGAGTCGGGCCAAAGATGGCCCAGCTTCAAAGAGGTTGCCACTTCAGTAATGTAAATGGCGATCACAGATTAGCCTGCCTGCTCCTTTGTGTAGGCAAACAGGCTGGCATCTCCTCCAGAAAAGGAGAACCCCTTGCAGAACCAGTTTTCTAGGCAGAGTGACTCATCATGCTGGGTGAACCCTTGGGGTGTGCCTAGAGCTCTTCACAGGGGAAGAAGGCCTGAGCCATCTTGCATTCAGGCAGAGAGGTGTATTCTTGAATTGTTTTTAACTGAACCCCCAAGAAGTGATGTAAAGTGATGTAAAGTGGGAAGGATTGCACTGTGGAAACTGTTGCCAAATTGGCTAGAGAGTCTTTTCCTTCCACAAACACAAAGATGGCATAAAGTGGCATCCCTGGCTCTTAGTCCTCAGATCACATCTAGACTGGAAAGAAAACAGAAGAATGACTTCAGCTGCTGCTGGATCTAGCAAAGAAAGGCTGCTCCAAAGACTGGACTGCACTTGCTGCACCCAAGGGACCTACAAAGAGATATGTGCCTGCGGTGCTCACTTGAGAAAAATAGATCCACTTTTGCCAGGACTGAAGAGGTTACGCCAAGAGCTAGTTGGCTAACTTTCTGTTAAGCTTTAGGAGCACCAAATGCTAAGCAAACCTGGACCCCTCGAGAGCCCAACTGCCCAGGAATGCCTGGCTGCCACTAGCTGACAAAGTGCCTGCTAGGTAACTGAGTCTTGACTTTCACGAGGTTCCGCCAAGTCTTTGGACAAATAGCAAAAGTCGAAGTAGAACCTGGTCCCCAGAAAGGAAAGATTTGCTTACCTCTAAGTAACTGCTAAGCTGCTGTAACCGGGACACCAGTTGACCAGTGGCAACAGGACAGGACCTACACTGGACTTTACTGCTGCATCATAGGAGATCAAGTCCCGGTGCTGAAGATGACACCTGATGCTTATGGATTCCATGGTGGCCCGCGGAACACTTACCGCATATCTTCAGTATCTTCAGCATCTTCAGTGTCCTCATCATCCTGTATCCCAAGCTTCAGTATCACTTCTTTGCTGGACTTCAGTAAAGGAGAAAAGTGCATTTGGGATCCTGATATTGGTGAACCCGACAGGTAAGTTTCTCCCCTGGACCTAAGTGGTCACTATGACTGGCCCCCATCTTGCTGTGGTCCATCCAAGAGAAGATTGGTAGTTGTTCTCGCCCGTTTGCTCAGAACTCACTAAGCCGATTACAACAATTTATTGTAATTAGAAGAATTTGCTTACCTTTGAAAATTCTTCTTTCTGGTTTCCCTCGATATATTTTGTCATTTTGGTGTCTATTAAAAGATAAAAATAAATCCTATTTTGATAAATCAGTGTTGGATTTTTATTGTATTGTGTTCTAAGTATTGACTCTATGGACTTTCTAAAAGCTTTCTACTTTTTCCTCTGACTATGGGGGTCATTACAACATTGGCGGTAAAAGTCGCTTACCGCTGTGCAGAAGACCGCCAATACACCGCCGCGGCCGCGGTAGACCGCCACAGCTATTATGACACACATCTCGGAATCCACCGAAATTCAGACACCCACACAACACCGCCACACCAAAGGTCAGCGATAAACATGCAGAAACAAATCCTCCACCTCCACGCCAACAGAAACACGTCCATGCTATTACGACCCACGAATCCACGCGGCGGTCTTTCAATTGCGGTATTCCATTGGCGGTACACACCGCCGCGCTCAAAATACACACACATCTCCAAAACACCGCCACATTGGACAATTTGAAATATACACACCTGATACACATACAAACAACACTCCCACACACCCAATACTATATAAAACACACACCCACATCACCCACAAACCCCTACGACCACAAATTCTGAAAGAAGGCCAGAGAGACAGCACAGCAATTGACAAGCCCATCACACAGAGGCACACAACACCATCACCCACACAACTTCCACGCACAAAACACCACACACCACTACACTCACCACACTCATCAACACATACACCACCCCACACATCACACACACCACCCCATGGCACGCCAAAGACACCCCCGCTTCTCCGGGGAGGAGCTCAGGGTCATGGTGGAGGAAATCTTACGGGTAGAGCCACAGCTATTTGGCTCACAGGTACAACACACATCAGTAGCCAGGAAGATGGAGTTATGGCGCAGAATAGTTGACAGGGTCAACGCTGTGGGACAGCACCCAAGAAATCGGGAGGACATCAGGAAGAGGTGGAACGACCTACGGGGGAAGGTGCGTTCCACGGTCTCCAGGCATAAAATCGCAGTACAGCGGACTGGCGGCGGACCCCCACCTCCTCCCCCACAACTAACAACATGGGAGGAGCAAGTCTTGACCATCCTGCATCCTGAGGGCCTCGGAGGAGTCGGTGGAGGATGGGACACTGGTAAGTCAAATCTCAACTATCAGATACCCCACCCTACCTGCATGCTATCACACACCCCCACCCTCACCCCCTCCCCTATCACTCCAACTCATCACTAATGTACCCATAACACAAACCACCCATCCCAACACCAAGCCCTGCATGACACAACTAAGTATGGTCACCCCTCACCAAAGCATGCTCACTGCACATACCCAGAACACCCCCCCAACCATCATCACACAAGCCCCCACACAGGAATGCTTGCACTGGGGTTCACGCACAGCCACCCTTTGCACACCATTACACACACACATGCAATAATCATGCTCTTATGCCCCTGCAGGAACCCGAAGGACCGTCACCACACCAGAGGGTCCAGAGAACACCACTCCACCCACAGAAGAGGCCCACAGTGACGAGAGCAGCTCTGCCCTACTGGATCTTGATGACCAGCCCGGACCATCGTGGGCCTCAGGACAGTCGGTTCCCCTTGCACAGGCACAGCCCAACACCGACCTTCCACCCTCTGGTAACACCAGCACAGCACCCACCCAGCGGGCCCAAACCTCCCTACCCAGGACAGGTCAATCAGCGGTGCGTCCACCACTACAGGGCACCCAGGGTAACCCACCCTCCCAACAACAACAGGGAACTGGGGGCAGTGGTATTGGGCACACGGTCCAGGGGACTGAGGCACAGGAACATAGGGGAACTGGGAAGGCTGCTGTGCGACAGAGGGAGGACAGGCCAAGGGAACCAACTCTCCACGAGGCCCTCTCCTCCATCATGGGAGCGTACCACCACTCCCAGGAGACGATGGCAACGGTCCTGGACAAGTTGCAGGAGACCCTGCGGCTTCAGGAGGAGCAGTATTTGGGGTTCAGGGAGGAGCTCAGAACCATCAGCTCCGCCCTGGGCACCATCGTAGGGGTGCTGAAGGACATACAGCAGACCTTGAGGGACACCGTGGCACTCCAAGGGGCCCCTGACACTAGCCAGGACGATGAAATGCCCACCACCTCCGTCGGCGCTAGTGGACAGGACGCCCCGCCACAGGACCACCACACCAGCACCCCACCCCCTGCAGACGGACAACCACCACGCAAGCGGTCCCTGAAATCCAGGAACAGGACAGAGCAAGATAGCAAGACCCCCGCCAGGAAATGAGACCACCCTGATTGTCCTCCCACTCTCTCACCTTGTTACCCTGTCCATATTCGAACTGCCCCAGCTCCACTTCCTATGCCCAGATAGGCAGTGCACCTGTGAGAATAATAGACTGGACTCTGCCATGGACATTCCTCCACCATCACCCATCACCAATTTACAACCCCCCTTCATTTTTTGAGCACTTAAATAAACACCCTTGAAACACAAAACAATCTGGAGTCAGTCTATGATTTTGTACTTTGTATTATCAATGACAGTGTCATAATGGCTGTACCATTGTAAGGCTAACATACCTATGTCACACATCACAAGCCCTTGAAGGATGCAAGCAGTTGACACGTTGGTTACCACACCTGTGAAACCGTAATGGAAGGGTACAACTCAGTTAACAAATTGTGATTGAAATAGACAAACAGGATAGAGGTAGACGTGTGACAGTGAATGTAATGTAAAATCTGAAAATGTTCTCACCTGTGTGTCACTGGAAATATTGCTGTATGACTGACTCCCTGTTGTCGATTTCTTCTTCCTCAGCTTCATCCTCATCACTGTCCACAGGCTCCACAGACTCCACAGCTGCTACAGCACCGTCATCTGGATCATCCTCCTGCAGAAAAGGCACCTGGCGTCGCAAAGCCAAATTATGGAGCATGGAGCAGGCGATGATGATGTCGCACACCTTCTTCGGTGAGTAAAATAGGGATCCACCTGTCATATGGAGGCACCTGAACCTGGCCTTCAGGAGTCCGAAGGTGCGTTCGATCACCCTCCTAGTCCGCCCATAGGCATCATTGTACCGTTCCTCTGCCCTGGTCCTGGGATTCCTCACTGGGGTCAATAGCCATGAAAGGTTGGGGTAACCAGAGTCCCCCATTAGCCATACCCGGTGCCTCTGGACTTGACCCATCATATCAGGGATGCTACTATTCCACAGGATGTAGGCGTCATGCACTGAGCCAGGGAACATAGCATTTACCTGCGAGATGTACTGGTCTGCCAAACAGACCATCTGGACATTCATGGAATGATAACTCTTCCTGTTCCTGTACACCTGTTCACTCCTGTGGGGGGGGACCAGAGCTACATGGGTCCCATCAATGGCACCTATGGCTTTGGGGATATGTCCAGGGGCATAGATGTCACCCTTCACTGTAGGCAAATCCTCCACCTGAGGGAAAATGATGTATCTCCTTACGTGTTTCAGCAGGGCAGACAACACTCTGGGCAGCACGTTGGAAAACATAGGCTGGGACATCCCTGATGACATGGCCACTGTTGTTTGAAAAGACCCACTAGCAAGGAAATGGAGCACTGACAGCACCTGCACGTCAGGGCGGATTCCAGTCGGATGGCGGATCGGTGACATCAGGTCTGGCTCCAACTGGGTACATAGTTCCTGGATAGTGGCACGGTCAAACCGGTAGGTGACGATGATATGTCTTTCTTCCATTGTCAACAGGTCCACCAGCGGTCGGTACACCGGAGGATTCCGCCATCCTCTCATATGTCCCAGCTGACGGTGCCTACGAAGGACAACAGCGAAGAACCAGTCACTATTCCTCCAGGTATGTACCCACAGTTACACACAAGACTACACCACTCACAAAACCCTTCCTCTATGTGTGTTGAGTGTAGGCCTAGCTATGTGTGACGCAGTAGTAAATGAAGCCATGTGGGCCCATGAAATGGCGGCTGCCTGACCTCTAAACTGGGACAATGGGATTGTGGGGTAACTGCGCTGGCGTTGCACACCGTCGCGGTAGGCGGTCGTAGACTACGGCGCAATGCTGCATTGGTTAACAGTGGACCCTATGGGTCCCAGGAGCCAATGAACAGGTGCGCCGGCGGTGATGATGCGCACCGCCGCGGACGTCACCGCCATTTTCTATCTGTTCAATCACTAGATACCTGACCTTCGACAGGAGAGGACCTACACTGCTAGTGCTGCTGTGACCTCGGTCTGGAAGCGACGATGGCTGCTGCGTCTGGGGAAAGGGCCCCTGCCTTCACTGCACAGGAGTTGGAGAAACTTGTGGATGGGGTCCTCCCCCAGTACACGCTACTCTACGGTCCTCCAGACCAACAGGTTAGAACACAGGGAGCACGTTGTATGGGCTAGGCCTCGGTGGAGAGGGCTGGGTGGAAGAGGGAAGTGGGCAGAGTTGATTGAACATTAATGCATGGGAATGAATGGGCCACATGGCCAGAGTAGGGAGGGGGCCACTCACAACGATGGTGCAGTTGGTATTGACTGTTCCTGTTCCCTTGTGCATGTCATGTTGGTCAGCGCCCACCAGAAGAGGGACATCTGGCGTGCCATCGCCAAGGAGGTCCGGACCCTGGGGGGACACCACAGACAGGGCACCCACTGCCGGAAGAGATGGGAGGGCATTCGCCGCTGCAGCAAGAAGACGGCAGAGGCTCAGCTGGGGATGGCCTCCCAATGTGGGAGGGGTGCCCGTCGCACCATGACCCCCCTGATGTTCCGGATCCTGGCGGTGGCCTACCCGGATTTGGATGGGCGCTTGAGGACACAAGGGGGTGAGTACAACCTCATTCTGCGGACTTTGCGTGCAGTGGAGGTGTCTGGGTGGGGGAGGTGGTCTGTGGGTGTCCCTAGGCCAGGGCGAGTTAGGTAGGCAAGGCCCCTCCATAATGTAGGCCAAGTGGCACTCAACCCCACCTCAGCAGAGGGCCAAGTCAAGGTGTATTTGCCCCTGTGGCATCCATGTGCGCAGATGTCCACCATTGCCATGTAGGCCATAACCCAGAAATTGCGTGTGCAGAGGGCAGGAGCACGGCGTAATGCAGGGGGCTGCTGCGTCTGTCTTGTCCGCCAACGGTAGCGGTATGCCATGCACTAAAACTCTCTTTCTTCTGTCTCCCCCCCTTTTTCTGCTCTCCCTGTCCTTTTGTATATCAGCATCAACAGGCGGAGGTACAGTGGCACCGGAGCACGAGGGAGCTGCATCCCACATGGCCATGGAGGGCCACACCACAGACTCTGAATGCACCAGTGGGACGGAGGGCGAAGGGAGCTTCACGTCGGCCACCGGATCACCAACCAGCGACACGGACTCGTCCACCTATGGGAGCTCCCCTGTGGTGGCGGCACCATCTGTGCGCACCACTTCTACAGGTACAGCCGCCACCTCCCCTACCAGCACCGCCCTCCCAGAAGCCCCTCAGCGTTCGCCCCGTGCCCGCTCACCCAGGAGGGTGGGCATCACCTTCGCCCCAGGCACCTCAGGCCCTGCCCCAGTCACCCCTGCTGCCCTCAATGAGTAGGTGCAGTACTCACCGGTGTCTTCTGCGCCTACGTAGCTGTTGTTCGAAGAGGAGCAGAAAGACAAGGGCAGGGAGTATTTGTAATTCCGGGTCCATGGAGTCGTCGTTCCTCGTGGGATGTGTTCAGGTGAGCATTTTCCCATAGCAAAAGCTGTTTCCACCGTGTTTTTATCCACGGTGAATCCGCCCCGGAAAAGGTGGCGGATTGGCGGGTTGTAATAGTGTGGGCGGTACATTGTCTCCCGCCTGTCTGTTGGTGGTAACCGCTGCGCTGCTTGTCTGTACCGCTGTGGCGGTCGGAGTGTTAAAGTGGCTGTCTTTGTTGGCGGTTTCCGCCAGGGTCATAATTCCCTTTTTTTGTCCGCCGGCCTGTATGCGGTATTTATTTAGACAGGGTTGTAATGACCACCTATGTCTGACTGCTCTGTGCCATAGCTACCCAGGACTAAGCAAAGGGTTTTGTTAAGTAACCTAACTGGACACGACAGAGATTGTGACATTATTACATGGTGAGGTCTCACAACCACATCACAAAACAATGCACTTTCCTATAGGAGGATTCTAGGCAGGGAATACCCTTTTGTCTGCTTCAGTGAGGCTGATAACAGTCAGTTGCAAAGAACTCATTGTTCACTGTTCCCATGTTTTATTTATAATTCTGCTTGGAGCCAGCCCCATTGCTGCCTGAAGTGCTAGGCATCACTTAGGGTAAATACTGTGTTAGAAGAACAGCCTGCAAATGTAATTTGAAAGAGAAGGGACCCAAACCAGTTCCTGGACAGTCAATACACATACCATGTCTAGATGATATGTATAAGGGTGGGGTTCAAATCACTCCAAATTATTTTAGCTCCAAGTTCTACTTCACTAATGAATGAAGTGCTCCACAGAGAACTGCTGTGCAGCCAGGGTTGGTTCCTGCCTGACAACTAATCTGACTGAGTTAAGAGGATTTCACTTGAAATCAACACCTCGGCTAAGGGTTAGCCTAAAAAAACTAGAAGCCTCTCTTCCTCCTGAAAAACAGAATGATTGTTCTTGACTTTAAAGGAGGAGAAGCTTTTCAAGATGAAAATCCCAGTCTGTTCCCAGCAGATGACCTAAAATTGTGAGCCAGGAATGACTAATGCTGTGAGGGTGTGTCCTCAGTGTTTCTGCACCATTCACAGGTTAGCTGTATCAAGACCATATAACATTGTGTATTCCCATGTCACTAATATGTCTGCCATATGCTTGAGATACTAGTGCTGCTGCTGCAGAGGAGATGAGTGTTTTCACTGGAGCAGAAAGTCCTGTTTGGCCCAGAAGCCACAACTGCCCAAAAGGCACTACTGCAATGGATTTGGACTGCATGTTACAACTTCCATGCTTAGAGCCTGTCTGCAGCAACCAATGACAAAGATGGGTACTGATGTGTAATTTCATATGAAAAGTGTGTACCATTAACCTTGTATCAAACGAGGCTGCTGCTGCAGTCCCTGTGAAACAAGAGGGAGGAATTGCAACCTGCATCGACTGCAGAGCCTGGACTTCCACAAATAACCAGCCGGTAAACCACAGGGCATAAATACACAGAAGGTGATGTGAGGAACTCTTGCAGATAGTTTGGCCACTGGCAATTGCTTTAAATAGCATTCCAAATCACAGTTTTCACCCATTGTGTCACTTAAGATAGAGGCATACCTTATGCACATTAGTACTGACCCTTTTTCTCACGGGAACAGTCCATTCGGGGGGACTGCGAGTAAGGGATCCACACCTGGGCATTTTCTTGACCCCTTAGAGTGTTACCCCAAACTTAGATAAGGTGATGGAAGGAATTCTTACAAATAGTTTAACCACTGGCAATGATAGTGCAACCCATTTTTTTCACCCACTGGGCCATTGTAGACAGAGGCGCACCTTATGCAAATCAGTACTGACCCTGATCCTCTTGGGAAAAGTCCATTACAAAGCACCAAACAAGGCCACCTCCTGAAGGGACCATAAGCAACACCAGACCACATGTCTGCTCCTCAGGAATAGGAGACATAAGCGTGCAGGCAAGCCTGCCACAGCAGCTTGAGGCTCATTGTAAAAAATAGTGAAAACAACATTGATCTGAGTTGCTCCGTCCTACCAGACACAATATTTGAGCGATCTGCGCCTGAGCCTGAGCCTGAGCCTCATTCTTGCCTAAGTCCATAGTGTATTGGGGATAGTAATTGCAGGATCTTGACCATTACATGATGGAGAATTGTTACTGGGAAGTGTAGTGCCTCCTTGTTAGAATGCAACCAATAACAACCCTATGCAATTTACCCATCTGATTATGTAGTATTTAGTTTTGGTGTGAGATTAATGTTTGTTATATTCTGAAGGTTCCAGTCTAATGTTGAGAATACACACACGCTCAGGAGCACACTGTAACTTGGTCTACGAGCCCTTCGGCTTCGAACGCGGTTTTCAGATCAGTGTCAATGTTCTTTTGAGCCGGTTTGGAGACGCATCGGAGGCTGAGGGACATTTCATCATTTATACTAAATAAAAGAATACAAAAATATTCCCCTTTGCCTGTGGAGAGCTTATCTTCATCCGACACCACATAAATTGGCGACGAGGATGGGATACTAGGGACTCACCAGATCGATGTTTCAATCGGCGTGTCCATATATTAGTATAACCGCGTTGGGATACACCTGAACACACCTGATAAGTGCCTTCAAGAAAACAGCAAGAGTAACCGTTCGTATCCAGCTGACCAAAGGCTGACCACCCACTGAGGGACACCTCTTCACGTCTCATGAAGGCTCCTCCGCTCGTCACCAATTTATGTGGTGTCCGATGAAGACACAGGTGTGTCCCAACGTGGTTATACTATTTTATGGACACGCGGATTGAAACATTGATCTGGTGAGTCCCTAGTATCCCATCCCCGTCACCAATTTATGTGGTGTCCGATGAAGATAATTTGAGGGCCGCGTATCATCAAGTTGAAATGGCTAATGAGTCTAAGGATTTAGCAGCATTTAACACACCATTTGGGGCATTTCGATTTTTGAGAATGCCATTCGGGTTAGCATCTGCAGCTTCTGTTTTCCAGAAATTGATGTACCAGCTCTTCGGAGAGGAGAAAAGAGTCTTGACGTATCAGGATGATATTTTGATATGCTCTGATACAATGGAATCTCACTTAAGCAAATTGGATAGAGTATTGGGCATATTGGAGGAGCATGGTATGACAGTTTCTAAACAGAAGTGCAAGTTTATGTTGAGAGAGGTGGAATATTTGGGTCACACAATAAGTGAAGAAGGGATTAAACCTAAGAATGACTTATTAGCGGCAATAAAACAATGTTCACAGCCTGAAAAACAAAGATCAGTTGGGATCGTTTCTGGGAATGTGTGAATACTAGTCAAGATTTGTACAAAACTTTGCCTTACAAAGTGAACCTCTCCGAAAACGTTTAAGAAAGAATGCAAAATGTGTATGGGAAGAAGAACAAGTGGAAGCATTCAGTGTTTTGAAGAAGTTGGTCATCGAAGCACCTGCTATCCAACCTTTCAAAGACAAGGCTACATCTGTAGTGACTGTGGATGCCAGTAATCTGGGGATTGGTGCTATGCTCACTCAGTTGCATGAAGGACAGGAAACCATTGTGGCATTTGCTTCCCGCAGACTTTCTTCATCAGAGAAAAATTACAGTACTATTGAGAAGGAAGCTTTGGCTTGTGTGGGGTGTTCACCATTTTTCAACTTACTTGTGGGGCAGAGAATTTTTGATGGTCACAGATCATAAACCTTTAATGTATTTATGGAATGACAAAGGCATGAGCAATGCTAGCCCCAGGTCGGTTCGTTTGTTGTCTAAAATGCATGTCTTTAATTTCAAGATGAAGCATGTTCAAGGGGAGAAAATTGCAGAGTTGATTTTCTGTCCAGATGTCCAATAAGTGAGAGTGGAGATTCTTCTTGTAACAGTGAAGAGGAGAAGGAGATGGTGGTTGGAATGGTTGATGGCCTTGTTGCATCGGATGGTGTCATTTCAAGAGAGTGTTGGGAAAACAAAGTAGCGAATGATCCGGTGTTAACACATTCGAAAGGTTATATCGTGAGTGGGAGGCCAAGAGAGGGTCAAGTAATAGATGAACTGAAACCATTCTTCAAGGTTAAAGATGAATTTAATGTGGAAAGGAATTTGTTTTTGAGAGGCACAAAATTGATCCCTCCATCTGAACTAAGGGGTGGGTTGGTGAAGCTAGCCCATAAGGGGCATGTAGGAATTTCAGGCACAAGGAAGAAATTACGCTTGTATTACTGGTGGCCTGGTATGGTTGAGAATGTGGAAGTTATGGTCGGAAGTTGTGGTGAATGTTCTTGTGCTGAGAAAACTATAAGTGTGCAGAATACTCCTCTGTGCCCTGTCGAATTCCCTTTGAGGCCGTGGGAAAAAATTGGCATGGATTTTATCGGACCCATTGGGTGCTTGAATGAAGGAAAGAGATTTGTGTTGGTAGTTGTGAATTAGCATTCTAAGTGGGTGTCATATGGATTTTTAAGGGAACCCAACAAGACTAGTGTGATTATGTTTTTAAGGAAACTGTTTCATTCAGAAGGCATTCCAGCTTTTGTGGTCACAGATAATGGGGTGCAGTTTGTCTCACATCATATGAAATTGTTTCTAAGCAACCTAGAGATTAAACATTTGACAACTGCGCTTTATTATCCTCAAGGGAATGCAGTGGTGGAAAGGGTGGATCGCATGATGAAGGAGACAATTCAGTTAGCAATTGATGCAGGTGGGTCATTTCAAGAGGCAGTAGGAGACAGAATTTGGTGTTATCATAAAACTCCACATTCAACGACTGGAGTAACTCCTTTCGCGTTATTAAGGGGAAGACACTTGTTTAACGAGTTGTCACCTATGTGGGTAATTGAAAAATCTGATCCAGATAAAAATACTCCCAGTTTGGAGTCTATAAAGGACAAGGTGGGAGGTTCACAGGCGAAGGCCAAGAGTAGATGTGATGAGATTAAAAAAGTGAAAGTCGTTGTTTTCAAAGTTGAGGATGGTGTAAGGGTAAGAAGACCTCACAAACTGAAAGGATCCTAGTATTTTCAGGAGCCTTAGGTGGTTCAGGTGTCCAAGTATTCCGTGAAAGTTGAGGATGGGAAGTGGTGGAGTAAAAGAAAGGTAGTGAAATAAACAAATTCCCCCAAGGGAAAACTGTGCAATCACCCCACACACTCAATCAATGAATCTCTCAAATGATCAATCTAAAAACAAAGGAAAATTAATTTAATAATACAAACCCAAATAATTAAAACCCAATGTCATAATAATCACAAAACAAAAAACAAAAACCATCAGTAAAAACCACATATAAAAACAATCAAATCCAAAAAAAGGGAGACGAAAAAAAAAATACATCTACAATAGTCCATTATAATTGAACTGTCCCAGTTATGGTAGACTTAGGCCAATTGATTGCTGTCATCAATCCTTGTTTGATACCGGCCACCTCCTATGGGTCCAGTAATATTATATAGCGTTGACGCGTATCGGTGGGCTTTTAAATCCTTTCACCATCTTCTTCAGGACTAGCTAATATGCTCCCAACACTTATTAAATCAGACCTCCATAGAATCAAATCAAACCATCCAAACCGATCCAAATGTTAATATTTATAAATTCCTTTATTTCCCATAGTCTTTTGCAAATATATTTCATGGAATCCACACTTTCTATTATATAATAATATATAATAATAAACGGAAAAGGAAGAGAGCCAAGCTCTGCTACGCCATTACACCGAATTAAGGTTAGGAACCGGATAGACAATAGAGAGTCCTGGTTCATTATATAATAGAATAGATATTATCTTCATCCGACACCACATTGTTTCTTTTTTCCAAAAATGAAAAGTCATGGGTTGGACATTGAGTTGTGTTTCTGCTGTTTGACTGTTGATTATCTTGCCCCCCCACATCACCTATTTATGATAATTGCCTTTTTCCCTCAGAATCAAGTGTGGAAAACGTGGTGCTTAGCCCTGTTTGCAAAGACATATTTGGATGGACCTCAGGACATCAGTGTTTGGGGACCAGTAACCCCTGCCTGCCACGTTACGACCTGAGCAGGGTCTGACAGTATGCAATGTGCTAGCATCTCTTTAAGTTTCACTTAAAAGAAGAATTGCTGTGTATTATGTTATACGGGGCCATGAGTATGACAATCACTTTGAAACACTTAAAGGGAAATGTGACTATAAATTGGAATCTGTGATAGTTTAGCAACTTTTTTAGGTATTATGTTTTTGACATTACTTTTTAAAATGTAATTGTAAAAACTTGCAGTTTCCAGTACTTTTTTAGAGGGGAGGTTTTTATTTATTTGCAGAGAGATGTGAGAAAACAGTTATCTGCCATATCTGCTTTTTCTTTCTTCTTAGACATGGATGGAATATAATTATTTTAAATGTATCTGGAAAGCATTGGTCATTCCCAGAAAAGTTTTGTAAGTTGCTTTATAAGTTGCTTCCACAACATCCACATAAGACTTGCCCCGGGGTTCTAAACTGTACTTTGTTATTCTATTAGTAGATTCTTCTTTTTATTGGTATACTTTTCAGTGACTATCTTCTATTTTCTATATTTCTACATTCTACCTTATAGCCCCCCTAAGGGAATCAGCAGGGAATCGACAGAGCAAAACACCCAGGTGGGTTACGCCAGACATGCAAGAATCAAAGCGCGCCTGCAGACGATTGGAACGTAATTGGAGGCTCAACAAATCCACCGAAGACTGGACAGCCTACAAAATCGCAGTCACCACACACCACCAGAACGTCAGAACTGCCAAAAAAGCCGCCTTTCAAGCATGCCTCAACACCAGCACTCACAACAGCAAAGAGCTCTTTGCCATCGTCAAAGAGTTCACAAATCCAGGGGCAGACACCTTATTCATCCATCCCTCCCAAGACCTCTGCAATGACCTTGCCACCTTCTTTCACCGTAACATCCAGGACATCTACAAAGGATTCAGGAACCAAAGGCCGCCAGCACCACTCACCACCACGCACCTTGCACCCCACCAAATACTGAACGCCTGGACCCCCATCACCATAGAGGACACCTAAAGACTGATGAACTCCATCCACTTGGGAGAACCCTCGGATCCATGCCCTCATCACGTCTTCAACTTGGCCAGTGCCTCCATAGCACAGGAGCTCTGTTGAACCATCAACCTGTCCTTCAAGACTGCCACATTCCCCTCAGACTGGAAATACATCAAAGTCAGCCCACTACTCAAGAAACCTACTGCCGACCCTAGGGAGCTGATGAACTACAGACCCATCATTTTGCTCCCTTTCCCAGACAAGGTAATGGAGAAGGCCGTCAACCAGCAACTCATTGAGTTCCTCGAGACCCACCGTCTCCTGGACCCTTCCCAGTCTGGCTTCAGAAGCAACCACAGCACTGAAACCGCACTCTTAGCAGCCACCGATGACATATGCATCATACTGGACCACGGAGGCACTGCTGCAGTCAGACTACTTGACCTCTCCGCTGCATTTGGCACCATCTCCCACTCCACCTTCTGCGACAGACTGCACAATGTCGGCATCCTAGACAAAGCACTGAACTAGATCAGGTCTTTCCTCACCGGAAGAACACAGAAGGTCAGATTACCACCGTTCACTTCAGAACCCAAAGACACTTGCTGTGGAGTGCCCCAGGGATCCTCACTCAGCCCGACGCTTTTCAACATCTACAAGGCCCCACGCACCAAGATCACCAGACAACACAAGCTAAACATAGTTGTCTACGCTGATGACACCGAACTGATCCTCTCCCTGTCTGAGGACTCTGCGCAAGCCAAGATGAACTTACACAATGGGATGAGAGCAGTCACTGCCTGGATGGAGGCCAGCTGCCTCAAGCTCAACTTGAACAAGACAGAGATCCTCGTGATCGGCTCCACCATGCGCACATCCTGGGCATCATCCTGGACTCCACTCTATCGATGACCCGCCAAGTTAACGCCGTTTTCCCATCAAGCTTCCACACCCTCAATCTCCTGTGGAAGATCTTCAAATGGATTCCCCCCAACACGAGGAAGACGGTCACCCACGCGCTCATCACCAGCAAACTGGGCCATGGCAACACACTTAGGGGGTTATTACAACTTTGGAGGAGGTGTTAATCCGTCCCAAAAGTGACGGTAAAGTGACGGATATACCACCAGCCGTATTACAAGTCCATTATATCCTATGGAACTCGTAATACGGCTGGTGGTATATCCGTCACTTTACCGTCACTTTTGGGACGGATTAACACCTCCTCCAAAGTTGTAATAACCCCCTATATGCCGCCATCACCAAGGAACTCCAATCAAGACTACAAGTCCAGAATGCAGCAGCCAGACTCATCCTGGACATTTCCCGACACAGCCGAATCTCCTCCCACCTCTGAGACCTACACTGGCTCCCAGTCAACAAGCGCATCACATACAAACTCCTAATCCACACCTTCAAGGCACTGCACAACATGGAACCAGCATACCTCAACCACCGCCTCACCTTCTAAATACCCAGCAGATGTCTCCATTGCTCCCAGCTGGCCCTTGCAGCCGTCCCCAAAATCCGGAAAAGTACAGCAGGAGGACGATCCTTCTCCTACCTAGCAGCACACTTTCCCTCAAGCTCAGGCAGACCGAATCACTGAAGCAGTTCAGGAAGAACCTCAAGACCTGGCTCTTCGACTGAGCAGCATGCCTTCATTCAGCGCCTTGAGACCCTGTGGGTGATTAGCCACACTTTAGAATTCTGATTCTTGATTGACTAATTGATTGTGTATGATAACTGTGTTTGATTGTGAACAGCATTTCAGACTAAAGTAAACTGACATGTATGATTGTCATTGCTCAGCTCTTTTCTGCACAATACCACACATTGCTGTTTTTTACTTCTTCCCATTCTTATATCCTTATGTAACTTTCTAATACATAGCCTCTCCTTTCCAACATTTCCATGTTGGTGTCAGGACAAATGGTGCTGCTGTGGGATGTAGCAGTTTTTATATAAGCATTTAAGTAAATTATTTTTTGTGCTTTAATTTTGTGTGGAGTTCCTAGTTTGGAATTCCTAGGTTATAATACGGATTTTGCTTTCTATTGTATGAAGGTTTGGATGGTAAATGGTGGGATTCACACTATTTGAGTAAAAGTTCTTATTAAAAGATATTTGTTACAGTATTTTACAGATTTGTGGTTTGTGCTAGGATTTGGATTGGGTAGTGTTTTTTGTTTTTGACTGTCTTTCATTAAAAAAGTAGTGGTGAACATATTTGCTGAATAGGTGCAATTTTTGGGATACTTATGTGATATGATCACTTACCTTTTATGCTTTAGCGGGAACTGTTTAACAACAGATTAATTTATCACAGTTGATAGTGGAGTTAAACATTTGCAGAAATATATATAATATGGAATCTGTAGCTGGTAGAGTTGGGCAATAGCATTCAGGTATAGCCCATAGCTGTCTCATTCAAAGTACAGAACGTCATCTGACACAGTGTTATGGGAATGGCGCCAGGCTCTGATGGAGTGCCCATGGACATCTTTGAATCTGATCCTGATCATTGAGAACAAATTGTAATAAATGTCATAAATGCACCCTATGATAGTAAAATCCAATGGTCATGGTCTAGGAATAATAGTACAAATCTTTAAAAAGTGTAATAAGGAGAATCCTTAGTGCTACTGATCTATATCCCTGATTAATTCCATTGTGAAGGTAATCAGTTAAAGTTTGATTAGCTGGATCAAACTATAGGAAAGAGAAAACTGTAATAGTAGAAACGCAGTTTAGATTTTGTGCTTGATTGTGAACAGTCATGCAATCCTTAAATTCCCATATTTTGATAAAAAAGTATACAACCCCTCCAATGGTCCACCTTATCAATGCACCAACCTTTTGACAGATTAGTACAGAAAAATAACTTAGTGCTCTCATTTTAAAAATTGCCAAGACGGAACTAAGGATTTTCAAATCTCCTCCACCACCTTCTGTCATCTATAAAGGACTACTTCTGGGAGAACTGCAGTCAACGTACCTTAAGTGGACACCCTCTTTCTATGAAACCCTGTATGACATGGTTTGGGGTAAAAAAATTAGAATATCGAACAAATAAAAGCACTGATTATTAATTGTGATATAATGAATGTAGTTTCATTATTGAATGTCTTGTCTCTATATGTTTGGTTAGAATGACATATATCTGTATGGACAAAATAACTTCTAATCTTGATCTAGGAAAATAGTTAATACGGAAGGAGGAGACAGGTCTACACAAATGAAGCTGTTATTCCAATAATAAATGACACTGTGATTGTTGAAATTGGTTCAGCCAGGTTTTCATCTGTCCCCTGAGGGAACCTTTTGATTTTCATCTTTATACACCCCAGGATCTGTAGGGTTATTTAGACAAACCAACTTCTTTTGATTAGTTTTCTGAATGTGGCCATGTTTTGTGTATATTTCAGCTAAGGTGGGGGTGACATCATGATTTGAAAGTGCCATTCCTTAACCATGCTGTTGACTGCAGTAAGGTTTGTACAGTTTGTTGTACTGAAAATGATAATTCTTTGTTATTTGTGTTATATAGCATGAGTTTTTCTTTATGGCGGGTTAGTGCTAGTGTGCGAGGTGTCTCTCTGGCCTTAAGGTCTGGTATTGGAAGGAGTTGACCAGATGGGTTTTCAGGTATTTATGAAACATAGCATTTTATTATAGTGACTTTGGGTACATACTATTGTTTTCATTATACACTACACATCTGACTTCAATTTCAGCTTTTTAAGGTGGAGTTTGTAAAATGTTTGTACTGAAAATGATAATTCTTTGTTATTATTGTCATATAGCATGAATTATTCTTTATTGCGGGTTAGTGCTAGTGATGTGACGTGTCTCTCTTGCCTTAACGTCTGGGATAGGAGGCAGTTGGCCAGATGGGTGCTCAGGTATTTATGAAGCATAGCGTTTTAATACTGTGGAGTTGGGTGCATCAGAGGTGGATACTATTGTTTTTAATCATACACCACACATCTGACTTCAATTTCAGCTATTGAAGGTGGATCAATGCCCTATCTTATGTTTTCACCATCAAGTGCATTCTTTTATTTCTGGTATTTTCTTGGGAAAACATGTAGCCAAAATAGATTAAGAGTTGTTTTCCTTTTCATGAGGTGATCTGTTTAGGTTCATTTGCAGACATTTTTATTCTGTTAGTGACATTGTAGTAAATATTTTTATTAGTGTCATTGTCTACATTTTTACATTACCAACTGATACATATTTATGTTTTATTTTATAATGGAAGAAATGAATTTACCTTCTTAGCTGCTATTTCTTTCATGAAGAAGTATTATTAATGATGTTTAAAGTGTACAATATTTCTTCTTTTTCGCTAAGTCATTTTTCACAATTTCTATTCCAGTAGATTAAATATGCCCCTATTTATTTCCACTGAAAATAAATAGGAGTATGTTTTGTTAGAGTTAGTTTGATGATATGTTTTAAATAATTTGGTGGTTTATTTATGTTACATTTATTTTAAATAGGTACCTTTTAAGAATATTTCAGTTCTTTGGCTTTTGTTTGGGGTCCTTGCACTTCCCCATCTTCAATGAAGTTGTTTGTCTTCTCTCTTCTCATTTTGGTCAACGTTAAGGTGAGGAGGAATTACATAATAACAGTAATCAATAAAAACATTACTTTTTAGGAATGAGGTGTGTTAGACTCATGAATGATACTGCAAGGAGACATTATAGCAGTAATCAATGAACACATTAGTTTTCAGGAATAAACTGCGCTAGACTCATGAATGATACTGTAAGGACACACTGTAACAGTAATCAATGAACACATTCGTTTTCAGGAATAACCTGTGCTAGACTCATGAATGATACTGTAAGGACACACTTTGTCTTGAATTTCAAGATTCAATTGCTTAGAAATTATTATACACTTTAATATCAAACTGTGCATCAAGATTTCAATGCCTAGAAATGATTGCGCAATCTACCGATCTGAAACACAAGGGTTAAATGCCAAGAATGAATCATGCACTCTGTTAATGATTCAACCATCAGGATTTAAATGTCAAAACACGATCGCGTACTCTGCCGATCTGAGTTGCAAGTTTTAATTGCCAAGAAGGAATCGTTCACACTGCTGCCGATTCAACCATCAATGTTTAAATGCCAAGATACAATTGCTCACACTGCCGATCTGAACTGCAAGAGTTAAATGCCAAGAATGAATCACGCACACTGCTGCCAATTCAACCATCGAGATTTAAATGCCAAGATACGATTGCGCACACTGCCAATCTGAACTGCAAGAGTTAAGTGCCAAGAATAATCGCGCACACTGCTGCCGATTCAACCATCAAGGTTTAAATGCCAAAATACGATCGCGCACACTGCCGATCTGAACTGCAAGAGATAAATGGCAAGAATGAATCGTGCACACTGCTATTGATTAAACCATCAAGGTTTAAATGCCAAGATACGATCGCGCACAATGCCGATCTGAACTGCAAGAGTTAAATGCCAAGAATGAATTGAGCACACTGCTGTCGAGTCAACCATCAAGATTTAAATGCCAAGTTACGATCGTGCACACTGCTGATCTGAACTGCAAGAGTTAAATGCCAAGAATGAATCGAGCACACTGTTGCCGATTCAACCACCAAGGTCTAAATGCCAAGATGAGATCACGCGCACTGCTGATCTGAACTGCAAGAGTTAAATGCCAAGAATGAACCGAGCACACTTTTGCCGATTCAACCATCAAGGTCTAAATGCCAAGGTACGATCGCGCACACTGCCAATCTGAACTGCAAGAGTTAAATGCCAAGAAAAACATTGCACACGCGATTTAACCAAAAGGCCCAAAACTCGAGTATTTCTGAAAACGGAGTCGGAGGCCTAACCCAACCTCCACCTTACCACCCTGCTTGAAGATCACCAAGGAAAATGAGGACAGGGCCTGGAAATCCTAGGTAGGCCTCCGGAACAGGAGTTCAGGAAAATGCTGCTGCTCTGCACCGGGACCTCTGAATAGTGAGCACATGGAGCTGGGCTGGGTCCCTTAAATAGGCCCAGGCCCTGCCCACGTGCCACACCAGACTGCAGGAAAGGATTCTAGAAAGGCTTAGAATAGTGACCACACCCTAACCACATCCTGTAATCCTGCATCAAAGTTTTGAAAATGAGCAATACATTGCAAACAGCATTAATGGTGTTTCAATATGAATCTCTGCAATGCAAAAGGTTAACATACTGCATTAACACTTAATGCATGAATTATTACATTACATAAGGATTGGCTTTTTGTTTTACGTCACCCGTAGAGCGCGCACTGTCCTGATGTTGACAGTACTGCCCCCTCCCGAACGCGCTCTAGGGCCTGGTTTGTCTGGGTTTAGGCGATGAAAACGCGGCACTGGTCGTGGAGCATGAATGTCAGATGCGGAGACCAATGAGTTGTCCTCTGGACCATAACCTTTCCAAGATATTAGATACCAGAGATTACGACCTATAAATTTTGAATCCAGAACCTGTTTTACTTCATATTCCAATTCTCCCTGTACTAGAACTGGTGCTGGTTGTGAGCGGTTTTTTTGGACTGCTCTTTTCAGGAGAGAAGTATGAAATACTGGATGAATAAGCAGTGATTTTGGTAACTACAGCTTATGGGTTACTGGATTGATTTGCTGAAGGACTGTGTAAGAGCCTGTATATTTGGGATTAAACATATGTTTTTTCTTGAAGTCAATATGGCGTGTGGAAAGCCACACTTTGTCTCCTGGCTTATATTGTGGTCATTCACAATTTTTTTTGTCACAATATTTTTTATACGTTTGTTTTACTTTATCTAGGTGTTGTTGGATTTGTTTCTGGGTTTGGTGGAGTTGTTGTATTGTTTCTGACACCGCTGGTGTAAGTTAACTTTCTTGTGTAATTTGATTGGTAAAGTAGCAGGATGGCAGCCAAATAGACCAAAAAAGGGTGTTGCACCTGTGGAAGTATGATACGAGTTATTGTAGGCCAGTTCAGCTAACCAAAGCATTGATTTCCAAGAATGAAGTGCTTTCTCAGCTAAGCACACAGATATTGTTTCAATGTCTGATTGAGACTCTCAGTTTGACCATCCATTTGAGGATGATGGCTGGTAGATAGTGTAGATGTAACTTGTAGTGTTTTGCACCACGTCTTCCAGAAGTTAGAAGCAAATTGTGATCCTCGATTGGAGATGATCACTTTTGGTAATCCGTGATAACGGACCACTCAATTTAAAAGTATTGTTGCCGATTCACTGGAGGTAGGCAATTTCCTGCAAGCAATGAAATGTGCATATTTAGTGAGACTACCTACTACCACAAGGATTACTGAGTGAGATTGAACAACTGGCAATCCTGCAATAAAGTCTAATGATATGTGCTCCCAAGGTCGGAGTGGAGTTGGGAGAGGATGTAACAGCCCTTTTGGTTTTGAATGACTCGTCTTGATGCGAGCACGCACTTCGCAGTTATCTACCATTTGTTTGAGGTCTTTTGTCAAAGTAGGCCACCAAAAGTATTGTTGTATTAGTTTAAGAGTCTTAGGAATACCTGGATGACCTGCCGTAGGTATAACATGTAACCAATGAAACACTAGTTTGCGCAACTTGGAAGTTGGAACAAATAAACATGCATCATGAAAAGGTAGGCCTTATTTGATTGATCTTTTGGGATCTGTTTGAGCCCATTTCTGCCATTTTTCAATGGTGAAAGAATTACGGATCTGTTCAAAAAAATCTTCTGTTTTGACGATACAAATGATTTTGTCTGGAGCAATGATAGCTCGTGGGGGCTGGATTGTGGGTAACATGGTAAAATCTTGTCTGGACAAAGCATCCGTTTTGCGATTGTCTTTACCGGGACGGAAAGTTACCACAAAATCTAACTCAGCAAAAAAGAGCATCCAACACAATTGTCGAGGAGTCAAAGTCTAGCTGAGCTCATGAACTGGAGATTGCGATGACCTGTGTATACTGTGATAGTGTACTTGGCACCTAACAAATAGTGTCTCCACTCTTTGACGGCATCACTGATCGCTAGAAGCTCTTTTTCAGTGATGACATTGTTTCTTTCAGCTTCGTTTAGTTTTCGAGACATGTAGGCTACAGGGTGTAGCTGACCAGTATCTTTACTGTGTTGTGATAACACTGCGCCAATTGCCACATCTGAAGCATCTGCTTCCACCACGAACGGACGTTCAGTATCTGGGTGAGTCAAGACTGGGGCAGTGGAGAAAGCTTCCTTTAAGGTTGAAAAAGCCTTGACAGCTTCTGGATACCATACAAATGGTTCTTTCTTTCGTAATAGCTTGGTGATTGGTGCCACTGTCTGTGAGAAATGATCTGTGAACCTGTGATAGAAGTTTGCAAAGCTTAGGAAGCACTAAACATCTCGAACAGTCTTGGGAATTGGCCAATCAGATACTGCTTGTACTTTTCTTTCTGCCATGACCATGCCTTTAGGGGTAAGAATGACCCCTAAAAATTCAACGGTGGTAACATGAAATTCCCATTTGGTTAATTTGCAATATAGATGATGTTTTCAAAGAACTGTGAGAATCTTCTTGACATGTTGCACGTGTTCGACTTCGTTATCAGAATAGATTAGAATATTATCAATATAAACTATTACAAATATATCTAGAAATTCTCTGAGGACATAATTAAAAAAGAATTGGAACGCTGCTGGTACATTACAAAGTCCAAAGGGCATGACTGTGTATTCAAATAGACCATATTGAGTTTTAAAGGCAGTTTTCCATTCGTCGCCTTCTCTCATTCTGACGAAGTGGTAAGCACCTCTTAGGTCTAACTTGGTGTAGATTTTGGCCTTTTGACTTGATCCAACAAGACAGGAATCAAGGGTAATGGGTATTTGTTTTTCACTGTGATTTCATTCAACCCGCTGTAGTCTATACAGGTTCGAAGATCCTCATTAGCCTTTGGTACAAAAAAAAAGAGGGGATGCTGCAGGAGACTTGGAGGGACGAATGAATCCATTAGCTAGAAATTGGTCTAAGTATTTTCCCAGGTGTTGGTTTTTGTGTTCTGACAGGGCGTACACACGACCACTAGGGAGTACAGCACCAGGAGTCAGATCAATTTGACAGTCATACGGTCTGTGAGGTGGCAAGATGTCTGCTTCTTTGTCATCAAATACTGCCTGGGTAGTGTTACTTTTTTTTCAGTGGCTGTGGATATGTGAGTTTTGTGAGGAGCTGTGACTCTCGCTGTCTGGAGACATTTTTCTCTACACATGAGTGAAAAAAACATGATTTTTCTTTCTTGCCAGTCTATTACAGGGTTATGGTGACTTAACCACGGCATTCCAAGGATGATCCCATACTGTGGACCATGGATGACGTCAAGGATTAGTTTTTCTACGTGTTTGGTATCTTGAGTCCCCCTTTTGCAGACCACAGACAAGGGGAGCATCTGTAGAGTCACTGGACCTCCAGCTAGGAGCTTTCCATCCATGGCTTGTACTATTTATGGTGTTTTATTCTTCTTACATGGGATCCCCCATGTTTGAACCAATTGTGCATCGATAAAGTTGCCAGTAGCCCTGGAGTCTACTAAGGCTTTCTTTAGATAACTCTTCTTTTTTACTAACACTTCTAGGTCTAACTTGAGATGTCTTGATTGTGAAGGGTCCATGGTTACACCCAAGAGCAACCCTTCTTTACACCTTGGGTGTTCTAGTTTTCCGACTCCGTTTGTACATTTGCTGCCACTTTCTTGGTGGAGATTTGTTTGCTTTTCGGTTTTACTGTACATTCTTTGATGAAGTGACCCTTTCTACCACAGTATAGGCATTGTCTATTCTTTCTATGTAGATCTTTCTCTTCTTTCGTCAAGGGCCGTCTGATGGTTCCAATTTCCATTGGTTCATTATTATGCTCTTTCTGAACTCATGATTCTCTGCGTTCATGAGCACGCCAGGAATGTTTCTCAGTCTTTTTGCGTGTTTCTTGTCGTTCAGAAAGACGATTGTCTAGTCTTAAAACAAGATTTATCAAATCTTGACAATCTGTGGGTTGAGGATCAACGTCTTTTAACTCATCGTTGAGTCCTTGGTAGAACAGGGCTGCTTGCTTTTCTTCAGGCCAGGATGTTTCTGCTATCAGACGATTAAAGCTAGCCAAGTAAGAAACCAAGGTGGTCATTAAACCCTGGCGGTCGGTGTTAAAGCGGTGGTAAGACTGCCAACAGGCCAGCAGAAAAAAAAATGGAATCACGACCGTGGCGGAAACCGTCAACAAAGACAGCCATTTTAACACTCTGACCGCCAAGGCGGTACAAACAAACAGCGCGGCCATCACCGCCAACAGACAGGCGGAGGACAACGTACCGCCCACCCTATCATGACCTACCAATCCGCCACCTTTTTTGGGGCAGATTCACTGTGAACAAGAACACGGCGGAAACAGGACTTCGAAGGGAAAACGTTCACCCCTACATACCCCACTAGGAACCAGGACACCATGGAACCAGAGCTTCACATTTTCCCTGCCCTTATCTTCTTGCTCCTCTACCAGGAGCAAGAACGCCAGCGGAGAAGACCACGGTGAGTACTGCACCTACGACACAGGGGAGGGGGAGGGAAAAAACAGGGACACACACACGCAACACGCAACACCCCCACCCCCACCCTCACCCACGACAACACACATACAAATACAGCATGATACATTACAGTTACACCCCCAATCCCCCCAGAAGAATGCAAAGACAAAAGGAAATGAGTGTAACCATTGTAATATATTCAGTATGCTAAAATATATATACACTATTAACAAATATATACACCAAGAATAGTAGTCCAGGTATTGCTCCATTGAAGTCCGTGGAACACTGGGTACACACTGCATGGGCAAGGCCCACACTCAATACCCGAACATGACGGAGAGAACACTGCAGGGGCATCAGATAGCAATAAAATAGGCACCTCAGGGGGAAGGTAAAGGGGGGGCACCTCAGCCGGTTGAGTGCATGATGCCAAATCCACGAGGGGGCCACATGCCCACTGTTCAATCCTGGGGAGTGCAAAGCCACAGTCTCTCAAGTCTCTACAGTGGGTGGTTTGCCCATTGTTCAATCCTGGGGAGTGCAAAGCCACAGTCTCTCAAGTCTCTACAGTGGGTGGTTTGCCCACTGTTCAATCCTGGGGAGTGCAAAGCCACAGTCTCACAAGTGGATTACAGTCTCCACTGGTTCTGGAGGGGGCTTTGTGCCCAGAGTGCTTCATCCTGCCAAGGACTGTGTGAGTGGATGCGATACTCTACTGTTTTTGGAGGGGGCTTTGTGCCCAGAGTGCTTCATCCTGCCAAGGACTGTGTGAGTGGATGTGATACTCCACTGGTTCTGGAGGGGGCTTTGTGCCCAGAGTGCTTCATCCTGCCAAGGACTGTGTGAGTGGATGCCTTTCTCCACTGGTTCTGGAGAGGGTTTTGTGCCCAGAGTGCTTCATCTTGCCAAGGACTGTGTGAGTGGATGCCTTTCTCCACTGGTTCTGAATGGGGCTTTGTGCCCACAGTGCTTCATCCTGCCAAGGAGGCTTTGTGCCCAGAGTCCTTTATCCTGCCAGGGACTGTGTGAGTGGATGTGATTCTCCACTGGTTCTGGAGGGGGCTTTGTGCCCAGAGTGCTTCATCCTGCTCGTGGCGAACTCAGTAGCGTCAGTGCCCTTAGCGCTCATGGGCCAGCGGTGCTTGTGGCGGAGGTGTCCTGTTCAGCGGTGCTTGTGGCGGAGGTGTCCTGTTCAGCGGTGCTTGTGGCGGCGGTGTCCTTGGCAGTGGTGCCTGTGGCGGATGTGTCCTGTTCAGCGGTGCTTGTGGCGGCGGTGTCCTTGGCAGCGGTGCCTGTGGCGAAGGTGTCCTGTTCAGCGGTGCTTCTGGTGGCGGTGTCCTGTTCAGCGGTGCTTGTTGCTGCGGGGTCCTTTGCAGCGACTCAGCTGCTGGCAGTCCTGTCTGGCCCAGCGAGCTGGTGCTGGCGGTCCTATCTGGCCCAGCGGGGCTGGTGCTGGCGGTCCTGTCTGGCCCAGCGGGGCTGATGGCGGTGGCCTCCTGGCCAGCGGGGCTGATGGTGGTGGCCTCCTGGCCAGCGGGGCTGGCGGTCCTGTCTGGCCCAGCTGGGCTGATGGTGGTGGCCTCCTGGCCAGCGGCGCTGATGGCGGTGGCCTCCAGGGCAGCGGGGCTGATGGCGGTGGCCTCCTGGGCAGCAGGGATGATGGCAGTGGCCTCCTGGGCAGCGGGGGATGATGGCGGTCGCCTCCTGGGCAGCGTGGATGATGGCGGTCTTCTCCGCCGTGCTGCTTTTCCCAGACTTGCTGGGTTTCTTGTGCCCCGTCCCCACCTTGGAAGGTGTCGCAGCTGACCCCACACTCCCACATGTACCCCTGGGAGCGGCTTTGGTGGCTGGAGTCTTCCCCCTCTCCCGCCGGGCACTGGCCAACTTTTGATGCTTGACAGGTGGGGGACTGTCCGTGCTGTGGCTCCTTGCCACACTGGCTGCCCTGCTGTCTGGTGCACTCCAGAATCCGGTGACTACTGGCACCACTGGTCCCGGAGATGTTGTGGCTGAGGTGCTAGGTTGGGACCTGGACAGTCGGGCCCTAGGAGACTGACGGGGTGGGGGAGGTGAGGGAAAGAGGTCAAGGGTGGACAGGAAAAGTTTCTTGGGAACACTGGGACGGGTAGCTGGAGGGGGTTTGGGAGTGGAGGAAGAGGTTGTGGTTGTAGGAGGTGTACGTTTGGTGACTTTGGGTGAAGGTGCATGCGCTGGAGTTTGTCGTGAGGTGAATGGCTGTTGGGTGGGTGTGTGCCTGCGTTTGTGTATCTTGGGAGGTGGCGTCACAGACACACTGGGAGAGGACACAGGGAACGTGTGAATGGTAGTGGGGGTTGTGACTGCATGTGAGCGGGGTGTGGTGGTGTGTGTGCTGGTGATGGAAGTAGTGGCTGTAGATGTAGTGCATGCAGGTGTGAGTGGAGACGAGACTGGGAGGGAGGAGGGAGATGAGGAGGAGGGGGACACAGTGGAGGCAGTGGATGTTGGTGTGTTTGCATGTGTGTGATGCTTGCGTGAGTGCCTGTGGGATGTGTGGTGCTTGTGTTTGCCAGAGCTTCCCTTGTGTGGTGAGGTGGGTGCATGCTGGTCTAATGGTGTGTTTGGGGTAGGCTGAGGTACAGGGGTGTGGGTCTGGGTGGAGGATGCTGGAGGGGGGAGGCTAGAGACAGGGACAATAGCTGCCATCAGTGCTGAGGCCAGAGTCTGAAAAGCTCGCTGAAGGGCTGCCTGACCAGAATGAATGCCCTCCAGGAATGCATTTGTTTGTTGCAACTTCCTCTCTACACCCTGGATGGCATTCAAAATGGTAGACTGTCCAACAGTGAGGGACCTGAGGAGGTCAATGGCCTCCTCACTGAGGGCAGGAGAGGTGACTGGGGCAGGGCCTGAGGTGCCTGGGGCGAAGGTGATGCCCACCCTCCTGGGTGAGCAGGCACGGGGCAAAGGCTGAGGGGCTGCTGGGAGGGCGGTGCTGGTAGGGGGGGTGGCGGCTGTACCTGTAGATGTGGGGGGCACAGATGTGGCCGCCACCACAATGGAGTCCATTACAAACGAGTCTGTATCACTGGTGTCAGCTCCTGTGCCCGCCGTGGAGCTCCCCTCGCCCTCCGTCCCGCTTGTGAATTCCGAGTCCGTAGTCTCGCCCTCCAGGGCCATGTAGGATGTAGCTCCCTCCTGCTCCGGTGCCATTGCTCCTCCGCCTGATGATGCTAATGCACACAAGAACAGGGAGACCACAAAAAGGGGGGGGTGACTGAAGAAAGGCATGTTGAGTGCATGCATTACCGCTACCGTTGGCGGACGCGACAGACACAGAAGCCTCCTGCACTACACCGCGCACTTGGGGTCCACTGTTCAATCCCTGGGACATGGCCTACAAGGCTATGGCTGACATCTGCACACATGGATGTCACAGGAGCCTGACTAGGTGTAGTTGGCACTGTACACAGGTGGGGTGGGGTGCCACAGGGTCTGCCAGAAGAAGGGGACCTAACTAGCATACTCGCCCTGGCCTAGGGAAACCCAGAGCCCACCTCCCCCACCCAGACACCTCCACTGAGCACTGAATCAGCTGAATGAGAGTTTACTCACTCCCTTGTGGCTGCTGTGATGCCCTCAAGTGCCCATCCAACTCTGGGTATGCCACCACCAGAATTCTGAACACTAGGGGGGTCATGGTGCGACGGGCACCCCTCCCAAGTTGGGAGGCCATCCCCAGTTGGGCCTCTACCGTCTTCTTGCTCCAGCAGCGAATGTCCTCCCATATCTTACGGCAGTGGGTGCTCCATCTGTGATAGACCCCCAGGGTCCGGACGTCCTTGGCGATGGCACGCCAGATGTCCTTCTTCTGGTGGGCGTTGACCTACATGCATTGTACAGGGGAAAAAGAAAATGTATTACCAACTGCACCATCAGAGTCATTGGCCCCCATCCCTACCCTTGCCATGTGGCACATGCACTCACCGTCGTTTCATGCACGCCTCAATCTCCCCCCCCCCATCTTTCATCCACCCCACTCCACACAGGCATAGCCCATACAGCATGCTCCCAGTGTACTTACCTGTTTGTCTGGAGGACCGTAGAGTAGCATGTACTGGGGGAGGACCCGATCGACAAGTTTCTCCAACTCCTCTGTGGTGAAGGCAGGAGCCCTTTCCCCAAACGCACGAGCCATTGTCTCTTCCAGACTGAGGTCACAGCAGCACTTGCAGTGTAGGTCCACTCCTGTCGAAGATCAGGTATCAAGTGATTGAACAGATAGAAAAGGGCGCTCACGTCCGCAACGGTGCATACTGTCACCGCCGGCGTACATCGTCATTGGCTCCTGGGACCCATAGGGTCCAATGTTAACCAATGCAGAATTACCTCACATCCCATTGTCCCACTTTACGGGTTAGGCAGCCGCCATTTCAGGGGCCCACATGGCTTGATTTCTAACTGATTCACACATACCTAGGCCTTGCCTCAACACTCATACATGCAAATTTCAGATTATGAATCGTGTTCTGTGTAAGCTGTGGGGACGCACCTCTGAGTTGGTTGACTCTGTGCTCGCTGTTGTCCTTCATAGGCACCGTCCGCTGGGACATGTGAGGAGATAGCGCCATCCTCCAGTGTACAGACCGCTGGTGGACCTGTTGACAATTGAGGAAAGACGTGATCATCACCTACAGTCTTGATCGTGCCACATTCCTGGAACTGTGTGCCCAGTTGGAGCCAGACCAGATGTCAGCTATCCGCCATTCCTCAGGAATCCCCCCCCTTAGTGCAGGTGCTGTCAGTACTCCATTTCCTGGCAAGTGGGTAATTTCAAACAACAGAGGCCATAGCATCAGGGATGTCCCAGCCTATGTTTTCCAACCTGTTGTCCAGAGTGTTGTCTGCCCTGCTGAAACACATGAGGAGCTACATCGTTTTCCCTCAGGTGGAGGATTTGCCTACAGTGAAAGGTGATTTCTATGCCCTGGGACATATCCTCAACATCATAGGTGCCATTGATGGGACACATGTGGCTTTGGTACCCCCCTGCAGGTGTGAACAGGTGTACAGAAACCGGAAGAGTTATCATTTGATGAATGTCCAGATGGTGTGTTTGGCAGACCAGTACATCTCCGATGTGAATGCCAAATTCCCTGGCTCAGTGCATGACGCTTACATCCTGCGAAATAGCAGCATTCCTTATGTGATGGGTCAACTTCAGAGGCACCTGGAAGCAAGTCAGTGGGAATGGTTGTCTGGGTCTGGGGATATCCCTACAGGTTAGTGTGTGTCCCTCACCATTTGCAGGTGACTCTGGTTACCCCAACCTGTTATGACTACTGACCCCAGTGAGGAATCCCAGGACAAGGGCAGAGTAACACTACAATGAGGCCCATGGGTGAACTCAGAAGAGTATAGAGCGGACCTTCGGCCTCCTGAAGGCCAGGTTCAGGTGCCTCCATATGACAGGTGGTTCCCTATTCTACTCACCAAAGAAGGTGTGCCAGATCATCGTGGCCTGCTGTATGCTTCACAACTTAGCTTTGCGGCGACAGGTGCCTTTTCTGCAGGAGGATGGTCCAGATGGAGGTGTTGTGGCAGCTGTGGAGCCTGTGGACAGTGAAGACGAGGAAGCAGTAGAAGAGGACATCGACAACAGGAACTCGGTGATCCTGCAATACTTCCAGTGAGACACAGGTAAGAAGACAAACCTGCCTACTACATGTACTTTAACACTACTACCTCTCTACTGTCTGTCGTTTTCACCCAGTGTATGGTCACTGAGTTGTCACTTTCCCTTACGATTTCACAGATGTGGGTCCCACTGTGTGACATCTGCTTTGTTTCCTTATGGACTAGAGCTGTGTGACATAGGTATATTGACATTACAATTGAAAGAGCATTTTGACACTGTAATTGCTAATACACTATTTCGAAATCACAGACAGACTCCAGATTGTGTTGTGCTTTAAGGGTGTTTATTTAAGTGCTCAATATTGGAGGGTGCTGTAAAATGGTAAGGGGTGATGGTGGAGGAATGTCTATGGCAGAGTCCAGTCTATTAGTCTCACAGATGCATTGCCCAAATGGGCATAGGAAGTGGAGCTGGGGCAGTTTGAGGATGGACAGGGTGACAAGGTGGGACAGAAGGATGGCAATCAGGGTGGTCTCATTTCTTGGCGGGGGTCTTGGCATCGTTCTCTGTCTTTGTCCTGGATCTCAGAGACCATTTGCGGGGTGGTGCTCCCTCTGCAGGTGGTGGGGTGCTGGTCTGGTGGTCCTGTGGCGGTGCTTCCTGTCCACTAGTGCCGGCGGAGGTGGTGGGCAGGTCATCGTCCAGGCTAGTGTCACGGGCCCCTTGTAGTGCCACAGTGTACCTCCTGGTGTTGAGGACTTCCTTCAGCACCCCTACGATGGTGCCCAGGGTGGAATTGATGGATCTGAGTTCCTCCCTGAAGCCCAAATACTGTTCCTCCTGCAGCCGCTGGGTCTCCTGAAACTTGGCCAGTACCGTTGCCATCGTCTTCTTGGAATGATGGTAGGCTCCCATGATGTTGGAGAGGGCCTCGCGGAGAGTGGGTTCCCTGGGCCTGTCCTCCCCCTGTCGCACAGCAGCCTTCCCAGTTCCCCTGTGTTCCTGGGCCTCTGTCCCCTGGACCGTGTGCCCACTGCCACTGCCCCCAGGTCCCTGTTGTTGTTGGGGTGGTGGGTTAGCCTGGGTTCCCTATAGTGGTGGACACACTGCTGCTTGACGTGTCCTGGGGACAGAGGTATGGGCCCGCTGAGTGGGTGCTGTGCTGGTGTTTCCAGAGGGGGGAAGCTCTGTGGTGGCCTGTGACTGTGTCAGGGGAACCGACTGTCCCGAGGTCCCAGATGGGCTGGGCTGGTCATCTAGATCCAGTTGGACAGAGCTGCTGTCATCACGGTGGGCCTCTTCTGTTGCTGGTGTGGACATGTGTGGACCCTCATGTTCGGTGACATTGGGTAGGGGTCCTGCAGAGGTTTAAAAGGATGTTTATTGCATCTGTGTGTGCCATGGTGTGCAATGGATGGGTGACCGTGTACCCCAGTGCTTGCATTCCTGTGTGGGACCTTGTGTGATGGTGGTTTAGGGGGGTGTATGGGTATGTGCAGTGGCCATGCTTTGGTGATGGGTGTCCATGCTTTGTTGTTGCATGCAGGACTTGGTGTTGGGATGGGTGGTTTGTGATATTGGGACATTTGTGAGGAGTTGGAGTGATGGGGTGAGGGCGAGGGTGGGGGTATGTGACGGCATGCAGGTAGGGTGGGGGATATAGTAGTAACGCATTGCCTTACCAGAGTCCATCTACTCCTGCGAGGCTCTTAGAATGCAGAATTGCCAAGACTTGCTCCTCCCATGTTGTTAGTTGTGGGGGAGAAGGTGGGGGTAGCCGCCAGTCCGCTGAACCGCAAGGTGGTATCTTGAGACCACGGAACGCACCTTCCCCCGTAGGTCGTTCCACCTCTTCCTGATGTCATCCCTATTTCTTGGGTGCTGTCCCACTGCGTTGATCCTGTCCACGATTCTTCGCCATAGCTCCATCTTCCTAGCTATGGAGGTGTGCTGCACCTGTGATCCGAATAGCTGTGGCTCTACCTGGACGATTTCCTCCACCATGACCCTGAGCTCCTCCTCAGAGAACCTGGGGTGTCTTTGCCATGCCATGGGGTGGTGTGGGTGATGTGTGGGGTGGTGTGTGTAGTGATAATTGGGGTGATATTTAGTAGTGTGTTGTGTGAGGTACGTGGAAGTTATGTGGGTGATGGTATTGTGTGCCTGTGGATGCTTGGCAGTAGTTTGTAGTGTCTCTCCCTCTGGCCTTCTTTTGGTATTTTGGTCGTAGGGGTTTGTGGGTGATGTGGGTGTGTGTTTTATATTGTAATGGGTGTATGGGAGTGGTATGAATATCAGGTGTGTGTATTTTGATTTGTCCAATGTGGCTGTGTTTTGTAAGAGTGTGTGTATTTTGAGCGCAGCGGTGTGTACCGCCAATGGAATACCGCGGTTGAATGACCGCCGCGTGGATTCGTGGGTTTGATAGTGTGGGGCTATTTCTATTGCCGTGACGGTGGAGGTTTTGTTTTCGCCCGTTTATCACTGACCTTTGGTGTGGCGGACTTGTGTGGGTGACTCAATTTTGGCAGATTCCGAGCAGTGGGTCATAATGACCGTGGCGGAATTCCGCGGCCGAGGCGGTGTGTTGGCGGTCTTCTGCACGGCGGTAAGCGGCTTTTGCCGCCAATGTTGTAATGAGGGCCTAAGTCTTTATTGCCTTGTCGCAATTCTAGCCGTTCTCGGTCTGCGGATAAAGTGACTGTTCTTCGATCAAACACTCTTTCGAATCCTCAGACAAAGTTTCTCCAATTAGAACGTAGTGGGCTGTCTTTACGCACAAGAGGAATTGCCCGAGTGGCCGCGTTTCCAGTTAAATAGGATAGCAGGAAGGCCACCCTGGATTGGGCATCAGGGAAGGTGTTTGGTCGACAGGTGAAATGTAATTCTACTCTCTCTTGCAACTGACTCACTCTCTCTGCTGGACTAGTTGCTATATCTTTAGATGCTACTACATCAGATTGGAGCTGCGCAATTACTTAACTAACTAATCCAATGTGGCCATATTGACAACCTAGCGCAAACCAGGAGGATTAAAAATTCATAGGCTCACTATTCTGTCAAGGAGTCCGGATCCTCAGGGTTTGCGCCTGTTCCCAATATGTCCACCTCTTGGCAGCTCCAAACTCTACTAGCCATTATAGCACAGAGTTAAGGAATGGCCAAGTGGGGGATGGGGTTTTAGGTTGGGAACAGCAGAGAAGGAGACCTGTGGAAGCAAAAGTTAAGAACACAATAGCAAGATTATTCACATTGACTTTCATAAGCTTTGTTCATAATATATATATATGTTGATAACATGAATGATCAAGAGCTTTCCTATATCATGACCTTATTAGCTCTGGATACCTGGAAAATAAAGAAGGATTATGCAAACTTTCATATGAGCTTTTTGTAGAATAAACTCCTATGCTCTGAACCTTGAACTGACTCAAGTTATATCTTGGAATAGCAATTACATGATAACAGTAATCAATAAACACATTACGTTTTAGGAATGAAGTGTGTTAGACTCATGAATGATACTGCAAGGACACTTTATAGCAGCAATCAATGAACACATTAGTTTTCAGGAATAAACTGCGCTAGACACATGAATGATACTGTAAGGACACACTATAACAGTAATCAATGAACACATTAGTTTTCAGGAATAAACTGCGCTAGACACATGAATGATACTGTAAGGACACACTATAACAGTAATCAATGAACACATTAGTTTTCAGGAATAACCTGCGCTAGACTCATGAATGATACTGTAAGGACACACTCTGTCTTGACTTTCAAGATTCAATTGCTTAGAAATTATTATACACTTTAATATCAAACTGTGCATCAAGATTTCAATGCCTAGAAATGATCGTGCAATCTGCCGATCTGAAACACAAGGGTTAAATGCCAAGAATGAATCATGCACTCTGTTAATGATTCAACCATCAGGATTTAAATGTCAAAAAAAGATTGTGTACTCTGCCGATCTGAGTTGCAAGTTGTAATTGCCAAGAAGGAACCGTGCAGACTGCTGCTGATTCAACCATCAATGTTTAAATGCCAAGATACGATCGCGCACATTGCCGATCTGAACTGCAAGAGTTAAATGCCAAGAATGAATCGCACACACTGGTGCTGAGTCAACCATCAAGGTTTAAATGCCAATATACGATCGCGCACACTGCCGATCTGAACTGCAAGAGTTAAATGCCAAGAAAACGGAGTCAGGCCTAACCCAACCTCCGCCTTACCTCCCTGCTTGAAGATCATCCAGGAAAATGAGGACAGAGCCTGGAAATCCTAGGTAGGCCTCTGGAACAGGAGTTCAGGAAAATGCTGCTGCTCTGCACCGGGACCTCTGAATAGTGAGCACGTGGAGCTGCGCTGGGTCCCTTAAATAAACCCAGGCCCGCCCACGTGCCACACCCAGTCAGGCTGCAGGAAAGGATTCTAGAAAGGCTTAGAATAGGGACCACACCCTAACCACACCCTGTATTCCTGGCATTTCAATATGAATCTCTGCAATGCAAAAGGTTAACATAATGCATTAACACTTAATGCATGAATTATTACATTACATAAGGATTGGCTTTTTGTATTACATCACCCGTAGAGCGCGCACTGTCCTGATGTTGACACCCTGATGCAAAGAGGTCAGCTGATTGGCATACATCTTTTGTGAAGCCAGATTTCTGCCACATAACGGTGGAGAAACAATGGAGTCTGAGGCAGTTGATCCAGTCATTTCAAGCTAAATACTTTAATACCATTCCTGACACCGTACAGGACACCTCCAGCGTCAATCACACTACCATCAGCTTTTGGCCTCAGCATGCTCAATTGGGCTCTGATACACGTGGCATGAATGTGCCTACACCCACATATTGGCAGCACACAAGACCTTGTTGTGCATTTATCTGGTTTGGCTTTCAGTGGCAGACGTCCTGCAGCTTACAGAGATCAGGACCCTTCCCTGGGGTAATTTGGACCATGCCACCCTTGTACTTGAGTTTGGCCGACCCACAGCAGCCCTGCACCCTATGTAGCACATTAACGCTTGGTATTTCACTGACCAGGAATGCTCAGACTTTATTGAAACCGAGATCCACTCTTATTTCGAAGTGAATGAAGGCATGGTGGCCTCTGATGATAATCTCTGCATGGCCAGCAAACCCACTCTTAGGGAGTTCATTAAAAGGTATGTCTGGGGTAATGAGATGCAAAATCTTTCACAGATAACAATTCTGGAGGCCCAGATCCTTTCCCTGGAGTGGAGGGCACATTGGCGGCCCTCTGATGACTTTGCAAGGGCTCACTTATGTCAAACCTCACGAGTAGAGCTAAGGAAATCCTAGAGTGCATCAAAACAATGGTTATATGAGCAAGGGGATAGATCGGGGAAGCTCTTATACTGTCTGGCCACCAGAAATGTCACCTCCAGAGTGATGCCCTTGATGAGAGATAACGATGAATGCCTCCAGGAGCAGGCTGTGGCAGTGGCACAAGTTTTCACAGACTATTTTTGTACATTATACGTGAGGACACACTGACCCTCTTGGGTGTTGCCCACCCAGTGCTGCAAGATATTCCGTTGCCCTCGATTCCACTGCAGTGAATAAGGATCAAGGAGATTGGGGAGGAACTTTCCATCATGGCTTCAGGGAAAGCCCCACGTCTCAACAGATTCCCAATTGAGTATCTTCAACCATTTTGTCTCTCTTACTTTCCCATCTTTTAGCACTGTATACCGAGGAGGCACAGTGAAGGACAGCAATGATTCTTGTGATCCATAAGCCGGGCCAGCCATTAGACAAATGCCTATCTTTCTTATCAATGCTGACATCAAGCTATTCTCAAAAAGTCTTGGCTAATGGGCTATGCTGTACCCTGCCCTACTTGATTCATCCTGATCCATATGGCTCTCACAGAGGCACTCAACATTGTATCCGGAGGGTTCAGGAGGTCCTCCCCCAGACCCATCAACTTCGATGAACCTCAGCGCCTCTCCTAGAAGATTTTAAAAAGGCCTTTGACACATTTGACTGGTCCTTCCTGGATGCAATGTTAAAGAGGGCTGGGCCTTCACTTTCGAAAACTTGTCGGTCTCCTCTGTGCTAACTCAATCCCCCAGGTTTGGGTTAACCGGACTCTTTCACCGTTCTTTCTGTCAGGGTTGTCTCCTGTCTTCTCTCTTATTTGTCCCTGCAGTCGAGTCCCTTGCATACCTCATCTAGTGCGATGCTCATATTTAGGTGTGGTCTTGGGATCGGAGTCTGTAGAAGCACATAACGCTATACGTCTCTGACATATTGGTGTTCTTGGTAAACCCACAGACCTCAGGTCCATGTTGTATGGAGATCAAATGTTTATATGAAGAGGTATCTGGTCTACGAGTGAATGAACCCTGGAGACATGGACAGCTGTTCCTGGCGATCTGCAATCCATCATGATGTTTATCCTTTGAGTACTTGGGCATTTATATCTCATGCCTCCCAGACTTGCTCTGGAGTGTTAACATGAACCATTTGGTTCAATAGAATCAATAGAGACCTGCAGAAGTGGGGCCATCTGTGGTTGAATGCTCTGGGGAGGGTGGTTCTTTTTAAAATGATGGTCTTACCCTGTTTGTTGTATATTTCTTTACTTTTCCCCATCCATTTCTTAGACAGTGTTTCCTGATCCTGGCTTCAAATATTCTTTTGGCTGGAGTCTGCCCTTGAGTAGCCTTTTTCATTGGTCAACATGCCCCTCATGATGGAGGTATGGTATGGCAGACCTCTACAGCTATTACTTGGCTGTGCAACTAGTCACACTCAACGACTGGTTCAATGGGGAGTGAGACAACCCGATCTGCCAGGTGTTAATGGCCTTGCTAGGCCTGGACGGACTGATGGGCTTGCTTTACAGGACCCCTGTTCCCCGAACCCTCCCTGACTGTACATGGGTGCCTCTATTTTGTTGGATGGGGGTTCCACTTTACAAGTTGAGACCACAAACGTCCTGGGCTGATCCCTTTGTAGCAGGGGACATGGTTGCACCACGCCACTGGTCTAGAGGGATTCACATGGTGGGATAGAACAGGCACAATTGACTGTGGAGATGATTGGGCGGGCAATGGCATGCAGAATTTCCAGGAGCTGCAGGAGCAATCACAACTCTCTTGCACCCAATTCCATCGGGACCTGAAACTGTGGTACACTCTGTTGGCCACTATTCCTGACACACAGATTCCAGTATTTAGGCCCCTCAAGGCTAAACTGTGATGGAGAGGCTGGTTAAGGGAGATATCACTCAGATTTACCATTCTCTGGTTATCAACCCTCTAGACCACTTCCTTGGGCTGTGTGGGAGGCATGGGTGGGTAAGCTTGAAGATGACAAGTGGTGAGAGGCTATATTGTACCCCAGGCAATTGGCTATCTGTGTGCGCCGCCAGCTGAGTCAGCTTAACTACTTACACATTGTGTACATCACTCCCCAATGGCTTGCTGGAGCTGGCAGAGTCTCCTAGGCCCATTGTGCCAAGTGTTCATTATCTAGGTGGACTTCTTCCATGGGGAATGGTGATGCCCTTGGCTGGTCCTCTTTGGGAGGTGACTGGGTCGGAACGCTGTGCAGTTATGGGCCACCATCCTGATCTCTCCCCCAGAATTGCTCTACTGTAAGATGTGAGTCAGCATAAGATGGAACAAACCTTTATCTGAGTGGCAACACTGGCAGCTAAATGTGATACTCCTCGGAAATGTAGGTCCCCAACTACCTCATTGGTGGGGTAGTGGAGGAGGGGGTTAGATTTGTGTGCCTACCAGGAATGGCCCAAATATGAGTCTTGGGGCTGCCCCTGCAAACATGAGAAGATTTGGGGCAGGTGGTGGGCTTACTATGGACTGGATGTGGAGGTCAATTGCTTGTCAACATGTATTGTAATTACTATTTTGGCTTGGTGGATGGTGGTCATGTTTGTAGCTTTAGCTCTTGCTGCACATAAATAAAATTGGTTATCAAAAATTATTTTGTTTTGTATTTTTGATGTACCAATTGTGCGCACAAACCTATTGAAAAATAACACTAACAAATACTATATTGCACTCTTATTTACAGCACAGTATTAAACCATTTGGTACACAAAGCCTATTTGCCTACTCCAAGTTGGCGAAATCTTTTGCTGTGTGCAAGTATCTTGAAACAAGACCGAACTTATCATTAAAAAGAGTTTCAAAGAAAGAGTAAAAGTCTTGGATCCCAAAAGCAGAAGAGTTAGAAGAAGGACTAAACATGTAGCATCCTTGGAGGACAGAAAATAGATGATGGACTGAAATTCCAGGCTCCTAAAAGCAGAAGAGAAAAAGGAAGCATTACCATTACACGGCCTTGAAAGCAGGAGAGATGAAAGAATGATTTTAGATGATCGTCTGTACGAGCAAGAAGTGTAGAAAGACTTAGGCCCAGATTTATACTTTTTGACGCAAAACTGAGTTTGTGCAGTTTTGCATCAAAAAGTACAGTGCGGGGTTGCACCATTCCAGGACACCAGCCGGGCTCCATATTAATGGAATGGCACAATCTGGCGCAAAGGGTGGGCTTGAGTAAAAAAAAATAACGTTTGCGGGGTGGGGTGGCAGTATGGGAGAAGTAGGTTTTGCACACAAAAATGACGTTCGGCTGGTTAGAGAAAAAGAAAGGACTAACCAGCCTAGCGTCATTTCTTGATGCAAAACCATCCATACAACATGACTCCTGTCTTTTATAAGACAGGAGTCATGCCCACCACCCCAATGGCCAGCACAGGGGAAAGTCATTCATGCATAATACAATTTTTAGAGAAATATTGTCTACGTATACATTTCTTAATACTTGTAGAATACGAATTGTGCATCATGTTAAGTGCAAACATCTTAAAAAATTTAGTTAACTGATTTCATGCAATTTCATGTTATGCAAACGCAGCTACGGTGTCCCAAATCAGTTGGCAGGAAATCGTCAGCAAAAAGTCCTTCATTGAATTCTTTCAAAACTCTAACAATCTCCGCAGGAGTTTCCACCTTCTGTTCTTGCTTGTCTACAATGGCCTTGCTCCCCTTCTCTGTCTCCTTCTGTCTTATGCGATGTGCCAACAGTCAGCTAGTATGTTTCCCATACTCACAGCATTCTGTCTTATGTCTCAGAAACCTGGTGGCTACCTCACTGCTATAATACTGGTTGATTTTAGCTTTGCATTTGGCAATGTTCTGCAGTGTTTCAGAACAGTCTCACCCTTCCTGAATACACTTGGCCAGTGTTACTTCAAGGAGTGAAAGATCTTAATAAATGCCTTGGATCTGATAAAGCCTCTGCTGCTGTTTAAACATACTGTAACTAAATGTTTCCCCCCTGAAGTCTGCCTTAAGACAGTCCTAATTCATCTTTTGAACGGCTGTCCCCTAATTTATTATCAAAAAGTCCCTTAATCATTTACGCATATATGCCACATCATCTGCCTCTAGAAGAAGTTTCCTGTCAAACGTTTGTATCCCACATGATTTAGTTAAGCCCTTAATTATGCAATGAAGCACTAAGGGAATGTGGTGAAATAGTATCCTAGGGAATATTTCACTTCCCCCTTGCCCAGACGCTGACACCAGAAAAGTAATCCAGCTGTACTAATTTGTTATGGGGAAAGGAAAAGAATGTATACATAGGATCCGAGTCCTTCAGTTTATCCCAAACATTGATCAGACCATGCTCTTTGACTAATCTCTGGACTGCTCTACACATAGCCAGCTTCTTACCAGTATGTATGTAACACCCTCCAATCTTCCCACCGACAGGCATGTGCAAATTAAGCTCTCCACATAGAATGAGGGGTGCTGGCCAGGATTACAACTTTAAATTACGATAGTCGATGAGGGCACACTCATCAAAGTTGTAACCATACACCGAACACAAGGTGAACTTACCCCGTCCCACCCATTGTTCCAGGATGACTTACCTCCCTGATTTATCCACCAAGCTTCTAATCACTTTGCAGGTAGTTTTGCCAGCAAGAATGACTACCCTCTTAGATGTCATCCCATGGGTTGTACTACAGAAGAAAGAATCCCCCAACAGCTTCCTTTTTCCCCACGTGATGTGAGTCTCCAGTACAAAAAAATGATCAGATTTCATTGTTCTCAAACCCAGTGCTATTTCACCCTTTTTGTTCCTATTGTTTAAGCCACAGGCATTAATCATGCAGATATGTAAACTACCCTGGTTATTCAATTTGGTCTAAGGCATTTAACATTCTTACACCAGGTTTCCACGACTCATATAGCTTCAATGCTGCTTCCAGAATACCCTTAACAACCTCATTCTGCCATGTATTGAAGTGCACCCTGGCACGTCCAAACAACTTTGCCTGCTATAAAGAACTCTCATGCTCCAACCCTTCCCCTCCTCCCCTTCCCGTCTTGCCCACTCCTTCAACACATCCTTGCCCCTCAAACTCTCCCATTCCACATTGTTGACCCCCTACCACCCAGATGGGGCAATTGGGCCCTCCATGGCCCGTGGATGAATGTGCACGCCCCCAGATGTGCTTCAAAGGGAAAAAAAGCCACAGAAGAAGGCTTCCTTACCCATAGAAAAGTGCATCCACAAAACTGTTGTCTAATGGCTAGCATTGCATACTCCCATCAGAGTGATGAACATACATTACAACATCATTATCACTATTGTTAAGCAACCACCAGTCCATCATACACTCATACCCTGAAAGTGAGTGTTGCTTCAGAACTTTTACTAATAACAAATAAGCCCCCCTGACAGGCCCCTCCAAGCCCTCCAAGCCTGATATTACCAGAGGCTCTCAAGAAAGTCTTTTGCATTAATCTAGTGCCCCCATGAGCCCCCAGAGGGCCCCCACTATACTAGGATCATAGAGCCTGACAGCAATCATTATTATACCCTTACCGTAGAACCACAATGAGGAACTTCAGAGCAAAACAAAAACATTTTACAGAAAGACATGCCAAGAGAGAAATTACAAGAACAGCTATGCCCCTCTGTACCACCCAATCAGAGAACCCAAAGTCACCCAATCATGGCCTTTATCTTGTGTCAGGAAAAGGTCTGGGGTGCCCACCAGCATAGTAAAAACAAATTGTTTTAATGAAAAAAGAGACCTGCCAAGAACTGTGTTGTGGCTATATAATTTATTTCAAGTCCTATTTTACTGATGTTGCTTTAAATGTGAAAGCCACCCTGCCAAGATGATTTCTGTGTCTGTATTTTTACAGCTTCATCTTGATAATTCTGAGGTAGACTTGTAATATTTCTTCTGCTCCTCCCTCCCTTGCGAGCCTGTACCTTTAGACCTAAAGAACCTGGGCCTAGATTTAAGAAGGCCTAGCACCATATTAGCACCATTTTTTTACACTAATGTGGCGTTACTCTTCTAAAATCGCAGCACCATATTTACAAAGTGAATCAATGCATGCATTGCACCATTTTCTAACCCATTGTGCCACATTATGTCTGTGCGAGGCATATTGTATGTAATGGGGCAATCCCTGTTAGGGGGGCCGAAACAATGGCGCAAAGAAATCTAAAAGATTTCTTTGCTGCATTTTTTGCAGCATTTTTAACGCCTGCACAGAGCAGGCGTTAAAAGGAGGCACACCATTAATTATAATCGGCTTCAATGAGCTTTGCAGAATCAGTGTCAACATTTTTTACACTAATCCTGCAAAGCGCCAAACTAGCATAACATTTTTTGATGCTAGTTCCCTAACTACCGCCATGGTGCACCATATCTTTAATACGGCGCACAGATGGTGGCGTTAGGTGGGTGCTAAGGGGCACAACAAAAGTGGCGCTCCATTGGATTCTTAAATCAGGCCCCTGATATTTTAGTTCTTATTCTGCTCTCCTGGTCTTAAGAGGCTGGACTTTTAGTCCTCCTTCAAGTGTGTTTTCCTATTTTGCACATGGCCTCATTTTAAGATGGATTCGCACGGGATTCCGTCATCTTGAAAATCTGTTACATTATATTTATTTTTCAAGCCAACTTTATTCAATATGTGTACATTTGAAATATGTTTACTGTTGGAAATGGCCCTTTTTGCAGGGTCATCCTTAAACTTTTTGCCTCCTTCCTCCTATTTCTTCTGGCCAGTTTTTGTTGGCTTTAGGACTCTGGGCACTTTACCACTGCTAATCAGTGCTAAAGTGCATATGCTCTCTGTGTAAATTGTATTGTTGATTGGTTTATCCACAATTGGCATATTTGATCTACTAGTTAGTCCCTAGGGGTGCCCTGGGCCAGTAAATCAAATGCTTCTAGTGGGCCTGCAGCACTGGTTGTGCCCCCCACATTAGTAGCCCTGTAAACATGGCTCAGACCTGCCACTGCAGTGTCTGTGTGCAGTTTTAAACTTCTAATTCGACTTGTCAAGTGTACTCAATTGCCAGGCCTACACCTTCCCTTTTCATACATGTAAGCCACCCTAAGCTAGGCCCTAGGTAGCCCCATGGGCAGGGTGCAGTGTATGTTAAAGGTTGGGCATGTACTGATGTGTGTTACATGTCCTACCAGTGAAATATTGCTAAATTCAGTCTTCACTGTTGCAAGACCTATCTCTCTCTTAGGTTAACATGGGGGCTGCCTTTAAATAACTTTAAAGTGTAGATTCCGTTTAAGAGCAGATACAAATTTGGAGTTTGGGGTCTCTGAACTCACAATTTAAAAATACATCTTTAAGTGAAGTTGGTTTTTATATTGTTAGTTTGAAAATGCCACTTTTAGAAAGTAGACATTTTCTTGCTTAAACCATAGTGTGACTCTGTCTGATTGTAGATTACCTCTCTGGGTCAGTTTGACAGTTGGCCTGTTTGTGAATCCCCTCTAGACAGTGAGACAGAGGGAGCTGGGGTGTAGTCTGCATATCCTGATGAGCCATCTGTGCTATTGTAGAGGGAGGAGTGGTCACTTACACCTGAATGGGCTGTGCCTTCCCTCTCACAATGCAGTCTCCAACCCCCTGGTGTGTGTCTGGGGCCTGGCCTGGGCAAGGCAAGATCTTATGAACAGCAGATACTTTCCTTTGAAGTAGGCCTACTTCAAAGGCAGAAAGAGGTATCAGTATTGGACCTAAAATCCCTGAAAATCAGATCACTTCTGCAACCAAGAGGATACTCTGCCAAGGAGGAGTGCTGCCCCAGCCTCTGACTGTATTTTGTTGGGCTATCCTGAAGTTTCTGCTTCTGCCTGTGAAAGGGTGGTGGTGTATTCCTGCTTGTGAAGAATCTCCAAGGGCTTGAACTGAGCTTGCCTCCTGTTTTGAAGTCTCAGGGCCATCAAATACTTTCTCTGCTAACATCTGGAGTCTCTGCTGAGACTCCTGCCTTACCAAGTGTGTCCTATCCAGTCCCTGGGCCCTTGAAAGGTGAAGTTGACAGACAAGAGCTGAAAATCCATGCACAGGATGCTGCACAGGGAAGATTTTGACGCACCATCTGCAACGCGGCTGATAAACGACGTGTCATGGGCTTTGCGGCCAATATCAACACTCCACCTGAATTGCGGCTGGTAGATCAACACATCACGACTGGAGAAACGACGCCCAACACCCGCTTGCGGCTGCTGATAAAAAAGCAAATCTCACGCAGCACGGTTTTCTAACACTGTGCAACAGTATTTTCCACACATCATCCCTGGGCATCAAAGTCAACCCGACTCTGCACGGATCCGAGGTGCCCTGTCCAGAAATCGACGCAGCGCTCCGACCGGAGAAGAAATGCACATGGCCTTTGCTGCAAGGAAGGAATCAACGCATCGTTGCCTTTTCCGACGCACGCTCACCTGTGCAGTTTTATTTTTGACACTAACCAGGTTCTTTGTGCAAAATCATAGTTTCCATTGTTTTCTATGGAGTAAGACTGTTATTCTTTTGAAAATTCATATTTTAAATTGTGTTATGTTGGATTTTTGTTATTTTGGTATTGTTTGATTTAGATAAATATTGCCTTTTTTGCTAAACTGGTGTGGTGTCCATTTTGTAGTATTTTCTCTGTATTGCTGTATGTGTTGGTACAAATACTTTATACATTGCTTCTGAGATAAGCCTGACTGATTGTGCCAAGCTACCAAGGGGGTAAGCAGGGATTATCTAAATGTGTTTCTCCATTGCCCTGACGAGAGTGAGGGTCCTTGCTTTGACAAGGGTTACCTGACTGCCAACCAAAGACCCCATTTCTAACATTTACCATTTAAAAGAATATCAGAAATTAAATATTGTGGAACACAAGTATCGTTATGCACAAATATTGTTGACAGGAATATCATTTTTTGAGGTAAGTAATATTGTTGTAAATAATATCAATGTTGTTAATAGTGTTTTTCATTAGTATAGCAGTTAAACATATCATTTTTTTATTATTTTCATGTGTTTTAGTTGGTACATTAATTGTTTGTATTGCTATTGTTAAAACAAATGTTACTAATTTAAAAAATATATATAAATATAGCTTCTAATTTTAAGTGATTTCAATTTTTTTTATAAATGTTTACATGTTATTTATAGTGTTTTGTGGGTTGTTGGGTTTGTTTGCGGGCAGGGTAATAAGTTAATTAGGTAAAACCTATTTCAGACTTATTTAATATACGTTATTTAATTATATGATCACTATTTATCCCTTTTATGCAATACTGATTTATTTTTGTTATATGCTATTTGTGGGTTGTTACATTTGTAGGGGTAGGGTGATAAGTTAATTAAATAATAAGTAATCAATAATTCATTGTTATTTGTTAATTCATTATTTAAATAATTTTTATTTATACAAAATATGGTATACTGATTTATTTGACTTACATTTTAGTTGCAGCATGATAGGTTTTGTAGGGGTCTAGGGTGGGAAGTTAATTAAGTAATAATTATTTAACAATTAATTATTTATTGTTAATTGATAATTTCATTTTTTAAATATGTAAATAACCTAATCATTTTGAAATAGTTATTTTTAGGTGTGGGCTTCTAGGTGTGTAAGTCTACAAGGTTGAAAGTTAATTAATAACTCAATAACAACTATTTATTTATTGATAATTCTTTTTTAAATAGTAGTTATGTAAATTGTTTGATTATATATATATACATATATATGTATATATATATATATATGTCACCTAGTGGCGGTCGCCTCTAGGTAGTTATAGGTAGGACCTAGTTTCTATAGAAAAAGTGTTTTTTGTTTTGCTAATAACTTTGCCGTTTGATGATTCTTCATGAAATTTTCCAAAAAACAACAGACCTCACTTCATTTTTCCACTGGGATTTTTTTTAACAGCGATAGTGCTGAAACCACTGGACAGAATTACACCAAATTTGTCAGAAAGGTACCGCTTGGTCCAGAAAGATGTCTATTTGTTATTTGGTGTAAATCTGTTCAGTAGCTTTAGAGAAATTAAAGGTAATTTAAATTTGAATATATAGGGACATGAAAGATTCGTGACCCTTCTCGATCTTGTGCTGAGATCTGATTGCCTGACAACACTTCAACAAGGAAGTGTTGTTGGCCATGTTGGGACTCAGTTTCAGCCGAGTCCCACAGAAAAGGTTAATCATAAAGAAAAAGGGGCCAGGGTAGACTCACCCTGACTCCTTAGCTCTCGTGCTGGTATCCCATAGGGACGCCCCAGGGCTAAAAAGCAATCACAACGGGGTCACAAATCAGTGCAAAAAAATGTAAACTACCCTGCTAATTATCCCACAAAATGCAGCACTCATGACATCTTTGATAACATAATTGATAATATCCACGTAATATTTGCAATAAAACTTTTTGACGATAAAACAGTGCATGCGGGGGGTGCAAGTTATAGTTACCTTAAGGCACAAGTTATAGTTACTTGAGATAACTCTAACTACAACTGGTGAATTTTTATGGTTTGGTACGTTTAAAATATGAGTCTAATTATAACGTCCCTGTAACCTTTGTTTTTTTAAGTGAACATATATATATATATATATATATATATATACATATATATATATATATTTATAGATATATTTATTACTTAGTGGTGGTCGTCACTAGGTAGTAATAGTTAGAGCCTAGTTTCCATAACTTTGGCGCCCCTTGATGAAGCTTCACAAAATGTAAAAAAAAATTTACTTTGGTTAGTTCAGCTGCTGCCCTGAAAGTTTTGGGGTGATCCATCAGGTGTGGTCCGAGAAAATGGGGGGTTCCAAAACGCGTTTTCCCCATTCATTTTCCCAATAGGGATTTTGAAAAACAACTACAGCTCAAACCACTGGACAGAATTCCACCATATTTGGTGGAAAGCTAGCTTTTGGTCCAGAAAGCATGTTTTGTGTGATTTGGTGTAAATCCCTTCAGTAGTTCTGGAGATATTTGAGTTTAAAAAATATAGATATTTAGGGATGAGGATCGTCTGCGGATCCAACAGTCGCCGTGCTAATATCTGTTTGGCTGTCAGCACTGCAACAAGGAAGTGTTGGCAGCCATCTTGGGACTCAGCTTTAGCCATACAGGTTAAAGTTTTACAGCACTCCTATTCAAGGATTGACGCATAAAAGGTGTTACCTTGTGTCAAGAATCCCTGCTTTGGGGAGCATAGATTAATGCCAATGAAGATGGACACCTGATAGGGCAGCTCTGCAGTGGTTCAGGAGAAGTTTGGCTACCTTGTGGACGACGCTCTCTTCACCTCACAACTATGGGCATTTTTGATGAAGTGACTTCCCATGACTTCAGCATTATGCTTGAGGTTTGATGGTAAGCGGTGGAGGATGGCATATTTCATAAACTATGGCAGGCATGTTACCTGACTGAAATTGCACCCGCTGTTTTGTTTTCTGTTTTTTCATGCTGATTCTTCAGTAGACATTTTAAATGGAGGTTTTCCTAACTCATACCTTTTTTGACAAATTTTCTGAATAAACATTTTGCTTTCTGCACTATAGACTACTGCTGGCATCAGAACGTCCTAAGATTTTACTTCTTTCCATCACACCGGATATAATACATTTATATATAGAGAGAGCACAACAAATTTGCTGCATATTTAAGTTTGTGCCTCAACCTCATTACATTACTCAACATATTGCTAATTGCTAATTTCTTGGAATTTACTTTAAGTGACAAAGGAACCCTTTCAGTATCTCACTCACTACAACAGCTTTATATACTTCCAAACCCTCTCCTGCTAAGGCCGTTTTATTACTACAAACCTATCCTTTGAGTTTATGGGGGAAACATGGACTTTAAAACATAATTCTACTCGTTCAACACTACAACCTGTGTCTCCCATGAGTCTGGATCCCAATGTCTTTTCCATACTTTTACATAATTTGGGGGACTTTGAACCTAGTACCTAATCCTCCCCTTTGTCAGTTAATACACCAAATAATATGTCAAATATACCAATTTCTATCACCAAAATCTACATAAAAAATAAGTGGCACTCATGTTCTCTCATCAAACAAGAAGGTTAAGAAAGATCCTCCCTCATCCACAAAGTCTCCTCCACCTATCTGTATGGAACTACTCCTAGATGAAATATGAGCTCTTAAACCATATGAGTAAGAAACAAATAGGCACATTCAGAACCTCGGCAATAAATAGTCAACCATCTACAATAGAGTCACACAAATGGAACACAGAGTTAAATCAATTCAAGTTATTACTCAACAAGTCACTCTTCTACAAACTGAAGTTTTGCATCACAAGAAGCAAGTGGAAGACCTTCAGAACTGCAATAGATGGAACAACCTTCAGATTTAATCCTTGCAGAGGGTTTTGAAGGATACAATCCTATCACAGGCATTTCTTCCTGAATCACTCATCTTGAATATTCAAAGATCACTTTGATTAGGGTATATTCCATGCACTGCCTCCTCCTCTCAAAGGCCAAAAGGTGCCATCCTCTATTTATTGGAATATACTGATTTATTGGATGTCCTTCAAGCGATTAAACTTAAAGGTTGGATATCCTGGCTAGGATCTACCTTGTCCTTTTCCCAAGACCTTGCCAAGACTACTGCGGACAGAAGAAAGATATTTCTAGATATATGACCAGCTCTTCAAGACCAAAGCACCAGCTTTGGCCTAATTCATCCTTGCCTTTTTACAGTAACTTATAGAAACAAGTCTATGAGCTATGAAGATCTTACTTTACTACAGAGATTTTTGGACAATTGCAGAGAAGAGGCAATGGAAGTTGCAAATCTATCTACTATTTGATTATTCTCTTCTGGTTCTGTGATGAACGTTTTGCTATGATGGTATCTAACTAATTTATGTCTATAATATGACTATGCTGATCATTGTTTTTCCTTTCTCTTATCCATGTTAGGTGATGTTTCCCTATCTGACCAACACCATCCTCCATCCATTTGGATGATTTACCGTCCTCCTCTGACTTGCCCATGTGGCTTCATCGCCCCCAATATATGTTTGTTTCTTTGGTACATCATATTTATTATTTTTTAATGGATTCTATCTCCTTCTTTCCTTTTTTCTTTTTTTCTATCCTTTGCTCTTGCATATTTCTGTATCTCTTCTTTCTACTTACTATTATTCATCCTATTTTGAGAGTCTTTCTCCATATTGTTTTTCATTTTCCATTTCTCATCAAAAGTCTAGTTTTTATTTAATGATTATTAACTCTTTTTCAATGAGTTTAAGTGTTAGTTCTTGGAAAGTCAAAGGTTTAGGTTCACCTATGATTAGACAAAAGGCACTCACCCATTTATCCAGATTAAAAGCAGATATTGTATTCCTATAAAGAAACTCATATTGTGGCTTCAAAAGCAAAAGCTTAAACGTTGGTGGGTGGGGTTATTATTCTCTGCCATCAAAATGTAAACATTATGTTCATCTCTCCAGATTCAGATGCAGATGGCAGATGGCAGATGGCTGGAAATATACCTTCAGATTAAAAAAAATCCTATCTTTTTCTTCGCTATCTATGCACCTAATAAACCAACTGGTTTTGGGCTACTATCTCTTCTAAATGGATGTCCATTTCAACAGACTATATAATATTTGGAGGAGGTTGCAATCTAGTTTTTGACTCTTATATAGACTGTATTTCTATGGCCTCTTTTGTCCAATCTACTCTGCATCAACAATTCACTACAACTATTGATTAGCGATCTCCTAATGATACATGGAGAAGATGCAATCCATTATTAAAAGAATATACTTATTTTTCGCCCACACTCCTGTCCCAATCTAGAATTATTTGCTTGTTTTTAAATTTCTAGAACATATATTGGTTGTATACTGATCTCAGATCATGCTCCTGTCACATTAGATTTACATTTACTTCCTATCACTAGTGGTAACAGAAGATGGTGTTTTAATACATTTTCTTTGTAAGAGACACTATTTTTACTAAGAATGCTAAATCATTCATTCCTGAATTCTTCTTCTCAACTCCTTCTCCGACCTCTCTCCACATATTATAAGGGTTCAGTTTAAAGCTGCTACCAGAGATTGTATTATCTCCTATGTTTCCAAGAAATAGAAATTGAACTCTCAAAAAAAGTAGAAATCTTGAATCACATTAAACATCTTGAAACTCTTTACAACACCACTAACTCCAGCTTTCATCTACATAAACTAACTACGGAAAAGTTCCAATATAACAAACTCTCCAAGGAACATGCTGCTTCCAACCTTCTTAAAGAAAGTGCTAAATACTATGGAGGCCAATACAAAGTGAGGAAATTACTGGCTACTTACCTTACAAATAAAAAGAACATATTAAAATTAATTCTATTTTAACAGCAGATTCCTCACCTGCTTTTAAAGTTACAGGTATCTTAAATGGATTCAAAACATATTATAATACTGTTTACACTCCTAAATTGACTCCAAATCCACACAAGATACGACATTACTTATCCACTATTCATAAAGATATTGCTATTTCCATATACTTCTCTTGATTAGAAATAGATAGCTCCTCTAAAGATATCACCAAGGCAATGAAATTAATTAAAACAGAGAAAGCGTCTTGACCACACAGTTTTCCAGTTACATTTTATTTACACTTCTCCAATTCCTCGGTCTGAAAACTTAATGAATTACTCTCACATCTTATCTCTATGCAATCATCTAGCTGCACCTTTCAAGAATCACTAATGTGCCTCATTCCTAAACATGGACATGACCCAAACTCATTTAAAAAACAGCTCAATCTCTATAGTGAATTTTGATTACAAAAATTTTTGCCAAAATTTGTGCCCTCTTTCTTGATCCCTTTTTACTACTTCTTGAAGGTAAGGAACAATCAGGCTTCATCGAAGGTCGACACATTTCAGATAACACTTGATTACTCTTCAACGTTTTAAGAAAGACCAACAAATATACATAATCATTAGCTGCTATTAACCTTGATGCTGAAAGGATTGGACTTTCCTCTTTCACACTCTTTCATGCATAGTTTCAGTCCTAAATTAATTTCCTTAATATTCCTTTTATATATTGTCCTATAAGCCTTCATTTTTAAAAAAGTCTCTTTTCTTCCTTTTTTTCTTTACATAGATGTGTACAACAGGGTTGTCCTCTTTCCTCGTTCCTGTTTATTCTTGCATTAGAAAAATCCTAATTTGTTTGTTTTCCAAAGTGGAGATAAACACACTCAAGGCCTTATAAAGAGTTTGGTGGTCTTGCAACCGCCAAACTCACGTTGGCGGTCAGACCACCGCACGACTGGCGGTCCGACCACCAGATTGCAACCCTGGAGGTCTGACCACAAGGGGACCATGGGGATCACGGATCCTGATAGGGAGGAGGAGGTTGAAGTTGTGGTCAGCCACGGCGGCACTGAGTTCAGCACCACCGTGCTGATCACAACTTCCCTTTCAGCCAGCTTTTTCATGGTGGGGTCACCGCCACGAAAAGGCAGGCAGAAAGGCAGTGCTGGTGGCCACACAGTGGGCCCCTGCACAGCTGACGACCATGTCATAGGCAGTGCAGGGTACCCACTGCCCAGCACCCTCAGAATGCGCACTGTCTGAAATGGCAGACAGTATGCATTTCCACGGTTCTGGGTGCTCCCTCTGTGCAACAGCATTGGACTCAGCTACCTGAAGAGCTGAGGCCAATGCCACCACACTGTTTCCACCAGGCTGACTGACAGAACCCTCCTAATACAGAGGTTTCTGCCAGTCAGCCCAGTGGAAACATTGTAATAGGGCCGGTGGACACCTCCCCAAGGGTCTGGCAGGCCAAAAGTCTCCCCACCAAACTCGTAATGAGGCCCTAAATTGTGTGAATTGTGTGTTTATACTGATGACATTCTATTAGTTTTATCCAAACCTGACTCTTCCCTGCCAGTTTTCCTTGCAGAAGTCAATTCTTTTGCATCTCCCTGTGGTTGACTCCACATAATATGTGAAATTCTTACACTTGTCATCCTATGCCTCAAACAAGATTTTATTAAATCCAAATATGCTTGGAATCCTCATAAAATAAGTATATAGGGCTTTGGTTTGCATCTTCTAATAAGCCAACAATATATTTAAATCTAACTACAGTTATAACCAACTTGACCAATTGAGCAACTAGATGGCCCGCTTTATATTTGTCTTGGAGGGGTAGATTTGATACTATCAAAATGATGCTTGTGCCCATTATTCTCTGTAACATATCTGCATTACTTGTTACCATTCCTGCTCATTTATTTAAAAAACATTACTCTATACTTTCCTTGTTTCTATGGATTAAGAAAAAAACTTCTTAAACTTAAACATAGTAAGTATCACGGTGGTGTACATTTTTCTGACCTCTAATCTTACCAACTGCTTTTCTACTTAAGCAATCTTCAAAATACTTATTGAATTCTTCTAAAGATTTCTCACCCCTTTGGAAAGATATTGAATTATCTTTTCTATCCCCCTTTTCTTTAAAAAACAATTCCTATCCTTCACTTAGAAGACTAATTTCTTATCCTCTCCTATTCATAAGACAACCTATAAATAACTCAGACCAATACTCTTCTCTCATCTCTCAGATTAAGAACAATGTATTCAGTCTTCTATATGGCATATCAAAGGTTTGATTTGGATTCATCAACTTCTGTTGAATGACTCTTTTATTATATTTCAACAAGCACAACTGTTATATAATCTCCCAAAAACATACTGTAATCCATGTACGGGTTTATTACAAGCTATTACACATGCTTCAACTACACTAACATCACATATTCTTACTAGACCCCTATTACCCCTCTGCTTTCTGAATCCCCCACTGTTTCATCCATCTATAAACTTCTTACTAAGATCCCGTACAACAGAAAAAAGTTGGCAGTTTAATTACAATGGAAAAAAGATTTCCAAGTTTCATGGACTATCACACTTTGGTATAAAATATGGTTGAAGTAATGCAAAACATTGTAATCTGCTAGCACAGCTCAAACTCTAATCTTCATTTATAATAGGCTTATGATTACCCCAGTTACTTGACACAAGATGAATTCAGAATCCTAGCCAAACTGTTGGTCATGTAGTGCCATCTTTGCAGATTTGTACCATATTCTTTTCTCATGCCTATGTACACATCATTTTTGGCTGAAGATTTGGGACAAAATCAACTTTATTTTTCATACAAACATTCCATTTTCATTTTTAACTAGCTTTCTTGGAAGTAGATCAAAAATTGTGATACTTGATTTATTATTTGCAGTTGTTTTTCGGCAAATTACTAAACACTGGAAATGTTCCTAAGAACTTTCTTTTCCAGCCCGGTGGTATAGCTTTTGTTATAACCATAGACTTAACAGAGCATATGTCACTCCGAGCTCACTTGTTATTAAAAGAGATATTTTTTGGTGACCATTTACCATCTTTTTGGACACTTTGCACAAGTAGTTAATATCAAATCAGAAACACATAGCAATGATCGCTAGCTAATGAAAAAAATCTAACCATGCACAGAAAACTATGTTATGATATCAATAGGAACATGCCCTACAGAATATAATGGCAGAAGTTATTACCCTACTCTGAACATTTGTCCTATGATGTAGCCTTAACCTGTTTACTATTTAAACTACCTTATTGGATTTAATTCTTGATTTAGTGTTGCCACTTTATGAGCTGTGATTCCCTTTGTGATGTTCTGGTTACACAAATATAATGGCTAAATTATTTTGTGTATTTTAGGTATTCCTAGCATAGTGTTTTCCATCCCTATGGTAATTCTTGCATTCACATAATCCTGGTATTTTTGTCTGAGAAACATTAGTATAACTCTTCTCCATCACACCTTCCAAGCATTCACCTATTGACCTATTAAGGCACTCTCTTGTAACTAGTCCCCCATCCATTCAGCCTTTCATGCAGACAATCTTGCACTGCCTCGCACAACTGTTGACCCACCCTTATATGGCAACCGCTGTGCAGTGAAGGGAGCGACCCTTGACCCTGCCTCAGGCAGGTCACTCCCCTGCACTGCGTGCCGGTGCTGCCGCTGCTCCCGGTTCCCTTTTGTTTTCTCTGCCGCACCACTGCGTCTCTGCAGCCTCGCCACTCTCCCTCCACTTCAATTTCCATTTCCCCGCCGCTGCATCCCTGCCCCCCTCCCTCCACTTCAATTTCCCTTTTTCCCACTGCTGCGTCCCTACAGCCCCCCCTCCACTTCAATTTCCCTTTTCTCCGCTGCTGCTTCCCTGCGTCCCCGCCCCCTCCCTCCACTTCAATTTCCCTTTTTCCCGCTGCTGCATCCCTGCGGCCCTGCCCCCCTCCCACTACTTCAATTTCCCTTTTTCCCGCCGCTGTGTCCCTGCGGCCCCGCCCCCCTCACTCCACTTCAATTTCCCTTTTTCCCGCTGCTGCGTCCCTGTGGCCCCGCCCCCTCCCTCCACTTCAATTTCCCTTTTTCCCACCGCTGCGTCCCTGCAGCCCCACCCCCCGCCCATTTGATGACCCATCCCTCCTCCCTGCTGCCCCCCTGCTGCCCCTCCCTCCCACCTCCCCTTATATGGCAGCAGCGGGCGTGCCGAAGGCGTGCCTAAGGCAAGCCCATCTGCACCCGTCCAGACCGCGCCCAGAGCCAGGACCCCTGGTCCCCAAGACCACCACGGCCAGCAACGCCATTACACCGCCAGCACCCTCAGCGCACTCAACACCGGACGAGCACACGCCTGCTTCCTGGCCTCCCCTAAGCACACCCCGGGACCCTTCACCTTCCGGAACTGCAGCCTCACCAGCCTCCAAATCACCAAACCTCCTGCTGAGCCTGACCGCAACTACCTCTGATGCATCCTACTTAACACCCGCTCCGCACGCAAACACACCGTCGAACTCTGGGACCTGCTCGACACCTCCACCCCGGATGTTGCCTTCCTGACGCAGACCTAGATGAACGCCTCCTTGGCCCCAGACATCGCCATAGCCATTCCGGATGGCTACAAGATCACCCATAGGGATCGCACCAACGGAGTCGGAGGCTGAATTGCCATCGTCCACAAGAACACCATCAGGGTCACGACCTGTACCGACCACTCCCTCAGCACCACCGAACACCTGCACTTCCAGATCCACCCAAACCCCAACACCACCCTCAGAGGAACCCTCATCTACAGACCCTCGGACCACGGCCTCAGTTCTGCGACTCCATTGCCGACCTTATCAGCAGGCACGCCCTAGCCTCCACCGACTACGTCCTCCTCGGTGTCCTGAACTTTCACCTGGAGAATAACAACGACCCCAACTCCACCACCCTAATCGACAACCTCGCCACCCTCGGACTCAGACAACTCGTCACTACCCCAACACACTCCGCTGGCCACACGCTGGACCCCGTCTTCTCCGCTAGCCCCCACTTCACCTTCAGCCACACCACCGAACTCCCATGGATCGACCACCGCTGCATCCACTTCACCTTCCAGAAACCCACCACATACCACCGCACCCAACTGATCCCCCGTCGCAACTGGAGCAAAATCAGCCAAGACCAGCTGAACACCAGCCTCGCCCGAAAACCACCCACCCAACCCACCAATCCCGACCTCGCAGCCTGCAACCTCTGGCGCTGGATCGATGACTGTGCCAACACTCTCGCCCCGCTCAATAAACCTTCAAACAGAGGTGCCAACAAGAGAGCCAGCTGGTTCACCTCGGACCTTCAAGTCTCCAAGCAAACCTGCCGGAAACTGGAAAGTGGCTCCTCGAACAGACATCAGACAACCATGCCGCCTTCAAGAACGTCATCTGCAATCACCATCATCTCATCAGATCTGCCAAGAAAACCTCCTTCAAAGACCACCTGGACAACAACGCACACAACAGCAAGGAGCTCTTCAACATCGTGAATGAACTCTCCAACCCCAGCTCCAGCACTAACGATATCCCACCTTCACAAGACCTGTGCAACTTCCTTGCCGCCTTCTTCCACCACAAGATCACAGACATCCATGACAGCTTCAACAGCCAGACCACCCCGCCAATCGCTGACTCCTCAGACTCTCCTCCCACTTTCAACTACGACCCGCTGCTTGTCTGGGCCAATGTGAACGAAGACGACACAACCAAAACCATGGGCACCATCCACTCGGGATCGCCGTCAGACCCATGCCCGCACCACATCTTTAACAAAGCAAGCGCCACCATTGCACCCCACCTCCGCAAAGTCATCAAGATCTCCTTCGAGACCACGACCTACCCCAAGAGCTGGAAGCATGCTGAAATCAAACCCCTACTCGAGAAACCCATGGCGGACCCAAGAGACCTCAAGAACTTCCGTCCCATGTCCCTGCTCCTATTCCCGGCCAAGGTCATTGAGAAGATCGTCAACAGACAACCAACCCACTACTTCGAAGAAAAGAACATCCTGGACCCATCCCAGTCAGGGTTTCGCAGCAACCACAGTACTGAAACTGCCCTCATCGCCCCCACCAACGACATCAGGGCCCTGCTTGACAATGGTGAAACCGCGGCCCTCATCCTCCTGGACCTCTCGGCCGCCTTCGACACCGTCTGCCACCGCATCCTACGCACACGCCTCCACAACGCAGGGATCCGGGACAAAGCTCTGGAGTGGACCACCTCCTTCCTCTCCAGCAGAACCCAAAGCGTCTGCCTCCCCCTTTTTGCTCCGAAGCCTCCAAGATAATCTGCGGCGTTCCCCAAGGTTCGTCCCTCAGCCTTACACTTTTCTACATCTACATGCCCCGCTCGCCCCTGTCGCCCGGCTGCACAACCTCAACATCATCTCCTATGCCGACGACACCCAACTGATCTTCTCCCTAACCAAGGACCCCCTCACCGCCAAATCCAGCCTCCATGAAGGAATGAAGGCCATCGCCGAATGGATGAGGAACAGCAAACAGAAGTTGAACTAAGATAAGACGGAGGTCCTCATCCTCGGCGCCAACCCCTTAGCCTGGGATGACTCCTGGTGGCCGACCGCTCTGGGAGCAGCCCCAACACCCACCAACCACACACGCAACCTGGGCTCCGCAAGATCTACAGATGGATCCCCACAGATACAAGAAGAACAGTCACCCAAGCCCGCAGCAAACTTGACTACGGAATCACCCTCTACGCAGGAGCCCCGGCCAAACTCCTCAAACAACTGCAAGTCATACAAAACGCCTCTGCACGTCTGATCCTCGATGCCCACAGCCACACCACTCCCCTTCTGAGAGACCTACACTGGCTCCCCATCAACAAAAGGATAACCTTCAAGCTCCTCACCAATGCACACAAAGCGCTCCACAACACCGGTCCAGCCTACCTCAACAAACGACTCACCTTCTACACCCCATCCCGCCAACTCCGCTCAGCCGACCTCACCCTCGCCACTGTCCCCTGCATCTGAAGAGCAACTACCGGAGGCAGATCCTTCTCCCACCTCACCACCAAGACCTGGAACACCCTTCCCTTGCCCCTGCGACAGACCGAAGACCTGCTGACTTTCAGGAAGCGGCTCAAAACCTGGCTATTTGAGCAGTAGCTCCCCCTCAGCGACTTGAGACCCTCACGGGTTATAGTGCGCTCTACAAATACACTGATTGATTGATTGATTGATTGACTCTCTCTTTCATGACTAGACTCACAGGTTCTACAATCAATGACATAACTTCTCATATAAAGGAGCCAAGCATAGTGGCTTTACCATTGCCTGTTTTTGCTCTCTGTACCAAATTGTTTCTTGCTCTCATAAATAGATGGCGATCTCTCTAAAATCGTAGGATTTGTATGCATGGACTAGCATGGCTACTGCAGTAAAGTCGCTTCTTTGAATGAATTCCCTTTTTTCCCTAATTACTCTTGACTGATCTCTGTGTATGTCTGAAGTAGCTGTGCCCAATAATCTGTTCTGAAAGAATGGAAATTCGTTGCTCGGTTGACAATTTTCTGGGGGCACTAGTTTGGCTTCTTTATAGATGCTTTTCCTTTGACAATGCCTACCACTGGTCTATTAAGTTGTTATTAAGGACTTTTGTTTTTTCCAGTGGCATAAATATGCAATATGTGCATTGTTAATGCTGATTTGTGTAATTGGTGTCGGTGACAGCAGGCTTGCAGATGGTAAACTCTATGGCGCTTGAAGGATTTGTTTTCAGATCTTCCTTTCGGCTTTCTCTATTCAGTCTCTTTTTGACCCAAGAGACCATATCTCTGCTTAGTATGCGATTATTGCCCCCATTTAATTGTTCATAGCCCTGTTCAGGTAGGGTACTCAACTGTGGTCAGAGTGATTGGCAAAGCTCTTTTTGTTTTATAGCCATTCTCAGATTGTGTGATTAGATCACTAAGATGCTTTGTCCATGAGCGATTGGGGATAAGACGGCTACAGTAGGAGAAGAATATGACAGTTTTCAGCTTTTTCTTGTTGAGGTGAACGCTGTGTTGATCATGGTTCTTTTACATGACCATCACTTTTGTGTTGTTTAATTGATGCTCGGTTCATGATGCGTACAGCAATAATCCTTGTCCACTTTTAATAGATCTTTCAGCAGTTTGTGAGTTGTGGGCAGGAGTGTAAAATCCTTTACCATGTGTGCATGTTATGTTCAAATATCTACACTGAACTAGATGGCACTACTGTCTTTGCTTGTTTTTTTCAAATTTAATAATAGCACCCATAGGGCAAGACCATCTTCTACTTCTCCATGCTGTCGATGTTTCCTGATGCTCTGTACCGTCCAGTTTGTTTTTAATCCTAAATTTCTAGAAGTTATTTGAACACATGGAACTTCTTATAATGCAAACTATTGAACTTGATTAAAAACGTTTGCACCCTTCTTTCCATCCTTGGGTATATCTGCCACCAAACTTTGTGGACTGAATAGCAAAATGTTTTTAACTGGTGCTATATCATGTCTGATCTTGGTGGTAAGTTAATGCAGTGCTTGCTTCAAACACTGTTCAAATCAAATCAAATCATTAGCATTTATAAAGCGCGCTACTCACCCGTGCGGGTCTCAAGGCGCTAGGGACAAAGGGGGTGGTTATCGCTGCTCGAACAGCCAGGTCTTTAGGAGTCTCCGGAAAGCGGAGTGGTCCTGGGTGGTCCTGAGGCTGGTGGGGAGGGAGTTCCAGGTCTTGGCCGCCAGGAAGGAGAAAGATCTCCCACCCGCCGTGGAGCGTCGGATGCGAGGGACGGCGGCGAGTGCGAGGCCAGAGGAGCGGAGGGGGCGGGTGGGGACGTAGAAGTTGAGCCGTCTGTTGAGGTATTCCGGTCCCTTGTCGTGGAGGGCTTTGTGTGCGTGAGTGAGAAGTCGGAAGGTGATCCTTTTGCTGACTGGGAGCCAATGCAGGTGTCTCAGGTGTGCGGAGATGTGGCTGTTGCGGGGTACGTCGAGGATGAGGCGGGCTGAGGCGTTTTGAATGCGTTGCAGGCGATTTTGGAGTTTGGCGGTGGTCCCAGCGTAGAGGGTGTTGCCGTAGTCCAGGCGGCTCGTGACGAGGGCGTGGGTCACGGTTTTTCTGGTGTCGGCGGGGATCCAGCGGAAGATCTTGCGGAGCATGCGGAGGGTGAGGAAGCAGGCGGAGGACACGGCGTTGACTTGCTTGGTCATGGTGAGAAGGGGGTCCAAGATGAAGCCGAGGTTGCGGGCGTGGTCTGCGGGGGTCGGTGCGGTGCCGAGGGCCGTGGGCCACCAGGAGTCATCCCAGGCGGACGGGGTGTTGCCGAGGATGAGGACTTCAGTTTTTTCAGAGTTCAGCTTTAGGCGGCTGAGCCTCATCCAATCTGCGACGTCCTTCATACCCTCTTGTAGGTTGGTCTTGGCGCTGGCGGGGTCCTTGGTGAGGGAGAGTATAAGTTGGGTGTCGTCGGCGTAGGAGGTGATGATGATGTCGTGCTTGCGTACGATGTTAGCGAGGGGGCTCATGTAGACATTGAAGAGTGTCGGGCTGAGTGATGAGCCTTGAGGTACGCCGCAGATGATCTCAGTGGGTTCTGAGCGAAACGGAGGGAGGTAGACTCTTTGGGAGCGGTTTACGAGGAAGGAGGCGATCCAGTCCAGGGCCTGGTCTTGGATCCCGGTGGAGCGGAGGCGGGTGATTAGGGTACGGTGACAGACGGTGTCAAAGGCAGCCGAGAGGTCGAGAAGAATGAGGGCGACTGTTTCACCGTTGTCCATCAGGGTTCTGATGTCGTCTGTGACTGAGATGAGGGCGGTTTCAGTGCTGTGGTTGGTTCGGAATCCGGTCTGTGAGGGGTCGAGCAGGTTGTTGTCTTCCAGGAAGGTGGTCAGCTGTTTGTTGACGGTCTTCTCTAATACTTTGGCTGGGAAAGGCAGAAGGGAGATGGGGCGGAAGTTTTTCAGGTCGCTCGGGTCAGCCGTAGGTTTCTTTAGTAGGGCGTTGACTTCGGCGTGTTTCCAGCATTCGGGGAAGGTAGCAGAAGAAAAAGAAGAGTTGATGACGGTCTGGAGGTGCGGGGCGATGATGTTGTCGGCTTTGTTAAAGACTGTGTTTACCTCTGTATTATTAAAACAGGTTTCTAGAGGTAGTAATATCGGACAAGAACCTTTGTTCATATTTGTTGTGTGTATTTTGTTGTGCTGGTGATATGTTGGTTTTTGTGATTTGTTGTATTTTTTGATGCATCATTGAAATGTGACTTTGTTGTGCTTTACTGCGGTTGCTGTGTTGCACTCAGTTTTGAAGGTTTAATTGCAATACACTCAGCTATATTTTAAATGTGGTGTTCATGTTACTGTGTCTATTTTGGATATGTAAACACATGGTGCTGCAATTTAAGCCAAAATCAGCAAATATTTTAATATTGCCATGACAGGCACCCATTTACCATTGTCTAAGGTGGTAAAATAGTGCTGTAGCTGCACTTCCACTACTTAAGACGCTAATCAGCCCAAAACCATATTAGAGATTGAGCCTAAATTTAGTTCTCAAGAGCTCACAATCTGAAGTGGGTGGATAAGGAGGTCACAGATGAAAGGTTAGCTCTCAGAATCAGAATGTGCAACTTTCTGTCAGGGAAGTACAGTCCAATTAAAAGAAAAGTCTTACTCCATAGTGTTCTGATTACCAGGTAAGCAATATTCCTTGGGTCAATAACTGGAAAATATATTTTGCAGTGCAAAAGTGATGACATTTTGAACCAAACATTGGTAACACTGGCTGCACCATCAGATTGTAATTTAATTATGATGACATTTCTAATTTATGGCTATATTCACCATGTTTATAAAAACAGTTTCCACATCACTATACTGGCTTTAATTTTACGATACAACAAAACCTTTTTTTCATGTTTTTTCAATGAAGGTGGTTTAATACTTAAAAGTGATGTTTTTCAGTCAACCATTTTCCTAATTTTCAAGCACAGGCTCCATTTCAAATTTTGTATTAGTTCATAACCAAAGTTGTTATAAGTCTCTGATAAACAGTAATAACCAACGACCCAACAAACTCTGTGGATAATAGTCATGTTGTGTTTTACTCACTTATGCACTCTGGATAATCCGCAAGGTTGCAGTAATTGCAGTGTCTCAGTCATGATTTAAAAGCTGATGGTGTTCTTTTATGCGTAATGCTTACATAATTATATAAATTGTTTTACATCTGTGTTTACCATGGCAAGGCTCATCCTTACTGAGCTTCCCAATATACTTGATCTTTATTTAGTGTTTATTTTTAAATTAACATGGTAGGCTACAACATAACTAGATGCAAAGCGGCATGCTTATGAGAGGCTTGCGCCCCCGTAGCATCACTTTTTTTTATGTTCTAGCGACGTCAGTCTCTCAACCATATCTATGTGGCCACTTCATGTGGCTTTGCATCTCCTCATTGATATGGAGTAAGACAAAGCAGTGCAAGTTACTGTGTTGCCTTGCTCTGCACCAGGAAGGCATTCTATGGGCATTGAGATGGGTTTTTCCCATGCAACACCCATGGATTTTGGCACGGCCCCAGATTTATTCAATCATGTAAGCCTGGCGCAGCGCCAAAACCTTATGCCTCCACAGAGCAGGGCTAATGAGAAGAAATACTAACATTTCTACTTGTTTTACCTCTGCACATGTGTGCTACAGAAAGAAGAAAACACCTCTCGGGATTTTTATTGTGCAGGAAGGTATTCCTTCCTGCACAAAAACAATTGTGGATGCAAAGTGGCCACCGTTGTACAATGGTGCAAGGCGGGGGTGCTAAGCAGCCAATTGTGCGCCAGCGTAGGGGGAAAGGACATCAATTCCTGTCCTTTCATATTCACGTGCGGCAGTGCAGCAAGAGGACTTGCATCCCTGCCCTACACCGATTCCCCATAAATATAGCAGCCAAAGTATGTTTTTGGCCGGTCATGAAGGACTTTGATGGCGCAGCGCACAGCCCAGACAGAGCCTGTCTTATGTGCCTCCAGTGTGGAAAGTGTACTTTTTTTACTCAATATTTCTCTGCATGTGTACTTTATTTTCTGATAGTACAGTTTGTAAACAGTGATCAAGGTTCTGTTTATGAGCTGTACTGTCTGAAAATAAAGCGCCCAGAGAAATATCGGGTCAAATGAATTCACTTTAAACAATGCAGTCGCATGAAATAGGCGCTGGGCTCTGCGCCTACACACCCGATAATGACATGGAGCCTGATCTCTTTTCTTGGTTTAATTTGCAGAATCTGGAGCCCTATCATAAAGAGCTGCTCTGGTTCAGCACTCAGCAATGTGTTTTTCTTTTTTGCGTTGATACATAAAACTAGCAATTCCTCGATTTGATGTATGAACTTTAGACATAATTCGGAAACGAAGAGGGACAATCTCTGCTCGCCATTTCTAGCGTGTATTGTCGGCGTATGTGAGAACTTAAGACACTTACATGCACAAACAATGGCAGCCGCACAGCTCAGCTCGGAGCCGGCGCAGTTCTTAACCCCTTCGCTGCCAGGCCTTTTCCCCCTCCTGTGCCAGGCCTTTTTTTGCCTATTTGGGGCAGTTCGCGCTTAGGCCCGCATAACTTTTTGTCCACATAAGCTAACCAAGCCAAATTTGCGTCCTTTTTTTCCAACATCCTAGGGATTCTGGAGGTACCCAGACTTTGTGGGTTCCCCTGAAAGAGGCCAAGAAATTTGCCAAAATACCGGGAAAATTTTGTTTTTTTCAAAAAAATTGGAAAAAGTGGCTGCAGAAGAAGGCTTGTGGTTTTTCGCCTGAAAATGGCATCAACAAAGGGTTTGCGGTGCTAAACTCAGCAGCTTCCCAGCTTTCAGGAACAGGCAGACTTGAATCAGAAAACCCAATTTTTCAACACAATTTTGGCATTTTTCTGGGACATACCCCATTTTTGCAATTTTTTGTGCTTTCAGCCTCCTTCCAGTCAGTGACAGAAATGGGCATGAAACCAATGCTGGATCCCAGAAACCTAAACATTTCTGAAATGTAGACAAAATTCTGAATTCAGCAAGGGGTCATTTGTGTAGATCCTACAAGGGTTTCCTACAGAAAATAACAACTGAAAAAGAAAAATATTGAAATTTAGGTGAAAAAAACATAAATGTTTCTCTACGTTTTACTCTGTAACTTTTCCCTGCAATGTCAGATTATCGAAAGAAATATACCGTTACGTCTGCTGGACTCCTCTGGTTGCGGGGATATATAGGGCTTGTAGGTTCATCAAGAACCCGAGGAACCCAGAGCCAATAAATGAGCTGCACCCTGACGTGCGTTTTCATTCTATACCGGGTACACAGCAATTCATTTGCTGAAATATAAAGAGTAAAAAATTGCTATCAAGAAAACCTTTGTATTTCCAAAAAGGGCACAAGATAAGGTGTTGAGGAGCAGTGGTTATTTGCACATCTCTGAATTCCGGGGTGACCATACTAGCATGTGAATTACAGGGCTTTTCTCAAATAGATGTCTTTTTTACACACTCTCCTATATTTGGAAGGAAAACATGTAGAGAAAGACAAGGGGAAATAACACTTGTTTTGCTAATCTATGTTCCCCCAAGTCTCCCGATAAAAATTATACCTCACTTGTGTGGGTAGGCCTAGCGCCCGCGACAGGAAACGCCCCAAAGCGCAACGTGGACACATCCAAATTTTTGGAAGACAACAGAGGTGATTTTTGCGAAGTGCCTACCTGTAGATTTTGGCCTCTAGCTCAGCCGGCACATAGGGAAACCTACCAAACCTGTGCATTTCTGACAACTAGAGACCTAGGGGAATCCAAGGAGGGGTGACTTGCGGGGCTCCGACCAGGTTCTGTTGCCCAGAATCCTTTGCAAACCTCAAAATTTGGCTAAAAAAACACATGTTCCTCACATTTCTGTGGCAGAAAGATCTGGAATCTGAGAGGAGCCAAAAATTTCCTTTTACCCAGCGTTCCCCCAAGTCTCCCGATAAAAATGATACCTCACTTGTGTGGGTAGGCCTAGCGCCCGCGACAGGAAACGCCCCAAAGCGCAACGTGGACACATCCAAATTTTTGGAAGACAACAGAGGTGATTTTTGCGAAGTGCCTACCTGTAGATTTTGGCCTCTAGCTCAGCCGGCACCTAGGGAAACCTACCAAACCTGTGCATTTCTGAAAACTAGAGACCTAGGGGAATCCAAGGAGGGGTGACTTGCGGGGCTCGGACCAGGTTCTGTTACCCAGAATCCTTTGCAAACCTCAAAATTTGGCTAAAAAAACACATGTTCCTCACATTTCTGTGTCCGAAAGTTCTGGAATCTGAGAGGAGCCACAAATTTCCTTCCACCCAGCGTTGCCCCAAGTCTCCCGATAAAAATGATACCTCACTTGTGTGGGTAGGCCTAGTGCCGGCGACAGGAAACACCCCAAAGCGCAACGTGGACACATCCTAAATTTTGGAAAAAAACAGAGGTGTTTTTTGCGAAGTGCCTACCTGTAGATTTTGGCCTCTAGCTCAGCCGGCACCTAGGGAAACCTACCAAACCTGTGCATTTCTGAAAACTAGAGACCTAGGGGAATCCAAGGAGGGGTGACTTGCGGGGCTCGGACCAGGTTCTGTTACCCAGAATCCTTTGCAAACCTCAAAATTTGGCTAAAAAAACACATGTTCCTCACATTTCTGTGGCAGAAAGTTCTGGAATCTGAGAGGAGCTAAAAATTTCCTTCCACCCAGCGTTCCCCCAAGTCTCCCGATAAAAATGATACCTCACTTGCGTGGGTAGGCCTAGCGCCGGCGACAGGAAACACCCCAAAGCGCAACGTAGACACATCCTAAATTTTGGAAAAAAACAGAGGTGTTTTTTGCGAAGTGCCTAACTGTAGATTTTGGCCTCTAGCTCAGCCGGCACCTAGGGAAACCTACCAAACCTGTGCATTTCTGAAAACTAGAGACCTAGGGGAATCCAAGGAGGGGTGACTTGCGGGGCTCGGACCAGGTTCTGTTACCCAGAATCCTTTGCAAACCTCAAAATTTGGCTAAAAAAACACATGTTCCTCACATTTCTGTGGCAGAAAGTTCTGGAATCTGAGAGGAGCTACAAATTTCCTTCCACCCAGCGTTCCCCCAAGTCTCCCGATAAAAATGATACCTCACTTGTGTGGGTAGGCCTAGCGCCCGCGACAGGAAATAGCCCAAAACACAACCTGGACACATCAAATTTTTTCATAGAAAACAGGGCCTACCTGTGGATTTTGGCCTCTAGCTCAGCCGGCACCTGGGGAAACCTAGCAAACCAGTGCATTTTTGAAAACTAGAAACCCAGGGGAATCCAAGATGGGGTGAATTGTGGGGCTCTGACCAGGTTCTGTTACCCAGAATCCTTTGCAAACCTCAAATTTTGGCTAAAAAAACATGTTTTCCTCACATTTCAGTGACAGAAAGTTCTGGAATCTGAGAGGAGCCACAAATTTCCTTCCACCTAGCGTTCCCCCAAGTCTACCGATAAAAATGATACCTCACTGGTGTGGGTAGGCCTAGCGCCCGCGACAGGAAATGGCCCAAAACACAACGTGGACACATCACATTTTTTCATAGAAAACAGTGCCTACCTGTGGATTTTGGCCTCTAGCTCAGCCGGGCCCAGGGGGGGCAGAAATGGCCTAAAATAAATTTGTCCCCCACCCCCCAACCCCCTGCCCCCCCGGGAGCGACCCTTGCCTATGGGGTCGCCCCCCCTTGCGTGACATTGGTGCCAAAAAAAAAATCCCCGGTGCCTAGTGGTTTCTGCCCCCCTTGGGGGCAGATTGACCTACAATCGGCCAATCTGCCCCCAAGGGGGGCAGAAATGGTCTAAATACAATTTGCCCCCCAGGGGAGCGACCCTTGCCTAATGGGTCGCTCCCCATCTCTACAAAAACAAACAAAAAAAACCCACAAAAAAAACTATTTGCCCTGGCGTCTAGAGGTTTCTGCCCCCCCGGGGGCAGATCGGCCTAATACCAATAGGCCGATCTGCCCCCAGGGGGGGCAGAAATGGCCTAAAATAAATTTGCCCCCCCAACCCCCCCGGGGAGCGACCCTTGCCTGCAAGGTCGCTCCCCTTGCGTGACGGTACAAAAAAAAGATCCCTGGTGCCTAGTGGTTTCTGCCCCCCTTGGGGGCAGATTGACCTATCTGCCTCCAAGGGGGGCAGAAATGGTCTAAATACAATTTGCCCCCCAGGGGAGCGACCCTTGCCTAATGCGTCGCTCCCCATCTCTAAAAAAACAAACAAACAAAAAAAAAAAACACACAAAAAAAAATTTGCCCTGGCGCCTAAAGGTTTCTGCCCCCCTCGGGGGCAGATCGGCCTAATACCAATAGGCCGATCTGCCCCCAGGGGGGGCAGAAATGGCCTAAAATAAATTTGCCCCCCTCACCCCCCCACCCCCACCCGGGGAGCGACCCTTGCCTACAAGGTCGCTCCCCTTGCGTGACGGCGCAAAAAAAAGATCCCTGGTGCCTAGTGGTTTCTGTCCCCCTTGGGGGCAGATTGACCTACAATCGGCCAATCTGCCCCCAAGGGGGGCAGAAATGGTCTAAATACAATTTGCCCCCCAGGGGAGCGACCCTTGCCTAATGCGTCGCTCCCCATCTCTAAAAAAACAAACAAACAAAAACAAACCACAAAAAAACTATTTGCCCAGGCGCCTAGAGGTTTCTGCCCCCCCTGTGGGCAGATCGGCCTAATACTAATAGGCCGATCTGCCCCCAGGGGGGGCAGAAATGGCCTAAAATAAATTTGCCCCCCTCACCCCCCCCGGGGAGCGACCCTTGCCTACAAGGTCGCTCCCCTTGCGTGACGGCGCAAAAAAAAGATCCCTGGTGCCTAGTGGTTTCTGCCCCCCTTGGGGGCAGATTGACCTAAAATCGGCCGATCTGCCCCCAAAGCGGGCAGAAATGGCCTAAATACAATTTGCCCCTCCAGGGGAGCGACCCTTGCCTAAGGGGACGCTCCCCATCTGTAAAACACAACAACAAAAATCCCTGGTGCCTAGTGGTTTCTGCCCCCCGTGGGGGCAGATCGGCCTAATAAAAATAGGCTGATCTGCCCCCATGGGGGGCAGAAATGGCCTAAAATAAATTTGCCCCCCAAGAGAACGACCCTTGCCTAAGGGGTCGCTCCCCTTACGTGAAAAACAAACAAACAAAAAAAACTCCCTGGTGTCTAGTGGTTTCTGCCCCCCTTGGGGGCAGATTGGCCTCATAAAAATAAGCCAATATGCCCCCAAAGGGGGCAGAAATGGCCTAAATATAATTTCCCCCTATGGGAGCGACCCTTGCCTAAGGGGTCGCATCCCACACCTAAAACACAAAAGAAAACAAATCAAAAAACAAAAAAAAACAAAAGTATCCCTGGTGTCTAGAGGTTTCTGCCCCCAGGGGGGGCAGAAAAGGCCTTAAAAAAAAATGACCCCCTGGGAGCGACCCTTGCCCAAGGGGTCGCTCCCTTCTGTCAATTACATATAAAAAAAAAAAAATCCCTGGTGTCTAGTGGGGTTTCAAAAGCCGGATTGCAAGCAATCCGGCTTTTGAAACCCTCGGAGAGACTTCAAAGGGAAAGAAATACATTTCCTTCCCTTTGAAGCCCCTCCGGGCCTCCCCCACGTGATCGAAAGAGAAATGCTGAGCATTTCTCTTTCCATCGCGCTGGAAGCTCTGCTTCCAGCGCGATGGGGGAGGTTGTGTGATTGTCAGCGCGCGCTCGCGTGCTGACGTCACAGGGGGGGTGGGGGGGGGTCAGGGGTTGAAGGGGAAGGGATTCCCCTGTCAGCCCTGACCTAGGGGGGTGGGGGGGCGGCCCTCGGGAGGAGCGCTAGCGCTTCTCCCGAGGGCAGCATTCAGGACGTAATGGTTACGTCCATGGCGCCACACGGGCGCTGCCATGGACGTAACCATTACGTCCCTGGCGGGGAAGGGGTTAATGATGCAGACCCCGCCAGTAGAAAAGTACACCCGATGCATTATTCACTAGCACTTGAAAGAAACGTGCCTGACTCCACACGTCCTGTCTGCGCTTGTTTTCCACAAGGGCATCACGGATGAATTGCCTTGTTTGTCTAGAGTTCATCCCTTATAGGTTTATCACATGTGTAAGGCAGAAAGAGGAGCAAAACAGGAAGAAAGCATAATTCCAGTAAGGGTCAAGTTTCACAGCGGGTCAATGGTCAAAGGTCATTCCGTGGAACACTCACCTTCTGCAGGCATTGGCAGAAAGAACATGGAGTTTTGCTCTTCCTGTGGAAGAATCTATAAGGGAATATCACAGGATCTAGAGTCTTTGAACTTCAGCATCCATTGAAATGAATCTGTATTACAATGGGATGTCTCATCCATGTTAGTTAATGGGCAGTATTGCATTTGCTAATCTAATATTGTAGTCCAAACTAATTTCAGGTATCGGATGCTGCACTACGGGTAATTCAGGTAGGTTAAACCCTTTTAGAAGTCATTTTTAAGCCCCAGATAAGGTGTCAGGAGCTCGCTGCAGACTCTCCATATAGTACTTTAATGTATCCATTCTGGAGAAATAGAGAGATGTGTGTGTGTGTATTCACTGGAAAAAAGGTTGCAGGGAGATTATTGTTAGGTTCTGAATTTACTGGTACTGAAGCATAGAAATTCAGCAGTTAAAGCTCCTCCGTGGATCGAACCGTCCCTGTGCTGATATCTGACTGGGTGCCAACACTTCAACCAGGAAATGTTGGCAGCCATGTTGGGGCTCTGACTCAGCAGAGTCACAAAACAAATGTAAACAAAAAAAAGGGGGCAGGGTAGAAATACCCTGACCCTGGTGCCCCTCAGGTCCTAGACTCTTGGTGTGGCCTCATTTGAGCTCCCCTTCCGTTTTTGGGCTCTTTGTGACTACGAGTGGGCTCATTGGTGCCAAAACCTTGCTGCTCACACCCATCACCAAAGCAAAGTTCCATTGAACCAACTCTTTACACTACAGCATCAACCGCTGCAGTGAACACCAATGCAACTTTTCAGCTCCGACCACCCGGGATGCCAACATGATCTTCGTGCTATAGTAGCAAAGGTCTATGACACTTTCCCTACTCCCTGTAGCCTCTTCCACCATGAACAGAACTCTTGGTGCTGGGCTGAGAAGATAACTCTTTAAGAAGGAGTACCTGGTCCCTGTATCAACCCGTGCTGTGCCAAGATTAATCTGAACGTGTGACTTTCTCCTGGTCTTGCACAACCAGATGCCCACAAAACAATTTATTTGTTACATGTTATTCTAATTTTCTAAATTGGTGTGGGCTTTTTCTTGTATTGTGCTTTCACTTTATAACTGTTGGAAGTGCTGCACAAATACTTTACACGTTGCCTCTAAGTTAAGCCTGACTGCTCTGTGCCAAGCTACCAGAGGGTTGAGCATAGGTTAACTTGGCGATTGCATGTGACTTTATCCTTACAAGGACTGTGGTTTCTGCTTGAGTAGAGTTTCACCCCCTGAACCAGTAACTCACTTTCCTATCCCCTCAGTATATATCTGAAGGCCTTGCACAATGAGGGTGGCTGCCTACAAGGGATGGGTGCATGGCCGCTGCTGTAGGAAGGGTGCAGAGCCTGGTTGAAGGCTATCTGCACAGCGGGCTAGCTGTCCATCCTGGTTCAAAGTTGGATGGATTATATCTTACTAAAACATAAATTCACTGAAAGAACAACAAAAGTTAAGTTACATTTAAGACTGGGGTCGACGACTGAGTCCCTGAATCCCATAATGGTTGCTACAATATATTCTGCCTGTTGTGGCCAGCCAATAAGGATCAGCCCGTACACTTTGAAAGGGTCAATCAGAGCATTTCTGGACAACTAGGGTCTAGATATCTCTATATACCACTTTTAACCCCTTCTTACCCAACCCAATATTTGAAATTCTATTTTCTTGAAAACTTCTGAACAGATTTGCACCAAATAACATAAAGCTCACTTTCTGAGTATAGTTCTAACTTTTTGTCAAATATGGTGTCGTTCCATTCAGCTGTTTTTTTGTCTGTATCACATAGCAAATTTTCCTCTTTGAACTAACATTGGGATGTACACCTTTTTCTTGGCCCCCACTCAACTGATCAGCACAAAACTTTCCACGGAGGAGCCAAATTGGATGAACTTTTTTTGGAATTATCAATTTGGGTAGGGAGTGAAAATGGTACCAACTTTATGTACTCTATAGTTCAGGAACTATGCAGACTTGTAGGCATTAAACAACACTTCTACTACGCACAACACCCCAAGTCTGACGGGAAGGTGGAGCTTTTGAACTGCACCTTGAAAAACAAGATAACTAAGATCTGTGCAGAACTAAGACTTATGTGGCTGAACGCCTTGCCCTTTACACTCTGCCCAATTTGAGCCATCCCTAGTTAGAAGACAAAGCCGAGTGCTTACTAAACAGTGTTGGGTGGCCAGAGCTGCTTATTCCAAACCCTCCATTTTCCTCAGCTTTGCTTTATGTGCAGCTGAATGATGATGTGAAGCTTCAATACTGCAAACAATGTATTTGCTGTCTTTTCATTTTCCATTCTTCGGTATGAACTGACTTACCTACCTAGAGGACCTAAGCCTGCCACACTCTACTGCCAGGACACTTGGCCCGGTTGTAACTTCAGTATAAGTCAACTCTCCCATCTCACTGGCATGGCCCCTTTCAAGCTCTGGGCTCCAAAATCACTGCTGTGAAGTACTGCAGCATGCTAGCCTGGCTGCATGCCCACATTGCGAATGGACCACAGAACCAAGAAATTCCAACTCTGCTGCTGCTTCCATGCCATGAACCAATGTGCTCCCACACACTCTGTTCCCACTATTGCAAGCAATCTTGTTTCTTCAGCTCAATGAAGGTCTATTGTTGCCAGCACTCTCCTGTTGCTAGCACTCGCCAGCTTTACTACCATAGTGGATTCCATGTGGGGGATAAACCACTGCATCTAGATAGCCCCACCAGCTTAGCAGAGAACTTGTGGTGGAAAGTGGTCATTCAGCCAGGGAGATTGCAGTTCCAGTAAAACTGTCACACCAACCGAACAGCATGTAAGGCAGAAATGTTTTTCATTTGCAGAAAAGACTCTTAAAGAGTATTTTTTTCCTGGAAATCAAAAGTGATTTTCCTTATTGCCACCATCATAGATTACTTGTTGATAGACCTGTCAGCCATAGTGTGGCCACTGCTTACCAGTGCTAAAGTGCTTTAAACATGGTAATATTGGCATCTCCAAAATTGGCATATTTAATTTACTTATAAATCCCCAGTAAGGTAGCACTACTTGTGCCCGGGCCTGAAAAAGTAAATGTTGCTAGTGTGTCTGGAGCATTGATTGTGCTTCCCACTTAAGTAGTTCTTTGAACATATCTTAGGCCTGCCTTTGCAGAACCTGTGTATGCAGTTTTGAACTGGCATTTCAATCTTACAACATAAACCTTTTTCCCGGACCAAACCTTTCTTTTTAATAAATGTGTCCCCTAAAGTAGGCCCTGGACAGCCCATTGGACAGGGTAAAATCTATTTGAAAAGTAGGACATGTACTTTTACATTTTAAATGTCCTAATAGTGAAAAGCTCTTAAATTCATGTTTCACTACTGCAAGGCCTATCTCTCCTATAGGATAACATTGGAGTTGCTCATTAGATTTTATAAGTGTAAATTCCAAATGGGGAAGGGATAATCAGATCATGTTTGAGGTCTCTGGAATCAGAATTTAAAATTCTAACTTATGGTGAAGTTGCCTTATTATATTTTATAAGTGTAATTTCAAAATGGGAAGGGATAATCGGATCATGTTTGGGTCTCTGGAATCACAATTTAAAATTACAACTTATGGTGAAGTCGGATGTTAAATTGCAATTCTGGGGGGCTAGAGAGCCCATGGCAAGATGGTGCAGCTCTGCTGGCCAGGAATTACTACCTGCCAATTACCCTGTAATCCGGCCCAATGGCACCCTGCCTCTGGGTGATATTGATAGAGGAAAGCAGTGAGAATCTAAATATCCAACTATTGTAGCACTTGATTTGTCATCTGTGAAGATTGCAGCCTGTGGTTGTGCCACTTCGTGAGTCACTGGTTGAGAGACTGGGCAACTGTGAAGAGAAAGCCTTGCCAGAGCTTTATTTCCTGGAACTTGATTCCCCTACTGCTTACCCCATTGCTGTAAGCCAGTAGTGGAAGTTCCTGACCGGCGGATGTGCTGGGGTAGCAGGACAAGCCACAGCGCTGGCTTGGGCCTTGTCTGTAGTGTGTGGCAGGTTGCATTGTCCCTCTACTTTGGAGTGAAGGTGGACAGCTTGCTCTGCCCCTCACTGGGCAGTACAGGCCCCTCAGCATGGATTCCTTGTCTACCGGGGTGCTCTAAGACCCAGATATACTTAGCAGACCACAGTGCCCAGTTAAGACCTGGCCTGCAGAAATTGGAGGGATGTGGGGGCCCTGAGCAAGTGAAGTAGCCTGATGTGGTGGTCAGCGACACAGCCTAAATTGTGTATAAAAGCGAGACAGTAGGCCCAACCTGGATGCTTGGAAACCCCATTGAGTTTTTTCTCAGGTGAAGTGCACGAGGCCCTGATCTCTGGTGGCCTGCTCTGGCTCCTAAGGCCCCATCTTGGTGATAACTGAGGGCACTTGGACTATCCTGCAATCGCAGGAAGCGGACTCATCTATGTAGCTCCATACTGGGCCCTGAGATCGCTGTAAATGCCTGCTCGGATGCATGAACATGTCGCTCAGCCACCGGGCGGTGTCCTCGCCTTGCTGCACACAGCAAGTGCTGGTGACTATCTGCTTTTCCTTGTGCTGGGTCAGAAACATAATTATGAGAAAGAGGATCAAAGTCAACCTAATGTTTGAGGCCAAACCCCCGCATGACGACCCAGCTGACAGAGAGCAAGATCCTGCGCTACTAAATGAGGCCATGCTCACTGCGACACTGCAGGAGATACAGATAGGCAGCTATCGATAAAAAAAGAGACACACTTAACTTGCACATCGACCTCATAGCAGCGAAACTGGATAAACAAACTGCCCACATCACAATCGTGGAACAACGCATATCAGCTGCAGGGAATGATTTAAAAGTGTGTTGGAAAAAATCTTCATCATGGAAAAAGTACTAGCAGCAATCGAGGCCAAAAATGAAGATTTAGAGGTACGGTCCCACCAAAATAACTTGCAAATCCCAGGGATCCTGGAATCGACTAATACTGGCAAGGTGAAACAATATGTGGGGACTATGCTGACCTCTATCTTTGGCTCACAAAACATCTCTAACCTGCTGGAGGTGGAGCGAGCCCACCATTCTTTCCTGGTGCGCCCATCTTCATGGGCCCCTCTGCACCCCATCATAGCAAAGCTGCTATACTATAAAGCCTGTGATGCGGTCCTCCAGCTGGCCCAAGAGAGGGGGGATTTACCCTTTCGGGGCAACAACATCACCTTCTTTCTGGATCTCACAGCGGCGGTGCAGGCAGCCTGATGAGATTTTCTACCCATTAAGAGGCAATTGCAAAAGGCAGGAATAACCTACATTGTGCTCTAACTTGCGCCCCTCTGCATCAACTACCTCAGACACCAGAAAATACTCACAACTCCCAAGGCAGGGATGAAATATTTTAAAACGCTCTCTCCTCATTCAGGGGGTACATCAGATTCTGCTATTGATGACGGCGAACATTGACCACCTATCCCCTGCAAAGCCCTCTGGGTAAAAAAAAAGTATATATTTGGACTGAGTAGGCCAAATGATGCATGGGCCCTGAAAAAAAGGCCATGTGATCCCTGATTTATTATGTTTACCCTTATTTTAGAAATGCATTCAACCATCATGGCTGGACCATTACCGTCTTCTGGACACCACAGGACTCAGGAGCAAACTGGGTAAAAAGTTATTGTTGTTAGTGGAATTTGTCGTTAATTGGACACATAATTCAATGTATCCTTTTCAGGTGTTACTTTTGGGCTGTGGGAATGTCTGCGGCATGATTGAGATGCTAATGTGATTGTCATATTTCACTGTGAAAGACACGCCAGGTGCTTGTTTATTTGAATCACCACAACATTCACATTGCATTTCTTCATGAAACACATTTAACACTGCACTCTGAACTCATAATGGGCACACTCTGGGCTGCACATAGTACAACCTCATCCTATTAAAAGGGTGTCATGATACTAGTTAAAAATGGACCTACTTTCCTCTTACCCATACCCTAATGGATTACCAGGAATGATAGGTATTTGTACAGGGAGTCCTCTACGGCACCCCTGTCACACTGGTTAACACATATTGGCCAAATGTGGATGACCCTGACTTTTACACAGGGCTCTGGAACCAGCTTCACAAGCTCACAACCCACCCCCCCCCTTATATGGGGAGGGGACCTGATTACATACTTGGACCCCGTACTTGACCAATCAGTATTGCAGTACTGGCATGGCAAACAATCCACTAAAAATCTCAGGGCTGGAACGGAAGAGAATGGGACCACAAATCCCCCTAGACTCCACCGCCCTACTCACCATGAGGGCACATTGACTTCCTCTGTCCATGGGTTGTGGTCCTGCTTAGACAACTGGTTGGCAACCTAGGATGTACTGTATACTCTTGGGTATATGACATATTGCATGTGCCTAAGAACTTATCAGATCATGCACAGGTCCACTGTATGTTGCTAATCCCTACTCATACCCCTACACAGTTCATGTGGTGATTACAGACAACAGCTCTGTTGGACCCAGTGTTTAGAGTCACATGTTTCTCTCAGCTATCAACATAATGTCGGCTCTGTGGAGGATGTGGACACATTTTAAGAGGCCTTCAAGGTCACTATCAGAAGGATCTATATCATTACACAAGCCTGCATCCTGAAGTCATCACGCACACAATTGCAGGCCATAAAGCAGACACTGCATACTCTCAAGCGGGACCATGAATCTAATCTGAACCCCCACACTCTTGCTGCTATCAGTGAACAAATGACTAACTTTCATGACACAGCTACTCAATACGTTACATGTCCAGGTGCTATGTGGCAAGGACATATGGGGAGGGGGCCTGGCTGCTAAGCTGAAGATGCCCTGGGCCCATGCCCATATTGGTAAGACTACATTCGCTATCCTGGTGAGCTTCACTCATTTCTACACATGCCTTTATGATGCATACAACTCTGCTCCAGCAGGTGACATAGCAGATAATTGTAAAGCACTTGGTCTGGATGACTTGACAAGTGAATTTGATAAAGAATGTGCTTCTATCTTCTCACCACATCTCCAGATGCTATTTGAGGAAGGTACAATAAGTGGATATCACCGACCTCCCTCAAGAAGGCACTGATTATTGCACTACTAAAATCCAATGAGGCACCCGAGTACTGTGAGTTCTATTGATCACTCTCTCCGATAAACACAGATGTAAAAGTCCTGGCCAAAATATTAGTGACCTGACTGTGGCTGCTCCTCCCGAGCTTAGTGCTGCCAGATCAATCTGGATTTATCGCAGCCTGCCCAACACATAATTTATGCAGAATCTTTGCATTACTGCATCAATTGAACCTCTCCCTGTAGACAGCGGAGGTCCTCTTAGACATCGCTAAAGCCTTTGATTCCATTGAATGAGTACATATAATTACAATTTTGAGTTGCATGAGGATCCCACTGAGCTTCCTGCAATGGATTCAATTGCTATACACTCACTCAGTTGGTCAGATACTAATCAATGATAAAACATATGCAGGTTTGCCCATCCATAGGGGCACTAGACACAGGTCACAGCTTGAGGGCCAGGTGTCTATACCACCAATTTTTTATGGCAGACAGGGTGGCTATCATTAAAATGTTGATATTACCTACATCTCTTTATCTTTTTATTAACATACCATAAACACATTTAATAACACTAGCAGGGGCTGGAAATTAACCCAGAATTCAGTGGGAAATGCTTACTTTGCCATAGATGCAAGGGGGTTTCTGCGTGCCAGACCTAGAACTCTATTACTTATTTGCACAAGGTCCCGCTATGGTAACATCCTACATTTAGCGATTGAACATGATTACACCAGCCTGCTCCGGTTGCATGCTATCCTGACACACAGACAGACTTATATTGCTTGGGCTGAATTCAGCACAATTCGTTGCACAATGAGTGTGTGGCACTCACTTGGAGTGTGGGCCCACAAGGAACCCCTATACTCGCCAGCACTTCCCTTGGTATTTCACCCGGCCATATTGTTAAACAGGAACCGCAAGCATTGATGATCCTTGGCATGACAGGTTTGAAAACCATGCTTATTGCCCTAGATGCAATTTTACACGCACAGTGTCACACCCCATTGCTGACTTCCATCGCCATGACACCATATGTGGATTATACCCTCAATTTCCAGGAGAACCTATCACTTTTCACGCCCTGCATGCTTTACTGACTTGCACCATGTGGAAGGAACTCATTAGCAAGTTATATGTCTTAGTACAAATAAATAGCATCTAATCCAGCACTGGGGAAATGGAACATAGTGTTGGATCAACCAATAGACTAGGCATTCTATTGTGCACAAACTAGTATGCTTACACCTAATTGTAATTTGCATATAATTCACTTCAAATGCCTCCACCAAATGTATTATACACCTGCTAAGTTGTACAAATTTGGTTTGAGAGAGGATGCTAACTGTTTGAGGTGCTGGACGCCTGATGCTGACTTCTTGCATCTGGCACGGTCCTGTTCCCCCTACAGTAAATTTAGATGCAAGTCATAGATGTACTTGTTGCCATGGCACTGGAGCCTGTGGAATGTCACTTGCACATGTGCCTTCGTGGTTTGGTGAAAAATCTGCAGTCAACGATACGTAGACTCATAGCAGTGGCATTATTGCCGAATAAGAGGCGATTTGTGAAATACTGAGGCAAGCGTGCAATGCCCACTAAACTGCACTGACTACCATGTATGGTTTACTGTAACAAACAATTAGAACTCTATGCTGATGACCTGTCTGTGCCCTCACAGCCCAAGGACATATGAACCCCCAGGACCTACCTGTTGATAATTTTGGACCTCTTCTAAATGTGTGGAGCATGACTGCTTCTGTCTCCATTGGGATATACTGATTTGATGGGTAACTTGTTGATGCACATGAGAACACATTATGTACTCTCTCTGGCATACATGGCACTGTTTGACTTTATCTTGTTTGTACTTTCAATACATACCACACAAATAAATAAATAAATAAATAGCAATTCTGAAAATTCTACTTTTAGAAAGTTAACATTTTTTTGCCTTAGCCATTTTGTGTCTACAGCCTGTCTCTGGTCACATGACACCACTGAGTGTACTTGGCAGTTGAGCTTTATGTATTCCTCCTAGACAGCCACACACAATGGAAGCCTAGGTGTGACTGGAAGTGTTACAACTGGCAGAATGGGAAAATTTACAGACTCTGCTTTGTCACCGCAGTCAGCTTGGAGCTGAGGCAGGAAAGGCATAAAATTCCTTGTATATTAAAGTCACAGTCTAGAAGCTTCTCTCACCTTCCAGAACCAGGCACGATGGTACAAAAGGTGGGTCTCAGACACCACCACTTCAGTAAATCTCTCTACCTGTGGATATTCGGCCAGAAAGAAGGACTGCTGCCCTGCTGAACTCCCACTCTGCTGGACTGCGCTCTTCTGGACTCCTGCTTTGTTGTGCTAACCTGCTGCCCACAGACTGGGTGAGTAAGACTTTGCCTGTATGTCTTGAACCTAGAACCCAGGGGGACTCCAAGGGCTAGTTGGCTGACCTCCTCATCTGAATCCTCAGGGACACAATAGGCTTCCAAAAACCTTGCATCATCACCTGGACCCTGCCATCTGGTAGGTTATCCTGACAAATGGTACCACCCCAGTCCTAGCCCCATAGCAGTGGGCCTAAGGTGCTAGAACAGCCTGTGGATCCAGCAGAACCAATGTATCTCCTCTGCTGCGCGGCACAAACCCAAGCAGAACCGATGCATCTATCCTATCCGAAAGACTTACCTTGACGCTGCAGCCCACATTGCTTTCAGAACTGCTAGTGCGCCCTGCATCCTCAGTGCAGGCCCTCGCAGCTCTCAAAGGCAGCCTCAATGACGATGGAAGACTCTGCATCACACCCTCACAGCTCTTTGGAACCAATGCATCGCCCTGACTGTGTGTTGCATTCCAGACACTGGTCTTCACCTCCCAAGCCCCATTGATGAGATAGTCAACATCAGCGCAACAGGACCTCACATGGCTGGGTGGCACATCTGCATGGATGGATGCATGCAATGCTCCGCAGACCAGGATTGAAGGAACTTTTGCTCAGAGGGCCTTACTGGATCCATGTAGCCAGGTGGCACTCCATCGTGGTCAACCTTAGCTTGTGACTTTGTCGAGGTCTGGCATTACCAGATATCTACAGCTGGCGCCTTTCGCCTTTTGGTATTATTTTCTTTAAAAAATTTAAAATTCAATAACTAGTTCTGCTAACTGGATCTTTGTCATTTTAGAAGTGTTTTATTGATAAAAAAATACTCTATTTTCTAATTGTTGTGCGCTTTTGTTGTGTGCTTTCACTGTGTTACTGTTTGAAGTGTTACACAGATACTTTATACATTGCCTCTAAGTTATGCTTGTTATGCTTGCTCCTCTGTGCCAAGCTACCAGCTGAGCACTGGTTAATTTTGGGTTTGCTTGTGCCTTAGCCTGACATGGATTGTGGCTGCTGCTTGACCAGAGCTCACACCCCAGTGAACCAACAACCTAATTTCTTACACTTGTAACAAAAGGAAGCAGAAGTCCTGCCTAAATGAAACCAACATCATGCAGTGACGTTTATGCCAGATGGGACGCCACCAAAGAATTTCGGACAGGGGAGCCGGCTGATGCTAATGGATGCTAAAGGTTGGTCCAGTTTGGGTATGTTACTTTATTTTTTTTGTGGTTTTATTCCATCTTTTCGAGTCTCATTTTCTTTACTTCTTTAATTCTTCTCTTTATTTCTTTATCTTTTTTCATTCTTTTCAACCTTCATCACTTCCTTCATTGTCAGAGGAAACTTATTACCGCACTTGTTGGCGAAGATATTCATTGGAGTAAAGTTATAAAAAAATCACTTAATAAGAGCAGACAACTCCAAATGTTGACATCATAGAATATTATTGATCACAGGAATTATGAAAAACAGCACAGTTGGATACAACACATTCAAAACGCATTTCTAAAAATCTGTTCTGATTTAATCTCTATGTCAGAGATCTGAATTTAAACCGTGACACTTGTTCCAGCCTACAAGCTCAGCAGTTTTTAATTGTCTATGAACTCCTTGTTTTGCTCCTTGTGCCAAAGTCGAGCTGTCAAGCTTTACAGACCGAAACATCATAAAAATAAATGAAACAAATAATACAATCAGTTCAAAATGGAAGTCTTCCCAAAATTACTAACCCGCTTGCTCCAGTAAAAATACAAAATATACTGTCAGAGAATCCATTGGACTCTGCGGTTCTCATGGAATGCCTACAGCATGTGTCTCGAATAAGGAAAATATTTGACATTATCTTCAACATTTTCATCAGGATAAAAATAATAAAATGGAAGATGGCCAATGACAGATGAATGCTGCTCTAGAACCAAATAAACGCAACCAGATAGAGTTAAGAGGGCATATTTGACCTATTGCAAAACATAAAGAGAATTAAATATCAGTAACGTCACTAAATTGGGATGGTAAGGTTAAAACACAGGGCTGATTCAGTCATTATTTTTTGTTCCACAAGCATGAGCTAGTTTAAATGAAAGAAATTTGGAATCAATACAGATTAACTTCAAATTTCTTTGTGTGACTGTTAAAACGTTTTCCTGGCTATTGCTAAATGCTTTTCAGAATTCACATTTCCTTTATGTTGCTCACTAAATTTGGTATATGATATACAAATGAGAAGAGCAAGAAACCAAGGGCCTGAAATACTAACACTGAGTGGAGTTTGTGTTAGTTTTATAAGACCTACAGTACAAAAGGTTCTGATGGCGTTTACTTTTCAATGTATTTCAGAAATGTCCACTCCTTTCTGCTAATTTCTGTTAAGAATGCGCTCCATGCAACGACCCATGGGTTTTCACACAATCCCCTATCTATTAACAAATACAGCCAAGGATTTGTGCCAAAACATTATGGCTCCTCAAGCCAGGCATATCAGAGGAGAAATGTTTTAATTTCTCCATACTTTTCAAACTTTGCATGCGTGCTGTATCGTATAGCACACATATAAAGTGGGAAAAGTATTGATACCTAGGGTCAGTTTTGAAATGCATGGATGGCCGTATTTATAAGAAGATGGCGCACCCCTGCGTTTCCCCCTGTGCCATGCTAAATTAAGCAGCCTGCGCCACTGCAGGCATCCTTGCACCATAGTGTAAGGGAGTCTGCACTGAGGGGTGTGATTGTTTATTAGCAGAAAGTATCCCTTCCTGCACATAAACGATCATCCATGACATTTTGTTTCTTCCATGTGAGCTGCAAAAAAATCAAAAGTGAGGAAGAATAAAGGTATCACTTCTCGTTGTGCCATGCTAACGCCACTCCTGGGTTAGCGTTAGTGTTTGGTGCTGCCTCAGGTTTGCGAAATCTTGTAAATCTGGGGCAGGGACAAAAGCAATGGGTGTTGCGGTGGAACGTCCACTGCAACACACACTGCACGCTCCTCTGATGCAGAAAATTCTTTCGGAGGGGCCCATATTTACAAGAAGACATAAAGCCACAAAAAGTGCCATTACACCTCCTTGTCCATATAGAGCAGTGGTTAGCGCCACCAAAGCATCGCAAAAAGTGACACTTCGGCAGCACTAGGGCCTTGTAAATCTGGTCCCTAGTTTTTATAATGGAAGGTTCTCCTTTCAGTAGAAAACCTATGCCTGACAGAAGTCAGACGCCCTTACACCATACACCCTTGAATGATGGTGCAAGGGTGTGTGCATTTGGTGAATGGTAGCTTAAAGTGCACCAGCATTGGGGAAGAGAAAAATAGCACCATATATTATTACATTTTAGTACATTTTTCCTAAATGTTATCTTGCAACTAGTGTTATTCAAAATGTTACCTCTTCTTGTGAATGAGGAAACGTCAAGCTTTACAAATGTGGGTAGTTTCATGACTTCATCTGATATGTCTGAGATTAAGTTTAGCCGTTTCTGCAGCACTCATTGGCAGCAGGGAAAAGCTGAATTGGCCTATCTTTAAAGTGAGCAAAGTCATAGGGTGCATAGATGACCTACATTACCGAATGAATATTTTTAACTAACTCAGGCCTCCATTTTCTTCTCATTTTCTTCAAAAACTCTGCAACTTTATTTTTTCACAAAACTGGCAAAGTTTAAATAAATGCACAAACCTGTATTGAACTCAACACCTGCACACACACCCACTAAAATACGATTCTGTTATTATTTTCCCAATTTCGTTTTCTTACACTATCTACACAGCACAGGTAAAGAAAAATGAAATGTAACAATTTAAGGAGACAGCAGGAACTATTACTGAGCCGTTGTCAGAAAAGCCTTCTTGCAGCTTCATGGCACCTGGACTTGATGCTAAAGGTTGATTAGGCGGACGAAAGGGAACGGTGGCCCTGTCAATGGCTGTCTCTGGGACAGCAACATGATAACATGAAGAACAATATTCTTAGGCATGAGAAACCATGCCATGTTCCACTAGACTTGACTACAAATCTCTTAAAACTAAAGGCTTCCAAGTTATTGAGGCCTGGAAAAACTCTTTCCTTGCAATTCACTTTAAATGGCAAGAGTGCAGCTGATTCAAAAGGATTCGTCCACTTTAACAACAATGTTATAACTAATCCATAATTGAGTACTTTTGATTGAAACCTGGGAGGATCTTATTTGCAGATTGTGGTTACATATATGTGGCTTCCTTGTGTTAATAGCTATATTCACTTGTTGTGTTGTTATTTGAAACACTGCTCAATCCATTTAACTAATTGCATATTTTATTTTTCAAATAAAAATGGATTACATTATTTTGCAACAGTTTGTGTCCATGTCAGTTACAATCTGAGTGCTGTCCTCAAGCCTGTATAACTGAGAGAATAACTCCCCTGCAGGAAGAAAGTAAGTGTGCGGAATTGCTATACTATTGGTTGACAAAGGATGCAGCCAGGTAATCCTTTTGGTGGAAGTGGAGATTTTGCTAATTTGTTATGTATTTGGTAATTTCTTTCTCCTACTGGCTCCTTACTGCAGAAGCCCACTCACGTTCTGTGTATCCATTTTATGAACCTTGGAACGTTAAGTAAGACTTAAAAAACCCAAAGTCCTTATTCCATTGCACCAGTTTACACCTGAAATTGAAAATATTATGAGTTGCAGAATCATCAGGGGAGTTTTAGAAATCCCCTATGGTGCTTCTATGTAATGGAGAATAACATTAGAATTCACATGCCGATTGCTGCTTGTCATGGTCCAATTCCAGGCCTGTTTCCAGGGTCAAATTCTTCCAGACTTGATCGGGAGGATTTGACATCACTAACGCATTTAGTAATTTTGTATGTAGGACCTCCTGTTCCCATCCAAAATGGCATGAACGGGTAGTTCAGAATCCGGATCTAAGTAAGTCTAGGTTTTTGTTAATTTGGTAGTAAGATATGAGCTATATAACTTACTTCCTTCTACATGTCTTTAGAGAGACAGTTGGTCTATGGCATCAATGGTTTACAACTTGCTTTGAGAGTATTGATGTTTTCCAGGCCCCCATGCAAATGAGGGAATGCCCTTTAATGATAGTGCTGGAGTGCTGCGCCCCCTGGGGCACTGATATAATATGGCCCCTGGTACTCTTTTGACAGAAGGTCACACGACAACCTTTGTTCCCGGCATATACTTGGGTTCTTCACTGCCTACACCCTGCTTATCCATAGACACTAGTCCTGTGGCAGCACCATGAATTGGCACTCTATTAAGTGAAAAGATTTGTCCTTAGTTTTATAGTGAAGGCCTATGAGAATCATGGCCTGCACAGTGTGGAAAGGAGGTTGCTTCACACTGAAGACCCTTTAATGAGAAGTGTTCCTTGGCTGGGAATGTGCTCTAGAAGTGTTTACAGAGTTAGAAGTTGTGGAGCAGAGAGGGCAGCCAAGAAGAGGGAATCTGATTTTGTTCTGTAGATAGGTGTATGCTGACTGTTTTATGTTTTTGTATCAGTTGCACAGCATTGTTTCTACGTACACCAGATAGAGGTCAGTATTTTTAGAGACCAGAGATGATGCCAAAAGAAGCATTTTGAGCTATCTGATGCATTTTATTTGTGGTAAGTGTTATTTAAAGAATCACCATATTCTAAGGTGGTGGTGGTGTTCAGTAGGGCTGAATGGCAGTTTTTTTGTTTTTTTTAAAGTAGTACCAGTTCTGAATGGTGGACTTTACAATTCTCCCTATTTAGGGTTGAAGGCTACTTACTGTCAGCATCCCATGTGACTCAAATGTTTCTGACCATGGCTATTATGGAATGTGACCTATTCGAAAATGGAAATAGGTGTCCATATCAAGTAACAAGTATTTTAACCAATATCTTAGGAAACCCATTGTGGAGTATTCTACTTTGGTCCTACAAGTCTCAACTACTTTGAGGCAATTATATTCTTTCTTAACTGATCTCTGCTTGCTGGATAGGAAGATAGATTTGTCTGTAATCGTCTTATGGATGAAAGGAAAGAGAGCTGGCCATGAGGAGGCCCATCTTTGGCTTTGTATTATTATTGAATGGGAAGCAGAGCTAAGTTATGGGCGACTTTGCATATTATTGGACATGTTCAAGAGTAGAAGTTGCTAACTCTCACAATTTACCTGCCTTGTTCTAGGTATAATGGGAAGGTCTTGAATTCTTGATCAGCCATATGTGCCACAGGTTGGAAAAGGCTTAGTAGTCCTTGCTTATCTGGCTAGTCAAGCAGGGCATTATCATGATTTACAAGGGTTTATCTCCATTTCTTATGCAGGGCTGAAGCCTGACTGCTGGCATCAAAGAGATTATTGTTTTCTATGTGATTTTGGAGGTGGTCAGTGAAAACTTTTTCTAGAATTTCGGTGTCCTGTGATATAATGGTAGCTGCTCATGAAAGTGGAGTGGAGTGTGGCCTTTTTTTATTAGAGGAGTAATGGTGCATTGTTGTGAGGATCTGTGACTACAGCACTAAGCAGTGAGGTGGTAATAAAGGCAGATACTGGTCCAGCCCAGATCTCGGTGATGGCTGCATTACTAGGACTGTCTGAGCACTTCACAGTCTAATATACTTTTAAAATGTGGTGGGTAGTTTCAGGCATGTGTTGGTGAATGTTAATCTCCACTTGGGCATCTGGACTAAGTTCTAATTGTTGTTTTTGTGTTGTGTAAAAGTGGTTCGTAGGACCAGACTACCATGCTTTTTTTTAATTTTTTTTAATAAGAATTCCTTGCATTGTGCAGATTTATTGTGTCATGGCAACGTTTAGTAATATGAATCACCAGGGAAGGTACAGAGAACAACTAAGCTTTAAATCATAAACAATATAATATACAGGACATTGAAATCTGAGTGCAAGTATAAGATTGACAATTTTCCATTAGGCTCCACGTCTGCTGTTCGAAACACCTCAAGGGAATCCTTTTTAATGGTCTTCTCTGAATCTCCCAGCTTCTTGGGGTGCGGTAGTCCATTAGGACATTAGCTGTTTATTTCTCAGGTCTCCAGCAAATACTGCCTGCCCTCCTGGATTAAAGCTACTTCAAGGAATCTACCAGGCTAGGGCCTACAGAACTTCTCACTGTAGGAAAATAACTGGCATTTCTATCTTTACACTATATTACTCATAGCTACTTCTGCCACATCTACTTCAAGTAATTCCACTCTATTAATCAGCCTACTACTAACTCTCTGCCATCCTTCAAGCCTTTCTCCTTCCAGATCTCATATATATATATATAGATATTTATGTATATGGCCTAAGTAGCACCAGACCCCCAGCATTTCAGGCTGTATCCTGGTTTGAACTACACCAACATATCTCCTGAATCACCAGCCACCTCTTCTGGATAATGGTTCTCTCTTATCACACCTTTGGTACCATCAGGGACACTACTGTCCCAGTTAACCTCTGTAAGAAACAGGATTATTAATTGGAGTGAGTAACTGCCCCCCTTATGGAATATTCTCATCTCTTGTCAGTGTGAACCCTTAAAGTCACTAAATTAACATGAGCTCAACCCTAGGACCTATAGCTTAGAACAGACAGGCTTAGCATGGGGAAGGTTTAAAGCATCTATGCAGTAGTAAAGCCTAAATGCCAAATAATCTCAACTGAACTGAGAAAATGGAATACAATATAATACACAAAATTACACCAGAATGATAAAAATACAATAAGGGTTACTGAGGATATAAACCTTTTAAGTTTTATGTAAGTATACTGTAGAGGCAAAAAGTAAAGCACCAATGATAGTCAATATTTGTTGTAGAATGAGACCAAGGTGCAATTTCAGACCGATGGCAATGGAGTTTGGGTGAGATACACCAAGAGGACTGGTCCTGGTGAAAGTCTCAAAGTGAGACAGTTTGAAAAAGTTTCCAAGCTTTCTTTTGGTTCCTAAACAACCCCAGGAGTACAATGTTAAAACCAAGAAGGATCTCAGGGGAAACATGTTGAGACTTATGTGCAGAGGCTAATGTCAATTAGCTTCCTCACAATTCAGGCAGGTACAGAGTAACTTCCTAAAAGTTAACTTTCTTTAATATTTATTAAAAATCCATCGTAACCATTGAATCGGATTTTTAATAACTGTTAACATAGTTGTTCAATTATTTTTCTAGCTAATCCTGAGATACATTATTAGTATTTTAATCTGTACCCTGGTTTTCTGCATAGGACAGCTAGGCATAACACAGTGAAAATAGCTTTTAGGTCCTTCTTTGCTTCTCAAAAAGGGTAGTTTTAAAAGGCTACCTTGCAGGTTTTCCACTGCAGCTTTCAGGCTACCTAGGTTAGGCAAGAAGCCGTTTTTTCTTTTGTCAGGCTACTGGATGGAACAATAACTGCTGCAATCCACAGCTGACAGTTATATTTTCATCCAATTGGGTTATTTCTACACCATATATTATGCCCTTTAAGAAAGGGATTAGTCAACTTCTTCATGTTTTAGGGATGAGAGTACACACCAGTGGGCAGTTCACAAAAACCGCAATAAATAGGGTCCAGCAAAAGATTAACATTTGGGGGTGAGCATCAAGCTTCTCTCCCATGTCACACAGTCATTTTAGTGTGGGTGTAGGTTATCTTTGTCAGTGTGGCAGTTTGAATCCAACAACACCACGTTACAGGGGACTTTGCTTGTGGGACATCAGCTATGCCATTTGGTATTAGATAAATGAGAGCATGACTGTTGGGTGTATGGTAGGTCAAACTTAGGCACGACCTTACAACAGTTTAAAAATCATACCATGATAGAACATAAGAAGCAATTATGAAAGCCATCTAAATTAAACATCCCAAACAGAAACTGTATTTACATTCTAATACAGCCCTTTTGCCATTTTTATGGTCCATCAAGCTGAAACTTCAACCTTCCTGAGCAGCAGCAATAACTAAACAGCAGGTGTCCAGTATCACGAAAGTTTTATTCTCAGACAAGGTTTGCAATTCAGACATGAAAATGCTGAACGGTTTCCTGACAAGTAGGGCCTTCCAAAGTCAATGAACTTTATACTAAACAAAAATAAAATTAACTAACTGATTACCTGAATCCTTGATAATAAGCTAAATAAAAAATTCATGAAACAAGAAAGCTGGTTTACTTACTAGACAATAGAAGCCTATATTGGTAGGAGTAAACTATATGTTGCATGTTACTGATTTATAAAGTCTATATCCTCTGAAATTACTTGCAATTATGGTTATAAATTATGCACACTAAGGTACTTCAGTGTTTCTGGTCTGTTCAGACTCCATTTCTGACAGTTAGGTCCAGTCTTTGACATTGGACTCCTTACTTTATTTATAGCAAAAAGTAACTAAGGAGCAACAAAGTTGTATACATAAAGTCCATGCCAGAATAAACACAGTGACCCACTGCAAAGTCACTCATCCAATAATATCTTCTAGTGAGTGGCTTAACCGTACATCATCATCATTAATTTTTAATTACATTATTTTGAACTTTAATATTTTGAATAAATTACATAGAATTCGATGTATATGTGCTTTTCAACATACTTACATGTTTTATGATAGTCTTTTTTACAATCTTGTTTTCAATGTTTTAATAGTTCATACACAAAGTATATGACCACAAGATTTTTGTTGACAATATTTTTAACACAATATTCCTGTATCATAATAATGTAATAGCCAATCTTTTGTCATACAACACTCTGTGCGCCCACATATATACTTCATCTATTGCAGAGTTGCTGTAGACTCTATGCAGTCAGCTTCACTTTCTATTGAGAATTCAGATTTTTTATTATTAATAACTTTAGTGCTGTCTGAGAAAGTTGTATAACATTTCACATGTCAAGTGAAAGTGTCTAGGGTTTGACATGTCTAGTTTCATGCAGAATCATGCAGGGGAAAATGTTAAAGGAGGGTCACACTGAAAACAATATGTACACAATCTATAGTTGCCATAAGCCTGCCTCCTTTAACACATGATGTTGGGGTGGATGCTTCCTACCTTAACTGCTGTATATACATTAATTTAAATAATTATTGGGTTTTCCAATTGTTTTCTTGTTGGCGTAAGAGCATTTTGATGTAATTTAACATGGCATGATTGAAGTAATATGTGAGTTCATAAGCAACTCATGTCAGGTGCAAGTTACATGGCCTCATTACAAATTTGGCGGTCTTGTCACTGCCATCACAGTGGCAGAAACCCCGACTGACGACTAGGCATTCCTCCAGCCAAATTACGGTGTTGGCGGTTTCCGGTACTAGAGACCACGGAGTCCCACTGACACAGCCAGCCATTCGCAGACCGCCTTAATGGCAGCTGGGAAATAGCAGCTGTCAGTGGATGGTACAGACAAGGGAACCACCGTCCAGATTACGATGTGCTTTCCTGTCAAGCTGAATGTGGGGGGAGACTGCCTGCTTTGGGAAGGCAGAATAAAAATAATTGGGGTTCTAGCTCCCCCATTCCCTTCCTTTTCTTATGGTCTCTAATGTGGAACCCTTCATCCAGGGCCCCCATTCAGATCAGCAGCTCCACCCCCAAAAAAAGACAAAAAAATCCAGGTAAGTACCTTTCTCATTTTCTGCCTTTGACCGGACTGGGCATATATGGCCCAGACTCCAGCAATGGAATGGTACGTGTACAAAGTTTATTTACACATATAGCATGTATATATGTACATTTTGGAATTATTTAGTCAAAATGAACACACCTGCATCAACACATATGTAAAAATATACCTTGTATTGCTGACCATATCCCCAGCTGGTCCATCACCATCAGGAACACTGCTGCTGCGTCAGAAGTAACATTGTAATGCAGCAGTATGCCGGTGCGACTGCCAAACTTGTAATCAGGCTCATAGTTAAGTTAGTAAACTATGATTGACACATTTCAAAGGTTTTTATTTTTTTATCATAAGTGTTTGTCTAATTTTAACACCTAACCATATCATCAATATACTCTTTAGTTTTTTTCAGTGAATTTCTGTTGTTTATTGATCATATTCTAAACTGGCCTAGTGCCTGACCCTACAGCAGAGACCAATCTACTGCACAAGACCTTAGGTCATGCACAGGGGGGTTGACAATGTGCCCAACTCTCCAAAGTTAACAGACATGAAATACTTATGCATACATCTCCCTCTTTAATTATTTTAGCCCCTTTAAAATTATTTCTAAAATTACTGAAAACTCATATTTTCTCCCACATGTTTAACTCATATCTCAGTGCTCATTTACTTGAGCCTCCTCCTCGTGAAAGGCTCTAAATTCAACAGCTCCTATTCCAACAAAATGGTGTTGAGGACTGCCTCACTTTTGTTATGACTACAAAATGATAGAGCAGTAGTTGCTCATTAGAACTCTGTGGTGAAACTGCAGTTAATCACCAAAGATTTAACTGACAGACTGCTGCTTGTGTTAGAGGTATGTTTCACTCTGCCTGTCAGAATGTTTTACTGACATGGATGAGGAAGGTATTTGACAACTCATAGAAATGAGTCCTGATTTTAGCTTTCAAAAGGGCTAAACATATTTTCTATGACACAGAGGAAGTCCCTCATTTACTGCAATATCCTATGTAGGGTATGTTTTAATTATTTTTATTCCCTCCACATGGTGTTTATGTGGGGTTAGTGGTCTAGTTGTTCAACAGAACACTGTGATCATGCTGCAGTGGAATCAACTGAAATAGTGCTTCTGCTGTAGAAAGAATATGTTACATTCATAATAGCAGACTTTTTTCTGAGGAGAAAGGTGTATGACTATTTATTGAAAATGTGTCTACATTTTAGCTGTCTAGAACACTATGATTTCGATGACATAAAGAAACCCCTCATTGTGTTAATTTATTGCAATATCCTCTGTAAAATATGCTTTCAGTTTTACAGCTTTGATTCCATTAAGATGGTGTTAAGAGGTGCCACACAATTTTCATGAAAACAAAATGCTAGCACTCCAAGTCTTAAATAGAACACTGTGGTGAAGCTGCAGTTGAATACATGGGACAGAACTAACATGCTTCTACTGTGCTGGAACTACATGTTCTACTGGGATTATCAGACTTTGTACTCACATGACTGAGTAAGGTGGTGTGAACTTATAGAACATGAGTTATTGTTTTAGCTTCTGGAGCACTTTACATAATCTCTATAAGAAAATCATGATGTCAAGAACTTCACCTGCTGAATCTGTGAAAATAACTCCTTAATAGTTTCCTTGGACTGAGGGGGAGGGGTGAAAGGTGGCACCAAACACAGTGGCTTGATCACCATGAGAAACACTGAGAGACATGGCACCATGATCTGAGGTATCAGCCTTCCTTGACCTAGAGTGCGCTCCCTAACAGGTCTCTGCTTATGGAGGGACCCTAGCACAACCACTAGAGGAGGTGTTGCATGTCACTGTGTGGTATCTGGCAGTCCACAAATGATTAGCATGCAGCAAGATTCAGGTAAGTGATGTTTATTTGAGAAGCATTAACAAGCTCCTTCTTGTGAGAGGAAGCCTTGGCTAACTACCACTTGCCGAACTCTCAGCATGTCACACACTCCAAGTTCTACATTGAGATTCCATCCAGATGCTGCATATTCCCCTCCACTAAACATTCAAACATAAATAATAAAAGCAAATACAAATTGTGACATTCATCAATAGTTTTTAGAAACAACGGAAATATAAATCATAAAACGAAAGAGGAAAGTTTTTCTAAACAACAAATCAGAACAACATGTAGCACAATGTTAATTAATACACCAATTCAGAATTAACTTCTGTAAACAAATACCAAATAGATCAAATCACATTTCATATTAAAGATCAAGGGGGTTATTCCAACTTTGGAGGAAGTGGTAATCCGTCCCAAAAGTGACGGTAAAGTGACGGATATACCACCAGCCGTATTACGAGTCCATTATATCCTATGGAACTCGTAATACGGCTGGTGGTAAATCCGTCACATTTGGGACGGATTACCACCTCCTCCAAAGTTGGAATAACCCCCCAAGTCTCATAAATCACACATGTATAATTTACTAATGATTACCCGTCCTCACAGTTGGTCATTCAATAATGGTTAGTACACGTTTAGAAGTACTCACATCTCCTATTGGTTTGGAAGCACTCATATCTCAATAGTGATCCCCACCCCTCATTAACAACCTATCAGATATTCTTCTACTATTGTCATCTTTGGGCCACAAACATTTCAGCAGCCTAACCACTTTGCTCATACTCTAAACATTTTAATCGGATAACGCAACTACATCTTTTCCAACCCTAACTACCTTCGTGGGAACCAAAAACGTTCATTGACCAACTTCAACAAATATCCCTTTTTTCACCTAAACCCATTCTCCTTCTTATAGCTCTAGTTGGGCACTGTCATGTCCTGACGTGGAACTTGACTTTGGTTCTAATTTTTAAGAAAAGCATCCACCATTTCCATATTTTCTAACCTTACAAACTGCTCTGCCTGCTACATCCAACATCCACATTTGTTTTAAAATACACACTACTGCCCTTCCTGCCATTTTTTCAAAAGGTGATTTCTCACCAGCAACCCTAGGTGTGGTGCAATAAAACCACCGTAATCGCTTGATCGTCTGATGACAAAACTTCCCACAGGCTATCACAAGCTGCAGTCCCTCTTATAAAACTCTTATCCATCTAACTACAATATCATTGCTCTCTGGATAATATACCAGATTATGTATATGTTTATGATTTAATTTCTCCTGAGTTTCATAATACACCATTATCTTTCACTATACTTTAAGGAAGCTCTTTCTTTCAAAAACTTCCTTCATAAACGTAGTCACATTTTTAGATGTAACCTGATTGACCAATTTCACCTCTGGCTATTGTGGCATTTGATCAATTAAAACAATTCAAAACACTTGAGTCTTAGGTAAGCACATGGAACCAGCAATATCTAAGGATACATCTTCCCATACTCTCCCTGGACTAGACATGGACTCTTTCGTATAATCAATAACTTTATGTGGTGTATCACTAGTTGTACATTTTATGCAAGATCTCACCTTTTCTTCCACAACTCTATCCACAACAGGTCACCAAAAATCACATCTGAAGCTTCTTTTCATGCTGCTCAATCTGGGATGTCCCTCATGAGCCATATCCAGTATAGTTTGTCTTAAACTTTCCAGTAATATTAATTGTTCATCACACAATAACAAACCATCTTGCTCATAGAGTTCATCCACAGTGTGAAAATAAGATACATTTTCCACAAACAAATTCTTTTTTGACAAATTTGCGCTGTTGTACCTCAAACCCTTTTGAACTTCTGCATCCCTTTTGCATGTTTCTCCTCATTGACTCTCCACAATATACCCTCCTGACACCTCACATGCAGATATCACTTTTCCCATATCAACATCTTTTACATGCGAATCATCTAGTTGTGGTAGAAGAAGCCTTGAAAAGAAGTAAGCCAAAACACTTCTGGGTCCTGGAATATTTTCTACTTGAAAATTAAGTTCATTTAATTTTTATAGTGACGTTTCGCTACCCCTGAAGATGCCTTTCAGCACCCCTTCATTGTCAACAAAAATACTAAAGGACGATGATCCTCGCTTTCAATTTATTGCCATATACATAGTTTCTGAAATATTCAATTCCCCACCAATATGTCTGGGTTTCCTCCTCCAATGTGGACTATTTTAATTCTGCCCCTCTTAGTGGCCTTAATTCAAAAGCAATGGTTACTAATCGGCCGTTGTGATTCTATAGTAAAACTCCACCAATTCCCTTATCATCAGCATCACTCATTATAATGAGGTCATAATTGGTATTAAACAAAGTCAATGCTAATGCATTTGTAATACATTTTTTAAAATGATTGAATTTGCACCCTCAGTTATTAACATATACAAATTGTTCATTTTTCATCAACTCCCTCATATGTTCTGTTTTTACAGAAAAAGCTGGAAAAAAATCAGCATAATATTCTGCTAAACTCAAAAAAGATCTGAAATTATCCATGTTTTTTTGTTCCAATGCCTTTTCAATAGCCTTAACAAACTTTGCTTTGGCAAGATACCATGCTTACTAATGTTGTGATCCAAATAATCAATTTATTCTAGTTCAAATTTGCATTTGTCTTTTGTCAGAGCTAACCAAATGTTCTCTAAAACTGTCAATACCTTTAACAAAGTCTCAGCATGTGCTTTCTTTGTTTCTCCAAACACTAAGATAATCATCTTGAAAATACAATACATTCTTTATTTCCTTAAATAATGTATTCATTATTCTCTGAAAAACCACAAATGCAGAAATTAATCCAAAAGATATTCTTTTGTAACAATAGGCTCCCTCAGGTATAATAAAGGAACTATAGTGTTTACTGTTTTCAAGCAGCGCAATTTGGTGGATAGCACCAGAAAGGTCTAACGTGGTGAAGACTGTGGCACCATTGAACAACAAAATCAATGTATTGATCCAACCATTTGCAGTTGTTTAAGTCTCTCAAATCAACACACGGGGCCTGATTTAGAGCTTGGCGGAGGGAGTTACTTTGTCACAAACATGATGGATAATCCGCATGCCATATTACAATCCCATTATAGCCAATGGAAATGGTAATAGGGAGGATGGGATATCCGTCATGTTTGTGACAGAGTAACCCGTCCACCAAACTCTAAATCATTCCCAATCTCTAAACTTCCCATGGTGTTTGTACAAAATATTAGATAAAAAATATTGAGTTTTTTATATCGTGATGCAGAAATATTGTAATGCAAAATAATGTTGACACTAATACCAATTTATAGGTAAGTAATATTGTTTGCAATAATATCTGTGTCCTTAATATCATTTTCAATAATATAGTTATAAAAAGTATCATGTTTTAGTTATCTTTATGTGTTTTAGTTATATTCTAAATATATGTTAAATATTGTTTGAATAATTGTTGTTAATATTTTTAAATATAGTTTGAATTTGTGTTAATTTTTTTATTTAATTGTTAATAGTAATTTATAATGTTGTAGAATGCTGTGAGGTTTGCAGAGGCAAATTGTTTAATAATTTTGTTTTTATGATATATATTAGTAGCAGGTTGTCAGGCTTTCAGGGGTATAGGGTGGGAAGTCATCAAGTAGGAATGAATTATTAATTAAATATTTAATTGAATTATAACTTTGCAAATTGTTTAATATTTTTTATTTTTATTCTAGTTATTAGTTGCAGGTTGTTGGGTTTGTAGGGTTACTGGGTAAGCAGTCAACTAAGTATTGTTTAATTGTTCATAAAGTAATAAATAAACATTAGTTAAGTATTTTTTTATTAACAGGTATAATTGAATTATAACTATGCACATTTTTCAAAATTTATATATTTAATCTCATACATTAGTTGTAGACTGTTGTGTTTGTAGGATAACCGGAAGCTATTTAGGTAATCATTAAGCAGTAATTAATTTTCACTGATATATTTATTTATTATTAAATAAGGTTTAATCTATTAATATGTTAACTTTGTTAGACTTTTTTACTTCAATTATATTTTAATTTGAGTTGTTAGGTTTGTGGAATATAGTGTGAGAATTTAATTCAATAATCAAATAATTCCATTTGTTTAGTTGATATTCATAAAAAGAATATTTTAAAATGTGTGAATCTTGTTTAAATTTATTTTTTCGCTTTTTATATTTTATAATATAAATATTTTTGGTGCATTAGTTATCAAATTTTGTTATGTATTTTAAGTGAACCACATTCTTCTTTCCATGTTTTCCCTACTGTTGTGCAGACAGAGTGGGAATAGTAATGTTACCCCTTCTGAGTCCAACGCTTCCTACTGTAGCACAGACTGGAGCAGGAATAGTAAATGTTACCCCTCCTAAGTACAACACTTTCCCTACTGTTGCACAGACTGGAGTGGGAATACTAAATTTCACCCCTTCTGAGTCCAACGCTTTCCCTACTGTTGCACAGACTGGAGTGGGAACAGTACATTTTACCCCTCCTGAGTCCAAATCTTTCCCTACTGTTGCACAAACGTGAGTGGAAATAGTAAGTTTTACCCCGCCTGAGCCCAACACTTTCTCTACTGTTGCACAGACTGAAGGGAGAATAGTAAAGTGTACCCTTTCTGAGTCTAACACTTTCCCTACTTTTGCACAGACTGGAGTGGGAATAGTAAATTTTACAACTCTCAAGTACAATACTTACCCTGCTGTTGCACACAGACCTGAGTGTGAATACTAAATTTCACCCTTCCAGAACCCAACGCTTTCCCGACTGTTGCACAAGCTGGAGTGGGAATACTGATTTTTACCTCTCCTGAGTCCAACGATGCCCCTACTGTTGCACAGCCTGGAGTAGGAATAGTAAATTTTACCCCTTCTGAATCCAATTCTTTCCCTACTGTTGCACAGACTGGAGTGGGAATGGCAATTTTGACCCATCCGGAGCCCAACACTTTCCTTACTGTTGCAAAGACTGGAGTGGTAATAATAAATTGGACCCCTCCTGAGTTCAACACTTTCCATACTATTGCAGAAATTGGAGTGGGAGTACTACATTTTTATTCTAAGAAGTATAATGCTATTATTTACAGAGTTTAATATATTTAATACTATTTTTTAAACTCCTGTAATATTAGTATTTTATTACTTTTTATATTTTATGATATACATATAAATTTAATTTTTAGTAAAAATAATTGTTTTTATTTTTAATTATCTTGGTAAGTTATATGGGGCCAGATGTATGACCTTTTGTTTTGCGAATCGCAATTTGCGATCCTTTTGGGAATCGCAAATTGCAAGTCAGAAAACAAAATGTATACCAATGTTAAGTACACTGTTTGTGATTCCCAATAGGGTCGCAAATGACCTACCTCATCAATATTCATAAGGCAGGGTGCAGTTTGTGACCCCATTGGGAATGGCCTCACTCAAAGCGATGGTGGCCTGCTGGGGACAGGACACCACCATGTCTGTGACTGGTTTTCAAATGAAGCAGTTTTTTTTTTAAATGCAGCCTGTTTTCCTGAAAGGAAAAAGTGCTGTATTTCAAACAAAAAAATGAAAAGTTTTCCTTTCATTTTTTTAGAGTACATAGTGGTCCGTGGTACCACTACCTGCTCTTAAAAAATATTTGCACTTCTATTCACAACTTTCCATTTGCAAATGGATTAATACCAATTTGAAATTGGTGTTAACTGTGAATGTTTTGCGACAGCATTCACAATTGCAAAACAATCATACATACCATTCAGATTCGGTATTAGGAAGGGATGCCCTCAACACGCCTCTTCCTAATACTGAATCGCAAGACCCAATTTGCGTCTTGGTAAAAAGTTACTGAGTTGCAATTTGGGCTTCGTACATCCCAAAAAACATTTTTCTAGTCATATATGAGCCAATTCTGCAAATTGTTCCGTTTGCGACTAGAAAGAAGCTTTGTACATGTAGTCCTTAATGTTTTATAGTTGGTTTTTGGTACATGTTTTTATACTTGATTTATTTATAGTTATATAAATATACAAATGTTTTTATATTATTAAATTGTATAAAATAAAAAATAAAAAAAATCCAATATATATTTTCAATAATAGTAGTTTGTTATATATGTACATATAAACATATATGTATATATATATGTATGTTTATATAAGTAAATATTTATTTTTAATAATACATGTTACTTATATTTATTGAATATTCTTGATATTAATGTTATGGACTAAAATATTTACCATTCACTATTTTATACTGCCAATTTAATGAATTCAATATGTTTGTCTTATTTTTCACAGCATTACAGTGAACTGATATTTTTTTTATATTCTCAATTATATGTTTAGGGAAACAATATTTGTGTCAGTGATATATGTTTGACACAATATTTGTGTATCCTGATATTTTTGGGCTCGATATTATGTTGCTGATCCCTTCCTAATAAGCTTATGCAGTACCACTACAGGTGACAACCATTCAGAAGACTTGATCTCTTCAATTATGTATTCTTTCACAGTTTTTCTAATTCTTCCTTTAAGGCATTTATCACAGATATGGGCACTTCTTTGTATTTATGGACCTTTGATGCAGCACCATCTTATAAAATGTTTTTATCAATAATTTTTTTAACAAACGTAAGTCACATGAAAAAACTTTAGGAAATAAATTCTCCCACTCAATGACCTTACCTTCATTGACTTGACCAATTAAATCTTTGTAACGTGAAACCTGAACAGAATGATTGAGACTGAGGGTTATCATAAGATCCCTCTGCCATGGCCAACAAACACAATCTTTTTTGGCAACATATATTTTTGTGCCTTTGTAACCTAAAGATGATGAAAAATAGCCATGCACATCAATGCGCTTGCTACTACAGACCACCAGCCTGTTATCCAGCAGTAAAGGATTTACATTGACAAATAAATGTAACAAATTATCACCAATTAGCATGTGTCTTGTCCCTGAATCTGCCATTATTTGATGTCTTTGTCTCCACCCACGGCTACACAAAATGGTGTGTCTTTTTTATTCTCATTGTCTCCAGACACCCCTAAAATATACTCATCTGGTGTTGCATACCCATCCTTCATATATGACTTGGGTTTTCATTTAACCAATTAACCTTGTCGTTATTACTTTGATTGCTCCTTTTACACACCCTCACATTATGGGGATTAGCTTTGCAATATTTGTAAATCTGGCCTATAGCATTTAATATGGTGTCTGATTGAAAGGGTAGACGTGATTCTCACTAGTTTATGTTTACCAGGAACTACTTGATACCAGTAGTGGCTCACAATGGGTGGGGGGGGGGATGCGGGATGGCATTTTGTGTGGTGTGAGATAATACAAATTTTAAAAAATAGTTTTAAAAAAACGTACCTCTTGTGCTGCGCCGCTTCTCCGTCTCCTCATCAGGAACAGGCTCCAAGCTTGCGCTGCGGCCAATCTGAACGCTGCTTTCATGCTGCTGGCAGCATAAATGCAGCTTTCGGATTAACCAGAGCACCCTGGCTGGGCACCCCGAGGCAGAGTGGAAGTCTCTGCCTGCTTTCTCCAGCCTCGCAGCCCAGTGGCAGGTTGGAGAGAGCCTATTGCACATGTATGTTTGGCCTGCCCGAGACAGCCCCCCAAACACACATGCTCACTCCGTCCACATTATCCCCCATGGCCCGCCCCTTTTACAATAAAACCATAATAAACATAGTTTACATAGTTTATTTTGTCCTTTCATTCTTATTTTGCGGAAACATGTGCAGACTAAAGATACAATTATTAGGGGTGAACAGAACTCGTGGAATTTCACTCTCCAGTAGGCTGAAAATATGCATGTTACGCTGCTGGCGCTAAGATTTAAGCCCATATTTATACTCGGTTTGCGCTGAATTAGCATCATTTTTTTTACACTAATTCAGCGCAAACTTAACTCCATATTTATACTTTGGGGCTAGACACGTCTAGCTCCAAAGTAATGGAGTTAACGTTGTTTTCTGGACGTGAAAACCTACCTTGCGTCAATAAGATGCAAGCTATGCATTCCCATCCAGAAAAGGACGATATGGCCTTAGCGCCATATTTATCCCCGGTGCTAAAATCCAGCACGGGGAGTAGGGGCCTTAGATAATGGCGCTGAGCTTGCTTAGCACCATTATTTAACGCCTGGGTATGGGCAGGCGTTAGGGGACCTGTAGGCATATTTCCATGGTCAGAGACCATGGAAAGAGCCCACAGGTGACCTTCCCTGGCCCTAGGGACCCCCCCCACACCAGAGGGACACCACAGGAAGGGGGACCCATCCCGGGTAAGTCCCGGTAAGTATATATATTTTTATTTGTTTCACACCCGGGGGCCCTGACTTGGGGCCCCCAGCATGGCGCTGGCCCCAATGCCCATGTCCAGGGTACATTTGTCCCCTGGGCATGACCATTGGGGTGGTGGGCATGGCTCCTGTCTTTACTAAGACAGGAGCCATGTCTATGGGGGTTGTGCGCCAGAAAATGGTGCTACACTGCTGCATTTTTTGCCTCTAAACAGTGTAGTGCCTTAATTCGGTGCACAAGCTCCTGTTTCCCCTACGCCACCCCCACCGTGTTTGCGTCCTTTACAAGGACGCTAACAGAGCATTAGCACCGGCCAGCACCATTCCATAACGCAGTTTTGCGTGAAAAAGTATAAAGCTGGGCCTTAGTTTCAAGACTGCATTCGGCGTTGAACAATCTTTGCAATTGTCAACAAGTGGTGCTCAAGAGCATGCAGCTATTTTAGTTTATTTTGCTGCTGCTCCAGTGGAGAATCTACTTGAGAAGCAGCACTCTAACTGCAGCTGCTCCTGCTAACCTCTTGCCTTAGAAAATTGTGCCGGACAGCTTCCTAGCGACCGGAATTTTTGCCATGGTGCACCAAACCTTACTCCCTGCTTCCTTGCTGGAGCCTCACATTGTTCCTATTGTTATCATGTTGCTCGAATGAGAAAAAAATCCGCCATGCGGGCATTGGTGTAAATTGGCCGGAATTCTGCAGTAAAATAGTAACGCAGTCACCTAATTCCTCCAATTCCATGTATGGAATTACAAATGTAGCCTGGGCCTAAAAAGATATCCCCACAAAAAATAATGCAGTAATACACGTGATAAAGATGCTTTTCTTCCATTAATTTAGTAACTTGCAGGAGAATCTTCTAAGACTAGTGTTAAGCATTTAACATTGCTATTTGCAGAAATAGCATTCGTGTTTTCCTCAGACCATTTGGAAATATGTAAAAAGACACACATTCATATGATGGTTGTCATGTTACTGCGAAAATGTTCAAACTAATGTGTCATAAGATCATTTGCATCAAATTACAATTACATCTGTATGGTGTTTTACAAAATGCAAGGTAGTCAAGCAGAAATCGAATCGCATTAAACAAATAACTGAAAATAGAGGCGCCCTGGTGAGGACATTCAGCATAAGGAAATGTCACTGCTGGTGACTTGCCCCTTCCTATGAAGACTGATAGCTCAGCCCTGCCAAGTGCCACACATCTAAGGTTAAACTTATGCATTTCAGTGTTTGTCCCTGCATGGCCGCGCTGAATTACACCATGCAGTTCATAGCTCCCGATCTTGCTGGTATTGCATTGCATGTGACATTCTAAATAAATTCGACCAAAATAAAAATCCTATATCAGAGTTGTTTAACCTGCTGCGGGTCCTAAGGCAGATTGTGTGGTGGAGCACAGCTGACTGGATGGTCTGGCCCAAGTCGGTCGTTAGGCCTACAGATCTCCAGTAAAACCAACCTGCAGCTGTGAGGCTTATTGAAGGAGCCTCTCGCCCTTCCCTCTGCTAGTTCTGCTTTGACAGTTAAGAGCTTCTGGCATTGCGGTCGAATTTCACCTAAAGAAAGCCTTATACACAGACTGGGATCGCTGCGCTTCTCAAAGGCACGTGCAAGCTAGAATATGCAGCAAAGGGGAGGTCAAAAACTGTTTTGTTCTTTAGTTCAAACAGTTCTTTTGAACTTCTTAGGTTACATGTTTTAGTTGTGTTCATCTTGTTTTAAGATTAGATCAGTTACAGTCAGTGTCACAAAAATAGTTTTACTCTGCCCACCTGTTGCACTTTCCGCTTTTAAGCGGGTACTTTCTTAAACCAGTGCCAGTCACCCTCACTGTGGCATATGAATCCCAAAATGCTGTATGATAATCAACATATTTCACTCATTGTTGAAGTAAAATACTTGGCTGCGACGCTAAACAGTCACACTGTTTAATCACAGTCTTTCAGGGCAGTTGTAACTTATCTTGCAGGCACCCAGCCAACACAATCTTTTTCATATGCTTACAGGGGTGTTGGCTTGCTCTCTGCAAGATGCGATACAACTGTGTGGAAATCATATGTGTTAGAAATTGGGTGACTTGTTGACTCGGGTGTGAGCCCTGGTCAAGCAGCAACCACAATTCTAGTCAGAGTAAGGCACAAGCAAACCTCAACTTAACCTGTATTCATCCCACTAGTATCTTCTCACAGAGCAGTCAGGCTTAACCTAGAGCAATGTGTAAAGTATTTGTGCAAAATTTCAAACAGTAAAACATTGGAGACGCCACACGAAATAGGACTTAATTTGAGAATTAAAATAAGACCAAAACAACAAAAATCTTATCAGTAGAACCAGAGTCATTAACTTTTCAAGAATACAGTGAAAAATAGTGGCTAAAAGCATAAAGCTCCAACATGGCATATTTGGTCATGCTAAACCAGGTCCAAAAAGTTCAGGATGTCTGCCATGGAGCTCGGGTCAGATACAGTCCCAGATAAGTTCAGCTAAAGCTTCACCTTCTCAAGTTTTGTGTCAAAAGTCATGTTCGTTTTGGAGAGGATCGCCGGGAGCAGGAAGAGCATCGCCGGCAGTGATCAGTGAGGTGCAAGAAGCAGACCCGGTGTCACAGATGGGAGGGCTGGAGCTTTGAGCTGGTGGACCCCTGTGGGCTGTCAATGCTGCTGTGTGAAGAGATGGGCTGGTGATGGCTTGTCCTAATTTTCGAGGTGAGTGGAGTGGTCATGGTACCAACTGGCCAGTTCGTGGTCACAAAAAGCCCAAAAGCTTGATTCAAGAGCGCGAGAGCCATAGCAAGGGTCCATAAGAAGATTTCTGGGGGATCACCACAAGTGTGGGCAGGGTCCCCATCAGACGAAGGTGGGGTAGGACATACATAAAACAAGGAATTCTCTAAAGGGCCAAGTCAAACACAACCCCCTTGAGCCAAAAGTCATGGTAGACTAATGAATTCCTTAATGGGCTTCCCTGCTTAGGTGGTAAAACATGGACAAAGGCACGGTCATGCAGGGGTACTTGTCAGTTCTATGCCTCTCTGAACTCAGATGGATCCCCCTGTCTATACTCTTCTGAGCCACCAAACTGACCCGAAGATACCCTTCTCCTTATCTGTCTACCTCATCTATGCAGCACCTACATTTAATCTGCTCATAAATGCATTCCAGTAGGCAGATTGTACCACCACGGCCAACAAAGTGATGTGACCCACTCCACCCCTTGGATCAGACTTCTGTTCCCAACCCAACAAAAATTCTGCCCATAAGGACAGCAACCAAGAGAAGCCACTGACAGTATCAGGAGTCAGACCCCAGGTCCCAGGCCAACTAGGTGTTACAACTCTGTCGTCCCATCTCTAGGGGGTGCTATAAAGGGACTGTCTGTTGCCTGGGAATCACCTTGAACTCTCATCTAGAGTCCCTTTCTGACTCCCGTTTGTTTAACTTTTCGCTATGGTATGCTTTTGTAAAATTACATTTGCTTCCTGGGACTGAAAATCCCATAATGCACAGCCTGGTAGTCAGGAAAGCCTGGATTCTGCTATACATTGTTTTCTATGGGAGAAGTCCAGTCGCTCCTTTTCACTGGATTCTCTCCTCTAGGACTTGCGAGTGTCTGAAACTACACACACCTGAGACTTCTCCTGTGCAGCCCAGTCATGTGATTCCACCTGGGGTTTGCTGCAGCCTGGAACTGCTTATAAGCAGCCATTTCCTCAAGATCCTCATCGTGCATGGGAGTTTGATTCATTTGTGTTCCAGACCCTTTATCAGATGGTGTTCCAGTCTTGTTCCTGTTCTGTTTCAACTTGAACATGCTTTCTGTTTCTCTGCCCTGTTCCTGCTTGTTCCAGCCAGAGTCTGCTCCCTGTCTCTTAGCTTTGTTCCTGTTTGTTTCTACCAGAGCCTGCTCCCTGTTTCTCAGTCCTGTTCCTGCCTTGTTTCAGCCTGAACCTGTTCTTAGTTTCCTAGTCCTGTTTCCTGCTTGTTCCAACTTCCTGTATTCCAGTCCTGTTCTTGCTTGTTCCAGCCAGAACCTGCTCTCTGTTTCCCATTCCTGTTTCTGCTTGTTCCTGCCAGAGCTTGTGCTCTGTTTTCCAGTCCTATTCCTGCCTTTGCTTCAGCCTGAGCCTGTTACCAGTTCCTGCCTCTGCCTCCTAGTTTGTTCCTTCTGTTTCCGTTTTCTCTTGGGTATTTGTGTCTGGTAAGTGTACTATCAGTCTTCACCTGTGTATAAGTGTTTTCCTTTGTCCTGGGGTTGGCTCCTGGTTTACAGGACGCAATTCCAGCCCCCATCCTTTGTCTAGTGTTATACGTAGTCTTTAGTGCCTAACAGTGACAGTGTACTATTGCTGTTTTTCCAGGAATTGCCAATGTGTTTCCAGCTGGACCCACATGAGCTTGTCTTGTGTATGTAAGTACAATCTTTGTTTGTGCTCCAGAGAAGGAATCACTTCTGCTGCCTCCTTTCTGTGGGGCTTGCGGGATGACTATCTGTAAGAGCAATCTGCACAGAGGCATTGACATTCCCTGTTACTGTGGGAAGTTCTGAGCCCTACCCTGTGTACAACCTTAGGGGTAACCCAGTGTGTTGTCCATTAGTAATCTGTTTCCTGTTTGTTCCCACTAAGGTTGCTCTGCTTTTACTTTCCTGTTTCCTGTGCCTGTCCATAGCTTCCTTTCCTGTGTATGCCTTTAGCTGCTCTTCTGCCCCAGTACACTACCTCTTTGCGACATTCTGTGACATCAAGGGGTGCCCCAACCAGAGTCCTGATCAGACCCACCCGAAACCGTGACACTAGGGCTCTCTGACCTCTGAGGTTTCTGAGAGTGGGGGCATTAGCTCTGGGTGTTTTTCACTGTTCTTCCACTTGACCTCCCACCAGTTTAAAGGTTGGTATCCTGAGACTAGTTATTCAGCTTGGGATCTGTACCATTGAGGCTGAACAGGTGACAGAGGTGAATCCTCCCTCACCCTGCCCCTCCGTCTTGGCCTCTGTACCCTCTACTATGGAGTGATACACCCAGAAAACAGAACTAGTAGGTCACCTTGGGTAGCCACCTCACCAACCTCTTCTGACACTGTGGAGCTCCCACCAGTGAATGGTCTCTTGGTACAGGCCAGGTCCCCCATCTGTGCCCCAACTGGGAGCAATCCAAGCACAGGGGCTACAAAGAGGCTGCGTTAGGCCTCCACCCATCATAACCTCCCCAGCTATACTCAGAAGGGACATGGGAACCCTATACAGGGTTCAATATACTGGGACCTGTCTGGGTCACATGTAACTGCCACTCACTCTAATAGGGGGAACCTGAGACACCCTCCTTGGGATCATTCTCCGATGCCTTCGCCGACATTCTGATACTAACCCAGAGATCTACCTCCTATACAAGCTCCCTGGAGTCAGTGAGCCTGCAATCAACTAGGTGTTGGCATAGCTCTGGAAAACAATGGCTAAACATGTGCTCTCTTCCAACTAAACTGTATAGGCCTTCAAAGGTATTTACCTTACCTCTCTTCACCCAAACATCCAGTGCCTTATACAGGTAGCCCAGAAAAATCCCTCCAGTTTCTGACTGTCCCTGAACCTCAACCTGTACTCTGCTTGGGTAAATCCATATCTCTTGACAAGGGTATAATTCATGGTGGGATACCTCATTCTTTCCCCCTTCCCTTGGTCGAGTAGGGCATCCCTCCCATCACTAGGTTTATACCTCCAAAGCCCAACTCTCCAATCCTCCCCCAGGATGCTGTGCATCTCTAGAGTAACTTTACATACCTCAAACCACCTGTCTATGACATCCCTCACCTCAAGATGAGACATCAAGTCTCTGGTTATGTGGACACTTTCTTCAGCACTGGACCTTGTATTTTCGCTGCCACTATTCCTGCTGAACTCTAACAGCTGTTTGGCCTTCTAGTCCAGCTCTTAAAGACTCTGTTCATGAGCCAACAAGATTTTTCTTATTTCCAAAGATCTCTCTGCCTCAGCCTTACTTTGTTCTGCCTCCATGTCAAGTTTTTTTCTTGTCTAAGGCCCTCTCAGTCTCAGCACCCCTCTTCTCTGCCAGAGCTCCTTCAGCCTCAGCTTTTCTCTCCTCTGCAGCAGTGGCATAATTAAATTTGAAGTGGCGCCATGCGCAGTACATGGAGGGCCCCTCTTTCCGGACTCACTCAGGAGCTCTCATGCCAGGTTTCTGTGTTGAGGGGGCCCCTGGAGCTAGGGCCCCCCGAACTGCAGGAGCTGTGGGGCAATTTGGTACACCACTGCTCTGTAGCCGGTTGGGCTAGGTGCAACCTCAGGTCCCTCTCAGTCTGTTTGTCCTTCAACTCCTCAGGTGTCAGTGCTTGGGAGGAGGCACTGCTTTCTGCATTGCATCCAGAAGGGGACTCCAACTCTGTGGGCTCCCACCTCACTTTTGGGGCCATTGCCAAGTCATTGTCCTCCTTCTCCTCTTCTTTCTCAGGCCCACCACCCTCTTGGGACACTGATTCTGGGGCCAGGAGTAACCAAGGCTCAGCCTTTGCTATCCCTAGACCTGCAAAGTTGTCCTCCTCAGCCTCTTCCCCAGGGTCATCACCATCCTGGTCCTCTGTTAAAGTCCTTAAACAGTGTGCTTCCTTATGAGCATACATTGGTGCCTGAAGGTCACGTTTTGTGGACCATTTCTTCACGGCCACTACCCTCTCCTTGCAGAAATCCTGTAGCTCCCACATTTTGTAGAATGATAGGTAGTTATTGCCAAGGGTTATTTCCATTCTGGGAGGGTATTACAGGTGCAACAACCAAAGAGTCCCAAGTGTGTGAAGTGGAAGCTGCAGTCAAATTTGGAAAAATGACTGATTGAAAGAAAAAGGAAAAATTACAAAAAACTTACAATGGTCTTAGATATGGGATGGTAGTGTACACCAAATCACTGTATGGCACTGCACAAACAGAAGGAAGTCCAATTCTGACCGCTGATCACCAAAGAAATTGAGTTACTGGCTGATTGGGGTATGATCCCTGGTCAATCCTAGTCAGGGTAAGGCACAAGCAAACCTCAAATTAATCTGTGTTCATGTGGCACAGAGCAGCCAGGCTTAACTTAGAGGCAATGTGTTAAGTATTAGTGCAGCACATCAAACAGTAGAACAGTGAAAACACTACCCCCAAAAAAAGATCCCAAACCAAGTTAGAAAAATAGAGATTAATTTAATACATAAAACACGACCAATCCAATACATAAAACAAGACCAAAACTACAAAAATACAATCAGTAGAATGGTTCACACTTTTTAAAGAAACAAGTGAACAATAGCCCTTAAAAGCAAAAATCTCCAACCGTGGACATCTGGTTCCATCGGACAGCATCAAAGTCAAACGTTCAAGCTGAATGCCCTAGAGTGCAAGTCAGATAAAGTCCCGGACTAGTCCCGCTGAAGTTTTACCTTCTCAGATTCTGTGCCAAGAGTCTTGTCTGTGTTAGAGAGGATTGCCGGGAGCAAGGAGAGCATCACAGGCGGTGATCAGGGTGGCACAAAGACCATGTGTCATCAATGGGCAGGCTGGAGCTTGGCATTGGCGTTACCCTGCAGGCTGTTGTTGCTGCTGGGTGAAAAGATGGCCTAGCAGTGTCTTCAGCTGCTTTCGGACCGAGTGGCGTAGTTCTAGTGAGGACAGATCCATTCACGCTCATGAAGAGCCCTAAAACTTAATTTCAAGAGCTTGTGAGCCACACCAAAGTTCCATAAGGAGGTATCTGGGGGGATCAGCACAAGGGTGACCAGGGTCCCTATCAGAAGAAGGAGGGGTGAGATAAACAAACAAAACAAGGAGTTCTCTAAAGGACAAAGTCCAACAGTATTAATGTATAAATATAATAATATCTGAGAACTTTAGTCCTTCTTTATTTCTACTTCAAGAAAAAGTGTTGTGCAGCAGCCTGTTGTTTCGTCCCACAATGGTCAGTGAAGTGAGTTCATTGAGAGTGATAGAAAGTTGCACAGTAATCCAAACTACGCATTGAAAGGGTACTACATTTTAAAAATCAAAACATTAATAAAGCTCAAACTATGCTCAGACAAACCACTAATGATATTAAGACCAAGAGTCCCTCAGGAACTAATTTATGCTTCTCTCATAGCTGCAGATCGGCTCCATGTCATGTCACCTTCAGCAAGTACTGTTTTTTTAGCTTACAAAAGATTGCATTCTGGGATTTGTGATTTCACTTAGCCACTGTAAGAATGTACTTACAAATCCCAGCGTACAAAGTAACAGAGCCTAAAATGAAAAATCAACAGAACTGGCTAAGGTCCTCTCATGTGACATGGCGTATTTAGTTTGAAGGAGACTGAGAGCCTCATCCTTTGCATGAATTAACAATAGCCATTTTCCTCCTACGTGAATAAATAAAAGGTCCATGACTCACCTAGCAGCTGCCAGATCAGTATACTGTTACAGAAAAGCATTTGCAGCTGATACTCTACTGTTTAGCTGAAAACGCATGATATGTATTTGTGAAAATCCTTTGTCTTGCATGTCTTCACTAGGCTCCCTATCCTTCAAAGGTTCAAAACACAAAGGCCCATATTTATACTTTTTGACGCTAAACTGCGCTAACGCAGTTTAGCGTCAAAAAATTTAGCGCCGTCTAACGCCATTCTGAAGCGCCATGCAGGCGCCGTATTTATGGAATGGCGTTAGCCGGCGCAAGCAGACCGGCGCTGCCTGGTTTGCGTGGAAAAAAACCACGTAGACCAGGCAGCGCCGGCGTTGGGAAAAAATGACGTTAGGGCGTCTTAAAATGGGGCAAGTCAGGTTGAGGCAAAAAAATCGCCTCAACCCGATTTGCGCCATTTTTTTACGACGCCCAGACGCCATTTCATGACTCCTGTCTTAGTAAAGACAGGAGTCATGCCCCCTTGCCCAATGGCCATGCCCAGGGGACTTGTGTCCCCTGGGCATGGTCATTGGGCATAGTGGCATGTAGGGGGGCACAAATAAGGCCCCCCTATGCCACCCAAAAAAAAGTAAAAAAATATAAAAAATAATACTTACCTGAACTTACCTGAATGTCCCTGGGGTGGGTCCCTCCATCCTTGGGTGTCCTCCTGGGGTGGGCAGGGGTGGCAGGGGGGGTCCCTGGGGGCAGGGGAGGGCACCTGTGGGCTCATTTTGAGCCCACAGGCCCCTTAACGCCTACCCTGACCCAGGCGTTAAATAGTGGCGCAAATGCGGGGTTTTTTGACCCGCCAACTCCCGGGCGTGATTTTTGCCCGGGAGTATAAATACGACGCATTTGCGTCGCCGTCATTTTTTTAGACGGGAACGCCTTCCTTGCATCTCATTAACGCAAGGAAGGCGTTCACGCAAAAAAATGACGCTATTTGCCAATACTTTGGCGCTAGACGTGTCTAACGCCAAAGTATAAATATGGCATTAGTTTTGCGCCGAATTTGCGTCGAAAAAAACGACGCAAATTCGGCGCAAACGGAGTATAAATACGGGCCAAAGAATCAAACACAGGGGTATTGTGTTTGTTTAGAACCGGGTGGCGTAAGATGGGGTAGAGGTTGAGGACACAACAAGCTGTGTGAGGTGGATAGTTAGCAGGCATATGAACAGGCATATGTACATTCACAGTAAGCAATGGCTTTGCTCGAATTTGACAGGTGAGTAAGCACTTTCGAACTAAGAAGTGACAGAGGATACATGAGTGGAACGGATGAAAACATTCTTCGAGGCAGAACATTAGGTACCTAATGGTACAGCAGTACCAAAGGGAAGTGGAGGATGTCAGTAGGAATAGCAGTTCTGTGTAGAAAAAACCATGAGAGAAAGCAGTTTACTCTGTGGTAATAGTGAAGGATACACAGGACCCGAATGGAGAGTTCCTCAGGGAGAGGGTGAAGAACCTCCACCTGAGGGGTACGAAATGTAATTGAAGGTGATATTGAGACAACTAAAAGGCAACTTCTGATTAATTAGTTGTGCCAAGGTGCAATGACAAGGACAATTTTTGTACGAATGGAAGTGAGAGAAAAACCTAAGGAGAGATGAATGCAGAAATAACTTGAGAATGAAAGATAAATTATTTGTAGATGTGGCAGACAGAGATTAATTGAGCAGCAGTAGAGTAAAGGGTACCCGAGGTGGGCTGGAAAATAGAGCACAAGGGCTAGGCAGCAGAGAAAGTACCTGCGTGGGACAGAGAAGAGAGGTTCTCTTAAGGTTACATAAGCAAGACTTGGATTCTTGGGAATCAGAAGAACTGGATTTATCTGAGCCTAAATATTAGCATTTGAAGATCTCTTAGCATTGTATAAATTGGGTTATTTATGTAATTAAAAGTGAAACAGAGATCTAATTACTTCACTTAGCTGATGATTAAGAGTCACTAACAAGTGGCACAAATAAGCCATGAAATGTCACACTTAAGTATATGGCAAACCTACCACTGGCACATATAAGAAAACTCAAAACTTGGCAGCCCTGATAGGAAGAGTAGATGGGAAAGCAATCAGTATACCCGGCTGGCAGGCCAGTCAACAGTGCCAGATGGCAGGGAGGTGTGGGCCGAGAAGATATAAGTATGTTAGACTGGGCCTCGAAAGACTGTGTGGCCTGCTTTATATGTCAATGAACGCAGCGACTGAAAGCGGATGTACTTTCTCTTTTCAAGCTAGAATTGCACCTATGTTATTAACTGCAGCCAATCACTCTTGAGAAAGTCTGATAGAACCCGTGCATGTTATTGCACATGGCATTTTGTAGTTCAATGTAGCACATTTAGAATGTGCTATTGTATTGGAATGGCCCTTTCTTCCCGAACTGGCTGTCTCCCTCCCCAAGTTCTGTAATCTTCTTAACCCCCCCTCTTTCAATACCTTTCCAACTGACTTTCACTGAGTCAAGCTGTTAGCACGTCAGACCTTATTAAGTAAACTTACAAGGGAGACGCAAATAGGCCGATGAACCTTTTGACTCGCTTCGAGGTTTTCTCACCATATATCCCATACCAACACAAATCAATAACAATAATCAATGAGTAACTTCAATGATCCATAGGAGTTAGTGAATTCCACTTACAATGAGCTCTCGGCCATGAATAACCACACCTTTATGTAAAAGTTAGAATGTTTATTTCCCTATTTAACAAAGCTAATGTCATGTAGCTTAATCAGAATCAAATGATAAACATACAGAAACAATACTGGCTGTCCAAAGGGGAGAAAGAATCGCAATCTAATCAAGAGCTTGAGCTACTACACATTCCAAAGTTACAGTACAAATTAATAGCAAGAATAACTGCGCAAACGATATTACATACATTGAGATTCATCAAAGAAAAGACAGCAACTGTTATCACCTGTAGCGAACTTCATCAGTGAGACCCCTAACTAGCATCAGATTAGAATTAGCATGTTTGGGCTTCCTGCTAAACAATTTACTGAACATAGATTTGAAAAAAACATCTAACTATGGCTCTACCAAAATAGCAGTTGGTACCTTGAAACAAAACCAAACAGACATAGCTTTCAGTAATGTCAGTGCATACCTGTCCTCAATAGGGTTCAGCAAGCTGTGACAGTCTTCGTCAACAGGACATCAGTTCGATCAGCAATACATCAGAATTCAGCATCAAAGTCCTGAAAAAGCAAAGTCTCTCTAAACAATAAAGTTAAACATGTCTTTTCTCAGAACTGTCTGGAAAGTAGTGGCCTATCTTCCCTCTGTTCAGTCTGGCTAAGTTAGATTTCCTGAAACTACTTCCCACATCCTATTTGGTCAGGGTATCGCATGTTCACACTGAGTCCAAGAAAACTAAGCCCTCAAATCTACAATTTTACTAGTACATGGTTCGTATGTCGATCATTGGTTCCACTTGTCCCGCTCTTGTAATTCGTCTCGTCAGGTATCAATATTTTTGCAGCTTATACTCCAGTCAGTATGTTCATTGTCTTCTCCTGGGAAGGTCAGTCTTACACACATTACATTAAACATTGTTACACTAGCAAGTACATCATCTTCTAGCAAGCAGTTCTCATGAGAAAGAACTTCAGCTATGAGCACAAGGGCAGTAGAGTGGAAAATCACAATTTTAATTCTCTAAGCAAACATTTTATAAAATGCCTAAGCAATGCAACTTGACATGAGGCCGTGCAACTAGCCCAATACCTTGCTAAGTTAAGGCCTACAATTAATAAAGCTAATAGATAATGCATACACCTTAATATGACATACTACTACATTAAACATAAGCTCAACATTTCAAATTAATAAGCCATTAATAAGTACACTTCATGAACATTGGCAGCCACTCAGGTAGGCATACCTTCAAATGCGTGCATTAATCAAAACACATGAATATTTATTAGTAAAACTCGTTAAAAATTCTGCGCTAACAATTCCTCCTCTAATGACTAAACATGTCATCACACTAAGGACCTCATTATAACATTGGCAGTAAGTACCGCTTACCGCCATGCTGACTGCCACCAACATACCGCCGCCGCCGCGGATCACCGCTACCCATATTATGACACACACATAGCAATCCATCACTATACAGCCACACACACAAGTCCGCCAGCCCAAAGGTCAGTGATAAACTGGCGGTATCCAAACCTACACTGTAAATTCAACAGAACTACGCCCACAACATTATCATCCACGAATCACCGTGTCAGACATTCAATGGTGGTAAACCATTGGGGTTACATACCGCCACACAAAATACACACACACATACAAAATTACACCACATTGGACAATTCAAACTACACACACCTGACACACATATGCACACCACACACACACACCACTATAAAACACCCACCCACACTACCCACAACCCTTTACGACTACAAACAAGTGCCACAAGACAGATAGCAAGTCCATAGACAAGACCACAGTCACACACCATCATCACCTATACACGAACCATGCACCTTACATCACACACCCCAACAAATCACCCCACACAACCTCATCCACACCACTCACACTACACCCATGGCACCACAACAACACCCCAGATTCTCTGAGGAGGAGCTGAGGGTCATGGTGGAGGAAATCATCCGGATTGAGCCACAGCTATTCGGATCACAGGTGCAGCAGACATCCATTGCTAGGAAGATGGAGCTATGGTGGAGAATCATGGACAGGGTCAATGCCGTGGGACAGCACCCCAGAACAAGGGATGACATCAGGAAGAGGTGGAACGACCTACGGGGAAGGTGCCTTCCACAGCAGCAAGACACCAACTAGTTGTACAGAGGATTGCGGTGGACCCCCACCTCCTGCCCCACAACTAACAACATGGGAGGAGCAAGTCTTGGCAATCATGCATCCTGAGGGTCTGGCAGGAGTGGGAGGAGAACTGGACTCTGGTTCTCCTCAAATCTCTATTACTATCACCCCCCCACTGCCTGCATGCCATCAGAAACCCCCACCCTTACCCACACTACCATCACTCCACCACCTCTTACACACCCCACCATCACAACCCACCCCTCCCAATACCAAGCCCTCCATGCAACACCACTGCATGGACCCCCATCACGGACCTGCATGGACACCTATCACTAAAGCATGCACACTAGAGGGAAACAGCAAGCCCACCAAATAACTAATCACACAAAAGGCAAAGCTGCCAGGGCAATAACAACCTTAAAGGGCAACACACCCATACACAAGATGTCCCACGCAAAAACAATAACACTACATTTACATCCCCACAGGTATCCCAGCCAATGTCACTGGAGAGGAGGTGCCAGCAACTTGTAGTCCCCACCAGAAGAGGCCCACAGTGATGACAGCAGCTCTGAGCGCCTGGATCTGGATGACCAACCTGGCCCATCAGGGATCTTCGGACAGTCGGTTACCCAGGCACAGTCCCATACCACCACAGAGCCTCCCCCCTCAGGAAACACCACCACAGTACCCACCCAGCCAGCCCATACCTCTGCCCCCAGGACACGTCAATCAGCAGTGTGTCCACCACTACAGGGACCCCAGGCAACCCCACAAACATAGGGCGATCAGGGACCTGGGGTCAGTGGCAGTGGACGCACGGTTCAGGGGACAGAGGCACAGGACAACAGGGAAGCTGGGAGGACTGCTGTGCGACAGGGGGAGGACAGGCCTAGGGAACCAACTCTCCAGGAGGCACTCGCCAACATCCTGGGAGCATACCACCATTCCCAGCAGACGATGGGCCAAATACTGGACAAGTTGCAGGAGAACCAGCAGCTGCAGGAGGAACAGTCACTGGAGATCACAGAGGACTTGAAGTCCATTAACACCACCCTGGTCTCCATTGCAGTGGTGCTGGTAGACATGGCCAACACTATGAGGGAGGCAGTGGCACACCACTGGGCCCCTACCAGTAGCCAAACCGATGAACAGCTCTCCACCTCCTCTGCCACTAGTGGACAGGAGGCCCTGCCACAGGACCAACAGGCCACCAGCACTCCTCCGCCTGAAGATCAAGAACCACCCCCGAAACGGGTCCTGCGATCCAGGCAGAAGCCAGAGATTATTGCCAAGACCCCACAAGGAAATAAGACTCTCCTGGTTGTCACCCTTGTGTCCCACCCTGTCACCTGGTCCACCTTGAACTGCCATTGCTTCACTTCCCATGCACCCTTGGACAATGCACCTGTGATCCACATACCCTGGACTCTAACCTGGACTTTCCTCCACTATCAACCTAGCCCATTGCACACCCCCTCTACTTATTAGCACTTAAATAATCACCATTTGAAAAATAATACAATTATGGAGTCTGTCAAATGATCTAACTATGCATTCGTTCAACAAGGTATAAACACTGCAATACAACTGTACTGTAATGTATACATAGGAATGACCTGTATTAGCTGCAGTCAACACTACAGGAGCGATAGTGGGGCACAAATATCTGCAAATAGAGATGCCAAAATGCACAGTGAGTAGCCACAGATGTGGGAAAATCAGCCTGACACTGACAATGTCAAACACAAAACAGTAATTTAATTTTGAAGTTACACTGTCTTACCTGTGTGTCTTTGGAAGTATTGCCGAATTATTGCACTTCTCTTGTCCTCATCCTCTGCCTTCTCATCTTCACTGTCCACAGGGTCCACTGCTGCCACACGCCCATCGCCAGCCTCCTCCTCCTGCAGAAAAGGCACCTGGCAACACAAGGCAAGGTTGTGCAACATACAGCAAGCCACGATGATCTGGCAGACCTTCTTGGGTGAGTAGCACAGGGAACCACCTGTCAGATGGAGGCAAGGAAACCTAGCCTTCAGGAGGCCAAATGTCCTCTCTATGATTCTTCTTGTTCGCCCATGTGCCTTCTTGTAACATTCCTCTGCCCTTGTCCTGGCATTCCTCACAAGGGTCAGTAGCCATGAGAGGTTGGGGTAACCAGAGTCACCTGCAAATATCGAGGGACAACTGTTAGCCACAAACTTACCCTTAGGGCCCACACCATACACCAACATCCACTGGGTGGGAACCATGGCTCACCCATTAACCACACCCTGTGCCTCTGGAGTTGAGCCATCACATATGGGATGCTGCTATTCCTCAGGATAAAGGCATTATGAACAGACCCAGAATAATTAGCATTGACATGGGAGACGTACTGTTCCACCAGGCACACTATCTTCACATTCATAGAGTGAAAGCTCTTTCGGTTTCTGAACACCTGTTCATTTCTCCAGGGAGGAGGGACAAATGCAATATGTGTACCATCAAGAGCCCCAATAATGTTGGGTATATGTCCCATTGCATAAAAATCTGCTTTTACTGTGGCCAAATCCTCCCCCTGCGGGAAAATGATATAGCTGCGCATGTGTTTGATCAGGGCAGACAACACTCTTCTCAGCACCATTGAGAACATTGGCTGTGACATTCCTGCTGCCAAGCCCACTGTCACTTGGAAAGAACCAGTTGCCAAGAAATGGAGCACTGAGAGCACTTGCACAAGAGGGGGGATCCAGGTGGGGTAACGGATAGCAGATATCAGGTCAGGCTCTAATTGGGCAAACAGCTCTGTAATTGTGGCCCTGTCCAGTCTATAGGTGATGAAAATGTGCCTGTACTTCATTGTTACCAAGTCCACCACTGGCCTGTACACAGGGGGATGTCTCCATCTCCTATTCATCCGCAGCGGTTGCAATCTAGGGGGCAAAACAGTGAGCAGCTGGTCAGTATCCCATATTTCCAAATACTACACTTCATTGCATGTTGTGACTGTCACAATATATTGTTGGATAGGCTCAAATGGTGCTAATGTGTACTGTGATGCAGTTAGGTGCCATGGCCTGCCCCACCCTTGGAATGGCGTCTGCCTGTCCTGTTAGGAGGGACATGTGGAAATGAGGTAATTCCGCAGACGTTGTGCGTCGTGGCCATAGGCGGTCGAAAATCGCCATGCAACTCCTCATTGTTTAACATTGGGCCCTATGGGTCACAGTGGCCAATGGTGATGTACGCCAGTAGTGACGGTACGCACCGCCACGGACGTGACCGTCATTTTCTATCTGTTCACTCACTTGCTACCTGACCTTCAACAGGAGAGGACCTATACTACATGTGCTGCTGTGACCTGTGTCTGAAACCTACCATGGCTCGTTTTACTGGGGAAAGGGCCCCTGCCTTCATTGTGGCGGAGTTGGAGTGACTGGTGGATGGGGTCTTACCCCAGTACCGAATGCTGTATGGGCCTCCAGACCAACAGGTGAGTACACTGTGAGCACGATGCATGGGGCATGAATGCATGGAGTGGTGTGTGTCACAGCCTTGTGTAAGGGGGGTGTTGGTGGAAGGGCATTGGGCAGCGTGCTGCATATATGTGGGCCATGTCTGTGCGTAAGGGAATGTGAGGGCTAAGGTGGGCCATGAGTGTAACAGGCAGGACGGTCCCACACAAATTTTTCCATCAGCTAAAATTCTGTCATCTCCAACCCTTCAAATCTACGTGCCCTTCTTGACTTTCCCCTAAGCAATGTTTCTCTTTTCATTTCTTCCCTCCTCTGATTATTTTTCATTTTCTTCAAATTAATAATTTTACACAATTTACATATTCCCTATGCTCCAATTATGCAAATCACAATAATCAATACACCTTGTATGATTTTCAATAATATCCCTTTACCAATGTTACTGAGCCAATTTTCCACTGAAGCAAATCCCTTGCCAATTTTCTCCCAAACACCTGGTTCTTTCAATTCTTTCAAGTCAGCACTCTCATTAGTCAGATTAGCAAGTAAGCTTCCAATTTCTTTACTATTTTCAGGAATGAACGAACAGCAATGCTTCTAATTAAGCATTTTGCAAACTCCGCCATCTTTTGCTAAAAGAATGTCTAACGCAAGGCGGTTCTGAAGAGTCATAGCTCTTTCCGTGGCCAAGTCTGTATCTATCAGGATCATGGCTCCTGAAAAATGTGTCAGCATATTATCCAAAATGGTATACAACTTTCGAATCTTTATTGAATTCAGAACAACTCCTACTGAAGGAATCATTGCTCCAAATATATTTCCTACTATACTAGAAGGAGACTCTCTCCTTTCTCTAACGTAATGTAATTCAGTCATTTTCGGTAATCTCTTTACGGCATCCAGTTGGAAAATCTTTGGGAAAACTATCCCCAAATAACATGTGCCATACTATCCTCTTGGAAGACGGTAATATGCATTAGGTCCACAAATGTAATATATGCCAGAAATCGCTGAATCCTGTCCATACAACATAAATGTCCATTTACTCTGAAACAAAAACACATACCTACATTCACTCGTTCCTACAAACAACGTGTCAGTACTAGATTTAGGCCTATATATGCAAAGCTTCCCTATGTATTGCACATCTAAAGCTAATTTCCCTTGTGTTTTTATTGCACTATAAGCATAATCATTTCTAAAAGTCCTTTTCTCTAAACCATTTTCTAATTTCTCTTTTAATGCCTTTCTCCTGTCCTCTGTGTGATATAAGAAGCCCTTCTCTAAGGGTGTAAGCAAACATGTCAGGTTATTTCTGTGAGCATAAGCCGTACCAAAAGTTAACGTAGGCTCGAAGAAACCCCTCACCAATACTATGTCATTGTCCTTAGCTACTCTACTCAGGTACCTAATTATAGGGACGAACGAAAACACGACGTCATGATTGGAGTAGAAATACTGTATGTACTCCTGGTTATAGAATCTTGTTACCAACAGACTATAGCTTATCCCATAAGTTAGAGGTAAACTATGATAGATAACTCCTTCTTCGACTGATGAAGGAATCTGCGTAAACACAGAATGATTCTTTGCATCCATTGTCTCAACATACTCACACAAACGGCGATAGAACACATTAGAAGAAAGTTCCCCATGGTCATTGTCCACATTCGTATTGTTGTCATCTAACCGAAACTGCTCTATTGCTGTTAATGCAGTAGTTGTCTCTAAAGCTGAAGTATAGTTGCTTTTACTCTTGTCAAGAACAGTCATACCCACAACCAATATCACGCACAATATCACACACACAATTGACAAACCAACCTCATGTATTTACAGCACCTGTTCTTCCTACCCTGCTGGCTAATGTTACTCATGATCTGTAAAGAATCAGAAAGTAGAAGAGAAAAATTCTATAACTATGCAGCAAAAATAAAAACAAAATCTTCTTTCAGAAGTTATTTACAGATTCCGTCACACTTCCAGGATGTTTTGTCAAAAATATGTAAGCTTTTCAAAATCTATTTAACAGCTTGTCAAATCAGGTTATCTTGTCAAATCAGGTTATCAAAGTCTTTTCCGGTAACTTTCAACAGTTACTTTTCTCTTTGCACTTTTCTCAAATTGTCTCAACAGTTCAGTTCATTAGCTTCCTTCAAGTGCCAAAATGTTGACCTGGAATGTCTTGATCAAAAAAAAGACAAAAACTCTCTTTGCCATTGACTTGTAGTTGCATACGCCCATTCAGGGCCTGCGTACCTTCGACTTACTATTCTCTTTCTTTTCAATTTTCAAACTCCATTCAATTCTCCTTCACTGAGGTCTTCTCTCCTTGTCGTATCTACTGCTTCCTTTGTCTTTGCTTGTGACTTCGATCACTTATCTCCTTTCAGTGGACCCTTGGTCAATGCTTTTTTCAGTGTTGAAATTAAAACGTCTTCTTGCTCTGCAGGATTTTCACTATACGAACCTGCAACTGGTTCAGTAGGAGTCAGATCACATAGGCTTTGATCCGCCTCAACTCCTTCCCCCTCAGGGTCTGATGTTTGCTCTGTTTGTCTCTCAAATTTGTCTACTACTGGGAAAGCCATTCTCTGACTTGACTCTCCTGCTGCCTCAATTGAGATTTGCTCACTGTCACCCTCCTGGAGGTCTTCTCCTCCGTCTCTCACAGGAGTGACTGAACCCTCCTCAATGGGCTCAGGTCTGGCCTTAGTTCCTCTTTCTCATCCTTCCAGCTCTGAGGCTTGTCTGGTCATTGTTGGTACACTCAACAACTCTTCTTCATTGTCCAAAGGGCATTCCGCTTTCCTCGTGTGGTTTGCATGCATCCAGTTCGGAACTCCAGCACACTTCAAAGCTGTGGTAGTGGTCAGAACCACATGGAACAGGCCTTTCCGGCGATGCTCCATACACGTCTTTCTCACCTGTTTCCGTACCACCACACAGTCACTCATCCTCAGGGTGTATCTTTGATCTTGAATCAATGGCAGTGTTGTGGCTTCCACCTGCTGAGAGAAAGACCGAACCACATCAGCCCGACCTTTGCGGTAGTCCAATACCATATCATCTGTAATGCTCACAAGTACATTTGCAGGGACAGCTGGCAACCTCATTGCTCTGCCCATGAGGATTTTACGCAGTGACAATCCTGTTTTGCTGTTGGGTGTGTTCCTCATTGTCATCAGAACTAGCGGCAGTGCGTCAGGCCATTTCAGATTCGTGGACGCACACATTTTTGCCTTTCTTGATTTCAAGGTACCATTCATCTGTTCCACTAGTCCTGATGCTTCAGGGTGGTAACCACAATACAACTTCTGCTAAATGTTTAACCCCTTTGCTGCCAGGCCTTTTCCCCCTCCTGTGCCAGGCCTTCTTTTGCCTATTTGGAATAGTTCTCGCTTAGGGCCTCATAACTTTTTGTCCACATAAGCTACCCACGCCAAATTTGCGTCCTTTTTTTCCAACATACTAGGGATTCTAGAGGTTCAGACTTTGTGGGTTCCCATGAAGGAGACCAAGAAATTAGCCAAAATACAGTGATTTTTTTTTTTTTTTTTAAATGTAAAAAAGGGCTACAGAAGAAGGCTTGTGTTTTTTTCCCTGAAAATGTAATCAACAAAGGGTTTGTGGTGCTAAAATCACCAGCTTCCCAGCTTTCATGAACAGGCAGACTTGAATCAGAAAACCCAATTTTTCAACACAATTTTGGCATTTTACTGGGACATACCCCATTTTTACGATTTTTTGTGCTTTCAGCCTCCTTCCAGTCAGTGACAGAAATGGGTGTGAAACCAATGCTGGATCCCAGAAACCCAAACAGTTATGAAAAGTAGACAATATTTTGAATTCAGCAATGAGAAATTTGTGTACATCCTACAAGGGTTTCCTGCAGAAAATAACAACTGAAATAAAAAAAAAATGAAATTGAGGTGAAAAAAATAGCCATTTTTCTCTACGTTTTTCCTGCAATGTCAAATTTTTGAAAGCGATATACTGTTAAATCCGCTGGACTCTCCTGGTTGCGGGGATTTATAGGGCTTGTAGGTTCATCAAGAACCCTAGGCACCCAGAGCCAATAAATGAGCTGCACCTTGCAGTGGGTTTTCATTCTATACTGGGTATACAACAATTAATTTGCTGAAATATAGAAAGTCAAAAATAGGTATCAAGAAAACCTTTGTATTTCCAAAATGGGCACAAGTTAAGGTGTTGAGGAGCAGTGGTTATTTGCACATCTCTGAATTCTGGGGTGCCCATACTAGCATGTGAATTACATGGCATTTTTCAAATAGACGCCTTTTTTACACACTGTCTTATATTTGGATGGAAAAAATGTAGAGAAAGACAAGGGGCAATAACACTTGTTTTGCTATTCAATGTTTCCCCAAGTCTCCCGATAAAAATGGTACCTCACTTGTGTGGGTAGGCCTAGTGCCCGCAACAAGAAATGCCCCAAAACACAAAGTGGACACATCACATTTTCTCAAAGAAAACAGAGGTGTTTTTTGCAAAGTGCCTACCTGTGGATTTTGGCCTGTAGCTCAGCCGCCACCTAGGGAAACCTACCAAACCTGTGCATTTTTTAAGACTAGAGACCTAAGGGAATCCAAGATGGGGTGACTTGTCGAGCTCTCACCAGGTTCTGTTACCCAGAATCCTTTGCAAACTTCAAAATGTGGCTAAAAAAACACTTTTTCCTCACATTTCGGTGACAGAAAGTTCTGGAATCTGAGAGGAGCCACAGATTTCCTTCCACCCAGTGTTCCCCCAAGTCTCCCGATAAAAATGGCACCTCCCTTGTGCGGGTAGGCATAATGCCCGCAACAGGAAATGCTCCAAAACACAACGTGGACACATCACATTTTTCTACAGAAAACAGAGGTGTTTTTTGCAAAGTGCCTACCTGTGGATTTTGGCCTCTAGCTCAGCCGGCACCTAGGGAAACCTACTAAACCTGTGCATTTTTGAAAACTAGAGCCTTAGGGGAATCCAGGACGGGGTGACTTGTGGGGCTCTCACCAGGTTCTGTTACCCAGAATCCTTTGCAAACCTCAAATGTGGCTAAAAAAATACTTTTTCCTCACATTTCGGTGACAGAAAGTTCTGGAATCTGAGAGAAGCCACAAATTTCCTTCCCCCCAGCGTTCCCCCAAGTCTCCCGATACAAATGGTACCTCACTTGTGTGGGAAGGCCTAGTGCCTGCGACAGGAAATGCCCCAAAACACAAAGTGGACACATCACATTTTCTCAAAGAAAACAGAGGTGTTTTTTGTAAAGTGCCCACCTGTGGATTTTGGCCTCTAGCTCAGACACCACCTGGGGAAACCTACTAAAGCTGTGCATTTTTGAAAACCAGAGACCTAGGGGAATCCAAGATGGGGTGACTTGTTGGGCTCTCACCAGGTTCTGTTACCCAGAATCCTTTGCAATCCTCAAAATGTGGCTAAAAAAACACTTTTTCCTCAAATTTCGGTGATAGAAAGTTCTGGAATCTGAGAGGAGACACAAATTTCCTTCCACCCAGCGTTCCCCCAAGTCTCCTGATACAAATGATACCTCACTTGTGTGGGTAGGACTAGTGCCCGCAACAGGAAATGCCCCAAAACACAACATGGACACATCAAAATTATCAAATAGAAAACGACCTGTTTTTCCGGGGGGAGGGGGCACCTGCGTTTTTGGTCCTGGGCTCAGCAGTCATCTAGGGAAACCTACCAAACCTAGACATTTCTGAAAGCTAGACCCCCGAGGGAGTCAAGGGAGGTGTGACTTGCGTGGATCCCCCAATATTTTCTTACCCAGAATCCTCAGCAAACCGCAAATTTAGCTAAAAAATCTAATTTTTCCCACATTTCTGTGTGGGATCACTGCACCGGGACAAATTTCCTACCACCCAACGTTCCCCTCAGTCTCCCGGTAAAAATTATACCTCACTTGTGTAGGTGGGCCAAGCGTTTGTGACAGGGAAGAGCCAAAAACATGTCGAAATTGAGGGGGAACCAAAGTGGGTCCAAAAAGGCAGTTTGAATAAAAACATTTTTAGGCTGACAAGTGCAGCAGAAATTTTTGCGGTATAGATGAGACAATGCTGGGTGGTAGGAATTTTGTGGATTACTGCAGATTCCGGAAGGTTCCATCACAAAAATGTGGGAAAAATGTGTGCTTTCCAGCAAAGTTGCAGGTTTGCAGGGCATTGTGGGTAAGGAAATGGTGCGGGTGCATGTGAAGCACACCACCCTGGAATCAACTAGATGTTTATTTTTCAGATGTGTTCAGGTCTTGTGGATTTTTCTACATGGCAGCGTCCCAAAGTAAAAAAAAAGTGCAGCCCTCACCATTCCAAGTGGGACGATTTTGAGAGTTACCAAGCTCTCATGGCCCAAATGTAAAACAAAAAACAAAAATAATCAAATGTCCTCTTGCTTGCCATGGGATAAGATGTTTTAGTGTGCGGGGGAGAGCTGAAAGACTGTTTGCCCCTTCAGTTCGGGTGGGGGCATAACCAGGCCCATACTGATTGGTAGCCACCACCCCACTATTTTGTTTTATTTTTTTTATTCCCTGGCATCTAGTAGACTTTCTGTCCCCACGGGGTGTGGATCGGGGGTAATTGCCCAATCTGCCCACTGGTGGGCAGAACAACTTTGGCCCCATTTATTTGGGGTGCGGGTATGGCCATACCCCCAACCTCTTATTTTGAAAAATAAATCTTCCCTGGTCTCTGGTGGGCTTTCTGCCCCTCTTGACGGGCCTTCCAAAATAGGCCAATCTGCCCCCAAGGGGGGCAGTTATGGCCACCAGTAATGTGCCCCCATGGGGAGAGACCCTTGCCCAAGTGGCTGCCCCCTCCAAACAAAACACACACATACACACTCCAATCCATGGTGTCTAGAGGTTTCTGCCCCCAAGGGAGGCAGAAATGGTCCAAATACAATTTGCCCCCCAGGGAAGCGACCCTTCTCTAAGGGGTCGCTCCCCATACATAAAAACATAAAGTAAATAAAAATATATATATATCCCTGGTGTCTAGAGCTCTCTGCCCCCCGGGGGCAGAGCCGCCTAATTATATTAGGCCGATCTGCCTCCAGGGGGGGCAGAAAAGGCCTAAAAATATTTCCCCCCCCCCCCCGGGGAGTGGTCCCTGCCAAAGGGGCCGCTCCCCTTATGCGTTAATATTTAAAAAAAAGAAATTCCCTGGTGTCTTGGGCGTAATAATAATTTGCCCCCCCCCCCCCGGGAGCGACCCAAACATAAAAAAATAAAAGTAAACACAAAAAAATATATCCCTGGTGTCTAGTGGTTTTCTGTCCCCCCTGGGGGCAGATCGCAAGGCTGATCTGCCCCCAGGGGGGCAGAAATGGCCTAATAATATTTTGCCCCCCGAGCGACCCTTGCCCAAGGGGTCGCTCCCCAAACATAAAAAAAAACAAAAAACAATAAATAATATTTTGCCGGGGGGGCAGAAACAGCCAAAAAACAAATTGCCCCCCTGGAGAGCAGCCCTTGCCCAAGGGGCCGCTCTCCTTTTGAAGTTAATAAAAAAAAAATCCCTGGCATCTAGTAGACTTTCTGTCCCCCCGGGGTGTGGATCATGGGTAATTGCCCAATCTGCCCACTGGTGGGCAGAACAACTTTGGCCCCATTTATTTGGGGTGGGGGTATGGCCAGAAAGCCTGAAAGAAGAGGAAAGGCCTTTCTGATTCTAAAGAGATCGGAAACCTAAAACGTGGTATCAGTTCCCTAAAGCATTAATTCTATTACTGTGAGGCTGTCATTTCTTCATGTAGGGTACGCTTCAATCCAATGACTAAAGATGCAGACAATCACCAACACATATCTCAATCCTCCACACATAGGCATCTCAATAAAATCCATTTGCATTCTGCTGAATGGACCTCCTGCTCTTCCAATGTGGCTCAAATTATCCACTGTCCCTTTCCCTGCATTCATTTGCTGACAAATGAAGCAACGATGGCAAACTGCTTCAGCAACTTGTCTAAACCTTGGATTGAACCAACTCTGCTTAAACGTGTGAATCATTGCATCCCTCCCAATATGTGCTTGACCATGCTAATACCTAGCCATTTGAGACAACAGACTATTTGGCATAACCAATTTACCCTCTTCTGGAACCCACAATTCAGGTCATGAAACCTCTCTGTGTCCACAACTGGCCAAAGTCATGGATTATTCCAAATCCATACTGGCTATCCATATAGATGGTAACTTTAAGCTGAGCAGAAACATGGCACACTCTAGTAAGGGCTACCAGTTCCGCTACTTGCAGAATATACTCCTCGAAGCCAAGATGCTTCCAGTCTACCAGTAATTGTGCACACAGCATATCCTGCTCTCAGTTCTCCTGTATTGTCTCTTACACAGGAACCATCAACAAAAATAATCTGGTCAGATTCTTCTAATCGGGTGTCTCTAATATCAGGTCTCAGTTTTGTGCACAGATCAGTTACTTCAAGACAATCATGCTCAATGTCTTTCAACTTTTCAATTTCAACATTTCCATTTGGAAGCAAGGTTGCCGAGTTCACCACTGTACATCTTTTCAAAGCTTGAGGTACTATACATTCCAAAATTACAGTACAAATTAATCGCAAGGATAACTGCGCAAACGATATTACATACATTCAGCAAAGAAAAGACAACAACTGTTATCACCTGTAGCGAACTTCATCGATGAGACCCCTAACTAACACTAGATTAGAATTACCATGTTTGGGCTTCATACAAAACAATTAAGTCAACACAAATTTGAAAAAACATCTAACTATGGCTCTATCAAAATAGCGGTTGGTACCTAGAAACAAAAGCAAAGACATAGCATTCAGTAATGTCAGTGTATACCTGTCCTCAATAGGGTTCAGCAAGTTGTGACAGTCTTCATCAACAGGACATAAATTCGGTCAGCAATACATCAGGATTCAGCATCAAAGTTCAGAAAAAGCAAAGTCTCTCTAAGCAGTAAAGTTAAACACGTCTCTTCTCGGGACGGTCTAGAAAATAGTAGCCTATCTTCTCTCTGTGCAGTCTGGCTAAGTTAGATTTCCTAAAACTACTTCCCACATCCTAATTGGTCAGGGGATCGCATGTTCACACTTAGTCCAATAAAACTAAGCCCTCAAATCTACAATTTTACTAGTAGATGGTTCACATGTAGATGATTGGTTCCTCTTGTCCTGCTCTCGTCATTCAGCTCGTCAGGTATCAATATTGTTGTAGCTTATACTCCAGTCAGTACGTTCATTGACTTCTCCTGGGAAGGTCAGTCTTACACACATTACATTAAACATTGTCACACTAGCAAGTGCATCATCTTCCAGCAAGCAGTTCTCATGAGAAAAAACTTCAGCAACAAGCACATGGACAGTACAGTGGAAAATAACAATTTTAATTCTTGAAGCAAACATTTTATAAAACTCCTAAGCAATGCAGCTTGACATGAGGCAGTGCAACTAGGCCAAGACCTTGCTAAGTTGAGGTCTACAATAAATAAAGCGAATACATAATGCATAACCCTTAATATGACATATTACTACATTAATCAAATATAAGCTCAACATTTCATATTAATAAGCCATTAATAAGTACACTTTGTGAACATTGATGGCCAATCAGGTAGGCGCACCTTCAAATGCGTGCATTAATTTTCTCTAAGTCAATACAATTTCTACGCAAATCCAACACTCAAAATACATGCATATTAATTAGCAAATTAACATAGCTAAGAAATTAATGAAAGTATATATTAGTACGCAGTTGAAACAGGATTGCTACAAGTATAATTCATTTAAATGCCACGCACATCTAAACCTACTGAGTGATCAGTTATTCGACGTGTCGCGAAGGATAGAAGGGGCTCCACGGTACACTCTTGTAATTGATGTTTTACGACTGATCTACGACTGCAACGTGCATTACTTTTTTTTTTATTTATTTTTTTACTTTTACATTCGGACGCAGTGGTCTTTGTAAAGAAACTTCGTGTTTATTATATTTCCAAATGGAATAATTTTAGCTATAAGTTCTATTGAGTACAAGTTCCAAATTTTGGAAAGTGATCTGAATACACTTTATGCAGGCGATCATTAGTGGCAAAACTCTTTCAATAAGTTTGTACCTAATTATCTTCACTTAAGCCCCTGTAGCGGAAGGGAAAATAAATATCATCTCTCAAGGGGACCTTCTCTTTCAATTAAATCACTCCAAGGCACATATTTATACACCACTCATTGGCGACCACTGATTGACAAGTTTCCATCTGCGTTTAAACTAACGGCCTTTGAATATTCCATTGCATGTTCTAAACGTCTCCCAAAGCACAAGGTGAAAACTAAGGTATAATGTTTTCCTTTTTTCATCAGTGTTCTCATACGTTGTTTTGCAATCCATACTAGCTGTATATTTAAATATATATTAATGATAATTGTTTCAACCGCATTCACATGATTGAGGTATGAATATAGATTGCTATTGTTTTTATTTTTGTAATTTCAAAAAAGCCTCTCTTTATAACAGCGGAAAAAAATATTATTCTTGAGTATTGAGGGATTCCTTGGCATGCCATACCTACTGAGAAATGTATCTCAAAATGCATGAGAAACATAGGCAGCTCCACAGCTACCTTTGGCTCAGTAGGTGCAGTTGCACCGTAGCCAGAGTCTGACTGGGTATTTCTATACCAAGCCTTTCTTCGATACTGGGTGAGAAATAGTCAGACGACCAAGTGAAAGGGTCGAATCAGGGAAAACTGAACTCAGCAAAATTTATTTTTACAAGAAGGCCGGTCCCACACAGCAAGAAATTCCACAGAAAGGGGAGGGTCTCATAAACCAAGGGGCATATTTAAGAGCCCCTTGCACCACAGGAGCGTCACTGTTCGTGACGCTCCGGTGGCGCTAAACACTGCTACATATTTACAAGGAAGTGTAACGTCTCTTTTGTGGCGTTATGCCTCCTTGTAAATTTGGGCCCTTCCAACGCAGTTTTCTGCATCAGAGGGGCGTACAATGCGCATTTCAGTGGGCATTCCACCAAAACACCCATTTAAAATTCTTGTAAATATGAGGCAGTGTCAAAAGCTAACGCTACCCCATGGGTGGTGTTAGCATGGCAAAGCGAGGAGGAATGCTCTTATTCCTCCTCTTTTTTTGCTTTTTCTATGTGTGCTGCAAGAAGAAGCAAAGTGCCATGGATGATTGTTTATGTGCAGGAATGCACCCCTTCCTGCACATAAACAATCATTTCAAAATGACGCTTTGGCACTTCTATGTGTGCTGCATTTTGCAGCACACATAGAAGTGCCAAATTGCCATTATAGGTTTTATCTATTTTTGGCGCAACACCACACAGCACCACTTTGGCATAAATCTGGGCCCAAAGACGTAGGCTTTGCCGATAACAGTGTTTACCAACTTAAATGGACCCCGATGGTCCATTTGCTCGACTACCACACCAAGGAAAGAGGTGTGCCTTATCATGTCTGAAATAAAAGTGAGGATTGAAATCAAGCAATGACAAGAAAGCCTTGAAAAAGAAATCTGATTTCAGTCATCCTTCTTGAAGCCTAACTGATGAAACTCTATACTGTAATCCCATTTTATAAGCACAGTCATCAATAAACTTCAACTAACAAGTGAATCACAATAAAACCACGAAAACATACACAAGTGAATGAGCAAAAACACATTTATTATGAGAAAAGCTTATTCCAAATGGTTTAGAATTGATCATTGCAAACAAGAGAACAAACAAACAAAATAAAAATACACATTTCTAAATGGATACTCCTTTATCAGCACGACCAACCCAGCAAATCTCCTAAAAGCAAAGACACTAGCATTTAGCAACTAACATTTTAATACTTATATTACAGGGAATTCTATGGACTACAAAGATATTGATAACACATGAGTAGAGTTCAACATCAGGGATGATCAGTTTCAACTGGCACACATAATAATGGAATTTCTTAGGGCAAGCTGAATAGACAATTAGGCAACAGCTATATAAATTGGACTCACCAAAGTCATCATCAATAACCTTTGGCCACCCCCTACAGTGATTTGATGAAAAACATCAAACAAACTCCATGCTAGCCCAGGCAAAGCCACCATGAGCATTGAACTCTATACTGTGCTACTCAGTACAATATTATGACACAATGACCATCCATCTGTAAGGTTTTAAGAAAAGTCATGCAAGCACTCAGAATCCATGTGGCACATGACACCACCCACCCCGAGACACCCCTGCAACATAGCTAACAAAGAGTGAGTTTTATGACATCAGTGGAATGCCCCTAACAATACAAGTCGTCAGTGGAACAAACCTCATGACCAAAACATAATTCTTTGTGATCTAAATCAGCATCACAAATACAGCAACCTCAAAATTTAGTTGGTATGTGGAATCTAACCATACTTTCCTACACACTCCAAATGGTTTCTCAGTTTCTTTCATGATTCAGCTGTACAATGCAGGACATTCTTAACATTAATGCAATAACCCTGATAAAGGAACTGCATCCTACTCTATCATCTACACTTTATCTGACTACACCTCAATATGGTGATGGAGCAGGTTTTCTTGAATCTCAATCTCCTGGTAAAATCATCAAAATTAATTCCTCACTGGTCACAGCAAGCCATTTCAAGTGCAGTGAAACCAATGTGGATCCAAAAGAAGGACAGAGAGGATGGTGTTCAGTTTTAATGGTTTTATTAACAAAGGTTACTTCTGGTTACAAGTTAAATTGGTCAACAAATTTGAAAGACAAATATGGTCAGAGCATACATATTTAAATATTGATTTAGTCTGAATCTGAATGTAGTCAAGATAAATATGCAAAACAGAAAACATACAACAAGCACAATACCAACCAAGCAGGTCCCATAAAGGAATTTCTAAAAAAAAGTATTGAAAGTAGCAATGGAAATTCTACGAGGAACAGGCCAGCATCAAGCGAGCCATGTTTTAAGGTTCAAAAGGGAAGTATAAGGGCTAAAGCATAGTGTTCAATTCTCTGGCTGGAGAAATATACAGAGATGATAAAAAAAGGAAGTCAGCATAGGGTCTTCTCAACTCTTCTAAAGAGTACACAAATAAAGAGTTAAAAAGATTCTAGAAAAAATATAACAAAATCAGAACATGGTGTTCTCTGGGAGCAAGTAGACTGCCTAGTTTTGCAGCTGCCAATCAAAGGGTAATATTCCGAGTGACCTTGGATGTAACATACGTCTGATCTTCTTGGTACAGGAGGTCTCTGCCACATTTCAGTCTTCACATCCAAGGTCAACTTCTTAATTAAACAGTTCAGAAGTCTACTAATTTAGTACAATGAATAAAAACCCTATTCTAACCTAACAAGGCACTTGATAAGACATCTGCAAAGAAGAGAAAAACAAGGTTCTTGCAACATATTTTAATAGAAGTATAACATGTGCATTATGCCTAGTTACAAGTTATGCCATCATTAGATTCAGAATAGACTCTAAACAAGTACAATTAACATAGTTAAATATATTAAGAAAGGATGTACATTTCTTTTCTAAGAACACGTTCATTATAATTTCACTCAATATATACAGATGACTCAGATTTCTATGAATGCACAGCTGCTCACTACAATTGATTAATAAAGGCACACAGGTTAATACAGTTAAACACACATTGAATCTATGAGTTACATACAAAAATGGGTGGGGCCCTAAATTATGCTGCTTCAGTGGTGCTGTAACCACTCATGGCTCCTATAGTCACTCCACAGGCATACAATGCACCATCAAGAAAGCATTAGTGAACTTAGACAGAGATGCATGTACCTTTATCAAGAGATATGTGAGAGCCAGGCCACGCCACTTAATTTATCTTCTTTTAATGTTGAAGTATTGCTCATTAACATGTGACTGCCAGTCATGAATGACGATGGCCAACCCTGACTTGACAGTGACAACCACACAAAAAACTGGCACAGGAGGGTCAGAAAACAGCAAATATTGAATATTCCAAGGATAGTTGACGAACATAAGTAGGAGGCCAGAGTCTAGGAAATCTGCTACTTATACATGCACAGAGGTCACCAATGGAATCTAAGATGTACTGCCATACAGAAAATATTGGGAACCCTCTAAAGTGTATAGTTTGCTGCCACCAGATGCACAACTCTACCAATGCCTCCAAGCCTTGGGCCCTAGAATCCAAAGCCACATATGCAGACCTAGTCATACCACTGAAGCCTGTTAAAAGAGTGAACATGTAAGGTAGTTATTGATGACTGTGCACTGATAGGTCAAGCAACAAACATTTGGGAACATTTCAAATTGAAGAGTAGTTCTTGAAGCTCATCTGACCTGCCCACATTTTTTAAATCCTCCTTGGAAAGGCTTGCATAAGCAGTCTCAGAGAGGGGACAATAATTCCTCTTAAAACATACTCAGTAAAGGTTCAGTGACTAGTCTTACGCTATGAATGCACAACTTAAAACATGGACCGTTAGGCATTTCCGGCAGCACCAATAGTTTTTTACAATGCACTATCAACATTCTAGCCATCATTCACATATTCTCAACCTCTGTCCTGCATGTGATGCTGCTTTTCCTCTTCAAACCTAGCTGAGACCAATACAATGCTGCACACTCATGCTGCACTTGGTTCCAGACCTTTAGCACTGCCTTCTATCTGAAACATCACGGTCATCCTCTGTTTGGCCCTATCTTCTAATGTGTTCTGGTATTCCTGCTTATTGGGATTCATGGCATCCTCATCTGAGACCTACAATATCATGTCATCACCCCCATGCATCTTGTTCCATTACAGATCCTACCTAACCCTATATATTGCTGAGATCTGGTGATGATCATTCTTTGGCACCCACTGTAGGCTGTGTCATCCCTGCCTGCCAACTTGTGAAATAGCTGACCCATGTGGTAATATTCAGCTAGATTTTTCATTGGGAGAAAGGAAAAATTGATATACTGTAGCATCATTTCAGAAGGAAGGAGCTCACGTTGCCACAAATGTGATGAAAAATATCACACTTACATCCTTCTTTCTTGATGTGTATTAGGTTTATTTCGCTGGTTGGACAAACAGATGGGTGTCAGTCAGACAAACTACAATATCTCTGAACAGAACCCAGGCTGTAATGGGAAAGAGTGGAGATGGGATGCTAAACAGGCATTCGTATGATTAATTTGAGCGGCAAACTTTTATATATTTGACTTACATTGTACTTTGTGAAACATGCACATCTTTCAATGCTGCACAAAAAATATTTCAAAACGTTTTACAATTTATGGAAAGGAACATTTTTTAAGACAATTATCCCACTAACAGTGAGAATTGTGGCAACAGTTTTTGGAAAGTGTAATTCTTTTGACACATTTTGGACGTTTTGTGAACACCTCAAAGCTAGTGAGGTTAATGAAGTTTTGAAACAACTTAACAAAGTTTATAGAGGAAATAATGTGCATATTCCTAGTAATGGCAGGTGTCTCTACTACGTCACTGGATTCCAACAACCCCTGCCCCACTTTGCGAGGCTAATAAGTCTATGAAATGTTGATGGAGGTGGGGTATTACTCACAAGGGCAGATCCTCTTCTTGTCCAGCACTGTAGGTTCGGATATGTCAAAATCTCACTAGGCATCCGTTTTCACTAGAAAATGTGCCTGGAAGTAGATAGGGGAGGAGTTTTAGTGCAGCATTCCTCTTACATTAGTACATCATTCTAAATAGGCCAAGGATGTATATGCCACATATGTAGGTGAGTTTGAGTGCAATGGGGAAGTGTGTATTACTGTAATGTTAGCTACAAAAAGAGTGTGTAGATACTGTGTTTTTCAAATGACATTGCACCTTAAGAATCCCCATTCACAGACATAACTCAGTCTGTGTTTTTAATTTTATGTTTATTTAGACTGTCGCCTGAAAACAAAATACACATGCACCATATATAATTATGTATTAATTAAAAGCTAATACAATTAATAAAAATGTCTTTAAAAATGCACTAACAGTTAACTAAACCTTTCTACTACACAGGTTGCATCCAAATACCTCATACCCATTAAGAATTCAGCAGCTTGTCTTCGATCTAGAATGTCATACTTTTTTTATAAACAATTTTTATTGAGTTTTGAACAAAATGTAAAAAGGAAAAGCACAACAATCCCCCACACTAATATCTCCCTGTATGTCAACATTATCATCCATAATCAATTCAAAACCACAGGCGCATTTACACAGATCCACGATATAATTTGAACCCAACATGTGTTTATGGTAGCTGGCCCAGCCATTTCCCCCATACCTTGGCATGCTTACGAGGACACCCTCAGGCTTCATACACTAGTCTCTCTTGTCACACGCACCAGTCCACTCCACGTCTGCATTTCAAGAGGGATGGTAGACTCAGAGAGTTCCAACTGGCTGCAATGTCTCTCTTCATCACCATCAAGGCTGTCCCTACAAAGACGCGTTCTGTTTGTGTACCATCTACACCTTCCATTACCCCCAGAGAACCAACAATGGGGGCATCTGGACTATCCACCACACTATACCTGTGAGCTCATGTAAAATTATGGTCCAATACCGTACAATGTGTAGACATCTCCATATTATGGGATAGAAGTCTGCAGCTGTTGCCAAACATCTAGAGTGTTTTGGTTTAGAACGGACCCCAGCTTTATATAGTCTATTGGGTGAGAGATAGGACCCGTGCAAGAAATACAACTATATCAGGCGTAATCTGGACAACATGGTGATCACCCTCTGTGCCATCAGGGCGTCTCGACAGTCCTCCTCTTCAAGGGGACCCAACCATTTTTCTCTTGAGTTCTGACATGAGTCAAGTTACTTGGTGCTTGATTAATCATAATTTTATACACTTGCAACACACAACTCTTTCCTAGAGTCCTCATAAGCAATTTGGTGTGCAGCGGACTGTATTCAGGGATAGAGGCCTGATGGGATAATTGAGCAGTGAGGGTGTGGTGGAGTTGCAGATATTTATAAAATTGAGTGTGCGAAAGTTGGTAGGTAGCCTGTTGATCTTGAAAGGACCTCATGGATGTAACAGCACATAGGTCCCCAGGCTGAGATATGCCTAGTAAATCCCATTTGCTAATTCCTTTGAGGGCCTCTGACTCTGTCAACCAAGTGCTTTGCCAAAGAGTTGACTGGTAAGTCAGTGTATTTATCCATTGGGTATGTTGCAAGACCGCCCCCAGGCAAGGAATACCACTTTAGTCATACAGGACATTATCATAGGGAGCGGGGAGCTGTATAGCATGCCTAGGATCTGCCGGAAAATGAGCGAGGCAAATTCTAGCTGGTCCACCGGGTCCGCCCATCCCCGGTAAACCAATCATTGATGACCAATAGTTGAGCTGCTAGATAATACAGGTGCAGGTTAGCCATCCCCATCCCACCATCATAGGTACCCCCCCTGAGAATGTTCCAATGCAATTTGGTGTCTAGCCCCTTGCCAGAGATATGAAGACACATTTCTGTCCAGGGCACAAAATCAGGAGTATAGGATCAGGAGTGGAATGTTTTGAAATATGTAGAAGAGCCATGGTAAAATCATCAATTTTATACAGTGCCACCTGGCCCAGCCCATTTAGGGGTAGGCATTGACATCTCATCAGATCTGCTTTGACCTGATGTGCCAATGGTGCTAAATTGAGGGACCACGTCAACTCTGGAAGTAGGGCCACCCAGAACCCTAAGTTTTTAAAACATAACCTACGGATGTGCACCAAGTCCTGCCAGGCATAACAGTCTCGAGATGGCGCCAATGGTACCAACACCGATTTAGAGGGATTCATATGAAGCCCCAACACTTCTGCAAAGAAATACAGTGAATGAAGGCTCCGCAGACCGATGTCAACAGGATTCACCATGTAAAGTAGCACGTTGTCAGCATATAATGATATACGATCTTCTTGGGCATGGCCCCAGTGCCAGCCCTGATAAAGAGAATCCCTCCCTAATCAGTTGCGCCAATGGCTCAATGGCCGGGGCAAAAAGAAGAGGGTGCGCGGGCAACCCTGCAGCTTCCCCTTTCGAATTGAGAATGCAAGGGAAAGAATGCCATTAAGCTGAACGACGCTACTGGGTTCACATAAAGGGCATTAACCAGCCTGCATAAATGAGGCCCATTTCCATCCGATAAAGGACCAATCGCAAATACTTCTAGTCCAGTCTGTCTTCTCAAAGTCAATGAAAAGGAGTGCCAAATCGGGGGATAGACAGTGGCACTGGGTTTGAGCTACGTGTAGACTGCGGATACAGTGTCTTGTGCTCCAGTAAGCCATAAGACCGCACTGATCCGGATGAATCAATAGAGGTAATATCCTCTTGAGATGAGTCACCAGGATGGTAGCATAAAGTTTAACATCACTATTAATGAGCAAAAATGGCTTGTAGTCAGTACAGGATTGTGATGGAAGGTGAGGTTTAGGAATTACCATGATAGTGGCCATGTCCAGTCCCCCTGGGAAAGACCCTATTCTATCTAACTCATTATACAAGGCCATTCATTTGGGTGTCAGAATGTCTTGAAACACTTTATAATATTCAGATGGGAAGCTATCTGAGCCCAGTGTTTTCCCTGAGGCTAGTGATGAGATTGCGTCCTTTATTGTAGATGGGCTCATCTAGAATTTCTGCCTCTATTCCAGGTAGCACAGAAAGAAGCTCATCTGCCAGAAATGGGGGTGCATAATTCGGGTCAGCAGTCAACACCTCCCCATACAGCCCACTGTAGTAATCCGCAAATACTTCCACCAGCTCTTGTAGTTTGGTTACTGTATCTCACTATGTGTTCATTATTTCAGGGACTATTCTAGATTGATGATGGTGCAAGACCAGCCAGTAAAGCAGTTTCCCATTCTTATCTCCCCATCCATAAACCTGGGCTGGTGATGCTCGCCACAACTGTTTAGCCGCTTTCATTGAGTAATCTTGGATTTCTTCGCATATTAAGGACAGTTGATGGGCTTCTAGGCCTGCTAGATGTAGTGTCAGGGAAGCTTCTAGTCGTAGGGCACAGGCCTCCAGCTGATTGATGTGTGAAAAGCACTTCCATTCTTGAGCATATGCGTAACCCCTTGCCCTCCCTCAGATGATGGCCTTACTAGCCTCCCAGAGAAGCAACTGAGCCTTCATTGAGTTCAATTAGTCCTGGATTACTTTCTGTACACGTGCTTTCTGTTGCAGGTACCATGCATTCAATCGCCACATAGGGCGAGTTCCCTCTACCTTGGAGTCAATAACACACTACAACGAGGTATGATCAGAGATGCCCCAAGGAAGGATCTGCATGTGGGTGAGGTGACAGCAGTTTAGTACCAGCAGGAGGAAGAGATCTATCCTAGAGTGGGTGTAGTGTGCTGCTGCTGTGTGGATGTATTGGCGATGCTGTGGGTGCCACATCCTACAGGCATCACAGAGCTCCAGAGAGATCAACCAGCTCAGCAGAATATTGGCTATGGTATTCCTATGAGCTGAGGATGAATTTGAGATGTACAATTTGGGATTGCATTAAATTCGCTGTCTATGAGGGTGATCCCTTGAGATAAGGTCAGAATTAAGTTGGTCAAACACATGCAGAGGGCCACTGGAGGGGCTTAACCACTTAACAGGTTGATCATGTGTCCCTTTACAGACCCCGTGAGGGCCAGGAAGTGCCCATGTTTGTCTCTTTGGACCTGGGGGAAGGAACGACGTAAAAGAATGGCTACCGCTCTCAATCTCCGTACAAAGCCAGCATGGGAGACCCAGTCAAACCCTCTATGGGCCAGGCAAGGACAGTGTTCTCCCAGGAGGTGGGTCTTCTGGAGCAGCAGCACATCAGGATGATGATGTTGTGCAAAGGCTAGGACTGCGTGTGCTCTTATTTATCCAGGAAACCATTAACATTCTAGGAGCTGTGGGACCTACCATATGTCTTTGTATAGGGCCTAGATTGTTGCTATTGGGGTTCCTGCCCTCCTTCCCTGCCAAGGATCGGGTTAGGGAATCCGCAGTTTTCGTGTGAGTGACTTCAAGAGCACCTTGCCTGCTGAGGTGTGTGCTTAGATTTGCAGAGGACAAAAGAAAAGGTGAAAACCATAAACTGCAATGCAAAACACCAACTAGAGCATATCAGAGTGTATGCTTGGCTATCCCCCAACTCCTCACCCACCCCATACTTCCCCCCAGAAGCATCAGTCACCCCTATAAAACATCTATATCGGAAAATCATGATCTCAAATTTAACGAGAATTGGAAGACCCCCCATTAGATAGGGATTGTGAATAGCCAACCCAATACATTGAAGGAAAAAATACAAGCTCATTCAGCCATTGAATTACTCACTGGTTTCCAGATTCGTTCAGGTATGCCCATCAAGGTACCCAGATCCACGATAAGTCTGTGTCATTCGAGGCCTCGACATGGTCAAGGGAAGGCTCCTCTGGCAACTTTCCCTTAGCTGCGTTCTGTTCAGTGTCATCCACTGTGCCTCTGCTCAACCCAGGGCTGGGGCCTCCACTCTGGGACTGAGGCCGCTTCCTCTGGGGGTTGGGGCACACCGATGTGTGATCCATTCCCTCTGCCTCAGTGCCCCTACAGAAGTCATGATCAGAGGGGGCCAACGGGCGCTCCTCTATGAGCCAGGTCAAGGCCACTGTAGGATTGTAGAAAAAATGTGTTTTATCGACGTAGATCACTCTGAGCCGAGCCAGGAAGAGCAGGTGGTACGGCACCTCCATTGCCCACAGCTTCTGTTTTATCTCTGTATAGACACTGCTTTGTTGCCGTACCTCCCTGGTATAGTCAGAAAACAAAAGAACTTTGGTGTCTCCACAATGTAGATCCCCCAGGGATCGGGCCTCCTGTAGGACCGCATCTCTGTCTTCATAGTTGAAGAACCTAAGTTTCACAGGTCATGGTGATGAGCCAGGAGGAGACCTGGTTTTCCGCAAACCACTGGGAGAGACGGTTGGATGGCATCCATGTCCTGAACCATTTCTCCAGGAAGGGGACCAATGGCCGGGACACCATAGTTCGGGGAGGCCGATTATTCAAACATTATTGCACCAAGAGCGGTTTTCAGTGCCTTTGGCCCACCAGTGCGGTTCAGAGGTTCTTACCAGGGTTTTGGACAACTGAATCTTAAAGGTTTGCATGTAATCCTCCACATTGGAAATCCCGGTCTCCACATTAGTCCTTCTGGCCATTGTGTTGTGGAGATCTTGGAGTACTAGGGCCACGTCTACTCTGACCTGTCCGATTTTTATCGCCACTACTGCTTGACACAATTGAATTGCCTAGAGAATAGTGGCCAAATCTCCAGCGGGCCCAGGCTCCACCACTGTGGTTCGGGCTGATGATGAGCCCATTGTGAACTGGTCCATCCGTGCTTGCACTGTCACTGAGCAGGCTATTTTATCTTTCCCACTGTTACCCCCTGACCTGCTTTGGGCCAGGAGTACACTTCGGCTCCACCAGCTTGCCCCTGTGCCCCTGAACCCGTTGAGTGCTGCACAGAAGTTCGAGGCCCTCCACCACCCGCAGGCACCCGTCTGCGCCTTGTCCCTGGTGCCTGGTGGTAGGCGTATCTAGTATTTCATTTCATGGCTTGTATTTCATTTTCTGTATTTTGTTTTACGTTTTTAGAATGTTTTTTTACCTAAACCTTGCCCATTTTGTGCTCTGCTTTGTATTTGCGCTTTAATTGTGCCCATTTTTCTTTCCCGGCTCTCGCCGGTTCCTTAAACCCAGCCACTGCGTCCCCTGCGGCCACCCCTCTCGCGCCCCCATAAGCAACTTCTCCGCCCTCAAAACAGCCATGCGCAAACACCACCAACTCATCTGGACCACGAAACGGTCCTTCTATAAAGAACGCATAAACAACAATACACACAACAGCAAGGAACCCTTTGCCATCATCAAAGAACTCACCAAGCCCAAATCCTGCACCATCAAACCTCCACACTCCCAAGACCTCTGCAACTCCCTCTTCAACTACTTCCACCGCAAAATCGCAGACATACACGACAGCTTCACATCATCAGCACCCACCATCACCACCACCGACACAACCAACACCACAACATCCTGCCGCACCAACCGACTGAACACCTGGACCCCCACAAACAACGAAGAACTCGGCAAAACCATGAGCTCCATCCACTTAGGATCCCCAACAGACCCTTGCCCCCACCACATTTTCAACAAGGCCAGCCAAATCATCGCTCCCCAGCTCTGTGCCGTCATCAACAGTTCCTTCGACACCACAACCTTCCCAGATAGTTGGAAGCTCGCCGCAGTCAACGCTCTTCTCAAAAAACCCAAAGCAGATCCTAAAGACCTCACAAACTCCAGACCGATTTCTCTTCTCCCCTTCCCCGCAAAGGTCGCTGAGAAGATAGTAAACGCACAACTGTCTTGCTTCCTAGAAGAAAAAAACAACATACTCGACGCCTTGCAGTCTGGATTTCGCAAGAACCACAGCACTGAGACCGCCCTCATCACCTGCACAGATGACATCAGGGCCAGAGTGGACAAGGGCGAGACCGTCGCCCTCATCCTCCTAGACCTCTCTGCAGCTTTTGATACTGTATGCCACCAAACCCTCCGCGCACGCCTCTTCGATGCCGGAATTCACCACAAGGCCCTGGAATGGCTCACCTCCCTCCTTTCCGGTCTACAGCCACCAAGATCATCTGTGGGGTCCCCCAAGGATCCTCCCTCAGCCCGAACCTCTTCAACATCAACATCTACATGGCTCCTCTCGCCAACATCCTCCGCCCCCATGGCATCACCATCATCTCACACGCTGACTACACCCAGCTCATCATCTGCCTCACCAGGAACACAGCCATGCCAAGATTAACCTGCACGCCGGACTCCTCGAAATCGCCAAATCGATGACAACAAGCCAGTCAAACTGAACTCAAACAAAACAGAGATCATCATCTTCGGCCCCAACAAGACAGCATGGAATGACTCCTGGTGGCCCACCACCCTTGGACCACCCCCAACACCCAACACCCACGCACGCAACCTTGGCATCGTACTGGACTCATCTCTCTCCTTGACCCAGCAAATCAACGCCATATCATCCTCCCATCAAAACACCCTTCGCATGCTACGCAAGACTTTCAAATGGATTCCTTTAGAAACAAGAAGAACAGTCTCCCACGCCCTCATTAGCAGCAGACTGGACTACGGCAACGCCCTCTACGCAGGGACCACAGCCAAGCTTCAAAGAAAACTCCAGCGAATCCAGAACGCAGCGGCACGTCTCATCCTCAATCTCCCTTGCCACAAACACATATCCACCCACCTCAGATCCCTGCACTAGTTGCCCATCAACAAAAGGATAATTTTCAACGTCCTCGTCCACGCTCACAAAGCCCTCCACGACACTGGTCCGGCCTACCTCAACGAACGAGTAAACTTCCACATACCAACTCGAAAGCTCAGCTCCGCCGACCTCGCCTTCGCTACAGTCCCCCACATCCAACGCACCACCTCCAGCGGCGGATCCTTCTCCCACCTCGCCGCCAAGACTTGGAACTCCTCACCAACCTACACAAGACCCAGGACCTCCTAACCTTCAGAAAGCACCTAAAAACATGCCTTTTTGAGCTGTAACCACCCCCCCCAGCACCTTGAGACCCTACCGGGTGAGTAGTGTGCTTAAGAAATTATTTGATTGATTGACTGATTTCCCCATCTTGACTTATTTGCAGATTGTTAGAAATTGGGTTTTTGGTTGGCAGTCAGGTTACCCTCTGCCCAAGCAAGAACCCTCACTCTAGTCACAATCCAAATTATCCTGTGCCCACCCTCTGGTAGCTTGGCACGAGCAATCAGGCTTCACTTAGAAGGCAATGTGTAAAGTATTTGTGCAATAAATCATACAATAACTCCATATAGCACCACAAAAATACACCACACAGTGTTTAGAAAAATATAGAATATTTATCTGGAGATTTGTAGATCAACACAATAAAAGATGCAATAAGAATTTGTAGGAATATCACTGAAAAGTGATATAAAGGGGGTCATTCCAACCCTGGCGGTCGGTGTTAAAGCGGCGGCCAACCCGCCAACAGGCAGGCGGTAAAAAAAATGGAATTCTGACCCTGGCGGGAACCGCCAACACAGCCCGCCACTTTAACACTCCAACCGCCACGGCGGGACAAACAAACAGCGCAGCGGTCACCGCCAACAGACAGGCAGCAGACAATGTACCGCCCACCCTATCACGACCCACCAATCCGCCACCTTTTCCGGGGCGGGAGCCCCGCCGATAAAAACACGGCAGAAACAGACTACGAACGGGAAAACGTTCACCTCTATACACTCCACGAGGAATCTGGACAGCATGGAACCCGAATTAAACATCCTTCCAGCTATTGTCTACCTGCTCCTCTACCAGGAGCACGAACGCCGGTGCAGACGACAACGGTGAGGACTGCACCTACGACACAGGGGAGGGGGGAGGAGAAAAGGTTACGGGCACACACATACGTGACACACCCACCCCTCCATCCCCCCCCAAATCCCTACACACCAATGCAGAGCAACAAGTCAGAGTGACACCCCCCAAACCCCCCGGAATAATGCAAAGACAAAATAAAATGATCATTAAAATTGAAGTATATTATAGCATATTTGAAGTTAAGTGAAATATGAAATATATAAATAAAATATATTACAACATGAACAATATATACATAGGCCAAAAGTCCGGCACATATTGGCTACCTTCCATTGTTCGTGGGCCAATGTGCATAAACACATGGGCAAAGCCCACACACAAGACCCGATTCCATTGGAGAGAACACTGCTGGGGCATCAGATAATAAAACTACAGGCACCTCAGGGGGAAGGGAAGGGGGTGCACCTCAGCCACATGAGTCCACGACGCCAGATCCACGAGGGGCCTCCATGCCCACTGTACCATCCTGGGGAGTGCAAAGCCACAGTCTCTCAAGTCTCTACAGTGGGTGGATTGCCCACTGTGCCATCCTGGGGAGTGCAAAGCCACAGTCTCTCAAGTCTCTACAGTGGGTGGATTGCCCACTGTGCCATCCTGGGGAGTGCAAAGCCACAGTCTCTCAAGTCTCTACAGTGGGTGGATTGCCCACTGCTTTATCCTGGGGAGTGCAAAGCCACAATCTCTCAAGTCTCTACAGTGGGTGGATTGCCCACTGTGCCATCCTGGGGAGTGCAAAGCCACAGTCTCTCGAGTCTCTACAGTGGGTGGATTGCCCACTGTGCCATCCTGGGGAGTGCAAAGCCACAGTCTCTCAAGTCTCCTCAGTGGGTGGATTGCCCACTGCTTTATCCTGGGGAGTGCAAAGCCACAGTCTCTCAAGTCTCTACAGTGGGTGGGTTGACCACTGTTACATCCGGGGAAGTGCAAAGCCACAGTCCATCAGGTGGATTACAGACTCCACTGGTTATGGAGGAGGCATGTTGGCCAGAGTGCTTCGTGAAGCCCTGCCCGACACAGATCCGGCCCTGCCAATGGGCCAGCGGTGCTTGAGATGAAGGGCCCAGCGGAGCGGTGCTTGAGATGAAGGGCCCAGCGGGGCAGTTCAGAGACGGCGGTGCCTAGCGAAGCGGTGCTTGACAGGAAGGGCCCAGTGCAGCGGTGCTTGAGATGAAGGGCCCAGCGGAGCAGTTCAGAGACGGCGGTGCCCAGCGGAGCGGTGCTTGACAGGAAGGGCCCAGCGGAGCAGTTCAGAGACGGCGGTGCCCAGCGGAGCGGTGCTTGACAGGAAGGGCCCTGTTCAGCGGTGCCTGTCTTGTCGGGGCCTGTTCAGCGGTGCTTGTCACGGCGGGGCCCTGTTCAGCGGTGCTTGTCACGGCGGGGCTCTGTTCAGCGGTGCCTGTCTTGGCGGGCCTGTTCAGCGGTGCTTGTCACGGCGGGGCCCTGTTCAGCGGTGCTTGTCTTGGCAGGGCATGTTCAGCGGTGCTTGTCACGGCGGGGCCTGTTCAGCGGTGCTTGTCACGGCGGGGCCCTGTTCAGCGGTGCTTGTCACGGCGGGGCCCTGTTCAGCGGTGCTTGTCTTGGCGGGCCCTGTTCAGCGGTGCTTGTCACGGCGGGGCCCTGTTCAGCAGTGCTTGTCTTGGCGGGGCCCTGTTCAGCGGTGCCTGTGCGGTGCTTGTCACGGCGGGGCCCTGTTCAGCGGTGCTTGTCACGGCGGGGCCCTGTTCAGCGGTGCCTGTCTTGGCGGGGCCTGTTCAGCGGTGCTTGTCACGGAGGGGCCCTGTTCAGCGGTGCTTGTCTTGGCGGGGCCTGTTCAGCGGTGCTTGTCACGGCGGGGCCCTGTTCAGCGGTGCTTGTCACGGCGGGGCCCTGTTCAGCGGTGCTTGACAGGAAGGGCCCTGTTCAGCGGTGCCTGTCTTGGCGGGGCCTGTTCAGTGGTGCTTGTCACGGCGGGGCCCTGTTCAGCGGTGCTTGTCTTGTCGGGCCCTGTTCAGCGGTGCTTGTCACGGCGGGGCCCTGTTCAGCGGTGCTTGTCTTGGCGGGGCCCTGTTCAGCGGTGCCTGTCTTGGCGGGGCCTGTTCAGCGGTGCTTGTCACGGCGGGGCCCTGTTCAGCGGTGCTTGTCTTGGCGGGGCCTGTTCAGCGGTGCTTGTCACGGCGGGGCCCTGTTCAGCGGTGCTTGTCTTGGCGGGGCCCTGTTCAGCGGTACTTGACAGGAAGGGCCCTGTTCAGCGGTGCCTGTCTTGGCGGGGCCTGTTCAGCGGTGCTTGTCAGGGCGGGGCCCTGTTCAGCGGTGCTTGTCACGGCGGGGCCCTGTTCAGCGGTGCTTGTATTGGCGGGGCCCTGTTCAGCGGTGCTTGACAGGAAGGGCCCTGTTCAGCGGTGCTTGTCTTGGCGGGGCCTGTTCAGCGGTGTTTGTCACGCGGGCCCTGTTCAGCGGTGCTTGTCACGGCGGGGCCCTGTTCAGCGGTGCTTGACAGGAAGGGCCCTGTTCAGCGGTGCTTGTCTTGGCGGGGCCTGTTCAGCGGTGCTTGTCACGGCGGGGCCCTGTTCAGCGGTGCTTGTCACGGCGGGGCCCTGTTCAGCGCTGCTTGTCTTGGCGGGGCCCTGTTCAGCGGTGCTTGTCTTGGCGGGCCCTGTTCAGCGGTGCTTGTCTTGGCGGGGCCCTGTTCAGCGGTGCTTGACAGGAAGGGCCCTGTTCAGCGGTGCCTGTCTTGGCGGGGCCTGTTCAGTGGTGCTTGTCACGGCGGGGCCCTGTTCAGCGGTGCTTGTCTTGTCGGGCCCTGTTCAGCGGTGCTTGTCACGGCGGGGCCCTGTTCAGCGGTGCTTGTCTTGGCCGGGCCCTGTTCAGCGGTGCCTGTCTTGGCGGGGCCTGTTCAGCGGTGCTTGTCACGGCGGGGCCCTGTTCAGCGGTGCTTGTCTTGGCGGGGCCTGTTCAGCGGTGCTTGTCACGGCGGGGCCCTGTTCAGCGGTGCTTGTCTTGGCGGGGCCCTGTTCATCGGTGCTTGACAGGAAGGGCCCTGTTCAGCGGTGCCTGTCTTGGCGGGGCCTGTTCAGCGGTGCTTGTCAGGGCGGGGCCCTGTTCAGCGGTGCTTGTCACGGCGGGGCCCTGTTCAGCGGTGCTTGTATTGGCGGGGCCCTGTTCAGCGGTGCTTGACAGGAAGGGCCCTGTTCAGCGGTGCTTGTCTTGGCGGGGCCTGTTCAGCGGTGTTTGTCACGCGGGCCCTGTTCAGCGGTGCTTGTCACGGCAGGGCCCTGTTCAGCGGTGCTTGACAGGAAGGGCCCTGTTCAGCGGTGCTTGTCTTGGCGGGGCCTGTTCAGCGGTGCTTGTCACGGCGGGGCCCTGTTCAGCGGTGCTTGTCACGGCGGGGCCCTGTTGAGCGGTGCTTGTCTTGGCGGGGCCCTGTTCAGCGGTGCTTGTCTTGGCGGGGCCCTGTTCAGCGCTGCTTGTCTTGGCGGGGCCCTGTTCAGCGGTGCTTGTCTTGTGTTCCTAGGGAACCAGATCTGGCCAATATTTCCCACTCAGTCGCCATCTGACCTTTCGCTTGCGGTGCCCTCCTGTGCTGGAGTCTTGGGCCCGTGGGTGTCCTCCGTCACACCCGAAATGGGGCTGGTGGGGCCCTCCTAGGCAGCTCGCCTGCTGCCGGACTTGTCCGCCCTGCTGCCCTTGCCCTCCTTCGCCGAATCTCTGGGGCCCTTGCCTCCCTTTGTGGATGTGCCAGGTGACGGTGCAAGGGTAGTGTCCTTGGGGGCAGCCGTCTCAGGCCTGTCGCGCCGGCCCTTCCCTTTTTAGGTTCTTTTCCCAGGGGGTGGGCTGGCTGTCCCCTTGCTGCTGGCCGATGTTCCTGCCCTAGGAGCTGGTGGACTCCAATAGCCCTGAACTATGGTCCTAGTAGGTGCAGGGCTTGTGGTGGCTGAGGTGCTGTTTGGACACTTACGAGATGGAGGGGGTGGGTCAGGTGATGCAAAGAGGTTAATTTTGGAGAGGAAAACTTTTTAGGAGCAATGGGAAGGGTAGGTGCAGTGGGTATGGGAGTGGAGGAAGAGGATGTGGTTGTAGGAGAGTCAAGTGTGCTGTCTTTGGGTGCAGGTGCTTGTGACGGAGGCTGTCATGAGGTGGATGGCTGTTGGGTGGGTGGCTGCCTGCGTTTGTGTGGTTTGGAAGAGGGGGTGACAGACACAGTGGGAGAGGACACAGGGGACGTGTAAATGGCAGTGGGGGTGGTGTCTGCACGTGTGCGGAGTGTTCTGGTGGGTGTGCTGGTGATGGACATACTGGCTGATGGTGGTGTGCATGCAGGTGTGAGTGGAGACGTCACAGGGAGGGAGGAGGGAGACGAGGAGGAGGGGGACACAGAGGAGGCAGTGGCTGTTGCCATGTCTGCATGTGGATGTTGCTTGGGTGAATGCTTGTGTGATCTGTGGTGCTTATGTCTGGATGAGCTGCCCTTGGGTGTTGATGTGTGTGCAGGCTGGTCTGTAGGTGTGGCTGGGATAGGCAGAGGAACAGGGGAGTGGGACTGGGTGGAGGGAGTTGGAGGAGGGAGACTGGAGACAGAGACAATGGCTGCCGTCAGTGCTGAGGCCAGAGCATTGAAAGATCGCTGATGGGCAGCCTGACCCGAATGAATGCCCTCCAGGTATGCATTGCTCCGGTGCACCTCCCTTTCTACCCCCTGGATGGCATTCAAAAGGGTAGACTGCCCAACAATGAGCGTCTGGAGGAGGTCAATGATCTCCGCACTGAGGGCAGCAGGGGTAACTGGGGCAGGGCCTGAGGTGCCTGGGGCGAAGGAGATGCCCGGCTTCCTGGCCGAGCGGGCACAGGGCGAACGCTGAGGGGCTGCTGGGAGGGCGGAGCTGGTGCGCTGGGTGGCGGCTGTACCTGTTGTTGCGGTGGGCACAGATGTTGCTGCCACCACAAGGGAGCTCCCTTCCGAGGACGTGTCGGTGTCGCTGACGTCTCCACGGGTCCCCGTTGTGGAGCTCCCCTCGCCCACCATCTCACTGGTGAACTCGGAGTCGGTTGCATGGCCCTCCGGGGCCATGTGAGATGCAGCTCCCTCGTGCGCCGATGCCACTTCTCCTCCGCCTGATGATGCTAATGCACACATGAACAGGAAAACCCAAAAAAAGGGGGGGGAGAAGAAAGAAAGACATGTTGAGTGCATGCATTGGCGACACCGTTGGCGGAGAGGACAGACACAGAAGCCCCCTGCACTACGCCGCGCACTCAGGGTACACTACTCAATTATTGTGACTTGGCCTACAAGTCTATGGATGACAAATGCACACATAAGTGAGCCCGGGCCATGGATAGCTGTACGTAGCACCCTACAGAGGTGGGGGGCGGGGGCGCAGGGCCATGCCTTAAGGAGGGGCCTAGCCTACAGAAACCGCCCTGGCCTAGAGATAGCCACAGCCCTCCTCCCCCACCCAGACACCTCCACTGTGCGCTAATATAGCAGAATGTGCTGATACTCACCCCCTTGTGTCTGCTGTGATGTCCTCACGCGCCCATCCAAATCGGGGTAGGCCACCGCCAGGATCCGGGACATCAGGGGGGTCAATTGCCGTGTGGCACCCCTCCTAGGTTGGGAGGCCATCCCCAGCAGAGCGTCGGCGGTCGTTCTGCTCCCGCGGCGGATGTCCTCCCACCTCTTGCGGCAGTGGGTGCCCCATCTGTTGTGGACCCCCAGGGCCCGGACGTCCTTGGCGATGGCACGCCAAATGTCGATCTTCTGATGGGCGCTGACCTATGTTACATGTACAGGGTGGGAAAAGAAATATCATCACTTTTCTGCATGGTCGATATGAGTGGCTCCCCCTCCCCAACCTTGCCATGTGGCACATGCTCTCATCTGTCGTGCGATGCATTCCTCATTCGCTCCCCTCACCACCATCGTTCATTCACCCCACTCAACCCAGGCATTGCCCACTAAGCATGGTCCCAGTGTACTCACCTGTTGGTCTGGAGGACCGTAGAGTAGCGCATACTGGGGGAGGACCCCATCCACGAGTGTCTCCAACTCTTCTGAAGTGAAGGCAGGGGCCCTTTCCCCAGTCGCAGCAGCCATTGTCACTTCCAGACCGAGGTCACAGCAGCACTTGCAGTATAGGTCCTCTCCTGTGGATGATCAGGTCTCGAGTGATTAAGCAGATAGAAAATGGCAGTCACGCCCGCGGCGGTGCGTACCACGGCGGTGCGTACCGCGAACGCCGGCGCACATCCTCATTGGCTCCTGAAACCCATAGGGTTCAATGTTAACCAATGCGGCTTTGCACCGCGGTCTTCGACCGCCTACCGCCACGGTGTGCCACGCCCTCGCAATGAGCTCACATCCCATTGTCACACTTCACAGGTCACTTCACATGGCTTAATTTCTACTGCGTCACACAGGCCTAGGCTTTGCATTGCCACTCAGACAAGCCATTCAATGCATAGAGAATCGTGTACTGTGCAAGCGGTGTGAACGTACCTGTGGGTTGATTGACTCTGTGCTCCATGTTGTCCTTCCTAGGCACCGTCCGCTGGGACTTGTGAGGAGATGGAGGGCTGTTCCGGTGTACAGACCGCTGGTGGACCTGTCGACAATGGAAGAACGACATGTCATACTGACATACAGACTTGACCGTGCCACTATACAGGAACTGTGTGCCCAGATGGAGCCAGACCTGATGTCACCCATCCGCCAACCCACAGGGATTCCCCCTCTAGTGCAGGTTCTGTCAGTACTCCATTTTTTGGCAAGTGGATCATTCCAAACAACAGTGGCCATTTCATCTGGGATGTCTCAGCCTATGTTTTCTAAGGTTTTGTCCAGAGTGTTGTCTGCCCTGATGAAATACATGCGGAGCTACATTGTTTTCCCTGAGGTGGAGGATTTGGCTACAGTGAAGGGTGATTTCTATGCCCTTGGACATATTCCCAACATCATTGGTGCCATTGATGGGACCCATGTGGCTTTGGTACCCCCCAGAGGAAGTGAACAGGTGTACAGGAACAGAGAAAGTTATCATTCGATGAATGTCCAGGTGGTCTGTTTGGCAGACCAGTACATCTCCCATGTAAATGCCAAATTCCCTGGGTCAGTGCATGACGCGTACATCATGCGAAATAGCAGCATCCCTTATGTGATGGAACAGCTACAGAGACACCGTGTGTGGCTAATAGGTGACTCTGGTTACCCCAACCTGTCATGGCTACTGACCCCAGTGAGGAATCCCAGGACCAGGGCAGAGGAACGGTACAATGAGGCCCCTGGGCGTACTAGGAGGGTGATCGAGCGGACCTTCGGCCTCTTGAAGGCCAGGTTTAGGTGCCTGCATATGACAGGTGGATCCCTAATGTACTCACCAAAGAAGGTGTGTCATATCATCGTGGCCTGCTGTATGCTTCACAACCTGGCTTTGCGACGCCAGGTGCCTTTCCTGCAGGAGGATGGTCCAGATGGTGGTGTTGTGGCAGCAGTGGAACCTGTGGAGAGTGAAGAGGAGGAAGACGACGGGGACGACACAGACAACAGGGACAGAGTGATACTACAGTATTTTCAATAACACACAGGTAAGAATCAACACCGGCATTTCACAATTACTTACAGTCTCCTGCCTCTCTACTGTCTGTCCTATTCCCCCAGTGTAAGTTAACTGAGTTGTGACTTTCCCTTCAAATTTCAGAGATGTGGCCCCCACTGCGTGACCTCTGCTTTGTTTCCCCATGGACTACAGCTGTGTGACAGTGGTATGTTCTCATCACTGTATAACAGGACATTTTGGCAGCATTATGTTTAATACATTTGTTCACAATACAGGCAGACTCCAGATTGTTTTTGTGCAATACGTGTTTTTATTAAAAAGCTGAATTTAGGGACATGGTGGAAAATCGGTGATGGGTGATCGTGGAGGAATGTCCATGGCAGAGTCCAGCTTTTCAGTCTCACAGGTGCGTTGTCCATATGCCTGTGGAAGGTGGAGCAGGGGCAGTTCAAGGTTGGACAGGGTGACAATGTGGGACAGTGGGATAACATCAGGGGGTATCCTTTGCTGGCGGGTGTCTTGACATCCTACTCTGTCTTCTTACAAGATCTCAGGCCCCGCTTGCGGGGTGGTTCTTCTTCTGCAGGAGGTGGGATTCTGGTGGCCTGTTGTTGTGTGGGGGCCTCCTGTCCACTAGCGCCGGCGGAGGTGGTTGCCTGTTCTTGGTCCATGCTAGTGACAGGGGCCCTTTGTGGTGCCACATGGTCCCGCAATGTGGTGACAATCTGGTTGAGTGCCCCTACGATGGTGCCCATTGTGGAACTGATGGTTCTAAGTTCTTCCCTGAACCCCATGTACTGTTGCTCCTGCATGACCTGGATCTCCTGGAACCTGGCCAGTACCGTCACCATCGTCTCCTGGGAGTGGTGGTATGCTCCCATGATGGAGGAGAGGGCCTCGTGGAGAGTGGGTTCCCTAGGCCTGTCCCCCCCGTCGCACAGCAGCCCTCCCAGTTGCCCTGTTTCCCTGGGCCTCTGTCCCCTGGACCGTGTGCCCACTACCACTGCCCCCAGGTCCCTGTTGTTATTGGGGTGGTGGGTTAACCTGGGTGCCCTGTAGTGGTGGACACACCGCTGATTGACGTGTCCTGGAGACAGAGGCATGGGCCCGCTGGGTGGGAGCTGTGCTGGTGTTCCTAGAGGGGGTTGGGTCTGCTGTGGCCAGTGGCTGTGTGATGGGAACCGACTGTCCAGAGGTCCCCGATGGTCCGGGCTGGTCATCTGGGTCCAGGGAGACAGAGCTGCTGTCATCACTGGTGGCCTCTTCTGGGGGTGGGATGGACATTTCTGAACCCTCCAGGGCGGTGTTGTGGCGTTCGGGTCCTGCAGGGGTATAGATGTATGGTTATTGCTTCAGTGTGTGCCATATCGGTCAATGGGTGGGTGCCCATGTATCCCAGTGCTGGCATTCCTGTGTGTGGGCGTTTGTGAGGGTGGCTTGTGGGGGAGATTTGTATGTGCAGTGGGCATGCTTTGGTGATGGGTGTCCATGCTTTGTGGACGCATGCAGGTCTAGGTGTTGGGATGGGTGGGTTGTGATGGTGAGCCATTTGCAAGGAGTAGGTGTGATGGGGGTGAGGGTGGGGGTATGATTTGGGATGCAGGTGGGGTGGGGGTGGGAAGAAGTAGTTAAGATTTGACTTACCAGAGTCCATTCCTCCAGATACTCCTGCAAGGCCCTCAGGATGCAGGATGTGCAAGACTTCCTCCTCCCATGCTGTGAATTCTGGGGGAGTAGGTGGGGGTCCGCCGCCAGTCTTCTGCACCGCGATGTTGTGCCTTGATACCATGGAACGCACCTTCCCCCGTAGGTCGTTCCAGCGCTTCCTGATGTCATCCCGATTTCATGGATGCTGTCCCACAGCATTGACCCTGTCGACTATCCTTTGCCATAGCTCCATCTTCCTGGCAATTGTGGTGTGCTGCACCTGTGTCCCGAAGAGCTGGGGCTCTAACCGAACTATTTCCTCCACCATGACCCGGAGTTAGGCATCTGAGAACCGGGGGTGTCTTTGGGGTGCCATAGGGTGGTGTGGATGAGGTGTGGGGTGGTGTATGTGTTGTAGAGTGTGGTGAGTGTGGTGATGTGTGGTGTTTTGTGCGTGGATATTGTGTGGGTGATGGTGTAGTTTGCCTCTGTGTGATGGTGTTGTCTAATCAGTGCTGTCTATCTCTGGCTTTCTGTCGGTTTTTTTTGTTGTAGAGGTTTGTGGGTGATGTGGGTGTGTGTTTTATATTGTCTTGGGTGTGTGAGTGTGTTGTTTGTATGTGTATCAGGTGTGTGTATTTCAAATTGTCCAATGTGGTTGTGTTTTGTAAGGGTGTGTGTATTTTGACCGCAGCGGTGTGTACCGCCAATGGAATACCGCGGTTGAAAGACCGCCGCGTGGATTCGTGGGTCGGAATGGCATGGGCGTATTTCTGTTGGCGTGACGGTGGAGGTTTGGTCATCGCCAGTTTTTCGCTGGCCGTTGGTGTGTTGCGGACTTTTGTGGATGTCGGGTTTTTGGCGGTTTGCCAGTTGCGGGTCAGAATGACCGTGGCGGTTTACCGCGGCCGCTGCGGTGTTATGGCGGTCTTCTGACCGGCGGTAAGCGCCTTTTACCGCTGAGGTTAGAATGACCACCAAAGTGTCTTAAGTCTCTAAAAAGCAAACAAAGTCTCTTTCAAGCACAAAGTACCTGGTTTGGAGTGGAAAATCTCAGCAGAGGGTTGCAGAGTAGGAGATGCGGGAAGAAAAATGGTGTGTGCGTTGGTTTCGCCCCTTCACACACGGACTTGCGTCGTTATTTTTCACTCGGGGAAGACGTGCATCTTTATCCGGCACGCGGGCTGACTCCTTCTATGGTTCGCGGGATTACCAAAGGTCCCAGGGTCTGTGCGTGGATTCCTCGGCTTGTGATCCGACTGCACGTGGTTCCGGGAGGCTGTGCGTGGAATTTTCTGTCTCACGGCAGGTGTCGCGTCGATTTCCTCTCTGGAAGCCGGGCGGCGTTGTCCATGCGAGGCCGTGCGTCGAAGTTCCGGTCGCCCCGTAGGTGTCGCGTCGGGCAGCGTCGGTGTGCGGCGATTTTCTCACTGCGAAGCAAGCTGTGCATCAAATGTTTCGGCGCACGAGGAGTCCAAATGAAAAAGAGAAGTCTTTTTGGTCCTGAGACTTCAGGGAACAGGAGGCAAGCTCTATCCAAGCCCTTGGAGAGCCCTTTGGCAGCCAGACAAGAGTTCAGCAAGGCAGCAGGCCAACAGCAAGGCAGCAGTCCTTTGTAGAAAGCAGACAGGTGAGTCCTTTGAGCAGCCAGGCAGTTCTTCTTGGCAGGATGCAGGTTCTGGTTCAGGTTTCTTCTCCAGCAAGTGTCTGAGGTGGTAGGGCAGAGGCCCTTGTTTTATACCCAAATGTGCCTTTGAAGGGGGGGGAGACTTCAAAGAGTGGTTTAGAAGTGCACCAGTTCCCCTTTCAGTTCAATCCTGTCTGCCAGGTTCCCAGTAGGGGGTGTGGCAGTCCTTTGAGTCAGAGCAGGCCCTCCACCCTCCCAGCCCAGGAAGACCCATTCAAAATGCAGATGTATGCAAGTGAGGCTGAGTACCCTGTGTTTGGGGTGTGTCTGAGTGAATGCACAAGGAGCTGTCAACTAAACCTAGCCAGACGTGGATTGTAAGGCACAGAACGATTTAAGTGCAGAGAAATGCTCACTTTCTAAAAGTGGCATTTCTAAAATAGTAATATTAAATCCAACTTCACCGGTCAGCAGGATTTTGTATTACCATTCTGGCCATACTAAATATGACCTTCCTACTCCCTTCAGATCAGCAGCTGCCACTTCACCAATGTATGAGGGCAGCCCCAATGTTAGCCTATGAAGGGAGCAGGCCTCACAGTAGAGTAAAAACGAATTTAGGAGTTTTACACTACCAGGACATGTAAACTACACAGGTACATGTCCTGCCTTTTACCCACACAACACCCTGCTCTAGGGGTTACCTAGGGCACACATTAGAGGTGACTTATGTGTAGAAAAAGGGGAGCTTTAGGCTTGGCAAGTACTTGTAAATGCCAAGTCGAAGTGGCAGTGAAACTGCACACACAGGCCTTGCCAGGGCAGGCCTGGGACAAGGTAAGGGGCTACTTGAGTGGGTGGCACAACCAGTGCTGCAGGCCCACTAGTAGCATTTAATGTACAGGCCCTAAGCACATACACTAGGGACTTATAAGTATATTATATTAAATAGTCCAATTGGGTATGATCCAAAGTTACCATGTTTAAAGGGAGAGAGCATATGCACTTTAGCACTGGTTAGCAGTGGTAAAGTGCGCAGAGTCTAAAAGCCAGCAAAAACAGAGTCCAAAAAGTGGAGGGAGGCAGGCAAAAAGTTAGGGGTGACCACCCTAAGGCATGTCAGGTCTAACACAGATGATAAGTCAACTCCCTACAAGAGGCACGTGTCAATGTGCCCTCAAAGCTCTAAACAGCGGGCACCGACGAGGCATAGGCCAATCCTCGTTCAGGGCCCAGCAAAGTACGAAGGGCTCCAGGGCAGTAGCCTCAACCCCATGAGTTCCCGTTTCTTATACTACATTGCCTCCCTGGTCCCCGTCTTTAGTGATCTTCCTTAGACAGGGGAATCGGAGGTGAAGGCCTGCCCCCGGGAGGACAGGGACGACCACACAAATCAAATCCTGGGAGCCTCAGGAACTCCAGCCACAGGGCCCTCACCGTCAGTACATTTATAGTCTCATCCGTCCCGTGTATCTATTTCAGGGCTCTCCAGTATATAGATCCAGGTTGGCTCCCCAGATGGTTCTTCCCTCCGTCCCTAGGATTCTTATTTAGGGCCACTCACCCTCACAGCCAGTTTCACTGTGCCCCAGGCAACGGATCGCTGTTTACACATCTAATCCGGTCCGCTGGCCACTAAACTCCCGTAGGAAAGTGTTTGTATCTCAGGCAGGTCAAACCAAGAGAGCCTCCCCTCCAACCATTCAACATGTGGCATGTGAGAGATAAGTTGATATTTCAGAGTCCAAGCCCCTCTCTCACAAGTCAACAAAGTTCAAGGGCCCAGTGTACAGCTGTCCCATATGTGTGTCGTCTCGGCCATTCAACGGGATCAGCCGGCTGCCTCCCATTCACAGGCACTCGACCCCAGGGGCAGGAGCCCCTGCACACTCCTCTCAAGGACAGATAGGTCGCTCCCCTTCACACAGCCTCCTGGAGATGCATCTGCAGCCTCAGTGCTGTCTTCCCAGGAAGCACCCCGCCTTGCATGCAGCGGTGTGGCCGAGACCGGGGAGGCTGCCATGAATGCCCGGAGGGCAAAGGGCTACACGGGCTCTCACTGAAGGCAGGTTTCCCCTTTTACAGCCGAGGCACCTTCGCCAGCAGTGCCACTCCCTTTATAAGGCCGAGCCTACACTCGGGAACACTCCAAAGGCAGCTGCCATCGTGGGCCAGTGTTCAGCAGTTAGCCTCAGAGGCTGCGCCGTGTATGCTCTTCCTTATCCTTTTTTAAGGTCTCCTGGCCCCAGCTGGCTCCCTATTTTTCTTGATGGTCCCGTGCTCAGGCCTTAATAATGTTTTTCGTGCTAACAATACCAACATACAATCTAATAAAATGTGCAAAAGGTTACATCTTATATATGCATCTCCTATTTCTATCCAGAATAGTAGTCTTTACTGGAGAGCACAAGAGAAATGGATTAATCGCAGTTGAAAACTTGAAAAGACTGCTTGTTTCAATGATATATTGGGTAAAGCATCAATATAGGGCAATATCTCCCTACTTAGCCAAGAATTTTCAAAAACTGAGGGGCATATTTATGAGCTCCTAGCACCACCACAGCTTCACTTTTTGTTACTCTTCAGTGGCGTTATGCCCTGTGCCTTACTTACAAGGTGGTGTTCATATGACCCCTTCACACACAGCCCTTTGTATGGAAAGGGCGTACAATGGGTGTTGCTTTGGGAGTGCCACAGCATCACTCATTGCATTTTTACACTGCCTCAGATCGATGAGTTTTCATAAACCTGTGGCAGTGGCAAAATTTAATGCCACCCAAGGGGTGTCGTAAGCAAGACGCATTTTTTGCTTTTTTCTATGTGTGCTGCATTCTACAGCATGCATAGAAAGAGCAAAATGCCAGACATGATTGTTTATGTGCGGGAAGGTGTCTCTTCCTGCACGTAAACAATCATTATAAAATGATGCTTTGGCACTTCTGTGTGTGCCTCATTGTGCAGCACACACAGAAGTGCCAAAACACCATTAGTGATTGTGAGTGATTAGTGATTGTTTATGAGCAGGAAGGGACACATAAACAATCACACCCCTCAATGCAGATATCCTTGCACGATGGTGCAAGGATGCCTGCATTGGCGCTGGCATCTAAATGTAGCACCAGCGCAGGGGATAACACAAAGGTGCGCCCTATTTAATTAAATACAGCACAACCCTCCATTGTGAAAATGACGGAGCGTGGGCTGCCAATTTTGGTGCAGCATTGCGCTCAGTCACTTTTCTATAAATATGGGCCTGAATTGATACTGTACCTGAAATCATTTTCCCTGGCACATATTTTAGTTATTAGTCAAAGCTCAGTTTTAGGTAGCATTACTTGTAGGTCTATGTTTGCCATATTTATTACCAACCTACTACATGACATAAAATATCTGTCTGACTACTTGTGCCCACCTCAATTCACAGTATCTAATTTATTTTTGACAAGAGTCGCTTTTTTTGATTTGCTGATGTTTCCATCTGAACTTACATTCTAATTACGTCAGCACAGGTTAAGTAGCTCTTGGTGGTTGTGAGTTTCTGTTCTTATAATGTAAATCATTGCTGACTTTAGTAAAGATAGCACACTCTAAGCATTAGACTTCTTTGTAATACCATTTGAATTCAGCTCTTAAAAAGTAGCAATTCTGTACCATATTAAATTGTGGACGAATCGCAGCAAGGTAGGATGATAAAACTGGTCTTAAGGATGGACCACTATATTGTTTACTATAGTTTTAAGCCCTTACACAGTGGAAAGTACTCTCCCCCTTAATAATTCAATGTGTCTTTTCAGCTTCAGTTTCAACTCAAGCCATGTCCTGAGTTATTTATACTTAATTATTATATCTGTTTTTAATACATGCGTGCCATATGTAATTCAGCTTTCCTTTCCTAAATGCCTTTACTTTAATTTTATCAATATATAATTTACATTTTTTCTTAATGCAATACTTACTTTTTAGTTTAATATTTTTTTATTTGGGAATACAGTATACATTCAACTATACTGCCATTCTACGTGAGAAAAATATTATTGTATGAAGAAAAAACAATAAAAACAATAGAAATATGAATACAAGTCATTTTAGAGGGAATATAATGTTGGATGGCAATTATTAGGACCAAACCAAAACAGTAGGAAAGAACAGAAAAGACAGAAAGGGAAATGATGGAGGAAAGAAAAACAGACTTTAACCATCATAAGTAATATCTACAAAAATAATGTATTAGAAAATTACAACAATATTTTATAGAAGTAAACAATGAATTAACACTGTAATAATGAATAGAAAAGAATCATTGATGGAGGTCAAAAAGCAGAAAAGTTTGCAATGTTAGAAAGGTAGGTAGTGAGGGGTGACAATGCTGTGGGTTCTCCTTAGTGACTGGGTCGAACCATTTATTTTAGCATTAGGCCCGTAGCCTGTGCCTTTCACACATAGACATGTTTTCATGATTTTCATATTTTTAGCACAGCCAACTTTCAGCTCGTTGTTTTTATATTTTAATCAGAATGCTTCTTTCTGAGAAGATATAGGGGGTCATTACAACCCGGGCGGACGGTGTTAAAGCGGAGGTAAGACCACCAACAGGCTGGCGGTCTTTTTTTGAGGATTATGACCATGGCGGTTACCGCCATGGTCATCCGCCGCTTCTCCGTTCTGCCCGCTGGGCTGGAGACCTGGGTCTCCAGCCCGGCGGCCGTGACAATACCGCCGCCGGTATTTTGACCCGGCTTACCGCCGTGGATTTCTAGCAGTAGGAACCGCCATGAAATCAATGGCGGTAAGCACTATCAGTGCCAGGGAATTCCTTCCCTGGCACTGATAGGGGTCTCCCCCACCCCCACCCCGACTCCCTCCCCTACACCCCCCACCACTCCTGCCACCCCCCAAAGGTGGCAGGACCCCCCTCCCCACCCGACCCCCGACATTACCTTACACATACATACCCGACACGCACGCAGGCACCACCAACACACATACACGCACACACACCGACATACATGCCAACATCCACACACAGTCAGACACTCACACCCACATTCAAACCTACACGCGCACATCCATACAGACATACCTACAGACATACACGCACTCATTCCCATTCACACAACACCCCCGCAAGCATACACGCACTCACACACCCCCTCCACATACACCCACGCACACCCCCATGCACCCACACAACACACAACACCCCCCCACCCCCCTCCCCTAACGGACGATCGACTTACCTGTTCCGTCGATCCTCCGGGAGGGGACGGGAGCCATGGGGGCAGCTCCGCCGACACCACACTGCCAACAGAACACCGCCGTGGCGAATCACAGGACGTGATTCGCTGGGCGGTGTTCTGTTGGCGTGGCAGTGGAGGTGGAGCAACCTCCACTTCCCCGCCGCCCGTCACTATGGCTGTTGGCGGCTCTCCGTCGGAAAAACGACTTAGAGCTGCCAACAGTCATAATACGCCAAGTAGAAAACCGCCACCACTGGCGGTCTTCAGCACGGCGGTCCCTCGGCGGTCTTGTAAAAAGACTGCCGAGGTTGTAATGACCCCCATAGTTGTTAGCGATGCACATTTCATCTGCCTTTTGCACACATTTCGCTTTGTGCCCTGTTCAAGGCTGCCATGTTTGGAACATGATATTTTCATTTGTTCTGCTGCTCCAGAAGCTCAGGGGACAGTCTCCATTTCTTAGACATATTATCACGTCAGGCCTGTTCTTAGAACACTGCAGGATTTGTTATAGAATAAACACATAGGCCAAAACGGGCAGAGGTCATTCCAGTCATGGCCGTCCTATGATGTACCCCATACTATTGACAGCATTGCTGATCCTAGTACTGACTCTTCAGCCAACCAAGCAAATTGCCATCTAGACAACAGGCAGACCCGTTCCAGCCTTTTCAGGTATAGGGTGGGGGCTCTTATTTAGACCGGAATAAGCAGAGGGGTTACTTACGCTATCCTCTAAGATTTTAGACATAGGGCGCAGGTAGGAATTATTTATGCTTTTAGGATTATATAAACATGCTGGGGTTGTTTATCCTCTTTACCCTAATCATAATGATAGTCATTCTTTTATGTATCATTTGCCTTATTATCGCAGCCCATACTTATTATAACAGTTTGCAATTGTTTCACAAAATGCATTGAAATCCATGTTGCATCTTTTATTCTGCCTCGGCAAGTGTGAGTCTTTTGTAACTGAGTAAAAGTGGGGTGCTCTGTTCACCACAACTTCCCTGAGGACTAAGAGTGTAATTTTTAGGTTGCCACAAATCACCTTTACTTTCTAGGATTTGGTGAGGCACTGTGGGCCAGCCAGGAATTAGGTCAACAGCTTCCAGATGGTTTTTGATCGACTCATTCACCTACACCCCCCAAAACATGCAGTCTTATTACCATAATAGGAACTGCTTGCCTTGGCTCTACCAATGTTGGTCAGGAACAAATTTTAACAGATCTCCTGAGTAACTCTCTCTCGCATGCCAAAGGTACCCTCATTACGTTTACACAGAGATGTCCATGGTATTAGGGAAAAATCCTCCTGAGCTAAATAGGTTGTACCTATCTTAGTATGTGGGTTTTTCAAGTTTGAACCTTAAAAGGATTCCAATTTGGTGTTTCTATCTCTGAATTATTCCCTTTAACTGTGCACAACCACAGCCAGTGGTAATTCCAGTAAATATAAGACCACCTCTCACACAACCTTTATTAGCTCATGGGCTTCTTAATGGGTTGGAGATGTTACATCCATGGTAGAGGCACATGATGCTTATAGAACTTACATTTTCTATTCATGGGTCATGCTCCAGCTGCTCCACAATTGGCTGCACCTGGGACAATCCCAGTAACTGTTCATTCAATAATAGGTAAGGTTCCTATCACACACAATGAAATTCACAAATAGCACAAAAAACAAATCAGCTGAAAACAGTGTTTCCCCATACAGGACCCCAAAGCTAAACATAGAATTTTCACAATACCCTTGCTGTTTGGAATTGCTCCCTCCATAGTGCCACCTGGGGTACAGTATTAGCGTCAATTTATACTACCACACATGGTACACCAACACTTGTGAACCTTCTGGAAGTGTTAACACAACTACAAATTGAACATGGGGAAGCCATTGTTTCCTCAGACTAAGTAATAGTAAAGGGGAGGCAGCAGCATTGGCAGTACACCAGTCACTCTGGGACGTTCCTAAAATAGACCAGGAACGCAAGCTGCCAAAGATGATTGCTGAGACTTATACTAGTATAGGTCAAGATAGTCTGGGGGCCAGACCAAGTAAGACACAGCTTCAAAGTAATTCCAGTAACGATAATAACAAGAAAGTACAAGATGGTTCTAAAAAATGCTGGGACAAACAGAAAAAAATAATAAAGCTAAATAAGAACAAAAAGGAGAATCTCTGCATCTGGAGATCTCAGAAATACTACAATCTTAGAAATTGTGACCATTTAAAACGTCCTGACAGATATCAGTATTCTGTTACATGCCCTTCTTGTACCTTTCAAAACCCATCCAACAAGCAGAGAGGAGGGCAGTCAGAGCACCAAAATGAGTACATGAAACTAAAAAAAGGACTCACAATGCTCCTCTGATGTCACAATAAAAATTGAAGAAATTTTTTTACAACAAAAGCCCCATTTTAAAAAGAAGAAGGTTGCAGCACTTTCAGCTAAGGATGCCACATATATTGAGAAGATTGCTGAAGAACAAGACATGGGCAGTCACTCTGCTAGACAGCGCAGAAGATGCCACAGTAGTTCACCAGAATATTCAAAAGCTTCTGAAGGTGACAGCAAATAATTACTACCTTGAAGCCGAAACAGAAGACAGGCGTGTTTCCCCACCTGACAGGGATTGTAAATTAAAAATTCAAATTAAGGAGGACATTGAGTACACCATTAAAGTAACCTTCTCTGGAAGATTAACACAAAGATATGACATTCTAATGGCTGAAAAAATAATGGCCTCCAGAATTTGTCTGAATGCACCCATAATGGGTAGATTTCATTTCCCCTTCTTTCTCAGTCTTTTTTCCACATCCAGTAAAAAAGAAGCCCATGCCACAGATTGGTCTCTGGTGCAGGCTCAAGTGGTGTACCACAACCACGTCGGTTGGGTCAGTGACTCTCCATATCATGTCATATGCTCCATTTTTGCGGCCCCTTAGTGCCGGAACGCCCCCCTTGCAAACATTATGCCTGGTGCAGGCATGATGTGGTGCAAGGGGTTACAAATTGGCGCAATGCAAAAATTCCACCACTTAGTAAATATGGCACTGTGTTTTTGCCATTCCCACCCACAGTAGCATAAAAAATTATGCTAATATAGCATTGGAATGGGGCTAGGCCACCATAAATCAGGATCTGAGTACCAGGGAGTCATTGAACACTCTGCATGTCGTATAAATAACCCTTTGTTTCTCATTGCCATGCCGGACCATTCATATAGAATAATCTTAGATTACAGACATTTAAACAGTGGCACCCACACATTTGCCATTCAAAATTCACATAGCACAGAACTTATGAACAATATAGTGCACAAAAATGCAAAACAACCCTAGATATTTCCAATGTTTTTTTTCTGCCAAAATCTAGTTACTGAAAACTGGGATCTAAGCGCCATCTCTGCATTAGGCTCCCAATGTTGGTTTTGTTGCCTTCCCCAATGGTATGAGAACAGTCCAGGATTGTTCATAGTCCATGTGACATCAATATTGCATGATATTGATACTGAGGCATTGTCCTATGTAGATGAGATCTAGCTGACGGATGATTACCTCAAGACAAACTTAGCCAGGGTAGATTGCATTGTTTTGGGATTTGCTGAGCTTGGCTATAAATTCAATTTCACAAAAAACAAAATTGCCTTACTCAGTGTATTGGATACAAGCTTTCAACTGAGGGGAAACGCCTGGGGCCACAGTTCCTAGAGAAGTGTGTTAAAATGCAGCCACCAAACAATATCAAGAAATTGCAGTCTTTGCTAGGTTTCTTCAGTTTTGGCAGTACCTACATTCCAGAGTATGCACAATGCAACAAACCACTTAATTACTTAATTCATCATGGTTTCAAAAGCAAACACTAGACACCTCAACATACACAAATTATCAGATCGTTACAAAGTGAGGTGCATGACACAAAGTATCTACTCACACATGTAAACAAAACAAACTTGGTAATCTGGATCATCCCGGATGCCATCAGTTTCACACATGTCACATTCAATGAGGGAGACACAGTATTCACACTGCACAAATCACCCCAATTCTCCAATGCAGAAATGTGTTTTGCATCAACAGAAATAATATTGACTACAGTTCAGATAGCAGTCATCAAGGAGAGGCCACTAGCCCAGGAAAACACATTATTGTTGTTACCACAGTACCAGCTCTTGAAGCTGTTACTAAAGCCAGCATTCCAAACACAAAAGCATTCCATCCATGTTGGATAAAGCTGGGTACTTCCTTGACTGCCACTGATGTTAATTATGTTTTTGATCCAAAACTACAGTCCTAAGAATATCTCTAATATGAGCTTGAATTCCCACCAATGTCATGCCTTTTCACCAGTGCAGAATCATCATTTACACTCATGGTTCAGCTTATCCAGCTGTAGGCACTAACCATCAGTACTCCACAGCTTGCACAGCCATTTCCTGAGTAATGAGGGATGGCAAATTTCACCCTCAATAGACCTACACGCAGTCCCTAGGGGATTGCACAGCATGACTTGAAGAGCTTAAAGCTTTGATTTTGACATTGGAGCTTACAGATCCTGAAATTCCAAGACTTATCATGTGTGATTTATATTATTGTGTCCAGTCCTTTAACAAACACTTACACTACTGGTGCCTTAATTGGTTCAGAGATTCAAAAGGAAAACACCACAAAACACAAATTCTTGTGGAGAAGGTGGCAGGTCTCAAAGACAACCTGCCACAGGCTCATGTTATGCATACACTGGGCCAGCAACGTGTTGGAATGCACATTGTAGGAAGCTCATTGGCTGACAAAGCAACCAAATCTGCAGTTGCTACAGCTGTGATAACTCGTTCTCATATGAGGGCGGATGATGACATCTTGGCTGCCGTGAATGTCTCACCTGATGACAAGTCCTTACTAAAACCAAACCCTACTAAATATTCCTACCATTTGAGTGCCTAAGTTATTGCCTTTGTTACAAGGGGTGGGTGATCGTGTAACACCCAACCAAGATCATAGACTAGATCCGGTTACAGCAGCGCATGTGGGTGTTGATTCTGCCCATGTTGGTGTGGCGGCTACCATTTCCCTTCTACAAAAATGCTAATGATGGCCTGGGCTATATAAGCAGACCAAGCAGTATAGTCTAAGCTGTGACATGTGCCAACAAATTAAATGTTCCACTGTCAAACATCCATCACAGACACCCCTTTTAATATCAAACAAGCTTTTGCAGTGTTTGTACCAGGGCCATTGCGGTCCCTTAAAATCAGATGTGCATACAAATATATTGTACTTGCTGTAGCTTTTTGCTCCAGATTCCTATGTATGTGGCAACAGTGATAGACTGACCCTCAAACTGTTATTAAAGATTTGCAAGTCTTTATCAAGACATATGCAATTGCAGCATTTCATTCAGACCAGGACCCTGTTTTTGCTTCTCAGGCCTACAGGGATGCCATGGGAATGATAGGTTTTGGGGTGAATTATTCTTTACCCTACTATCCCAAGGAAAATTTGGTAGTGGAGAGAACAAAACAGGACTTAAAGCAATCCTTAGCAGCTAAAATATTAGGTATTAGGTTCAGGTTGTAGTTGGCTCCATCACTTGTACAGAGTTCAGAAAGCATTAAATAATCTGCCTAGAAGGTCTTTGGGAGGATGTACCTCTTACAAAGTCCTGTTCAGCATCCGTATGTACATCCCAGATCTTGATGGACCTGGTGCAGTGGCGGCAGAAACACCTTTTGACTTTAATGAACATGTCACTGTCCTACAGGAATTACAACAGCTCTGTGATGAGCATTCATCAGCACATGCCACCACCTTGGAAATGAGGGAATGACAAACATTCACAGCCTGGATTGCAGAATGTGGGGATCTAGTTCAAGAAACGTTACCTGTGAAAAAGAAATTTGGCCCATTCTACCAGGCAACAGTGACAGTTCTTGGCATACAAGGTACCAGAACTGTCATCCTATCACCGCAGCCTCGTTCCAAAGACAACCACTTTGTCTCCATTGCCCATGTCAAATTATATCACATGGCTGATCCTGCACAGTAGATGGTGAGTATTCCTGGGTAGTTCTTTGCCCCTTCACTACCATACAGGATATACCTCTTTAAACATTAAACAACACTGAAATTGTTTCCCAGAGGTTGAGGAGGGCGGAGAATGAACTTTGTTGCTTTCTGTCACCACTACATCGACAAGAAATGTCCAAAATATTAAACTGCAATTTTTCACTTCACCTGAAATGGATGGTACTGTTTATAATGAGCCACTTTTGGATACATCTACCAGTTCTCTTTTGCCAGCATCGGATCCAGTCTTTGAACAAACTGCTTCTGGTTACTTTGCTGACACTAATGATTTTCTTCAACGCATGGTATACGTAAGCTTTTTAACTAGATTAAATAAAACTATTCAGTTTGCCCATGGTACTATCTCTGGATCATATTGACACTGCTGCCTTTCTTATATGGATTGGTTTTGTTATTATCTTCTTTCTGCTGATACATGGTCACTAATTTCCTGAACGCTCTGCTGTTGAATTGGAGGATGAGGTTTTAAACCCTTACTTATATCCACACAAAGTGCGAAGAGACTTGTCTATTGTGAAAATTTCTGTTGTCCCAGTTCCTGATGGGATTGATTGGGATAAAGTACCATTTGATATATTTGGTCCTCCTGAAGTGATTCAAATTCCATATGTTTCAAGATTTCTATGCATTACATTATTACACCTGGGGTTGTTTCTGATGACTAAGATGTAAAAATAGTTGATGCATTGCTTGCTGAGCTTGAGTATTATACTGTGTTTGAAAGTGAAGATGTATATATGAATATGGCAAATTATGGGGAAATGTTTTGTTACCATCATTATGGACACCCTGATTGATATTGATATAGTTCTCCAAGAGCAGTTTTGAATTACACACAATGGGAACATTGTCTGACTCCACCGTGGGGAAGTTTAAAAACATATGTAGAGAAATTCACTTATTTTTCTGGGCATTATGCTAAAAATGCAGAGTATTATTTTTTCAAATTGTCAAATTTGAAAGCAAGGAAAATATTGCTAACCAACACTGAATTAATCTTTTTGGATTCCTTTGTCTCCCAATTGGTCATACAAGGCTTTAAATATTGGAAAAAGTGGATTGACTCAAAAAGTATTTGGGGAACAACAGATTGGCAGATAAAAGGCACGGATGCTTTATTTAGAGCTTGTTTACTTTTGTTGCAATGACACTGTCTGGCAAACAACTTGCCTTGGGTAAGCAAAAGTAAAAGAAATGAACGTGCCCAGTATTCCCCCTATAGCTAATTTTTAAAATTGGCAAAATATTGTGAACGTCACAGAAAAGCAGCTCAATGGTTGCGTTCAAAACAGTACCTTTAATTTATCACTTTCAGGTCCGAACAGGTGGTTATCGTGGCCAGAGGACATAGATGGTTGTCATGCCTGGTTTATCAACTCTACGCGTGGTTTTAGAGTGAGCAACGTCATCACACAGCACTCAGCAATCGTTACCACATACAGCGTGCATAAATTATGTCAACAATGGTTACAGACCTCCCCACTAACAGCTGTATAAGAACGACCTTTGTCTCCTTTTTGAAGACATTGACTTGCAAAATTTCTTGGTATGCCCCAGAAAATATTCTTATGTGTAATATATAATGAAATGTGGAGGCTTTCACCAATAGCAGCTGCTGCATGTTCAAGGCAAATAGATAAGGAAAATTTAGAGAAGAGTTTAGCTGTTTGTTGATAATGGTATGCTAATATAGCATTGGATGCCCACTCGCATTTACACACTAGACAACATTGTGTCTTCTGCTATTGACATTATTCAACTGGCATGTAACTTGTACACCATGGACAAAGCCAGCATGACCTGGAAGCATGTTAACTCTAAGGACTTATTTGCCATAACAGATAATGGCTAAGAAGTAAACTAATCACATCATGCTTAATATTAAGAAATTTGAAAAATTGCCTTTTAATGTAGCCGAAACACCATCATGATTGTTGTTGTTATTAAATGGAGCGATCTCACTGCCAATATTGCCATTTTTCAATTCATTTCATGTTTGAAACATTTTCCTGGTGGCAGGTTTTAGCAGCTAAGAGATAGTTATATCCATGAGGTGTGGGAGTGGCCCTTTGATTTCAAATGCTTGAATGGTGACAAGGAGTTTTTTCTCAGCGTAAGCAATTATGAAACTTCTGTAAGCCATTCCATGATTTGTAAACAGGTGACATTGCGTGGTGCATGCAACGTGTCTGTGGCAAACTTAGCTTGCTACTAGAAGGGTGTTCCTGTCCCTTTGATGCACCCAGTGTTTCAGCTACTTTTGAATGGGAGTTACTTGATGCCGATTGATCAAGACTGTTGTGGGATGATAGCATGTGCTGCTTATTTTATTTCTGTTTCTCAAATACTGACCTGTTCTGGAATTCTGCTTTTCCCTCCCACACATGTGATAACTGTAGCGAATTTGGGGGCCTCACATTGCTACTTATTATGTTAATTTCAACTAGCTGGGCAGAGTAAAAGCACTTTTGCTTCAAAAACACATGGCACTCACATCTGCCAAACATATGTGAAACATATGACCTGCAAGTGCAAGGTCGTCTGCTAAGATACAGTCCGTTTTACATGCAAACTTTCCAAAACACTTCAGTGAATTGGTCAGTCACATTTTGAATGCATCAAGCACAACAATGATTGTACACTTTTTTAAGGCTGTAGTACCTAGATTTGTCAGCACCCTCCAGACTGCGTTTTGGAGTTATACCTCCAGCCATCCACTCACTTTTTTCAAGTGTTTTCACAGGTTTCCCGATTGTCTTGGCATTAGTCTGTGGTATCTTGCTGTTTTGAATTTGCAGTTGCTGTCCCATCTCCACTAAGCTGAGTGATAGAGTTACAACTAGCCGAACTGTGTTGTAAATGCATGATGCAGAGCTTTGGAGCAACACTATTGGAGGAACTTGATAAGACTTGGTCATTGTCATTTTGACCAGTTCACTGCTGTCTGCACTGCAGCCCATCTTCTGTTGCGTAAGGTACCTTTTTGGACATGAACTGGAAATGTGTCTCGTATTGCGACATATACCTACCATGTACATTAGTCTGATGATGTTCTTTATGAGGATTCATTGCCAGAGTTGTCCCATGAAATTGCGGTTGCTACATGACACCTTCTATAAGATGCCCTTTGTAGATCTAGTGCATCCCGATGCCCCAATGTCTGGCTCAGGAAAAAAACTGCAGGGGGAACCCATAAGCATAGTTGAGACTTGGGTATAAAAGAAATATCTACAACAATGACTCAACAGGTATCATTTGAAACCACAATTTACTATGTAATGAATAACAAGGAAGGGCACTCATATTTTCAAATATCTTGATGGCAATAAAATATATTACAAATATATGACAGCATCAGCATTTCTCAAAATTAAGAGAGGGGCATCAGATAACATGCACGCAAAGTACTCGTACAACTGTGCTCATGAACGGCGCAAGTGGAGCACATCCAAGGAAAAAATAGGCTAAACCAAATATTTTACACCAATCCCAACACAATAGATAAATGTTTGATAAGGCACTTCATAAACCACATGTAATAGATCAAATAAGGCCAAATTCAGCTGTTTCATATGGCAATGTTTCAACCCCAGATGATTTCAGGGAAAATGCAGTGCTGGCAAAGGAGAGAAAAAAAAAACAGAAAAGGGGAGATTGAGTGAAAGAATAGACCCGGGTGAAATAAAAAGCAAAAGGAGAGGGAATTTAAAAATTCCACCAACCTGGTGTATAGTCCAAGGAGGTTCAGATTGTGAAGAGAGATCAATCTCACATACAGATCCAGTCAATTAATATACCACAGTCTCCGATTTGTTTAAAGAACAACAATGGGCTTTATGAAGAAGGCATCATCCTAATGTCTTAAATGTAGGGTAGAAGCTATTAGCCTTATAATGCCAGAAACCTTAAAGTTCACAGAGGAATTATAAAAAGTAATAAAACTAACCTCCAAACATAATTGCCAACTCAGGAATTGACTATTGGTCAGGGGAAGCAGGGGAGTCCAATCAGGCACCTAATTGGAGTGAGCGATCAGAATCAAAAGGGGTAATTAGCCCAAGAAAATAGGTCTCTCAGAGTTATGCTTCTCACCTCCTCGTGATAGCCAGGTGAGTTCTGATTTAAATACTGCTCACTTCTTCTGGATAACACAAACATTTGGCACAGGGAGCACAGCACAGTGGTAAATTAATCACCAAAAACCTGTGTCAATAAACTCCTAAGTTAATTTCCAAAGAGTGAGGATCCGGTATGAAAAGGAAATACCATAGTTAAATCACTGGATAATCCCTGTTGAATCAATAGGGAAAAGAACCTCCGGGCTGCTACATCACCAAACAGCGACGTCACATGAAACATCTTTCAAGGAAGGCCAGGTGTGTACGCCATTTGAGAGAGTTAGACCCCAACTAATGGGGGCGTCCTGTGAGTACCCAGGGGGACTCGCCAAAGTTTATTGGTGACCTTAACTCACCTAAGTAGAAGTCATCAGTGAGATGAGGTGCAAATATCTCAAAACGTCCTGCTAGAGCAAAAGGGTGAGAGAAAAAATTATTTGCAATGCAATAGGTCTCGCATTTTCTAGAGTTAAAGCTATTGGCAATGTAAATTCATAACTGGACTTTTCTTGTCACATAAATCGGTCAACCCTGCCTCATAATGTCTTCTTTTCCTGTCATATAATTCCAGTGGCCATGCATATAACTAAAGCACTCTCATTTACCCTCTTCCTCTATCCGCAGCAAAAAATGAAAATGTTGCTATTTAGCTCCCCAATTTAATTCTGCCATGCTAATTCCAATAGAATACCACTTTCACCACCCTACCATTAGAGTTGCTGGTTGGCTAACTCAATTCCCCCCAAAAAGACATAAGACAGCCACAGAGGAGAAATAGACTAGAGGGGTTACCCAAACATACCAAGAGTTTTCAAACAGTCCTAGTGTAATAAGGATGTTAAGTTGGTCTGAATCGTGGTCCTAATTGTAATCAGGAGAGATTATTAAAATGTATACAATTATCATATAAACCTTTATCAGAAATAAACTGTTGCCATTAGACTGTAATGCTTAAAACACCATAACAAAAATATAATTTTAAGAAAAATGGTCATCTAACCATATTGTTAGCTCCTAAGGAGCTGGTGAAAGTAAAGCATTGTATCCATATATTCATCTCTTAAAGGACATAGGGGGTGATTATGACCTTGGCGGACGGCGGAGGCCGTCCGCCAAGGTACCGCCGCCAAATGACCGCACCGCGGTCAAAAGACCGCGGCGGCCATTCAGACATTTCCTCTGGGCCGGCGGGCGCTCTCCAAAAGAGCGCCCGCCGGCCCAGAGGAAATGCCCCTGCAACGAGGACGCCGGCTCAGAATTGAGCCGGCGTAGTTGCAGGGGTGCGACGGGTGCAGTTTGCACCCGTCGCGTATTTCAGTGTCTGCATTGCAGACACTGAAATACACAGTGGGGCCCTCTTACGGGGGCCCCTGCAGTGCCCATGCCATTGGCATGGGCACTGCAGGGGCCCCCAGGGGCCCCGCAGCACCCCCTACTGCCATCCTGTTCCTGGCGGGAGACCCGCCAGGAACACGATGGCGGTAGGGGGTGTCAGAATCCCCATGGCGGCGGAGCGCGCTCCGCCGCCATGGAGGATTCCCCCGAGCAGCGGGAAGTCGGCGGGAGACCGCCGACTTTCCGCTTTTGACCGCGGCTGAACCGCCGCGGTCAGAATGCTCGTGGGAGCACCGCCAGCCTGTTAGCGGTGCTCCCGTGGTCGGTGGCCCTGGCGGCCACCGGCCGCCAGGGTCAGAATGACCCCCATAGTGCATTACACATTTTAAAAGTTAGCAGATCTATTGCAATGATATTACAAATAAGGCCCTTAAAACATAAGCTACTCTCAGCTGTAAAACAAACATTCCAGCCATAAAAGCACTGAAAAAGACACTGAATAGTGGGAGAGGTTATTATTTTGAGCCCCCCCACTAACATAGTGTGGAGACCCAGATAATGGGCAGAAAAAGCATGTCATGTTGAACGTTTTGTTGGCGGTCCCATTATCCTAGGACCACCACAGGCTGAGTTATGGGCAAAAATGTTTTGTAAAAGTTATGCCCTGCAAAGCATCATGGAGCAAGTTTCCCAATATTGTATTGGATTGTATACACATTTTCAGGAGTAGCAGGCTGATAGCAATGATATTACAAACAATGCCCTTGTATTGTCATATCGGTTCTCCCGCTTTGCCGGGAGAGCTGCTTTCACTTTGAGGAGTTCTGTTTTATGTAAAGCATTTACCAATTTCATGTGTTTTAAGGGGAGAGCCACAAGAAATTACTCTGATTAAGTAACTGTGAACAATGTGACCAGAGCTTCAATACAGCCGATTGAGTTCATGCTGTTGTGGCTGTTCGTGCTGTGAGCACCATGGCTGTCATGTAGCAGTAAGGGGAAAGACAAATATATCAACCACGCTGAAGTATATCAGCAACCTTGCAATAATCCATGTACCAGGGGCAGTCTGCAAGGCTTGACAAAAACAGCCTCAAGGCGGGACAAACGTAAAGCATTTACCAATGACGTCAAGTGATTTTTGAAAGGCAAACCCATGAATGAGTGCAAATGATGGTAAGGAGATGGGTGTGGATAAAAGCCCATACCAACTTACAACAGTTCAAAGCACTTGCGTACTCTACCTAAAAAGGGGAGAGACAAGAAATTACTGGCACATTGTAATTTACAGAGCTAATTAAATTAATCGATATTAAGATACAGGCAACAAAAAATAAAAACCGAATGAAACAAAATTATTTACACATTGCAATCAATCAATCAATGGTAACATAACCTGAGATATACAAAATTGCATGCATGACAGCAGTAGTTCAAGATAAGGAGGCCACAAAAGGACGCCATCTAAAAACCTCAAAAGGCTAAACTATTCTACTCATCCAAGGTGCTCAGACCATGGTTTACCATTTAATAACCTGTAATAACTGGGTCAAATCACCACAATGGAGGGGAAGAATTGGTTGATCAAAGACTTGGCATTGGACAAACCACAGAAATGGTGAAGACGTGCATCATCCAACATAAAAGCAGGACTTGGTGCAAAGTGGAAATGGCACCCTTAGTCTCCTACTTCCTGCTGAACAACCATTTGAATCTGAATTAATTTGGGAAGTCATTGATCAACCACTCAACGTCATACTGTTTAAGGAATGTAGATAGTGGATTAAATGAATGAATGAATCAATCAATCAAACAAATTTCTTAAGCGCACTACTCACCCGGTAGGGTCTCAAGGCGCTGGGGGGGTTACTGCTCAAAAAGCCATGTTTTGAGGTGCTTTCTGAAGGTTAAGAGGTCCTGGGTCTTGCGTAGGTTGGTGGGGAGGGAGTTCCAGGTTTTGGAGGAGAGGTGGGAGAAGGATCTGCTGCCGGAGATGGTGCGTTGGATGCAGGAGACTGTTGCGAGGGCGAGGGCGGCGGAGCAGAGCTGTCGAGTTGGTTTGTGGAAGTTGATCCGTTCGTTGAAGTAGACCGGTCTGGTGTCGTGGAGGGCTTTGTGAGCGTGGACAAGGATTTTGAAAATTATCCTTTTGTTGAGGGGCAGCCAGTGTAGGGATCTGAGGTAGGCGGAGATGTGTTCATGGTGAGGGAGGTTGAGGATGAGACGCGCGGCTGCGTTCTGGATGCGCTGGAGTTTTCTTTGAAGCTTGGCTGTGGTCCCTGCGTAGAGGGCGTTGCCGTAGTCCAGTCTGCTGCTTATGAGGGCGTGGGTGACCGTTTTAAAGGAATCCATTTGAAAGTCTTGCGTAGCATGCGAAGGGTGTTGAAGCAGGAGGATGATATTGCATTGATTTGCTGAGCTATGGAGAGAGATGAGTCCAGTATGATGCCGAGATTGTGTGTGTGGGTGGTAAGTGTTGGGGGTGGTCCAAGGGTGGTGGGCCACCAAGAGTCATTCCATGCTGTCTCGTTGGGACCGAAGATGATGATCTTGGTTTTTCTGAGTTCAATTTGAGGTGGCTTGCTGCCATCCAGTTAGCGATGGCGAGGAGTCCGGCGTGTAGGTTATTCTTGGCAGTAGATGGGTCCCTCGTGAGGGAGATGATGAGCTGGGTGTCGTCAGCGTATGAAATGATGGTGAGGCCGTGGGGGCGGATGATGTTGGTGAGTGTAGCCATGTAGATATTGAAAAGGGTGGGGCTGAGGGAGGATCCTTGGGGGACCCCACAGATGGTCTTGTTGACTGTAGACCGGAAAGGAGGGAGGCAAACTCTTTCGGTTCTTTCAGAGAGGAAGGAGGTGAGCCAGTCCAGGGCTTTGTGGTGAATTCCGGCGTCGAAGAGGCGTGTGCGAAGGGTTTGGTGGCATACGGTGTTGAAAGCTGCGGAGAGGTCTAGGAGGATGAGGGCGATGGTTTCGCCCTTGTCCAATCTGGTCCTGATGTCATCTGTACAGGCGATGAGGGCGGTCTCGGTGCTGTGGTTTTTGCAGAATCCAGACTGGGAGACGTCAAGTATGTTGTTGTCTTCTAGGAGGCAAGACAGTTGTATGTTTACTATCTGCTCTATGACCTTTGCGGGGAAAGGGAGTAGAGAGATGGGTCGGTAGTTTGTGAGGTCGTTAGGGTCTGCTTTGGGTTTTTTGAGAAGAGTGTTGACTTCGGCGTGTTTCCAAATACCTTGGAAGGTTACGGTCTCGAAGGAACTGTTGATGATGGCCTGGAGCTGGAGAGCGATGATTTTTGGCTGGCCTTGTTGAAGATGTGGTCGGGCAAGGGTCTGTTGGGGAGCCTGAGTGGATGGAGCTCATGGTATGCCGATTTCTTTGTCGTTGGTGGGGGTCCAGGTGTTCAGTAGGTTGGTGCGTCAGGGTGCTGTGGTGTTGATTGTGTCGGTGGTGGTGATGGTGGGTGATGACAATGTGAAGCTGTCATGTATGCCTGCGATCTTGCGGTGGAAGTAGTTGGAGAGGGAGTTGCAGAGGTCTTGGGAGTGTGGAGGGTCGATGGTGCAGGATTTGGGTTTGGTGAGTTCTTTGATGATGGCAAAAAGTTCCTTGCTGTTGTGTGTGTTGTCATCTATGCGTTCTTTGTAGGAGGATCGTTTGGTGGTCTGGATGAGTTGGTGATGTTTGCGCATGGTTGATTTGAGGGCGGAGAAGTTGCTCACTGAGGGTTCTTGGCACCAGGCTTTCTCAATTTTTCGGCATTCTCGTTTGGAAGACTGAAGTTCTGTTGTGAACCAGGGGGCGGCCTTGTTGGTGCGGGTGTTGTTGGTTTTTTTGATTGGGGCAAGGGAGTCTGTGCATGTTTCTAGCCATCGTGTGAGATTGAGGGCGGATGGAAAAGAGTTTGGAAAGGAATAACTGAGTTATCTGACTTAAGGTAGGAAATTGTGAAAAAACCTCTATCCCTCCACCTTTTCCACATAAGACTCTTCCCTTTTAGAATGAGCAGTTTGTTGTACCATATGGGGCTGTGAAAAAAAGTATTGATGAGTAGAATTATTGGAGGCAATAAATGTTTTAATCAGGGAACAAGAGTACAGTATTAGTGATGGTAGCCAAATCCTGGGGGTTTGAACATAAACATAACATGTGTGTGAGAGAATGGGAAAATCATGGAGATTTTAATAAGAACCATAATTTAGATTCTGTATTACTAGAGTCAGAGAAGAAGGATTGAATAAGTTTAATACGTAACGCTTTATGGTAAGTATAAAAGATAGGGAAGTTTACACCACTGGCAGATTTAGGGAGTTTTTGTCTATTTAAAGATGTTCAAGATTCTGTCCCATTTCATAGGAATCTAGATAAAGTTTTATCTAAAGAGTTAAAGTATCTCTTAGGAATCTTAATTGGTAACATTTGAAGATACAAATTCCCAATGGGAAGGAACATCATCTTCATGGTGTCCAAATGACATCACTGAGACAAGAATAGAGATGGCCAACTTTGGATGAGGTGCGGGATTTTAGATTATGGCCCAAATTAATGGACAGTTAGTGTAGCCTTAGCATCATTTATTTTGACGCTAAAGCGGCGCTAACTTAACTCCATATTTATATTTTGACGCTAGACCCGTCTAGCAACAAAATATTGGAGTTAGCGCCATTTCTAGGAAGCACCGACCCATCTTACATCAATGAGATGCAAGGTAGGCGTTCTCTTCCTAAAAATTAGACTAGCCTCCCAGTGCCATATTTCACACCTGATGCAGAAACGATGTACAACTAGGAGGCGGGCCTTAATAATGGCACTAAACCTGGTTAGCGTCATTCTTTAATGCCTGGTCAGACCAGGCATTAATGTGCTGGTAGGCCCATTTCCATGGGGAAACACCATGGAATGGGCACTAAGATGCCCACCCAAACCCCAGCATCACCACCACCCACACCACAAGGACAATGCAGGATGAGGGAGCCCATTCCAGGTAAGCTGCACGTAAATGTATGTGTGGTGTGGTACTGGGGGGCCCTTACATGGGGCCTCCTGACTGGCACTGGGTATGTTGGGCTTGCCCTGGGGACACTGGTCCCCTTTGGTGGGCCTTGGGGTAGTGATAATGACTCCTGTCTATACTTAGACAGGAGTCATTTTTTGGTAATGACTCCAGTCTATACTTAGACAGGAGTCATTTTTTGGCTGCTTGTGTGTCGAAAAATGAGGCTAGGCTGACAGTCTTTATACCAAAAAGATTTTCTTTAAACCAAATTGCACTAAGGCAGAAAAAGAGACCATTCAGAATTTGGACAACAATCAAGAAATTATCATCAAACCTGCAGATAAAGGGGGTGGGATAGTGATATGGAAAAAAGACCAATATGACCCAGAAGTGATGAGACAGTTAAACAACATAAACCACTATCGTGTCATTCAAGAAGACTTCTTTAAAGAGTTACCACACGAACTTATGTCTATCACAAGAGAGGCACTCAATAACCAGTGGCTATGCAAAAAGGAATGTGAGCTCTTTAATCATAACGACAGGAGGACCCCTCACTTTTACATTCTACCCAAAATTCATAAAAACTCTAATTTCTCTAATTGTAACACCAAGAATGTGATATACTGTATGAAGTGCCCGTGTGATTTGTTGTACATAGGACAAACATCGCAAACTGTCAAAACGAGAATTCTCCAACACAGGTCCAGAATTAAGTGCGGTATCAGAGGTGCTCCTTTGGTAGAACACTACGAAGAATTCAAGCATTAACCAGACGAGATCTGGTGGAAAGTCCTGCAAGCGATACACTTGAATAAGGTGGACCTGGGACTTCAGAGTAAGCTGAGTACAACGGAGGCAAGATTCATCGAGAAATACGGCACAGCTAGATGTGGGCTTAATGACCCGGAATTAACTATGGTCTTTAATCCAAGTGTGATCCACCTGGATGTAAACATGATATTTATATAAAATTCCATCTATATATACAGATTCAAGTTTCTTTATAGAAAGGATCATCCACATTTTACAATGTGCAGCATATGCTCAGATCTGTGTACTTAAGTTGCGGCATATGTATACACTGGAAGAATATAGAGATTTTTTATTCACATAATAAGGTGTTTCCTAAAATGAACAGAAGAAACATGTAAGTGTATATTGTTGTCGACATATTTTAATAACTTCGTCATGATGGGTTTTTTCAGCCCTTTACTTCAGCCTTTTAGGTTGAGTGTGTACCCGAATGCTGGCATGGTGAGATTTCGAAATAGCATTGGTGATGTTTTTTTTTTTTACAATTTAAGATGACAGCTTGTAGTCAATATCAATTTGCCAATAGTCAAGGTGGCCCCCACGGTATTATGTGTTTCTCATGGTATTATTTCTCTACCTGTGCACCTTATCGAATAAGAATCTTTTTTGCATAAATATTTGTGAGCTCCACTGGTGACACAGACTATGATAAAAGTAGGTAGCTTGGCCACTTCATTTTTACCTCTGCTTTCTAAACACGGAATGTGATTCTCTTATATTTTGCCACCATGTAAGATGGCTGCCGCTTTTTGTTGCAGAAGGGTAGTTTCCCTGTTCTAATATGGCCGTCCCATTTATAGTGTCCCCACGCACACAGGAGAGTGTTTTATGTGGGACCTGTGTGCTATAGGTATAGAAGTTACAGCGAGACCGGTGGATTCTAAATTCTAGGCTTGTAGTAACCGGGTAGCTTCCTAACACTTTTGCCAATATCCAAGATGGCCGCCGTGGTGTGTTTCCCTATTTAAAGATGGCGGGCCGCCGCATTTAGTTTTTAAGTAACGAATACGCAGCAAGAAAAGCTGCTTTGCAGGACGTGAGACAAATTGTTCTTGATGATAGAAGTGTCTTTACTCCTCAAGACATGTTTCTCTATGATCTGCATTAGCTTCAAGCAGAAACTTTGAAGCTTATTTCGATATACCATTTTGTCACTTTTTCATTTAGATACACTGAGGCTGAAAGTGTGGAAATCCTGATAATATAAGATGACATATTGCCTGTTGTAAACATGATGGTTAGGTGGGTCTTTTCAGAAATCTTTTGCCTATTTTTCCTTCTTTCTTTTTCTTGATCATGTGTTCCAGCTATTTTAATACCATTCCTCATTGTGAGTGGTTTATGGCATGTACGGTTAGTAACAATCCAATTCATATGTCTTGGTGTTTCTTAAGTCCACTTAATCACACTAATTTTGGTGATTTTGACGGTACTAATAAATTGAAGAGGTGCTTAATAGGGAACTGTTAACATCACACATTGGTGTGACACAATATACAGTATTCGGTACGGTGAAGAGTCTATCTGTTACAATTTTTAAATAGTTTTCAAAGAAGTTTATTGGATCTCTATATATTGTTTATAAGTCTTTATCCCTCCATGAGTTCTGAAGAGGCCCGTATGTTAAAGGGCCGAAACGCGTCGACCTTTATACAAGGAGATTGCAATAAAAATAGATAACATATGGACTTGGAATAGAGCTCACATCTTTCCCTCAATAAGTGCTCAAGGAAAGCAAGTATATTTGATGTAATAACGTTGGCAACCATCTCTCTTATGTGGATGACAGTTTCAATACATTTTGACAACCACATTTTCAAATAATTGTGGGGACCGATGAAGACGGTATCTGTATATGTGTGTATATTTGCATATATGTTTCTGTGATGGAAATTTATTTGGATAGTTCAATGTATGTCTGTCGCTTAGTTTTTTTTTTTTTGTCCCCAAAGTGCAGAGAATTCTTTTGTTGTAAGTAAAATATATTACCAATGACCAATTAAGAAGTTGATTGTGAGTAATTCAATTTTTGGATCTGTCCCTGCTATTGTACCACTTTTTCGTTTTCGAGTGCTAGGCTGACTAGCCGCAGATATTTTGCAGCTAATCAGCCTAACTTCATTTTTGGCCCACTTGCACCATTTCCCTTATGCCATCTGTCACCAGCTAGCGTATTTTTTTGAGACACTAGCCATTCTTTAGAACCATCTTGCGTCATTTTAGAAATATTGCACATGGATGGAGTTAGGGAATGGTGTTAGCTTGCATTAAAAGATTATCGCACAACTGCACTAGTGCAGTTGTGCACCATTTTTCATAAATATGGGCCTACATTTCTACTTTTTTTATGGTATCCCTGAGATTGTAGGTATAATAAATTCTCAAACATTTAGGCCCTCATTACAACCTTGGCGGTAAATACCACCTACCGTCATGTTGACGGCCGCAAACGTACAGTGACCGCAGCGGTATACCTCTATGGGTATTATGTCCCACACTGAGAAATCCGCCACTATACAGACACCCACACAAGTCCGCCAGACCAAAGGTCCGTGATAAACTGGTGGTACCAAAACCCCCACCGTTACGCCAACAGAAATACATCCACAGTATCAGGACCCACGTGTCACTGCTGTGGTCTTTCAACCGCGATAAACCATTGGCAATACACACCGCTGCGCTCAAAATACACACACACTTACAAAACTACACCACATTGGACAACTCAAAATACACACACCTGACACACATACACACACCACACCCACACACCCACATTACCCACAACCCTTTCAACGAAAAAAAGATTGCAAACAGAGAGAGAAAGACAAGCCAGGAGCACCCACTCAATTTGAGCCACAAAACACCATCACCCATACACCATCCACACGCCTCACAGCACATACCACAACACATCACCCCACACATACCACTCACACCACATCCATAGCACCCCAAAGATACCCCAGGTTTTCAGAGGAGGAGCTAAGGGTCATGGTGGTCAAAATCATCCGGGTAGAGCCACAGCTGTTCGGATCACTGGTGCAGCAGACATCTATTGCAAGGAAGATGGAGCTATGGCGGACAGTCGTGGACAGGGTCAACGCCGTGTGTCAGCACCCCAGAACAAGGGATGACACCAGGAAGAGGTGGAACGACCTACGGGGGAAGGTGCGTTCCGTGGTTGCAAGACACCAGGTAGCCGTACAGAGGACTGGCGGTGAACCCCCACTACCTCCCCCACAACTAACAACATGGGAGGAGCAAGTCTTGGCAATAATGCATCCTGAGGGCCTCGCAGGAGTAGCATGAGGAGTGGACCCTGGTAAGTCAAATCTTTACTACTATATCCCCCACCCTACCTGCATGCCAACACAAACTCCTACCACTACACTCACCCCCATCACTCCACCACCTCACATATACCCCACTATCACAACCCACCCATCCCAATACCAAGCCCTGCATGCAACACCAATGCATGGACACCCATCACAGACCTGTATGGACACCCATCGCCACAGCATGCCCATTAGAGATAATCACCTAGCCCACAAAATCACCACGCACACAAGGAAAAGCTGACAGGGCAATCACAACCATACATGGAAACACACCCATACACAAGATGGCACACGCAGATACAATAACACTGCATTTTCATCCCCACAGGACCCCCCTCAATGTCACCGGAGAGGAGGTGCCACCAACATCCATTCCCCCCACAGAAGAGGCCCACAGTGATGACAGCAGCTCTGCACGCCTGGATCACGATGACCAACCTGGCCCATCAGGGACCTCTGGACAATCGATTACCCTGCCACAGTCCCATACCACCACAGACCCTCCCCCATCAGGAATTACCAGCACAGCACCCACCCAGCAGGCCCATCCCACTGTCCCCAGGACAATCAGCAGTGTGTCCACCACTACAGGGACCCCAGGCAACCTCACAAACCCAAGAAAATCAGGGACCTGGGGTCAGTGGCAGTGGGCACACGGTTCAGGGGACAGAGGCAGAGGACAACAGGGAAGCTGGGAGGACTGCTGTGCGACAGGGGAAGGACAGGCCCATGAACCCACTCTCCACGAGGCATTTGCAGGGATCCTGGGAGCATACCAACATTCCCAGGAGACCTTGGGCCAGATACTGGCCAAGTTGCAGGAGACCCAGCGGCTGCAGGAGGGACAGTACCTGGGCATCAGGGAGGACCTTAAACACATCCACACCATCTTGGCCACCATTGCAGGGGTACTGACTGACATGGGCAACACCATGAGGGAGGCAGTGGCACAACAACGGGCCCCTGACACTAGCCACAGCGATGAACAGCCCTCCACCTCCGCCGGCGCTAGCGGACAGGATGCCCCGCCACTGGAACAACAGGCCACCAGCAGCCCACCCGGTGTAGAAGGAGAACCACCCCGCAAACAGTCCCTGAGATCCAGGCAGAAGCTAGCGAACATTGCCAAGACCCCCGCCAGGAAATAAGACTCTCCTGATTATCACCCTTGTGTCCCACCCTGTCACCCTGTCCATCCTGAACTGCCATTGCTCCCCTTCCTGTGCCCCATTGGACAATGCACCTGTGATACCAAGAGACAGGACTCTAACTGGACATTCCTCCACCATCACCCCAGCCCATAGAACATACCCCTCTACTTATTAGCACTTAAATAAACCCCCTTGGGACAAATACACCTCTGGAGGCTGTCAATTGATTGAAATATGTATTAGTACAACAATCTGAAAACATTGCAATGTGTATGTATAGTTATATATACATTGGTATGACCTGTAGTGGGCAGCAGTAAACAAACCAGGAGCCAGAGTGGGGCACAAAGATCTGAAAATAGAGATGCCAAAGGGTACAGTAAGTGGCCATAGACATAGGGAAGTCATGCTGCCATGTCCAATGTCCAACAGAAAACTGAAATGTAAAGTGAAGTTACAGTGTCTTACCTGTGTGTCACTGGAAGTACTGCTGTATGAGAGAGCTTCTGTTGTCCACATCTTCATCCTCTGCCTCCTCTTCCTCACTGTCCACAGGCTCCACCGCTGCCACAAGACCATCTCCAGGCTCATCCTCCTGCAGAAAAGGCACCTGGTGCCTCAAGGCCAGGTTATGCAACACGCAACAATGATCTGGCACACCTTCTTGGGTGAGTAGTACAGGAATCCACCTGTCAGATGGAGGCACCGGAACCTGGCCTTCAGGAGGTCGAAGGTTATCTCAATTATCCTCCTTGTTCGCCCATGTGCCTCATTGTAACATTCCTCTGCCCTTGTCCTGGCATTCCTCACTGGGGTCAGTAGCCATGAGAAGTTGGGGTAACCAGAGTCTCCTGCAAATATCGAGGGACAACTGTTAGACACACACCAACCCTTAGGGACAACCCCATACCCAGACACCAACATATACTGGGTGGGGACCTTGGGCTCACCTATTAGCCACACCCAGTGCCTCTGGAGTTGTGCCATCACATATGGGATGCTACTATTCCTCAAGATAAAGGCATCATGCACAGAGCCAGGATACTTGGCATTCACATGGGGGATGTACTGGTCCGCCAAACACACCATCTGCACATTCAGAGAGTGATAGCTTTTTCTATTTCTGAACACTTGTTCACTTCTCCGGGGAGGGAGGACAAATCCTATGTGTACCATCAATGGCACCAGTGATGTTGGGGATATGTCCAAGGGCATAAAAGTCAGCTTTCACTGGGGCCAAATTCTCCACCTGGGGGAATACGATGTAGCTGCGCATGTGTGTCAACAGGGCAGACAACACTCTGGTCCACACATTGGAGATCATTGGCTGAGACATCCCTGATGCCATGGCAGCTATTGTTTGGAAGGAACCACTTGCCAGGAAATGGAGCACTGACAGGACCTGCACTAGAGGGGGGATACCTGTGGGCTGGCGGATAGCTGACATCAGGTCTGGCTCCAATTGGGCACACAGTTCTTGGATTGTGGCCCGATCAAGTCTGTAGGTTAGTATAATGTGTCTGTCCTCCATTGTCGCAAGGTCCACCAGGGGACTATACACTAGAGGATGTCTCCACCTCATATTCATCCTCAGCGGTTGAAGCCAATGGAGGAAAACGGTGAGCAGAGGGTCATATTCACACATCTATTGAAATAATGATGCATCTCTTCATTTACAGAACCAGTATGTGAATCAGAGAGTCAGTGCATGTGCCAATGTCTACTGTGACGTAGTTAGGTGCCATGGTTTGTGCCCCCCTGAAATGGCGGCTGCCGGACCTGTGAGGAGGGACAAGTGGAAAAGAGGTAATTCTGCTGGTGTAGTGCGCCGTTGCGGTAGGCGGTTGATGACCGCCACGCAACTTCGCATTGGTTATCATCGGGCCCTATGGGTTCCAGGAGCCAATGGTGATGTACTCCGGCGGTGACGGTACGCACCGCTGCCGACATGACCGCCATTTCCTATCTATTCACTCACTTGCTACCTGACCCTCAACAGGAGAGGACCTACACTGAAAGTGCTGCTGTGACCTGTGTCTGGAAGCGACAATGGCTCATGTGTCTGGGGAAAGGGCCCCTGCCTTCACTGTGGAGGAGTTGGAGAGACTGGTGAATGGGAGTCCTACCCCAGTACACTTTACTCTATGGTCCTCCCGACAAGCAGGTGAGTACACTGTGAGCATGATGTGTGGGCCATGAATGTATGGAGTGCTCTGTGTGTAAGACACATGTAGGGGGGGCTGAGGTGTCCTGGGCAGAGTGCTGCATGTATGGTGGTCAATGTATGTGTGTTAAGGGATGGGAGGGATATAGTGGGCCATGAGTGTGACGGTCCGGACGGTATGACTAATCCCTTTTCTGCTGTATTTTTCCTGAAGGTCAGTGCCCATCAGAAAAAGGGTATTTGGCATGCCATCGCCAAGGAGGTGCGGACCCTGGTTGTCTTTGACAGGCGGAGCACCCACTGCCGCAAACGGTGGGAGTACCTGTGCCATTGGGCAAGGAAGATGGCGGAGGCCCAGCTGGGGCTGGCCTCCCAGTGAAGAAGGGGTGCCTGTCGTACCCTGAACCCCCTGATGTTCCGCATCCTGGCGGTGGCCTATCCGGAGTTAGATGAGTGCTTAAGGGCATCACAGCAGCCACAAGGGAGAGAGTACGAATTCAGATTCATGACTTTGCAAGCATTAAGGTTTTACCTGGGTAGGGACGTGGACTGTGGGTGCCCTTAGGCCAGTGCGAACATACCAGGGAAGGTCCCTTGTTGGGCTGGCTCAGAAGCACTCCAACCCCAATGGTGTTAGTGGGCATCTAGTACTGGTCAGGGCCCTGTTTGTTTCAGGTGTGCACTTGATGGCGTTATGCTATGTACCCCATGGGCTTGTGACTAGCTCTGTAACTGGTAGTGCATGGCCTATTGCATAGGGCTGATCCCTGTGTGTTGTGTACGCCAACGGTAGTGTTGTTGCTGGCATTGACCAACTGTATCCTCTGTCACTCCCCCCTTTTTGTTTTGTCACCCTGTCCTTGTGTGCATTAGCATCATCTGACGGAGGAGCAGAGGCACCGGCGACGGAGGGAGCAGCATTCCACATGGGCCTGGAGGCCGAATCCACCGAGGGTGAAGGCACCAGTGGGATGGAGGACGAGGTAAGCACCACAATGGAGACAGGAGGGGACACTACAGACAGCGACTCCTCATCCGATGGAAGCTCCTTGGTGGTGGCGGACACCTCTGTGCCCACCCCAACAACAGGTACAGCCACCACCCCCCCTACCACCACCCCCTCGGCGTGTTTCCTGTGCCCGCTAACCCAGGAGGGCCCTGCTGCCTTCAGTGAGGAGGCTATTGACCTCCTGAGACTCCTCACTGTTGGGCAGTCAACCATTCTGAATGCCATCCAGGGTGACGAGAGGCATTTGCAAAAAACAAGAGCATACCTGGAGGGCATTCACTCTGGCGTGGCAGCCTAACAGAGAGCATTTCAGGCTCTGGCCTCTGCACTGATGGCAGCCATAGTCCCTGTCTCTAGCCTCCCCCTACCAATTTTCTCTACGCAGTCCCAATCCCCTCAACCCCAGCCTATCTGAAGCACACCTTCAGACCAGCATTCACCCAAATCAACACACAGAAGTGGCTCAGGCAAACACAAGCACCACACTTCTTCTCACAGGCACTCACACAAGCACCATCCCCATGCAGACACACCAACATCCACTGCCTCCACTGTGTACCCCTCCTCCTCGTTGTCCACCTCCCTCCCAGTAGGGTCTCCACTCACACCTGCATGCACTACATCCTCATCCACTACCTCCATCACCATCACGCCCATCACTACACACCCCTCACTGGCAGTCACCACCCCCACATCCATGCACACGTCCCCTGTGTCCTCTCCCACTGTGTCTGTGATCCCTCCTACCAAATTACACAAACGTAAGCACACACCCAACCAATAGCCCTCCACCTCACAACAGCATCCAGCTCATGCACCTGCACCCAAACACAGCAGACTGACACCTCCTACAAGCACCCCCTCTTCCTCCACTCCCAAACCTTCACCCTCTTCCCGCCCCAATGTCCCTAAAAAGCTTTTCCTGGCAAACATTGACCTCTTCCCTACCCTTCCCCCCGTCCTTCCCCTCGGGCTAGAGTGGCCAAAGCCCAGCACTTCAGCCACCAAGTCCACGTCTGCTGTGGTTCCTGCCGCTGTCAGAGGTGCAAGGGGGACACCCGTCAGCCCAGCCAGTGTGCCACCAACCCCTGCCAAGGCAAAGAACATTCCGCCATCTGGCAAGGTGAAGAAGGGTCAGCATCCAGCCAGGGGAAGGAGCCACAACCACCCTGCAAGAACTCCTCAAAGACTCCAGAGACTCCAGCTTCCAGACTCAAGGTGACACCACCATCTGCCATGGGTAGTAGGAAGGGGCACTAAACACCAGCCAAGGCACTTCAGCTGTCCAAGCCTGCAGGAGAAGGCCTAGTGGCTACCAGCACAACCACCAGCACCGCCACCTGTACCGCTGCCAGCACTGCAAGCTGCACCCACCTGCACTGCTTCCTCCACCACTGACAGTAGCACCACTGCCAGCAGCAGCAGCCCCAGTGGGCAGCCGTCCAAGGCTGCAGGAGAAGGGCTGGAGCCTCCTCCCACCGCTGGCAGCACCCCCGACAGCACCGGCACTACCACCACTTTGCAGCCATAGCCGCCACCGGATGGACATTAGCCCTGCCTCCCTGGACTATCATGCATCCTGGTCACTGCAAATCTTGTGGCTCTGACACCCAGGGGAGGGACTGTGACCTGGAAACCCCCAAGTGCTGTATCACTGGGCACAAAGCCCCCTCCAGAACCAGTGGAGAAAGGCATCCACTCACCCTATCCTTGGCAGGATGAAGCACACTGGGCACCAGGCCCCCTCCAGAACCAGTGGAGAAAGGCATCCACTCACCCTATCCTTGGCAGGATGAAGCTCACTGGGCACAAGGCCCTCTCCAGATCCAGTGGAGAAAGGCATCCAATCACCCTATCCTTGGCAGGATGAAGCACACTGGGTACAAAGTCCCCTCCAGAACCAGTGGAGAAAGGCATCCAGTCACCCTATCCTTGGCAGGATGAAGCACACTGGGCACAAGGCCCCCTCCAGAACCAGGGGAGAAGCCACCCACTTGAGATACTTGAGAGACTGTGGCTTTGCACTCCCCAGGACCAAGCAGTGGGCAAACCACACACATGAGGGACTTGAGAGACTGTGGCTTTGCACTCCCCAGGACCAAGCTGTGGGCAAACCACCCACTTGAGAGACTCGAGAGACTGTGGCCTTGCACTCCCCAGGACATCGCTATGAGCCTGGAGCCCCCTCCAGGAGCAGGGAGTTGTACCATCTTCCGGCTGAGCTTCCCCATCCCCCTGAGGTGCCTGTGTGTTTTCTACCTGATGCCCCTGCAGTGTTCTCTACATATTGAGGCAGGAGTCAAATGTGGGCTTGGCCTATGAATTTTAGCCCAGTGGGCCACAGACATTTTGAGTAGACTTTTGTACATATTGTATATTTTGTAAATACTGTTTTTGAAATATTAACGTATTTCTGACTATTTCTAATATAACACTCATTTGACTCCATTCCTTTTGTCCTTGCGTTATTCCAAAGGGTTACGGGGTGTATATGTAATGTTGTTGCATGTGTTTGTGTGTATGGTGTTGGGGGTGAGTGTGGGGGTGGGGGTGTTGCATGTTGTGTGTGTGTCACTCTCTTTTTCCTTCTCCCCTCCCCTATGTGCCAGGTGCAGTACTCACCCTGGTCGTCGCCACCGTCGTTGGTACTCCTGGTATATGAGAAGGTACACCAGCATGGGGAGGACCTGCAGCTCGGGCTCTATGGCGTCCTGGTTCTTACTTGAGTGTCGAGAGATGAGTGGTTTCCCTTCTGTGTACTGTTTCCGCTGTGCTTTTGATGGCCCGGAAAAGCTGGCGGATGGGCGGGTTGTAATGGGGTGGGCGGTACATTGTCTTCCACCTGCCTGTTGGCGGTTACCGCTGCGGTGTTTGTTGCTACCGCCATGGCGGTCAGAGTGTTAAAGTGGCTGTCTGTGTTGGCCGTTTCCGCCGTGGTCATGATTCCATTTTTGTTACTGCCCGCCTGTTGGTGGTATTACCACTGCTTTAACACCGACCACCATCTGTTTTTGGAAGTATAGTAAGCTTGTTCAAGGTGTATGATATTAGTTAAGAGGGCCATGGCCAAATTTTCTTTATGTTTTTTTTAATTGAGGAAACATAGGGGTAGATTTAAGGAAAGTGGCGATGCCTCCAGTGCAGCGCCATTTTCTTTGCGCCATTTAGCACTCCACAATCGTCAAATACACACCATTCGTATCAATGATCATGGTCGCCATCTACCTAGAAAGAATCCCCATCTCGTCAAATGCTGCCAAAGATGTCCTTCTAGTCTTTGTATTACAATGTCCCACATCAGCTGTCTTTCAATCGAACTTGTAAGTCTTTGAATAATTTGAAGCTCCAATGACAAACTTGAATTACCATCTGCGGGGCTATCTATGGAACAAAATGAATTCAGCAGTGTTAAAAAATTCAAGAAGAGTGACTCCTTTGTCAGATTAGGATCTTAAAGGCATAGACTTGCACGTAACACAGCCCTAGAGGTCTCAGGAACAGCACTGTTCAAAGCCCTGCCACACAGGGCATCCTTGCTCATCTCCCTGCTAAAAGGCAGCACTGTAACATAATTAAGGGATTCCAAGATCGATTTTAGGGGGTACAAGCCTAATAAGACACTACACAACTTAATGCACCACTACTGTGTCTATTTTGTGATTTCTGTATAACCATTCATTCCTCCTCTTCAACCATATTCACACTGGGCTATAATCATTTAATGGATCTACCCAGGGATGGTCTTCCACAGAGTAAAGTGCTATTAATCAGCGAACGCAGTCATTGGGGACTTGTTTGTTGACAGAACAGTTAGACGCACAGGACCCAGGAAGAAAACAATACTCAATGACCTGCTGGCAGCATTGCTGGCAACAAGGGGCTGGGTGGTAGGCCATGTCAGCAGCAGCAGCAGAATCAACAGTGGTGTAAAGCTTTGTCTTTCAGCACATCCTACATGAGCGGTTAGCTGTGGGTGGGCACAAGCAGGACGTCTGTCCGAGCTTGTGAGAGTCTGACACTTTCAATTACATGGCATTGCAGCAGTATGTGGTAGGGAAGGGTGATGAGTCACTCTTGCGATGATGTGTGACCTTTCTTTGTGTTCATGCTTGTTGCAGTGTCACACATAACTGGGAAGTTCTTAGGCCTCTCCCTTCTCAAATAAATCACACTGAGACAAGGTAACACCTTACAATAATCCTTCTAGTGTCCCTCTGTTTTACATGCATCAGGTTGATAATTAGCAGGTAGGTTATCATAGGTATTAGAGGCATTTTGGCACAGTCAGTGAGGATATTGTTTTGGTGTGTGTGAATGGTGGTTTAAATGTGCCCCCAGTGTTCTACTTCATCCTTCTGTGTACCCCAGTGTTCTACTTCATCCACATGTCTCATGTTGACAGTTGTGTCTTCTGTACCCTCACAACATTTTATCTGGGCTCTATATTCTATTTACATATTTTTCCCATTACATGTTAATTGAGAGACATTTGTTTCAGTAGCCACTCGCAACATGGATGTGATTTGCAGCTTTATTTGAATGTGCAAACTCCCTGTGGAAGAGTGGGCTTTAACTTGGTTGAGAGGTCAATGAGTATGCCAGGTAGGTGGTTGTGAATTGTGTTGGTCATTATTTGGGAGTACAGTTTATCATATATAGGGGGTCATTACAACATTGGCGGTAAAAGACGCTTACTGCAGTGCAGAAGACTGCCAACACACCGCCGAGGCCGCGGAATTCCGCCACAGCTATTATGACCCACATCTCGAAATCCGACAAAATTCAGACACCCACACAAGTCCGCCACACCAAAGGTCAGTGATAAACTGGCGAAAACAAAACCTCCACCGTCACGCCAACAGAAATACGCCCACACTATCACGACACATGAATCCATGCGGCGGTCTTTCAACCGCGGTATTCCATTGGCGGTACACACCGCCGCGCTCAAAATACACACACTTCTACAAAACACCGCCACATTGGACAATTCAAAATACACACACCTGATACACATACACACACCACTCCCACACACCCAATAAAATATAAAACACACACCCACATCATCCACAAACCCCCACGACAACAAATTCAGAAAGAAGGCCAGAGAGAGACACCACCATCCACAAACTAGTATCCACAGGCACTCAACACCATCACCCACACAACTTCCACGCACAAAACACCACACACCACTACATATCACCACACTTATCACCACACACACCACCCCACACATCACCTACACTACACCATGGCACGGCAGAGACACCCCAGGTTTTCGGAGGAGGAGCTCAGTGTCATGGTGGAGGAAATCGTCCTGGTAGAGCCACAGCTATTTGGAGCACAGGTGCAGCACACCTCCATTGCAAGGAAGATGGAGCTATGGCGAAGAATAGTCGATAGGGTCAACGCAGTGGGACAACACCCAAGAAATCGGGAGGACATCAGGAAGAGGTGGAACGACCTACGGGGGAAGGTGCGCTCCGTGGTCTTAAGACACCACCAGGCGGTTCAGCGGACTGGCGCGGACCCCCACCTCCTCCCCCACAACTAACAACATGGGAGGTGCAGGTCTTGGCGATTCTGCATCCTGAGGGCCTCATAGGAGTCGGTGGAGGAATGGACTCTGGTAAGTCAAACCTTTAACTACCATATCCCAAACCCTACCTGCATGCTATCACATACCCCCACCCTCGCCCCCACCCCTATCACTCCAACTCCTCACAAATGTACCAATATCACAAACCACCCATCCCAACACCAAGCCCTGCATGCAACACCAACGCATGGACACCCATCACTAAAGCATGCCCACTGCACATACCCATACAACCCCCTAAACCATCATCACACAAGCCCCCACACAGGAATGCCAGCACTGGGGTACACGGTCACCCACCCATTGCACACCATGACACACACAGATGCAATAATCATGCCTTTCCACCCCTGCAGGACCACTACCCAACGTCACCAGACAGGAGGGTCCAGACATCTCCACTCCACTCCACCCATAGAAGAAGCCCACAGTGATGACAGCAGCTCTGTCCAACTGGATCTAGATGACCAGCCCGGACTATCGGGGACCTCGGGACAGTCGGTTCCCCTCACACAGGCACAGGCCACCACAGACCTTCCCCCCTCTGGAAACACCAGCACAGCACCCACCCAGCGTGCCCATACCTCAGTCCCCAGGACACGTCAATCAGCTGTGTGTCCACCACTACAGGGAACCTAGGATAACCCACCACCCCAACAACAACAGGGACCTGGGGGCAGTGGCAGTGGGCACACGGTCCAGGGGATGGAGGACCAGGAACACAGGGGAACTGGGAGGGCTGCTGTGCGACAGGAGGTGGACACGCCAAGGGATCCCCCTCTCCACAAGGCCCTCTCCTCCATCATGGGAGCCTACCACCACTCCCAGGAGACAATGGCAACGGTACTGGCCAAGTTTCAGGAGACCCAGCGCATGCAGGAGGAACAGTATTTGGGGTTCACCATCGCCACGATGATCTGGCACACCTTCTTTGGTGAGTAGAATAGGGATCCACCTGTCATATGGAGGCAGCGGAACCTGGCCTTCAGGAGGCCGAAGGTCCGCTCGATCACCCTCCTAGTACGCCCATGGGCCTCATTGTAGCGTTCCTCTGCCCTTGTCTTGGGATTACTCACTGCGGTCAGGAGCCATGACAGGTTGGGGTAACCAGAGTCACCTAATAGCCACACACGGTGCCTCTGGAGATGACCCATCACATAAGGGATACTGCTATTCCGCATGATGTAGGTGTCATGCACTGAGCCAGGGAACATGGCATTCACATGGGAGATGTACTGGTCTGCCAAACATACCATCTGAACATTCATCAAATGATAACTGTTCCGGTTCCTGTACACCTGTTCACTCCTGTGGGGGGGGGGGCAAAGCCACATGTGTCCCATCAATGGCACCTATGATGTTGGGGATATGTCCAAGGGCATAGAAGTCACCTTTCACTGTAGGCAAGTCCTCCACCTGAGGGAAAACGATGTAGCTCCGCATGTGTTTCAGAAGGGCAGACAACACTCTGGACAATACGTTAGAAAACATAGGCTGGGACATCCCTGATGCCATGGCCACAGTTGTTTGAAAAGACCCACTTGCAAGGAAATGGAGCACTGATAGCACCTGCACATGAGGGGGGATTCCTGTGGGATGGCGGATTGCTGACATCAGGTCAGGCTCCAACTGGGTACACAGTTCCTGGATTGTGGCACAGTCAAACCTGTAGGTGATTATCAGATTTCTTTCCTCCATTGTCGACAGGTCCACCAGCGGTCGGTACACCGGAAGATTCCACCATCTCCTCACATATCCCAGCGGACGGTGCCTATGAAGGACAACAGCGACCAGACAGTCAAACAAGTCAGAGGTATGTACCCACAGTCTACACAGAACACAATTCATACGCAAAATCTAGCCTGTATGAGTGTTGAGAGTAGGCCTAGGTATGTGTGACGCAGTTGGTAATTAGGCCATGTGGGACCCTGAACTGGGGGCTGCCTGACCTCTAAAGTGGGACAATGGGATGTGAGGTAACTGCTCTGGCGTTGTACACCGTCGCGGTAGGCGGTCGAAGACTGCTTCGCAATGCTGCATTGGTTAACATTAGACCCTATGGGTCCCAGGAGCCAATGATGATGAACGCCGGCGTGACCGCCACGGACGTGATCGCCATTTTCTAGCTGGTGAATCACTCGATACCTGATCTTCGACAGGAGAGGACCTACACTGCAAGTGCTGCTGTGACCTCGGTCTGGAAGAGACAATGGCTCGTGCATCTGGGGAAAGTTCACCTGCCTTCACATCGGAGGAGTTGGAGAAGCTCGGGGACGGGGTCCTCCCCCAGTACACGCTACTCTACGGTCCTCCAGACCAACAGGTAAGTACACAGGGAGCATGTTGTGTGGGATATGCCTGTGTGGAGAGGGCTGGTTGTAAGAAGGAAGGGGGCAGAGTTCTGAGTGCTTGAAAGACGGTGGGTGCATGTGCCACATGGCAAGGGTAGGGATGGGGGCCACTCACTTTGACGGCACAGTTGGTAATGACTTCTCTTCTTCCCCTGTACATTTCATGTAGGTCAGCGCCCACCAGAAGAAGGATATTTGGCGTGCCATCACAAAGGACGCCCGGACCCTGGGGGTCCACCACAGACGGAGCACCACTTCTGGAAAAGATGGGAGGTCATTCGCCGCTGGAGCAAGAAGACGGTGGAGGCTCAGCTGGGGATGGCCTCCTAACGTGGGAGGGGTGCCCGTCGAACCATAACCTCCCTGATGTTCCGGATCCTGGTGGTGGCCTACCCGGAGTTGGATGGGCGCTTGAGTGCATCACAGCAGACACAAGGGGGTGAGTACACTCTCATTCAGCTGACTTTGCGCGCAGTGGAGGGGTCTGGGTGGGGAGGAGGGCTGTGGGTTTCCCCAGGCCAGGGCGAGTTCAGTAGGCTAGGCCCCTTCGTAAGGCATGGCCCTGTGGCCCCCCACCACACCTCTGTAGAGTGCCAGGTACAGCTATTCATGCACCTGTGTCATCCATGTGTGCAGATGTCGTCCATAGCCTTGTAGGCCATTTCCCAGGAATTGCACTGTAGAGCCCACCAGCGCGACGTAGTGCAGGGGGCTGCTGTGTCTGTCTTGTCCGCCAACGGTAGCAGTAAGCCATGCACTCAACCTGTCTTTCTTCTGCCCCCCCCCCTTTTTTGCGGTCTCCCTGTTCTTGTGTGCATTAGCATCATCAGGCGGAGGAGCAGTGGCACCGGAGCATGAGGGAGCTGCGTCCCACATGGCCATGGAGGGCCACACTACGGACTCTGAATACACCAGTGGGACGGAGGGCGAGGGGAGCAACATGGCAGTGACAGGTGCTGAAACCAGCGACACGGACTCGTCCTCCGACGGGAGCTCCCTTGTGGTGGTGGCAACATCTGTGCCCCCCACTACTACAGGTACGGCCACCACCCCCCTACCAGCACCGCCCTCCGAGCAGCCCCTCAGCTTGTGCCCCGTGCCCGCTCACCGAGGAGGGTGGGCATCACCTTCGCCCCAGGCACCTCAGCCCCTGCCCCTGTCACCTCTGCTGCCCTCAGTGAGGAGGCCATTGACCTTCTCAGGTCACTCACTGTTGGGCAGTCTACCATTTTGAATGCCATCCAGGGTGTAGAAAGGGAGTTGCAACACACAAATGCATTCCTGGAGGGCATTCATTCTGGTCAGGCTGCCCTTCATCGAACCGTTCAAACTCTGGCCTCAGCACTGATGGCAGCCTTTGTCCCTGTGTCTAGACTCCTCCCTCCAACTTCCTCCACCCAGACCCAATCCCCTGTACCTCTGCCTATCCCAAGCACACCATCAGACCAGCCTGCACACACCTCACCACACAAGGGAAGCTCAGGCAAACATAAGCACCACACATCCCACAGGCACTCACGCAAGCATCACACACATACAGACATACCAACATCCACTGCCTCCACTGTATCCCCCTCCTCCTCGTCTCCCTCTTCCCTCCCAGTCTCGTCTACACTCACACCTGCATGCACTACCACTACAGCCACTATGTCCCGCACCAGCACACCCCGCTCACGTGCAGTCACCACCCCCACTACCATTCACACATTCCCTGTGTCCTCTCCCAGTGTGTCTGTGACACCCCCTGCCAAGATACACAAATGCAGGCACACACCCACCCAACATACATCCACCTCACGACAGCCTCCAGCGCATGCAGCCTGGATGTCTGAAAGTAAATTAAAGCTCAACGATGACAAAACGGAAGTCATGTTTTTTGGAAATAAAATGCCCTCAATCAATCCCAGCCTACTGAGAGGGGTGCCTACCCTCCCACCCCCTAAATGTCTTATTAAAAGCTTAGGGGTATGGTTGGACCCTTTTCTCTCAATGGCCCAACATGCGAACAGAATGGCAGGAACTGCATTTGCTCTACTAAGGACCCTGAGGAAGGTTTTAACTATTTTACCGTTCTCAGCCAGAAGAATGGTTATCCAGGCACTGATAGGCTCTCGGATTGACTATGGCAATGCCTTGTTTATAGGCTCACCGAAATATGTAATTCAAAGATTACAAAGGGTACAAAATGCAGCGGCTCGTCTGCTGCTAAATATTCCTAGACAGCACTCGATACGGTCAGGAATCGTTTCCCTACACTGGCTCCCTGTAACGGAAAGGATTCAGTTCAAAACCCTTTGTCACATTCATAGATCCATATTTGATAATGGAACGGAAATGCTGAAAACACTGGCACAGGTTTATATTCCAGTCAGGCCACTGAGATCCTCCTCAGCTAATCTGGCCATAGTTCCAACAGTGAGGAAAGCCAGATGGGGAGGAAGATCGCTAGCATACCAAGGTGCTTTGCTCTGGAATAATCTCCCTCTCAAGATGAGAGCAAACCCTCAAGAGATGTCGTTTAGGAAGGAACTGAAGACTTGGCTATTCAAAATTTAAATCTCCTGTATAAACATAAACAGTATGTCACCGCCATGGCAGTATAAGCGCTACGAGGCCGTTGGGCAGTTAGGCGCTATATAAACCATTATAACATAACATAACATAACATAACATGCACCTGCACCCAAAGCCACATAAGTTACACCTCCTACAACCACCACCTCTTCCTCCACTCCCAAACCCCCTCTAACTACCCCTCCCCGTGTCTCCAAACAACTTTTCCTGTCCACCCTTAACCTATTTCCCACCAACCCCCGTCCAACTCATGGGTCCCGTACTAGCACCTTAGCCACAAAATCACTGGGACCAGTGGTGCCTGTTGTCACAGGTATGTGGAGTGCACCGGCCACCAGGCCAGCCAGTGTATCACAGAGCCAGAGCACAGCCAGTCCCCCCCCTGTGAAGCACCAGAAGTTGGCCAGTGCCCGGCGGGAGAGGGGAAAGACTCCAGCCACCCATGCCGCTCACAGGGGTCCTGGGGGGAGTGTGGACTCAGCTGTGACTCCTCCCAAGGTGGGGAAGGGGCAGAAAAAACCCGCAAAGTCTGGGAGGAGCAGCACGGCAGAGAAGACCGCCATCATCCCCGCTGGGCAGGAGGCCACTGCCAGCCCCATCGTCGCTGCCCAGGACGCCACCGCCAGCCCCATTGTCGCTGCCCAGGACGCCACAGCGAGCCTCATCATCGCTGCCTAGGACGCCACCGCCAGCCCCATCGTCGCTGCCCAGGACGCCACCGCCTGCCCCATCGTCGCTGCCCAGGATGCCACCGCCAGCCCCATCGTCACTGCCCAGGAGGGCCCCGCCAGCCACAGCCCAGCTGCCCAGGAGGGCCCCGCCAGCCACAGCCCAGCTGGGCAATGAAGTACCGCCAGCCAGAGCCCAGCTGGGCAATGAAGGACCACCAACTCAAGCACCGCTGAACAGGGCAAGCACCGCTGAACAGGGCAAGGACCGCCAAGGCAAGCACAGCTGAACAGGGCAAGGACCGCCAAGGCAAGCACCGCTGAACAGGGCAAGCACCGCTGAACAGGGCAAGGACCGCCAACTCAAGCACCGCTGAACAGGGCAAGCACCGCCAACTCAAGCACCGCTAGCCCATGAGCGGCAGGGGCAGTGACGCAACAGGGACCGTCACGGGGTGAGTGATGCACTCTGGGCACCAGTCCCCCTCCAGAACCAGTGGAGACCTGCATCCACTCCGTCTGTCCTGCACAGGATGAATCCCTCTGGGCACCAGTCCCCCTCCAAAACCAGTGGAGACCTGCATCCACTCTGTCTGTCCTGCACAGGATGAAGCACTCTGGGCACCAGTCCCCCTCCAGAACCAGTAGAGACTGTTATCCACTTGAGAGACTGTGGCTTTGCACTCCCCAGGATACAGCAGTGGGCAAACCACTCTACTGTAGAGACTTGAGAGACTGTGGCTTTGCACTCCCCAGGATACAGCAGTGGGCAACCCACCCACTGTATAGACTTGAGAGACTGTGGCTTTGCACTCCCCAGGATGGTACAGTGGGCAAACCACCCACTGTAGAGACTTGAGATACTGTGGCTTTGCACTCCCCAGGATACAGCAGTGGGCAAACCACCCACTGTAGAGACTTGAGAGACTGTGGCTTTGCACTCCCCAGGATGGTACAGTGGGCAAACCACCCACTGTATAGACTTGAGAGACTGTGGCTTTGCACTCCCCAGGATGGTACAGTGGGCAAACCACCCACTGGAGAGACTTGAGAGACTGTGGCTTTGCACTCCCCAGGATACAGCAGTGGGCAAACCACCCACTGTATAGACTTGAGAGACTGTGGCTTTGCACTCCCCAGGATACATCAATGGGCATGGAGCCCCCTCGTGGATCTGGTGTTGTGCACTCATCCGGCTGAGGTGCCCCCCTTCCCTTCCCCCTGAGGTGCTCCTTTAGCTCCGTCCTTTTAACTTTCCTATTTCCTGGTTGGGACTAACTAGACCGCCATTTTTGTTAGTGGTCTAGTTGTTTTTGTCCCTTGAGCCCCGATTGGCTTCCCCGGTATATTTAATGCCGGACGGACGCCGGACGGGCACCTGACGTGACTGTGTGAGCATTTTTTAATTCTCTTGTGAAAACTAATGTTTTAGCTGCAATTTTAATTGTTTTTTGGGCATTTTAATGATACTGTTGCCTTCCCCGTCCCTTTTTCCTGAAAGCTATATGTTCTACCTTCACTCTTTTTCCGGGGCAACTCATTTTTTTAAAACGAATATTTTATCTCGTTGGACTCACTTTTTGAGGGCACATTCATGTGAATATCTGTGTTGTTGGGGGCATAACTTGATTTTTCTGTTTTATTGGAGCATCGGGCCCGTGTTCAGTGGCCTCCGGTAGCTCCGTCCTTTTAACTTTCCTATTTCCTGGTTGGGACTAACTAGACCGCCATTTTTGTTAGCGGTCTAGTTGTTTTTGTCCCTTGAGCCTCGATCGGCTTCCCCGGTATATTAAATGCCGGACGGACGCCGGCCGGGCACCTGACGTGACTGTGTGAGCATTTTTTAATTCTCTTGTGAAAACTATTGTTTTAGCTGCAATTTTAATTGTTTTTTGGGCATTTTAATGATACTGTTGCCTTCCCCGTCCCTTTTTCCTGAAAGCTATATGTTCTACCTTCACTCTTTTTCCGGGGCAACTCATTTTTTAAAAACAAATATTTTATCTCGTTGGACTCACTTTTTGGGGGCACATTCATGTGTATATCTGTGTTGTTGGGGGCATAACTTGGTTTTTCTGTTTTATTGGAGCATCGGGGCCCGTGTTCAGTGGCCTCCGGTAGCTCCGTCCTTTTAACTTTCCTATTTCCTGGTTGGGACTAACTAGACCGCCATTTTTGTTAGCGGTCTAGTTGTTTTTGTCCCTTGAGCCTCGATCGGCTTCCCCGGTATATTTAATGGCGGACAGATGCCGGCCGCGCAGCGGGCGCGCAGCTGGCGCGCCGAAGGCACGCCAAAGGCAAGCCCATCTGCGCCCGTCCGCGCCCTGAAGTGCCCAGAGCCCAGAGATGCTGCTCCTTCCATTATAAATAGGTTAGTCTATTCTCCCTTGCAGCTCCACTCACTGAGAGGGGCAGGGTTCTGTCCATCCCTTTTAGTATCCCCTGGGCCCCATGCTTCTCCTTTTTTCCCGGGCTGCTCTAGACCCCCCATGGTTGTTTTACCTTCTGACTCCCCTCCACCCCAAATGAGCAAAATGCTGCTGCTCAACTGTCGCTCTCTGCCAGCCCATTCCCTACACATCTATACTCTCCTAGAAGACCTCTCTCCCGATGCCCTGTTTCTTACCGAAACTTGGTTGGGTAATGATTCAGCGGTAGATATTTGCAACTCTCTACCCTCCACCTACTCTATGGCGCACGTAGATCGACCCCTTGGAAGAGGTGGTGGTATAGCCATTATTTACAAAAGTACCTTTAGGTGTATCACATTCTCCTCTGACATCTCAGATTGTGAAAGCTTAATTTTCTCTATCTATCTTTCCCCCACTTTTACTTTTTCCGGAATGCTTCTTTATCGGCCCCCGGGACCTGGTACTTGCTTTTTAGATTCCCTACCAGAGGCCGTAGCTAGTCTTATTTGTAAATCCCCTAATTGTACTATTCTTGGGGATTTTAATATTCATCTTGATAATGAAAACTGTCCGCATGCTAGATCTCTACTCGCTTCCCTCTCTGCACTTGATTTAACTCAACATGTAATGGGACCTACTCATAACAAAGGCCATACTTTGGAACTTTTATTCAGCAATCTCCCTGCTCTTACTACCCTGCCTTCCCTGCCTTTAAATTGGACAGATCATTTCCTTCTATCTTTCTCTTTTCCCTATAAGGTCATACTAGACCCATATTCCACCTCTTTAACCTCTGGGCGTATCTGGTCAAAGTTGGCTCTTAGGGAGTGGCGTGCTGTTCTCCAAGCCTCCCTTGGGGTCAACAGCTCTCCTGCCTCCGCAGATTTATTTAATGAGTGGATTTCCTCCTCTTTGGATGGTATTCTGCCCATTAAATCAAGAGTCAATAAGCCCTCTCATAAGGCTAAACCTTGGTTCTCTCCTCTTTTATTAGAATTAAGAAAGAAGTGTAAAAAGTTAGAAAGATTCTGGAGAAAGAACTACAGCCCCACCGATAGAGAAGTATATAGGCAATCCATCAGACTTTACCACCAAAATATTAAAGCCGCCCAGTCCACTTACTATGGTACAAAAATAGAAAATTCCTCCTGCTCACAGAAGGAAATTTTTCAGATTTTTAAAGAATTAACCACAACCCCTATGCCTGCCCCTTCCACAGAGCCCTCCATTGAATACAGTAATCGCCTGGCATCTTACTTCCACAATAAAGTCATCAAGATATATTCCGGGTTCCCTTCTTCTCCTTCCCTGGAGGCGTCAGAATATCAAACGATGGACCCCGCCTTCTCCGGAAGTGTATTAACTACCTTTGCACCTCTCACGGATGCTGTGACTACCAACCTCCTTCTTCAAATTAAATCGGGCTCCCCCCTTGATCCCGCCCCTCCTGCCATCCTCTCGCGGGTCTCAGATATTGTTGTTCCTCCTCTTACAAAAATACTGAATCATTCCTTATCCTCAGGTTCTCTCCCTTCATCTTCATCTTTTAAAAAAGCCTAAATTCGATCCTTCTCTGCTGGAGAATTACAGACCCATTGCTCTCCTTCCCATCTCAACAAAAATCTTGGAGAAACATGTTAACTATCAATTAACCAGCTATCTAGAGAGTCATGAACTTCTCCACCCTACTCAAATGGGCTTTAGAGCCCTCCATAGCATGGAGTCAGCCCTCCTTACAGTGACGGAGTCAGCTCGGCAACATTTGGACCAAGGGGCTTATGTAGCCATTATTTTACTTGATCTTAGCGCAGCTTTTGATACAGTGGACCACAACCTTCTCTGCTGCAGGCTCTCTGAATTAGTGATAGGAGGTTCAGCATTGTCCTGGCTGTCTGCTTTTGTTAAAGGAAGATCTTTTCAAGTTCTGGATCGTGCCTTTTTCTCTGATATTTTTCCATTGACTTGTGGAGTCCCTCAGGGCTCCTCCCTGAGTCCAGCTCTTTTCAATGTTTATTTATCCCCGCTGGTTAAAGTGATTGCTCCCTATAATTTGTCCTTGGTCACCTATGCCGACGATACTCAGCTTGTGGTATCACTATCTAGTTCTGGGGATTCATCCGCAGCCAACCTTTCTTGCTGTATGGAAGATATTGGAGAATGGATGATCCAATCTTAGCTTAAATTTAATGATGGAAAGTCAGAAGTTATTGTATTAGGCAATGGTTCCCCAGCCTCCCCCCTCTCACTGCACTCTGAGGCTTTCAACAATCTTCCTCCTCCCAAGGCTCAGGTAAAAAGCCTTGGCTTTTGGCTGGATTCCCGCTTGACTATGGATTTTCAAGCAAAGAAAGTCTCCTCTACATGTTTTGGTATTTTAAGAGTCCTTAGGAAGATTTTTAACCTTCTTCCCTCTACGGCCAGAAGAATCCTCGTTCAAACTCTGATCCTCTCCCGTCTGGACTATGGGAACTCTCTTTTTCTCAGTTCCCCGGCTTATGTGATAAAGAAGCTGCAGACAGTTCAGAATGCAGCGGCCAGGCTTCTCATTAATCTTCCTAGACATTTATCCGCAAAGCCGGCTCTTTCAACACTTCACTGGCTCCCCATCAAGCAGCGTACCCACTTTAAAGCCCTGTGCACTGTTCACAGAGCCCCTCAGGATAAGGGTCCAATGTTCTGCAGAAAACGGATCCATCTCTATGCCCCCTCTTGAAGTTTGAGGTCTTCCTCTTTCCGACATGTCAGCATCCTGCGGTCTAAGAGAGCCTGGGGAGCCAATTCCTTTTCCACCAAGGCTGCCCGCCTTTGGAATGATCTTCCCTCTGATCTTCGTCACGAACCCTCAGAGCAGCTTTTTAGGAAAAAACTCAAGACTATCCTTTTCTGTAGGTAACTTTCTGGATTCTCCTGTTGCTGGCATTAGTCATGTTACGTTAGCGCTGGGATGCCTTAGGGTAACTACGCGCTTTATAAATCCTTAAAACTAAAACTAAACTAAACTGTTGTATTTCTATCTGATGCCCCTGCAGTGTTCTCTCCGTCATGTTCGGGTATCTTGTGTGAGCCTCGCCCATGCATTTTGGGACCAGTGGTCCACGGGCTATGAATGGTGCAATACCTGGACTACTATTCGTGGTGTATATTTTGTTAATAGTGTATATATGTATATATTTGCTTACTCTATTTTGATATATTACAATGGTTACACGCATTTCCTTTTGTCTTTGCATTCTTCCGGGGGGGTTGGGGGTGTTACTGTAATGTTTGGATATGCATTGGTGTGTGTGTTGTAGTGGGTGAGGGTGGGGTTGGGGGTTGGGGTGTTGCGTGTGTGTGTCCCTGTTTTTTGCCTTCCCCGTCCCCTATGTCATAGGTGCAGTACTCACCGTGGTCTTCGCTGCCGGCGTTGGTGCTCCTGGTACAGGAGCAGGAAGACTAGTGCAGGAAGAATATGGAGTTCCGGCTCCATGGTGTCGTCGTTCCTCGTGGAGTGTGTAGAGGTGAGCGTTTTCCCTTCAAAATGCCTGTTTCCGCCGTGTTTTTATCTGCGGTGAATCCGCCCCGGAAAAGGTGGCGGATTGGCCTGTCATAATAGTGTGGGCGGTACATTGTCTCCTGCCTGTCTGTTGGCGGTGACCTCCGCGCTGTTTGTTTGTACCGCCGTGGCGGTCGGAGTGTTAAAGTGGCTGTCTTTGTTGGCGGTTTCCGCCACGGTCGTAATTCCAAAACTTTTACCGCCGGCCTGTTGGCGGTCTTACCGCCGCTTTAACACCGTCTGCCAGGGTTGTAATGACCACCATAGTGTGTTGCTCTTTGCATTTCCTTTCTGACGGGGGAGTTCTCTTGATGGTTAAGCTCCAAGAGCAAGAAAGAGTTAGGATTTTCAATCTGGTTTAAGAAATATTACTTTTCAGTTCCTCTCTTATGTGCAGGAGTGAATAAGGGACCGTAGTCTATGGTGTGATGTTGTTCCAAATCATGGGGTTTTAACATGAACACATTTATCTTTGAGTTATTTCATTTGTGTATTCTTAGCTGTATGCCATGACTTTGAGTTCGTGTTGATGACCTGAAGTGGTGGCTTGATATGCCAGGCAGGACCTGAAGATTATGTCGGCTTTCAGAGCAGACAGGATGAAGTTGACGTTTTTCTTGTGGTCCAGCCGAAGTACGCCATCACTATGAGAATGAACGGCTCATATTTTTTTAGATAGATAGAAGTGTCAAACATGACGGACAATAGGCATTGCCATAATCCATGGAAAGAGTCATCATGGGTGTAGGAAGTGTGGGGGATGCGGGGGATATGTCCCCCCCAGATTTTGGAGTGGGGGGACACGGGGGACAAGGGTGGGGGGGACGAGGGGACAGAAGAATTTTCCCTTCTGTTCTGTAATTCGCAGGGCCATTAGCGCCGCCGTGAAAGTGCTACCTATACTGGCCCGGTACTTGACCTGTGACCTGCCTCCAGGACACTTGCCCTCTGCCCTTTTGTTGTGCTGCAGCACACAAGGGATTCTTTCTCACCTTGCCACCACAGCCGCCTGCAGTCTGCACTTCTGAGAATAAAGGGAGATGAGAGAGGCCCTTTGTTGATTACTGTTTGAATCCTGTCCCTCCTGAGCCCCACCTTCCTGTCCCTTGAAGATCGAACCCTGAAGACAGCAGCAAGATTTGAGAAGGTAAAGAGGTTTGGGTAATTAAATAAAGTATTGCCAAGTAACTCCCTTTATTTTTAAATCCAATGCTGTGTTGCAGAGTATCTCCCTTTCTAAAAACAGTATTGTTGAGTTACTGTGAAATATGAGCCGGGCAGGCTTTAGCGCGCTAGTGACACCCTGTGCGCCATGTTTGTTAGGGTCCCCTTTACCTGTCGCCTCTCTCTCACTCTCTTCTCTCCTCTGTCTCCAGCTTGCCTGCCCCAGAGCTAATTATTGTCCCCTAAGTTGACATCCTGCCTCTCCAACATTTCGGTCCCCTGTCTCTCCCTCAGCCTTCCTGGTATTTGTGAAAGCCCGCTCTAAAGGCCAAGGGCTGTCTATAAATCTCATTTCCTGCCAATGGCCTGTGGATGTGAAGCCAGCACTGTGGCAGCTCACAGGCTTTACAGGACTTCACAGGCTGTGGTGGAACAGAGCCTGACACTGCTGGATAGACGGCGGAGAGACTAGCACACAGCATGGGTCCCAGGAAGAACCAGATGGCCTGAGAGATGGACAGGGCTAGGTAAGGCAGCAGGGCCAGATCTAGGGCGATGCAACCGGTGCCGCTGCAAGGGTGCTGACTTAGGATGGGGGTGCTGTGGTTGCAAGTATATTCTGACTTAAAAAGCACCTGCTGGGTGTTCCTTGCCATCAACAGTTTTCAGGCAACAATAAAAATCTCAAGATAATTCCGGTGATTAATTGTCTTCCTGAACAGAGATTGAAGTTTTGTCTAGTCGGAGTTTTGACTCATCATAACGTACAGGGTTACTATGCCTGCTACAAAGAACGTCTACATGCAGATCACAAAGTCTATACAATGTGAATAGGTCAGTGGGTTACTGCTTTTGTCAGATGCAGGAAAGTACCCTCTTTTTGGCATGGTTACCCCACTTTTGCTAACCAGGACCCCAGTGCTCTCTCCCATTAAATGTGGTTGTTTGGACCACACACACCCCACATTTGGCATACTGGTGCCCCTTATAAGCCCCTAGTATATGGTACCCAGGGCATTGGGGGATCAGGGGTTCCCCATGGGCTGCAGCATGTATTATGCCACCCATAGGAGCCCATGTAAACCATGTCTGGAGGCCTGCCATTGCAGCCTGCGTGAAAAGGTGCATGCACCCTTTCACTTCAGGTCACTGCACCAGGTCACTCTAAGTCACCTCTATGGCAGGCCCTCCTAGCCAGAGGGCAGGGTGCAAGTACCTGTGTGTGAGGGCACCTCTGGAGGAGCAGAGGTGCCCCCACGAACTCCAGCTACATTTTCCTGGACCTCGTGAGTGCGGGGACGCCATTTTACGAGTGTACTGGACATAGGTCACTCCCTCTGTCCAGCTACATAATGGCAACTCAGAACCTGGGCATGTTTGGTAACAAACATGTCAGAATCATACCCCAATCCTATTGTCAGTATTGTTTGTATGATTCCATGCACTTTGGGGGCTCCTTAGAGGATCTCCTGCATTGCTCCTATCAGCTTTCTAGGGTTTTCCGGGCAGCCCATGCTGCTGCCACCCCTCAGACAGATTTCTGCCCTCCTTCTGCTGCTTGAGCAGCTCATGCCCAGGAAGGCAGAAAAAAGGATTTCCTTTGGAAGAGGGAGGCAACACCCTCTCCATTTGGAAATAGGTGTTACAAGGGTTAGGAGGGGTAGCCTCGCCGAGCTAATGATATGCTCTGAAGGGCACATTTGGTGCCCTCCTTGCATAAACCAGTCTGTACCAGTTCAGGGACCTCAGCCCCTACTCTGGTGCGAAACTGGACAATGGAAAAGGGTGTAACCACTCCCCTGTCTATCACCACCCCAGGGGTGGTGCCTGGAGCTCCTCCTCCTCCAGGTGGCCACTTGATTCTGCCATCTTGAATCCAAGGTGGGCAGAGGCCTCTGTGAGCATCTGAGTGGCCAGGTCAGGCAGGTGACATCACAGCCCCCTCCTAGGTGGTCACCCTGCTAGGTGACCAATCCCCCTTTATGGGCTATTTAGGGTTTGCCTCTTGGGTGGGTCCTCAGATTCAATGTGCAAGATTCCAGCAGGACTCCTCTGCAACGTTTACTTTGACTTCTGGCCACTGGAACCGCAACTGGACTTCACAGGAACCTACAATCTGCAGCTCCAGCAGCAACTTCACCCTGCAGCATTGTTTCTCTGGCTCCATCCAGCAACTGCAACATTAGCCTGGCTGTGCTTCCTCGGAGGGCAGCAAGTCTTCAGTCTGCATGAGAAGAAAGAAGGAAAATTCCTTGGAGTGAAGGAGTCACTGACCTGCATCTGCAGGCACCAACTGCAACAACGACCGGCTGCGTGGATCTCCTCTCCTCCTGAGCTGCGTGGATCCTGCATCAGGGGGTGATAGTCTGGAGTGGTCTCCTTGGTCCTCTCTACCAGCTGTCCAACTTTGGAGTAGGTAGGTCCTTGCCTTCCCATGCAGGACAGTACCCCCATGCACCGCGTCTCTTGCAGCTACCAAGGCCTGTTGTTATCTCCTCCAAGGCATCTTCAGGCTCCATGTAGCCCCAGTCCCCAGCACTCTTCTCTGTGAAGCTCAGCCCTCAACGTGCTTCGCCTACGACATGGGACCTCTCTTCAGGTGTGCTGCGTGGGCCTCTCTGCAGCTCCTGGGCTCCTTGCCTGTAGGTCTTCTGTGGGGGCTGCCTCTCCTTCTCCAGACTCTCTGCCTTGCTGAGGGTCACCTGGGACTCCCCTCCATGGGTTAAGTCCCCCTGAACCTTGCTGGTCCCCGGCAGCTCCACTTTTGTCCTACTGTGACATTTGCCTTTGCCAAGGCTTGCTGGTTGGTTTTCCACACCACAGACTGACTGCAATTCTTAATCCGGCATGGGACGTCGAGTGCATCACCTAGGAACGCTTCATCTGCTCCAGTGCTGCACTGCTGACCGTCTTCATCTCCCCGCCGAGCAACTCCTGCATCCACAGATGGGTGGGTAGTGGATCCTGCCACGACCGGACACTCCTACGTAAACTGGACTTGGTCCCCTTCTTTTCCAAGTCTTCCTCTTCCAGGATCCACCTCTAGCTTCTTGCAGTCTTGCCTGTGTTTTGCAATATCCTTCTCTGAAGTCCTTTTGGTGGGTTGGAGAAAAACCAGTAACTTACCTCTTTTCTCCTGGTCGCTGGAGGGCACTCTGGTACTTACCTTTGGGGTTTCCTAGTTCCTGCAGCTCCCCTCTACAGATTCCACTTCCTGGCGTGGGGACCCAGCTTTCGCATTCCACTTTTTTAGTATATGGTCTGGTCCCCCCTACGCCTTCAGTGTTGCCTATTGCTTTTCACTATTTTCTATTGCTTTTTATGCCAACTTCTGATTGCTGCTGTACATATGATAGTGTGCTACTTACATCCTATTGGGAGTATTGCCTATCTAGTGTTTTCATGTTTGTGTTACTGTAATAAGGAACCTTTATTTTCGTAACACGTGTTTCTTTCATGTGTGTAAGTGCTGTGTGACTACAGTGGTATTGCATGAGCTTTGCATGTCTCCTAGGTAAGTCTTGGCTGCTCATCTGCAGCTACCTCTAGAGAGCCCTGGCTTCTAGACACTGCCTACACCTCACTAATAAGGGGATACCTGGACCTGGTATAAGGTGATAATACCATAGGTACTCACCACATACCAGGCCAGCTTCCTACATCAGAGAGCTCCTTTTTTGTCCCCTGCAATTTATAAATTAAAACTGAATATAGAACAGTGAGCAATGAACTCATCAAAGAGCTGCATGCAAACATCAAGGTATAGATTAGAGCGTTATGATTTTCCCCCACTTTTTCATTAACTTAATGTTGCAAAACAAGTTAATTTGAGCGCAAATCAATTCTTATTATTAAAGAGGGCCCCCAACCATGGTGTTATGTTTTAAATTCTATGTTTGTGCTTCTCCAGATAAAGCACTCTTAAACTATACCTGCTACCAGTATGGATGACCTATGACACCTACACCTTGTATTCCTGTCTTATGTAACATTTCATATACACTGATTTACACATATATGATGATTGTCTCTGCGTAATATCTGTGTGATGTAAAATGCTTTGACACCCTGGACTGGTGTGAGGGCTGACTGATGGAACAACCCATGCGTATATCATGCATGCCTTAACATTGCGGTCTCAACAACGACCGTGTCTTTACTACTCATGCCTTTACAACGAATTTCGCTGTAAAAGAATGTTTGGTAAAGGCCCCGCCCTGCCCCCTTACACCTGATACCATACTCCACCCTGCCCAGTTAAAACTGCCCCTGCCCTGAGCCCTAACCCCCCCCCACCCTGAGCCAGTAACCCTGCCCTGTCCTAAAAACTACCCGCCCCCACTCTGAACCCTAAAACCTACCCTGAACTGCGCTAAAAACTACCTTGATGCCCCTGCCCCGTGAACCCTAAAACCTACCCCGCTCTGTCCTAAATACTACATGACCCCTACCCTGTACCCTAAAACCTACCCCACCCTGTCCTAAAAACTACCCCGACCCTACCCTGTCCTAAAAATGAACCAAACCTCCCACCCTAAACCTGGCCACAGCCCTACTTACCTCTCTCCTCTGCTTCTTCCTGTTCCGTCCGGACAGCTAGACCGCTCTCTATGCTGTAACCACGCATGTGCGTGGTAAAGACATGTGTGGTAAAGGCATCCATGCTAGCCCCATATTTGTGGTAATGGCAGCATGGTCAATGCATTGCATTGCATTGATTGCGTTGTAAGGGATATTTCCCAGTTTGAGTGGTGCTATAAAACTAATGAAATGCATCTGAGAGAGAGTGGTGATGGATGGTAGTGAGGGAATCCGTGGCGGAGTTGCTCACTGGGGGGTGCCAACAAACAATGTCGCACGGGGCGCCACCAGCACTAAGGCCGGCCCAGTCAGACAGCACAGCAGTTCACAGGAAGGCGGCAGCACAGAGACTGCCACTTTGCAGTCAGACAAGGACCTAGCAGCAATCATAGGCCTTACTGGCCTTCACAGGCAGGTGGGGGGGCCAGAGACTGACACAGCTTGACTAGAAAGAAAGCTCCCAACAGGCAGCACAGGAATCGGCAGGAAGCACTGCGCCCAGCAGGCAGTACAGGCCTCTTAGGACTTTACACAGGCGAACAGCAGCACAGAGCTTGTCGCTGCCTAATAGGCAGCCAAGGGCCCAGCAAACAGGGAATTGCCGGTCTCACATGACTCGACTGGAAGCGACCACCTCCCTCCATCACCCCCTCCCCCACGGCAACCCTTCTGGGTGCAAGCTTTGTGCAGGAGGCCCACCTCAAGGTTGTCCCTGTCCCCCCCAGAAATGTTGTGTCTCCTACGCCCCTGAGAGTCATGGCTTGATATGAACTCCTCAAGTGAAGTCATGCCTGGGTCCTGGCAGTTTCTCCTTCTTGTTTATTTGGGTTTCAGGATATTTCTGAAATGCGGATTCCCAAGGCAAGAGATTTATTTATAATTTCAAAACAAAGCCCAAATTGCAAGCTGAATTATGCCCATTTGGCACATATCCGTAACAACAACAGCATTTCCCCCTACAAAACAAACACTGCTAAAAATAACAAATTATGAAATTATTGCATTTTTCACATGTAATTGGGACAAATGGGAGTATATCTTTCGGAATGCACATTTTGGGTAAATTAAGACACTAATGTGTATTGTGATGTTTTCTAGTCAAAAAGCGCCCAAGGGATACTGATGTTCAGAATACATGAGAGAGCAAATAGTTTATATCTGTAGCCGAGAACAAATCTTAGCTAACATTTTAGCTTCCACTGTACTGAAAAATGTTTGAATTCCTGAATGTTTTAACAAGCGGGCCTCAATATGCTTGGGCCTTTCCAGTTTCTTATTTTACTTTGAAAATAAGCGAATAGGTCAGAGTTCGTCTCTCTACCCAGTGGGCACTGTCATTGTTCTCTGAAAGCCTTGGTTAACAGTGGAATGCGTATTGCAACAACGATACATAAATAAAATTGAAGCTGACTTGTGTTTGTTATTCAAACTTTAACTTACTTGGAATTGTGGATGTCTGTTTGGTTTGTCTCTCTCCTTGTTATTCTTTATCCAAACACCTTCTTCTGAACTAAATATAAAGAATGAATAACATCCATATCATCTTTGACTATCATACCACAAAAAATATATCTTTTCTGTTTCGCTTTTTAATTCCTTTGTTTGATATCATGTTTTCCTATAGTACATATGCTGAACATGAGATTCCATGCTGTACAGTGCAACTATAATGTATGAAGCACGTTTGCCGTTTAGACGTGCTGACGAATGCAACTTTTGAACTCTAGAATAAAACTTTCCTTGTCCCTGGAATGAGTACTTTCCCCCCTTAGCATGCGTTCTCTCATTGTACTCCACTTCAAAAGTTTTGTTTAGAAGCATTTTCTGTCTTCTCACGCTCGTCGTTAGTTATTAGGGGTCATGAATGTCCTGGGAAAACTGACGTGGCAATATGCACACATAAGTACCAAAACAATGGTTTAGTTTACCAGAATCATGAGGTGCAATATTACTGAATAAGAGATCATGAAAAAATTGATAAGTCCATCGATTTTCTCGTGTTTTTCCCCTCCTGCAAGCCTTTTTTCCCGAGATACATTCTGCCTAGATTTCACTGTCCAAAGCAGCACTTGACCATGGCTGTGAGGCCAATGAGATGGGTTCATCCACTCCTGGTCCTTCAAGCGCTAGCCCATCACTGGGGACTGACTTTCCTGGACATTGCAGCACTGGGTCATAGTTACAAAGCCCAAAGAAAGGGGTTCCTTTCCCCTGGCTTTGCAGCACTCTACTATGACATCGAGGTACAGTGGAGTGGGGCTCTCTTTCGTGGGCCAGGAAGCAATAGACAATAGCTGTGAGGCCAACGGGAAAAGTCCCCCTCCCCTGGGGCAGGCAGCTTTGGGTCAGAGGGCCTCACAGCCCTATAATACAGATGCAAATCCCAGGGGGACGAATCAGATGACAAAAACAGACGTTTTTGGGTAAAAATCTAGGGTTTGATGGCTATCCTTAATTTGTTTAAAATAGGTTCTGAAAGAATAGCAACTAGAAGACATTTCCACAGTTTATTAGCCACAATGGAGAAGCATCTGTACCAATACGTAAAAGATGTAGTTCATAGTACAGTTTTGTAAGAAATGATTGATAGAGTATAAACTTTTTTTTGCCTGCTGACATAAAAATCTGGAGGTTAGAAAGGTTGGACAAAGGTGTAGTGACATTGAAGTACAATCAAAAGGACTTCGAAGGTAGAGGTAGATCAAATGAGTAGCTAGTGCAGGAATGGTGATAACCTGTTATGTCTCAAGATGCCAATAATGAGGCAGGCAGCAGAATTTTGAGTGATTTGAAAGTGATAGTGTTTATCAGGTACAGCTAAATAAATTGCCTTTGACTAACCCAGCCTAGACTGAATTACAACTTTGACAACTGTTATATCCCAGATGCTAATGATGCAAGCTAAACGTTTGAAGTAGATTTTGGGTTAGCAAAAGCACATCCGAAGCACTTTTGTCACCTGTGTATGAAAGGAAAGATTGGCATTGAGGCGGCTTACTGGACTGCTTTTACTTTTAGGTTGGGATGGAGGATGTTGGATACATTCTGGCCAGCAGTCCATTAGCAAGGAAACACAGGGGCAAGATGTACAAAGCAAATTTCGCTGTTTGCTCCATGCAAAATGCGTATCGCGATGCTCATTCCCATTTTGTGAGTCGGTAACCTGGTTACCGACTCGCAAAATGGGAATTCGCCTCGCAAATAGGAAGGGGTGTTCCCCTTCCTATTTGGGATTCGCATCGCAATCAGAATTGCTTTGTGACCACGAATGCGGTCGCCACTCAATTCGCAGTTAGCACCCATTACAAATGGGTGCTAACCCATTCGCCAAAGGGAAGGGGTCCCCAAGGGACCCCTTCCCCTTTGTGAATGGCTCTAAAAAAATGAAACAAAAAAGTTTAATTTTCTCGAGTGTATTGCAACTCGTTTTCCTTTAAGGAAAACGGGCTGCAATACAAAAAAAAAAATGCTTTATTAAAAAGCAGTCACAGACATGGTGGTCTGCTGTCTCCAGCAGGCCACCATCCCTCTGAGTGCAGCGAATCGCAAGGGGGTCGCAAATTGCGACCCACCTCATTAATATTAATGAGGTGGGTCTTTGCTACCCCATTGCGATTCGCAGATGGTGTCAGGGACACCATCCTGCATATGGGTTTGCGACTCTAGACTCACAATTTGCGAGTCGCAAACCCAAACGTACCTACATCTGGCCCAAGATGCTTTGAGCATTATCAGCACCTCGGTGTTTGTCGGTTTTATCTTCAGGGTGTTAGAAGACATCCACTAGTGTGTTAAAATACATCAATTGGTTAAAGTCTTTCCATCTTGTGCTAGGCTCGTGTTTGCAATCAGAAGAGAAAGGCTAAATATGATTTGAGTGTGGTCCACTTATATGTATAATCTTGACCGTAGGTGTTGTAGTAGAATGACCTAAAAACAGTAGGACATGACTTACCCCTGCATGACACCAGAGTTCACTTGCTTAGGTGTGGAATAAAAACATCATAATTTCATTATCTTTTGACAGTTTATTATAAATGAAGTAGTCCTTTTGATGACTTGGCCACCAGCCTGTCGGGAATTCATCATACAGCAGTCACCAGTCAACACACATCCACTGGTCAGTTCTCTACCTTCATATCCTGCCATTGCCTACCATTTTGGCACATCGGAGCCATCCTCAGAGGGAAACATGAAGCCTAGGCACCACCAACCATTTTTTAATGTATGAGGGGCTTCAGGAAGTGCAGCAGCTTCCCACCAACATTAAAAAAACACACACTACGGCCCTAATTATGACTTCGTAGGACGGAAAAGGCCATCCGTCGAAGTCCCGTGGTCAGGTTACCGGCAGTGCGGTCCCCTTCCCATGGCCCCTAGTACGAGTTTCCCACTGGGTCAGTGGATGAAAACAGATTTTCCGCCCGCTGCCCCACTGGGATACAGCCCACAACTTTGATGCCGGCTCATAATAGAACCGGCGACAATGTTGCAATGCATAGGGTGCACCAGCACCCATTGCGCTTTTTACCGGCATGCCAAGCAGACAGTAAAAAGCGCGACAGGACTGGCCATGGGGGACTCTGCACTGCCAATGCCAAGTGCTTGGGAGGTGCAGGGGCCCCCTGCACCCTGTCTCCACCAGCCTTTACATGGCATTGCTACTGCCATGTAATTGCCGGTGGAGAAGGACTGTTAATCCCCAGGGCAGCACTGCTTGCAACGCTGCCCTGGCAGATTAGGACTGCCAGCACGGACAGCCCCTCCAGGGGAGGAGAAGTGGTGGTGCTGGCGGTCTGTGGGATCACCACATTGGCGGCAGTTCGACTGCCACCATGGCCCTGGTTATCTTAAGACTGCCAGGGTCATAATGAAGCCATAAGTCTCCTTGGTCATTGAATCCATGACCTCAGGAGAATTCCCCATATTTTTTACTGTACATCTCTTTTTTGCAATGCTATATACGATTCCTATTCTAAAGTGCCAGTAAATCAGTCGGATGTAGGTCTAGTAGCAGTTTCTGGTGTGAAAGGTATGGGAAACCCCAAAATGTCCTTGATCCTGGGGCCTACTTATTTTCAGAATGGCTGAACCTTAGAACAGGTCCACTAAATGTGCATTGCTTCTTCAAGTGCCACACACTCCCTCCAGCTTCTAGGGGATGCTTTACAGTACATGTAGAGAAATTGGAATGGTGTGTAATGCCACACAAACCATATTTTGTATAATATTTCCCTGCCTAGGACTGAGGCAGAAGTCCTTATCCAGATGTTTGCATAGCTCAGGTGTGATCAATTCCCCAGGACTTTTTCCCATTTGTTGTCGTGTTTCCAGACAGCAGGCAAGTCATGCGCTAAAAACAACTTAAAGGGGGTGAAAATTGTGCCTCTTGTGCCTGTAAGCATGGAGAATGCTGTCTCAAATATGCGCTGGTCCACACACATTGCTGCCTAGCACCAACACAGGCACCCTTGCACCGTGGTGCATGGGTGTCTGCGTTGCAGGGGTGATTGTTTACGTGCAGGAAGGGACACATTCTTGCATAAAAACAATAATTATTGGCATTTTCCTCTTTTTATATGTGCTGTAGAATGCAGCACACATAGAAAGAGAAAAAAGCGGGGAGAAATAATGTTATTTTTCCCTGTTATACCAAATTAATGCCACCCCTGAGGTGCCATAGGAATTGGATGCATTCCCAGATTTGTAACTCTCATAATGGGCTATTATGAGTTATCAGTGGCTGTGGTATTGGTAACTCTGAGCGTGGCAAAAATACCTGACCCAATGCCTGGGCCATAAATAATGAGGTTATATCTGTACTTCATCCATCCTTTCTTTTTTATGTTCTATCTCTTGTTAATGTATCCAACAGTGCAGAGAGGGTGTTTCATAAACACAGAAGAAGTTAGTCTCCACTGGGAATATTTTTCACAATCATATGCATGACCAAAATAAAAGAGATTCTGCAACGATGCTCAAAATAAACATTTTGCACATGTGTGGTAATTCACAGAGCCCATTTGTATATACATACCCAAATCCAGCCATATAATATCTATCCCTTTAGTGCTAAAAATGTAAGGCAATGTTTGACACTGAGGTGGTCATTCCGAGTTTGGCAGTAACCTGACCGCCACGCCGGCTGCGGAGTTGTGACCGCCGCCAGGGTGGTAGTGCAGACCGCCAAATAACATGTAAGACGGTGAACCCAACGCAACACAGACAACTCAACGCCAGTACCACCACCACTGACGAGCAGCATCCGGCAGCGGTAGCTAACTTCAGGCTGGTGGAAACCAATGTCCCACCCATTATATTCTGAGTCACCAGAATGCCAGGATATTTGGGGTGGGCTGGCCACAATGAATATCTTGACGGAAACAGAAAGTACAAAAGGAGACACCTACCTCCAGGCACACCGATGCGTCCGCGGCTGCAATGGCAAACAAACTGCTAGTCTTCCCAGCCTTGTATTTCGCCATACACCTTCAGGGCCAGCGACAACAACGAATACAACAACCATAAGTACACCTAGCAGAGTGGAGGAAATGACAGTGATACACACCCACACATAACACACATTCCTGGCATGGACAGCGAAGGCCACACACACTCGCATACAAACGTACCGTAACAGCACACACATCCACACACACTCACACACAAAATACGTAAAAGCCAAGTACCCAATACACACACAAAGCCAAGCAGATACGTTACAAACATACAGCACAATGCAAACAACCACCACCAACATAGTCATACACATCCAAAAACAACACCCATAACCACACAACGACAACTAGACTGCAAACACCTCAACGAAGGCACAGACAGGCATGTTGCGAAACACCACATAAACACACAAACAAACTGTATGTAGCTATGACACACAATCAAGAGCAGTGAACACATCCAAACAATGACATAGGTGACACATCACGTACAACCAACATACAAGGAAATCCACAGATGCAGCACCATACACACGGACTCACACAACACCCCATACAATCCCACAAGCAAGCAGTCAGACACATAACAACATGCACATGGCACAACCCATCTACCCAGCGCATGCAACAACACAGACACAACACATACACAGACCACACACACCGCTGCACACAGACATCACAGCACCATGTAGAAGGAAACCAGGACAAGCATCTCAACTTGCCAAGCACAGCAATGTGGGTAGATGTATTTGTTACCAAGACAATAAAAACAAACTACATACAAAATGTGTCAAATGGCAAGTCCAGTGTTCAGAATTGCAGGACACATTGTCCAGACAACATGGCCTCAACTTGACCCCTGACAGCAAATAGGTCTCCATGTCATAGGGGCATCAATTGTTAATGCAGGCACCTCAGGGGTTTGGGAGTGGTGGATGGAAGGGGTGTTTTTTTGCTCGGTGGAGGAGCAGGGGAAGCATCAGAGGGGGCACCCGAGCAATGGGAGGTGGAAGGGCCTGGGAGGGGCAGAGGGACACAACATTTAGTGGTAACACGGAGTGGGAGAGGAGTAGGGAAGAGGTCAAGGGCAGCAAGGAAGGATTTTTTAGGTACACAGGGGCAGTTACATGAAAGGGATGGGAGTGGAGGTAGAGGGAGTGCTTGTGTGGCATGTTGGTGTGCTGTACATGGATGGTGGTGAGCGCAATGTGTGCAGGTCTGTGGTAGGTTTATGTTGGGTGGGTGAGTGGGTGTGTGTGATTATCTTGAGAAGAGGGGGTAGAGATGCAGGGAGAGGGAATGGAAGATGTGTGAGTGAATGTTTGGGTGGTGTGTGCAAGTGAGGTGGATGTGCTGCAGGTGGCACAGAAGGTGGTCATGGTGAGTTTGGATGTGGTGTGTGGGGTGGGTGTCTGTGAGTCTGCTGTTGAGGTGATTGAGGGTATGACAGGAATACTAGCAGGACCGGTGTGTGATGATGCAGTGCTGGCAGGTGTAAGGGAGGCAGTGTGAGAAGTGTATGCAGACGTGTGTTGTGTATGTGTGTATGAATGTGGGTTCGTTTGTGGTGCTTATGTTTGTCTTTGCACACCTTGTGTGTTGTAGTGGGTGTGTGCTGGTCTGTAGGTGTGCCCTGGACTGGTAAAGGGAGAGGGGTTGTGGATTGGGAACAGGTAGCTGGAGGGGGGACGGAAGATGAAGGGCCACTGGCTGCCATCAACAAGGAGTCCAGAGCCTGAAACGATCTCTGTAGGCCAGACAAGGCACAGTGAATGCCTTCCAGTGAGGCATTGGACTGCTGCATCTGGGATGCCAGTCCCTGGATGGCATTCACAATGGTTGTCTGCCCCACAGAGGTGGACCTCAGGAGGTCAATAGCCTCGTCATTGAGGGCAGCAGGGCTGACTGGGGCAGGGGCAGAGGTGCCTGCGGCGATGGAGACTCGCATCCTCCTGGGTGAGTGGACACAGGCAACTGGGTGGGGAGCTACAGGGAGGGCGGTGCTAGTAACGGGTGTGGTAGACAAGGATGGTGCTGGGGTGGTCCCAGATGGGTCCGCCACCACCAGGGAGCCACCATCGGAGGAGGAATCAGAATCAGATGTGGTGGAAGCTCCAGTCTCCCCCGTGGTGCTCGCCTCGCCCTCCATTCCACTACTCCACTCGGATTTACTGGTGCTAGCCCCCTGGGTCCCGTGGGATGCTGCATCGCCACTCGCTGGTGCCCTTCCTCCTTCACATGATGATGCTAATGCACAAATAGACAGAGGTGGAGAGAGAAGGAGGGTGGGAGAAAAAGAAAGGGAGGAAATGGTAATAACTCACACATCCACTTCACACACAAACAATACATACATTTGCCCCGGTTGGGAAAACAAGAGACCATTTTGCAGTCATGAATAGAGTCCTGCAAGCCATACCCAAACTTATCACCGATCACCTCATCCCTGCAGCCTAGGCACCTGATTGAAAAGTCCTACATGCCTGTCAACTGGCCGAATGACAGTAATGTGTGGAGTCCATTTGGTACAGAGGTCCATTGATGTTTCAATTGAAGTAATTGCACTGTTAACAAAACATACCTGTCATTACCCAAATACAGTGCCAATAAGATCACCTTGTACTACTATGTTATACGCAGGGATGGAGTGTGCAACCAGTGAAATGCATGAACATTTGAGCAACCCATATGTATAGTAGAATGTGTGTTACAGTACCTCCACTTCTGTTCCTGCATGGCGTTACATAGCTAACGTGTCACACTCCAACATGATTGGTGTGACAACCAGGACTGTACACTCCCCAAATTTCATCTGACCACATACATCCCAAGTCCAGTGAGAGTCACAGTACACAACCATACAGAAGTTACCTAACAGTCTACACTTACCCCTTTGTGGCTGCTGTGCTGCCATCAAGCACCCATCCAACTCTGCATAGGCCACACCAGTATGAAGGCCATTAGGGGGGTCTGGGTCTGATGGGCATCCCTTCCACGTTGGGAAGCCGTCGTCAGATGGGCCTCTGCGGTCTTCTGGGCCCAGTGCCTCAGGTCCTCCCACCGCTTCCTGCAGTGGGTGCTCTGCCGGCTATGGACCCCTAGGGACCGCACTTCCTTGGCGATGGCTCTTCACAACCTTGTTTTCTGGTGGGCGCTGAGCTGCATGGGAAACATCCTGAAAATGGGTAACATGATGTAAATGATACCAATACAGCTGCAATCTTTGGGGACACACAACATACACAACCATGCACACTGCCAATATACCACACACATCAAGTGCATGCAAAACCCCAAATCAGTCATCACATGTCAATGTGCACACAGTTTCATCGTCAAACACCAACCAAAATGTGGGACAAAGGACGTTTTACTGATCTGTTGCCCTGGAGCCCCATACAACCGCTCATACAGGGGTAGGACCCCTTCCACCAGTTTCACCAGCTCCTCAGCTGTGAAAGCTGGGGCCCTATCCCCTGCAGTGCGTGCCATCATTGCTCCAAGATTCAGGACACAGCAACACGCGAATTCAAGGTCTTCCTTACCCGAAAGCCAAGAGTCAAGTGAGCTTGCCCATACAAAATGGCGGTCACAACTGCAGCGGTCATGAACATCATCACCTGCGGAGATCGTCATGAGTCCCAGTTACCCATATATCTAAATGTTATCCAATGAGGAGATGCACAGTGGTTCCGACCGCCTTCCGCAATGAAGACAGCTGCCGGCAGAATTAGGTCACTTCCATCTGTCCAATGCATGCAGGACCGGCAGATGACCTTTTAGTATGTTACATGACTGTCCTGCGTTCACTCTGTGTCATTACCTGCATATCATCACAAATTGGTTCATTAAGGTTACATTTTGTGGATAATCACACATGTAGTGAGTGTCAGGTGACAACACTACACTTGTCACTACAAATGTCTGTATTTACAATCCGTATGGTAGAACACATGGAAGGTGTACGTTTACATGTCCTATACATGTCCCTTGTCACAGGGATTATGTGGCATTGTCGGGCTAAGAATGGAATGTGGAGTAATGTGTCTTTCTACAACATGACAGCCAACTTACATGACCAATACTTCGTGATTTTCGTATGGCATACTTGGTGTATAACATTGTGAGAGGTGCCCAGATTTCTGTTTGTCCCCCTGCCTAGATACCGCCAAAATGGAGTCATGAGGAATGCACCAGTTTACCGGCCACTAGTAGATCTTGAAACCATGGAAGAGCGCCACATCATCCTGATCTATCGACTGAACAGTATGTCCGTCAGGGAACTGGTCGCCCAGTTGGAGGCAGACCCCCTGCCGTCTTCGAGAAATCCCCATGCCATCCCTCCAACAGTCCAGGTATTGGCAGTCCTGTTTTTTTTGGCAAGTGGTTTTTTTCAGGTGACTATGGGACTGGCTGCAGGGATGTTACAGCCCAAGTTCAGTAAGGAGTTACAGGATGTGCTGGATGCCCTACTCAAGCATGTGAACAGGTACATTAAGTTCACACAATGTGCTAAATTGCCCACTGTTAAAGCAGCCTTTTACAATATATCACATGTCCCACATGTAATAGGAGCCATTGATGGGACTTACAACACCTTGGTACCACCGAGGGCCAATGAACAGGTCTACAGAAACATGAAGAGTACATATTTGCTCAATGTACAAGTGGTATATCTTGCAGATGAGTACATAACACATATAAATTAAAAATTCCATGGATCTGTACATGATTCCTATGTCCTGAGGAACAGCAGTGTCCCTCCATGGATGTTACAGCTACAGGGAGAAAGGCTAATAAGTATGTGTACGGCTCTCCATGTCAGATGTTTGATACCCCTCCCTACACAGCCTGGACTCTGCCTAGCATTGTTACCTATCGTCATCTCTCCTTTTCCACACAGGTGACTCCGGATACCCCAACCTGCCCTGGCACCTGACACCTCTTAGACATCTAACTACAAGAGGGGAGAATAGGTACAATGATGCACATGGCCAGACGAGGTGAGTGACTGAGAGGACTTTCAGCCTCTTAAAAGCTAGATTTTGTTGCCTCCATGTGTCCAGTGGTGCCCTACAATACCGACCAGGGAAAGTCTTCAAGATCTTTGTTGCATGCTGATTGCTCCATAATCTGGCCCTCGTAAGGCACATCTCACTGTTGGAGGAGGGGGACATTGATGCTGGAGCAGTGTTTGGGTCCGGTGACTTTGATGTTGAGGAGGAGGCATACGAGGATGAGGCACATCACAACAGGACTGACCTGATTTGTCACTACTTTCAATAATGAACAGGTATGTGTGATTTGTATGCCATCTGCACTTAGACAATATATTAGTAAAGCCGGTCTGTGCCCAGATGTTGCATGCATCAAGATGTGTGTGGGGACTACTACCTTCCATTTTGGTTTCCGACCCTGAAAGGTAACTGACTCACTATGAGGGGTAGTGGAAATACATTGCTGCTAATGACATGAGTGAAATACTGGTGCCATAATGGAACATCCTTATTGTTGTACCAATGGTTTTGAATCCTCAGTCTGCCTATTTGGGTAAATGTACGGGAACTTATCAGTCTTGTCCTGCTGTGTAGGCATATCATGTTACATTGTCAGCTGCAGTGTGGCAACTACCTGTTCCTGACTACTCAGGAAGGTGAACAGTAGAGGGTGTAACCTATGTAATATTCTTGCTTTCCTACACATGGGTGTGAGTAACAATGCAGGCCCTTACATATGTAGTATTATAGCTGTTGGGGCAGTCATCCAGTGTTTGTGTTCAACTGCTGTTGATGTGTGACTATGGAGTACATGCCTTACAACATTGTTCCTAATTCATGTCATTTTCCCTCTCCAGGTCACATGTCTATTTACAAGCTGCTTACTGATTTGCCTGTTGGCATAATTGACACTGGATGTTACAAAAATATGGATGTACTTATACACCTGCTGGAGATTCCTACGGCATCTGTCACTTTGACATTATTGTGGTGCCAACATGTGTATATGATTGTTGCTTGTAAACAGAATTACCACTTTAAACAATGAAGACACATGCACCAGGACTTGTACAAATTGGTGTTTTGCATCACAGTCCTTAGGAGTGAGGACATGGTTTAGGTGAAGATCACAGTGGGTGGGGCAGCTATTCATTTCACAGGTCCTATATCCATTAGCCTTGGGATGATGGAGATTTGGCATGGGACAGCCAACAGGGTGTAACAGTGGCACACAAGGGTGACAGTTCAGGAGAGGCATCACTTCCTAGTGGGGGATTGGTCTTTGCTTCATGCTGCAGGGGTAGAGGTGCTGGTGGCCTGTGGGTCCTCCTGCTTGGCCTCCATTCCAGTAGCAGGTGCTGATGTAAAGGGCAGTGGTGTTGTCTGACTACTGGATGGGGCTTGCTGTTGGGTTGAGGATGTCTGCTGTATGTTGTTGAGTTCCTTGAACTCCCCTAACATGGAGTCCATGGTGCCATTGAGTACTTGACACTGCTGCATGGCCTCCTGGTGGTATTTCCCCTGCAGCCTTTGGGTCTCCAGAAAAGTGGTGAATATCTGTCCCATCTTGTCCTGAGGTTGCTGGTAGGCTCCCAGGACTCTGGAGACGGCGTTCTGGCCAGTCGTGTCTTATTGCTGCTTCGTCCCTTGGCCCACGATTGCCCTTCCACTGGCCCTTGCCCCCTGTGCCCCTGGTGCAGTGTCCCCCCCCAATGATACCAGGACCGTCATTGTCTTGGGATTGCACTGTTGACTCATGCCCCTGTCCTGTGGGGCACACTGATGTTTGGTGTGACCTAGGGACACAGGTTTGGGAAGGTGGGCTCTGCTGTGCAATGGATGTCACTGGGGAGGTGGTTTCAGTTGTGGGCAGGGTGAGGTTGGTGGTGGTGGACTGACCACTCATGCCTGTTGGGCCAGCTTTGTCATCCATATCCAGACATCCAGGGGATTCCTTCTCTAATTGACAGGCTTCCAGTCCTGGGCTTTCTGTCACTGGCATCCTCTGCTGTGTGGCAGTACTTGGGAGACCTGTGGAATGAGAGGTATTGTGTCCCATGATGTTATTGTACAAGTGATACACATGGTTGTATGCCATCATTGACTGGATTTGCAGGGCAGTAGTGGCATTGGCAGTTACTAGACTACTGATTGTGTTTCCATCAGTGGAATGTTGCAATGGTCCTGTTCTGGGTAATAGTTTGTATTTTTCTTGCTACTGTCATTGCCATTTACTGATGTGCATTCCACTTGCTTGTTGGTGAAGGGGGTGACATGGTTTAATGTGCAAGTGCAGAGATGTGAAGTGGATGTAGCAGTCATGCAAGGGTATGGAGTGTTGCATTGTGGTAGTTGTAGTACTTGCTGCAGTGTGGGGTATCCATGCACTCGGTGGGCCTGTGAGAGAATGGTGTTAGTAGGGAGCTGTGGCATACAAGGGTGGTTACTGGGTCCATGGTGTGTTTGTGCATGTTAGGGTGGTGTGAGGAGGTGAGAGGGTGGTGGGGGTACATACGGTGCACAGGACATGTTGGCCGGTGGGTGTAGTTGACTTACCAGTGTCCAGTCCACTAGGTATTCCCATCAGCCCCTCTGGGCGTAGGACGGCCAGGACCTTCTCCCCTGACAATGATAATTCTGGGGGAGATGGTGGGGGCCCACCTCCAGTCCCCATGATGGCGATTTGGTCCCTAGAAGCCATGGCCCATACCTTCCCCCCGCAGGTCGCTCCACCTGTTCCTAATGTCCTCTCTTGTGTGTGGATGGTTCCCCACAGAGTTCACCCTGATGGCGATCCTCTGCCATAAGTCATTTTCTGGGCTATGGATGTCTGCTGGACCTGTGCTCCAAACAGTTGTGGCACCACTCTGACGATTTCGTCAACCATAACCCTCAGTTGCTCACCTGTGAATCGTGGAGTTTTTTGTGGTGCCATGGTGGCTGTGTTGTAGGTGGTGCGGTGTGTGTTGTGCAGGGATGCTGGGTGTGCTGTTTGTTGGTGGGACTTTGGGTGATAAGATGTGCGTGTTGATTTTGTGTGTTCTGTGATGTGTGTTCAGTGTGATGGTGCCTGTGATATATAGGTGCAGTGTCTTCTTTCAGTGTGCTCTTGCCTCAGTTGGTCAAACTTTGTGGTTGCAAAGGGTTCTGGGTATGCATGGGGGTGTGTTTTGTAGTGCTGTGGTCAGGTGTGTATATGTGTATCAGGTGTGAGTATTGGTATTGTCCAATGTGGTGAAGTGTTCTGGTGAAGGTGCTTTTTCCTGCGGTGGTTCAGACCACCAATGAACTGGCGTCCTGCTATGACCGCGGTGCGGATTTGTGATTCGTGATTTGGCGGACGGGATGTTCTCAGCGTGTCAGTGCTGGTGGTGCAGACGCATCATTCATGCCATCGTTTAGGCCTACGGTGTCGTTGTTTTGCTAATTTTTTGGTGGTGTTGTTTTGGTGATTCGTAATACGGCGGTCTTCAGACTGCCATCCCTGGCAGTCTTTCAGTGCCCGCTTACACAGCGGTCTTTGGAAAAGACCACTAAAATTAGAATGACCATTTGAGTATTTGCCCACGTTCAAAGGAAATATTCATTCACAGTAAAGGCTATGCACTTTTTGTGGAGATGCATCTTTGCATTCAGTCTGGAAGGTAGGTGACAATTGGATTGGTAATGATCCAGTTAACTACTGGGGCTACTCTACTTAACTACTGTAATTCTTTGATTCCTGCATATGGACACCCCACCTCCTCACTCAAAGTCACATTTAAAAAAAGACAAAGAACACCTCCTCAGCTTGAGATTCTTATAAAATAAATTCCAAATACAGGCTCAATAAATTAATTTCTAAGCAAATCATGATCAAGGGGGCAATCTAAAACCTGACTAATGGAAACTAAGTTGAAATTATTCTCACAAGGAATTGTATGATCTGAGAAAAGACACAGAAAAATGAAAACAAATCAAACCTAAACCAATGGAAGGGCAGGATTGCTTAAAATCTGCTGGAAGGACTGACAAAGAGCTTGAAACTATGCAAGAAACGTCTATCACTGCTAAATTTTCAACAAGAAAAAAAGGTTGACTCTGATTTGGACCTTTCATGATCAGACAACAAGAAGTAATACACCACTTGTTCAGCGGCGGCTGGCACGTACGGCGACTCGATTGGAGGGCAGGGCAAATGGGTGGGTGCATAACATCAATACATAACCGAGATAAAATACGTACCAGAAATGAAATAAATAAAAAGTTATTTAACATGCTTGCTGCAGACATGTCCTCCTTACTCCAGTACTCCTCTTCTCATCACGTCCAGTGCCATAGGTAACTCCTTTAACCAATATTTGTGTTGCTCTCATGCTGTTAACCAGCATGAGAGAAGTGCCAGGATTGGAGGGGGCGGCAGTCGTGGCTTGTGGGTCCCAAAAAGGACAGGGTAGAGCGCACAGGAGGGACAATATATTAAAAAATATTTTACCTCACTCCTCAAGGCACCGCTCCACTCCTCTGTCTCGCTGTAGATGCGGGCTCCTAGCCTGCCCTGCAGTCAATCCTGACACTGCTCAGAGCAGCGTCAGGATTGGCTGGGAGCACCCAGCCAGAGCACTCCCATGCAGACTGAAAGCCTGTGCAGGCTTTCTCCAGCCCGGCAACTGTGAGGGGCTGTAGAGACCCTTCAGCGCATGCATGTTTGGCCGGCCAACCAAACATACATGTGCAGTGAGAGGGAGTACTGAGCACTACCCCTCATAGCTTGTCACCCCTGTGGCCTGCCCCTTTTCCCCAAAAACGATAATAAACACAGTTTATTTTCCTTTTTATGGAAAAGGTTTGCAGCTGCCACTGCTGGCAGGTGGGGGGGGGGCATGATGCTCCTCTACCCTTATGGAGAAGCTTCCCCTGGGGAGCGGCCTCTCTCAGAGCTCCCGAGGACACTGGAGACCTGTGTAGGCACTCAACTCAGCTGTCTATGACAGCTGCGTTGAGAGGTTTATAGTGAGTATGTCAGGCTGGTCCTCACAAGATATTGTAGTAAATTAACCTGAATCGTAAAGTGACATGCACACTATAAACTAGTGCACAGGCAGTCCACCAAGGCTGCCGCTCAGCAGGCCTGCCCCGTCCTGGCACTCAGTTCAGGACGGGTTGATGAATGATTAAATGATAATGAATTATCAATTTCATTATCATTTTATTTTTCATTTCTGGGGCTTTTCTGGGGGCATGGAGGGGATGCCCTTACATTTGTTCATGTTCAGTTAGGACAGGCTTAAGAACAAGCCGAAGAGGAAATGCCTCTAGACTACTAGGAACATTTTTAACACAGAGCTTCCATAGTGAGGTCTAGATTGTAAAACCCAGATATTTGAAAAAGAAAAAAGAAAAGTTGATGAATAGCTTCTAAAGGAAACAACCCACATAATGCAGAGCTGAGTCCAGCTACAGTTATCATGCTAGCACATACCTCTAGGAAGACTGCCCAGCCTGCTAAATTGCTTTAAGTTGACCCCACAAACATGTTATCATACTCCAGGATGATCCTAATCATTTTTAGAACTCAGCAGAGGGGTTACTCCATCACAACGGTGATGGATATCCAGTCTGATGAAACCTAAATCGCATTATGTCCTATGGGATTTTGGCGGACAGGATAGCAATCACCGTTGTGATGGAATAATCCCTCTGCCAAGTTCTAAAGCAGGCCCTTAGTACACCATCATTAGGGTACTGAAAAGGCATCAATCACAAAAATATGAATTGCTCCCACACTCCATTAGTTAAGTATAAATTGTCAGCACCAACCATAGCTTCTCAAATCCTTCAAAGCAAAAAGCTCTAGGATATCTTTTGCGCAAATGCAAAATTACATTTTGGCTAGCTCTGAATTTTTCAGTCCTGAACTCAAGGTCTCTTTTCAGAACCTAAAACAACACCATTCAGTCCCGGGGAAAAGTTTAGAATGTGAGTAAGCAGGAAAGAGAGATCACTAGGTCATATCCGGAGACTTTCTGAAAAGTAGATAGAATGGCCAATAAAAATTGTGTATCATCTGACATAGTAAGCAAAGAACCCACATGCCCCAACAAATGGCCAAAACATACTGTTGCAAATGAGAAGATGGACTTCAGGCTTACGTAAAAAGAAATAGCCTGAAAGGAAGTCCTGGAGGCATGTGAAGAAAAAGGCAATGGTCCTTCAGGACCTATATAGCCTAGGTTGTCTTCCATTTCACTGTTAAGTTGACCTAACCTTTTTTTAATCCTTCAGAAGGATTCACACATGTGAGGCTGAAGGCTATCCTGAAGAAGCTAATCAAATGGGCTTGAAAACATAAAACTGCTCCAGGAAAAATATGTACACAAAGCAACAACATCACACAACCACAAACTAAGATTAATTTGTCAATGCCAATATCAGGGCACTTTTGAATTTGTAATTGGGGTTTTTGGGCCTCATTACTAGTGTGGCGGTCTTAAGACTGTCACACTCGTACTGGTGTTCTGGACTGGCGTCTATGTGGTGGTCCGAACGCCACATTACAACCATGGCAGTCAGACTGTCAGGGAACTGCCAACTCCGCCATGCGGTGGCTGAGATTGTAATCTGCCAGGGCAGCGCTGCATGCAGTGCAGCCCTGCAGTTTACAACCTTGTTCTCTGCCAGCCTTTTCCTGACAGTAACACTGCCATGAAAAGGTTGTTAGAGAACAGGTACAGGGGACCACAGGGGGCCCCTGCACTGCCCATGCACTTGGTATGGGCAGTGTAGGGGCTCCCTTGCCAAGCACCATCTCAAAGTTCACTGCTTTGCAGACAGTGAACATTGCGAAGGTGCTGGTGCATCCTGCTGGCTACAGCATTGCCACTGGCTAAATTAGGAGCATGAGAGAATACTGTAGCCTGTCTCCCACTAGGCCAGTGAGCAGAAACTCAGGTTTCCACTCGCCAACCTAGAGAGAAAGTCACAATAACTCCGGCGGGGAGGTGGCCACGTAGGAGGCGGCCACCCTGTTGGGAGATTGGCAAACAGGCTTTCCCATCCGCCAAACTCATAATGAGGCCCTTAGTCTTACTCAGAAAGAAGGGGGACATTAGATAAACAAGCACTTTTTATGGGTGACAAGTAGTTTTTATGAGTGGGTAAAGGGCAATAGCAAGCGTAGTAGTATATGAAAGTTTTGTCATCAAGGAAACAAGTGACTCAAATATTTGATATATAACTTTGATAGACATTGGGATGGAAAACTGGACCACCATGGGACAATTTGTGTAGAATAAGAGGGTTCTGCTTTAATGTAGTAGGCATGCTCTTTTTGTGAAGCCTCAATATGTGTGAAAAAGAGATCAGTGAATCATGCTTTCAGCAATGCTTGCTGTGAAACACTTCTACAGGAAATAATGATATGAGGTGTAATTTGTCACATCTTGCTCTAGAATCCAATTTAGTTTCAACAAGCCTATACTTTGACCTTGAAGGCAATAATACACCACTATGCCAATCTAAAAAGAGGGTTGCCTTCCAAGATCTCTGACTTTACACAGTCAAATACTGAAATTAATATTTTTGCTAGTCTTCAGAATGAATTGGTCTATACTTATACAAACGAACGGATGAATGAATAAATAAAATAATTCATAATGTATATCGTGCAGATTGCTAGCAACATAGGGGATGATTCTAATTCTGGCGGGCGGCGGAGGCCGCCCGCCAGTATTCCGCCCCCATAATACCGCTCCGCGGTCAGAAGACCGCGGAGGGTATTATGAGTTTTTCCCTGGGCTGGCGGGCGGTCTCCAAAAGACCGCCCGCCAGCCCAGGGAAAAACTCCCTTCCCACGAGGATGCCGGCTCGTAATCGAGCCGGCGGAGTGGGAAGGTGCGACGGGTGCAGTAGCACCCGTCGCGTATTTCAGTGTCTGCAAGGCACACTGAAATACCTTGCGGGGCCCTCTTACGGGGGCCCCTGCCTTGCCCATGCCATTGGCATGGGCATGGCAGGGGCCCCCATGGGCCCCGCGACCCCCCTACCGCCATCCTGTTCATGGCGGCTTTCCCGCCATGAACAGGATGGCGGTAGGGGGGGTCAAGCTGCGCCGCCATGGGGGATTCTGAGGGCAGCGGTAAACCGGCGGGAGACCGCCGGTTTACCCTTTCTGACCGCGGCCAAAGCGCCGCGGTCAGAATGCCCTGCGGGGCACCGCCGGCCTGTCGGCGGTGCTCCCGCCGACCCTCGCCCCGGCGGTCGAAGACCGCCGGGGTTAGAATCAGCCCCATAGTCTTAATGAACAGATCAGAAAAGCAGTCAGGTTAATTCTAAGGAAAACACAAGTTTATTAAAATTGCAAAAACACATATTGTAGTAAATGATCCTGGAATATAAAGTCATGGATTTGGAGAGGGTTGTTCCAAGACAAGACAAGCATTTGCAATGCAAAGGATCTCATGTTTGAGCTATTAGCGCTGTAAATTCCTAATTGGACTTTTCTTGCCACACAAATTGAAAATTAGAAGTGAAACAGTTGACATAAGTGAGCCAATTCAAAGCACCATGACCGCCATGAGCATGAGTGCGAAGGAGAGACACAAATGGAAAAAAAATATTGCTTGCAGTCAAACGTATCAGCAAACATGAAACTATCCATGTAACAGGGTCAATGGCTGAGGCAGTAACAAAACTGCCCCAAGGAGGGACAAATTAATTTTGTCCTGTCATTTTCTTTTAAAGAAGTAAATGAAAGGAATAGATTCAAATGGTCTGAATGAAGGCATTATCCTGGTTCACCCTTTTGTAATTTGTGAGATAAACATAGGAAGAGAATGATGGAAAGCACAGTTGTTGAAGGCAGGACATTGAAACATAACTGTTACTTGATGGAACGTAGTGAAAGCATTAGTGTGGAATTAAAAAATCATGCTCATACTTTCCATAACTCTTCATAAGGTGAGATGACTGAGATGAACCAGGGGTGTAATTGCAAATGTCTGCCTGGATTCGAGAGGTGTGGCTGGAGAATGTGGATGACCGTGATGACTGGCGTTAGTCTGTGGCTGACTGGGTGAGAGAGGAGTGGCTTCTGAGTGTGGCTGACTGGATGCAAGAGGAGTGGCTTTAGAGTGTGGCTGACTGGATAGGAGAGGCATGACTTGTAACTGTGGCTGACTGGATGAGGAAATAATTGCATGAGAGTGTAGCTGACTAAATGTGGAGAGGCGTGGCAGGAGATGTTTGCTGACTTGGTGAGGAGAGGTGTGGTGCTGGACTGCTACTGACTGGATAAGGGGGACATGGCAGGAGAGTGTGACTGACTGGATGAGGAAAGGTCTGATAGGCGACCTTGGCTGATGGAATGAGGAGAGGCGTGGCAAGAGAGTATGGATGACTGGATGAGAGAGGCGTTGTGTGTGACTGTGGCTGACTGGATGAGGAGAGGCATGGCAGATGACTGTGAAAAACCTTTATTCATCCAAAATAAATTGTTACTGCTGTAACCTAAGTAATGAGCCTATTAACAAAGTTAAATATGAGGTCCAGAGCTCATTCATGATACCAACCAACACCATCCTCAATTTATCACTATTTAACTTATGTCTCTACTTATTTATAGCCACCAGATATTCCTAAAAGTCAGTGCCTGAACGTGTCCAAGTCATGCGTCAGGTGGCTTTGGTGTCATTTGTACAGATGAAGTACTGAAGGAAGAACCGGCCAATAAACAATCCAAGGCTGTGAAAAAAGAGGTTGATTAGGACTAATGAAAGTAATGAGATCCTAAAACACCCACAAGAAAGAGGAAGCAATGGGAAATAGAAAAAAGAAAGGGGGACAAACCAAGTGATCAGTGCTATGTTGGTGACACACCAGCTACCTCAGTTTACTGCTTGCCAGCTATTGCATTCCTGATTACCACTCTCTCATTAGAAGCACTAAATTGGCATACTAGCCTACAACCTGCATTGAGGCAAGAGTAGCACTATATACCCTAAATACTTTGTTTAAATGGCTCTATTTGTAAAGCAGCATGACTGCTGAACAATCCCAAATCTGCATCTACACTATGTCACAATTCACTGTTTAAACAATGCAGCCATGCGTCTAGTAATCTTAACCGAACAAATAACTAGTTCCTTATCTAAATGTGAATGAATTATTTGATAGTAGGCTTCTGCTTTGCTTCAACATTCCAGAAGGAACAGTAGTGTTCAAATTTTGGAGCTGGATCATGTCTCCAGCCTGTGGACTCAACCTCTGACATTTATCATATGCTTTGCATAATTGAATTTGTTACTGCAATTGTACGCTTATGTTTTACATTTCATGATCACAAGAAAACACATATCCCAAAGGAACGGATATTAACAGGGCATGGCCAATGACCTAAATGTTCAACATCTCCAAGGACATTCTGTAGACTATGTCAGCAGAAGCTGTTTTCTGCTTTGGCTTCAGGTTTGTGGTTTCTGTATCTCACCTCGCATAATGACCCGCTCTTTGCATATCCACCTTCTAACAAATATATACCAAATAATATAAAGCTCACTTTCTTCACTCCATATACTTGTTGTAGTGTTTCTCCTGTCAATCCATTTGTGATTTTCATTGTGATCCTGCTTCACATATTTATGTTTCAGTGTGTGCTAATCTGGGAATTCAACATCATCCTTCTAAGCCTTTAGCAGAATTGATTTTGCATCTTAAAAAAGGCGCTTTTTCAAGCAAGCTATGAGGTGTCATCTGACACCTGTTCATTTTTTCTGCTTCACTCGCAGGTAGATATACACTGTCTTGGTGTGACTGAAATCTACAGCATGCAAAAAAGTATTGGCTAATGCAGAGGGAATCAGGATGATGTTTGATTGTCGCAGAATGTTGACAACTGGTCCTTCTCCAACACAGAAAGTAGAATACATATTCAATTCAGATCAAGCCTTTCCAACTTAAACTAAACACTGGTGTATGGACTACTATCCAACTACTCATATTCCAAGGTGACTTTTTTAGGTACAAACCAAACACCAAGGAGAAGCTATAATAATCTTTAGATCTCCACCTCTGCTATAACAAATAAATATGGTAAATATATGGCAAAATGTCATTAACCTGACCTCAGTCAGACATGCCTGGTTTCCACTAAACCTACCAATATACATTCAGCTCATATCCTGAGCTTCCTTGTCTTCCCCTTGGACACCATGACTTTGCTACTGGAGTGAGATCCACATACCTTCTACAGCTACTGGAATGCAGCCAACTGCACTCAAGAGGAAGAGGAAGTTCACTGACAAGAAGGGAGACCTGGTAGATATCAACAACACAATGTGTATGGGGAAAATAGAGAACAGGCTGGTCTGGCCTGTTCAACTGGTCATCAGATCACGTATTGTCTTTCAAAAGAGTCAACATACAGACAGGCTAGGCTTGGGGCAAATGTACTACCCATTGATGTCCTGTGCACTTGCAGGTAATAAGTGTTGTCAAATTCAAAGTCCTTCTGGACCTTCAAGATTATCCTGAGCACCCCCTCCACAGTGTAAGGGGGCTTATCCATACAGCAGTTTGTTATACAGATATTCTTTCTGTTTTTGCATTTTGCCCTTTCAACAGTGTTGAACATTATGCATTTATGACCTGCCGTTATGACACCCTAGTGGATTTGTTCCATTTCAATTGTTACTTTCCTTGATTCAGACCTTTATTCCCTCACAGAATGTGACTACAATTTGCCCTTCCCTCATAGGGTAAGAGATTGAGGCCCGTATTTATACTTTTTTTGCGCCGCATTTGCGTTGTTTTTTGACGCAAAAACGGCGCAAACTTGCAAAATGCCATTGTATTTTGTAGGTTTGCGCCGTTTTGCGTCAAAAAGCGGCGCAAATGCGGCGCTAAAAAAAGTATAAATACGGGCCTGAGTCCCTATGTATGTCAGTTATTTAGGACTCAAACATGAGCTTTGTTTATCACTATTTCTGTATAACTATTTCACAGTATCTGCATGGTTGTGTGTCACCTTAGCATGGTTTTTCACACCCTGCGTGCAGTGGTTTCCAGAGATTACTCGCATGCACTGTGTGTATGCCATGTTTTTAATTTATCCCACTATTTTCTCTTCCTCATAGGCCTCCCTTAACTGAATTATCCCTCAGGTAGGCCCAGTGTGTATTCTAACTATTTTGCTCACTTTTAGCTTAGCCACTACTCCCCATACATAGGAGGGATCCTAGGCCCTGACGAATCCCCCAGACCAGTTTGGCTTGATGAGAGGGCAGAAACATGTTGTCCATTTAGATTTAGACGACACCATGAACCATTGTATTCAATAGTGTCCCAACTGTTTTTAACCTTGGCAACAAACACCGTCATTAAAGATGTAGATACACACCGGTGATTTGTTAGGTAGTTTTAGCTCATACTTCCACTCAACTGGATCCCCACTTTATTCAGAAAGATATCATTTCAGCACTCCCTCGGTGGTCCTTTAACAACGAGGTTGAGTCCGCCCAGGTGGCATCATCCTGCCTGGGTGGGGATAGGTGGTCAAATGATGAAGCATGACACTATAATGTGTGTGAGACCACCTATTCCGTAAGGGGAATACCCCCACCCGCCATAGAGTACACAGCCACCACTACCACACCTCATGCCTATAATTAGATCTCCACATCGGTGATCTGATGGCCAGTTGAACAGGCCAGACCAGCCTGTTCACTACATTCCCCATATGCATTGTGTTGTTGATTCTTGTTTCAGGGAGGTAGTATGGGGATCAGACCCTCCCAGATCTCCCTTTGTGTGTAAGACCTGGTAGAAGTGACTGTTGTGAAACATTACAGGGAACTACATAGTGTACTTCCTGCATCCTCTCTGAAGTGGAGAAGGTGGCCATGTGGAATTACGTGACAGACTCTGTGAATGCATTGTATGTGGAGGTATGCACTATGTGGGCTTTTTAAAGGAAATGGTAAGACAAAAGGAAGTAGGCGAAGCTGAAGTTGTCTAGGATACAAACATCAAAGGCTTTTTGTGGCAATAGACCTAGATCCTATCTCAGTCTCCCCCCCTCAGTGAACATATCCTATCCACTGTGCAGCCTTACCTGCTTTATGACTTCTTTTTCCCAGAAAGCCCAGGATCAGACAAGATAAGAAACAACACCCCTCTATTTTATAATGTTTACAGTTAGCTTATTTCACTCCTTTTCTAAATAGTCCCATTTCAATTGCTATGTAACAAAACTCAGGATATGCAGCCTATACGTTAGTGAAGCAGCCTGTCATTGCAAACAGATTATAGTATGATGGAGTTCTAAGGGTGCCTATTGTGTATTCCCTGTGTTGCAGTACCTTAAGTGCTACATGGATGGATATAAAGTCACCTAAAACCCAATGGAGAGGGAAAATGCCATACATTTTCTAAATCACCTCATGCCTTGTGCCAGTGTCTAGTATGGCAATAAACCAGTGCACTGACTGGTGACACATCACAGTACCTGTCACAACCAGTGTGATAGACTTGCCTTTGCGATTGCCACACGGTCTGCACTGACTTTCTAGAAAGAGATAGAGGCCACAAAATGGAGTGAAGCCAGTACTCTAGCACATGCAGGCAATGATGTTGAAACTATTTTCAGAGTTGGGGGTGCTGCCAGCAATGTTATAACACTGAAGTCATAGAGGTTGCGAAAAATCCAAGTGTCTCGCAAAGTATACGTTTTGCAAACAAGCTACTCCCATTCAGTAGCAGAGTAGTAAGGGTGTGTTATGTAGCTGGTGGTGCATTTTGGAGCATACTTTCATAAATATATCACAGATTTTTTTTTGGACAGCCCCATTTCTATTAAAAAGCCCTCAAAATCATCAGATCTGACATACAGTTTTACTGGAAAATGAGGTTTAAGCAAATATTTAACATTTAAATATCATTTGTATATCACCAATTAAAGTGACTTCATTTATTTTTTCTATCAAAATATTTGTTTTCACCACACTTCAGAATTACAAAAAACATATTTCATTTGTGATTTCCTTACAGCTGAATTATTTTGAAATATTTGTATACAGGTATTTAAATGTTGTGTGTTAGAAACAATAGGAATATTCTACAGCATTTCATTTCACAGCCCCTTATTCCCAAGCAACACTGTCAGATTGTTCATGTTACAAAATGCTGTAATAATGCTGTAAAAATGCTGTAACTTTGCCTTTTGAGAAAGACAGTGTAAACATCAGCCTTCCCTTTCAGGTGCCAGGCCTTTTTTGGGTTGTTTGGGGCAATTTGCGCTTAGGCCCTTATAACTTTTTGTCCGCATAAGCTACCCCTGCCAAATTTGCGTCCTTTTTTCCCAACATCTTAGGGATTCTAGAGGTACCCAGACTTTGTGGGTTCCCCTGAAGGAGACAAAGAAATTAGCCAAAGTACAGCGAAAATGTTGTTTTAAAAAAACAAAATTGGAAAAAGGCTGCAGATGAAGACTTGTTTTTTTTCTGTGAAAATGGCATCAACAAAGGGTTTGCTGTGCTAAAATCAACATCCTCCCGGCCTTCAGGAACAGGCAGACTTAAATCAGAAAACCCAATTTTTCAACACAATTTTTGCATTTTACTGTGACATTCCCCATTTTTACTATTTTCTGTGCTTTCAGCCTCCATCCAGTTAGTGACAGAAATGGGTGTGAAACCAATGCTGGATCCCAGAAAGCTAAACATTTCTAAAACGTAGACAAAATTCTGAATTCAGCAAGGGGTAATTTGTGTAGATCCTACAAGGGTTTCCAACAGAAAATAACAGCTGAATCAAAACAATATTGAAATTGAGGTGAAAAAAAGAGCCATTTTTCTCCACATTTTACTCTAACTTTTTCCTGCAATGTCAGATTTTTTAAAGCAATATCCCGTTACATCTGCTGGACTCGTCTGGTTGCGGGAATATATAGGAATTGGAGGTTCATCAAGAACCCTAAATACCAGGGGCCATAAATGAGTTGCACCTTGCAATGGGTATTCATTCTATTCCAGGTTTACATTAATTCATTTGCTGAAATATAAAGAGTGAAAAATCGGTATCAAGAAAACCTTTGTATTTCCAAAATGGGCATAAAATAAGGTATTGAGAATCAGTGGTTATTTTCACATCTCTGAATTACGAGGTGCCCACACTAGCATGTGAATTACAGGGCATTTCTCAAATGAATGTTTTTTTTAAACACTGTCTTACATTTGGAATGACAAAATGTAGAGAGAGACAATGGGGCAATAACACTTGTTTTGCTATTCTGTGTTCCCCCAAGTCGCCCAATAAAAATGGTACCTCACTTGCATAGGTAGGCCCAATGCTCGCGACAGGAAATGCAACATGGACACATCACATTTTTACATTGAAATCAGTTTTTTGCAAAGTGCCTAGCTGTAGATTTTGGCCTCTAGCTCAGCCGGTACCTAGGGAAACCTACCAAACCTGCAAATTTTTTTAAATTAGACACCTAGGGGAATCCAAGATGGGGTGACTGGTGGGGATCTTACCAGGTTCTGTTACCCAGAATCCTTTGCACACCTCAAAATGTGGCCCAAAAACACTTTTTCCTCACATGTCGGTGACAGAAAGTTCTGGAATCTGAGAGAAGCTACAAATTTCCTTCCACCCAGCGTTCCCCCAAGTCTCCCAATAAAAATGGTACCTCACTTGTTTGGGTAGGCCTAGTGCCTGCGAAAGGAAATGCCCCAAAACACTATCTGGACATTTCAAAATTGTCAAATACAATACTACCTGTTTTTGCGGGGGGCACCTGCGTTTTTGGTCCTGAACTCAGCAGCCATCAAGGGAAACCCAGACATTTCTGAAAACTAGACACCCGAGGGAGTCCAAGGAGGTGTGACTTGCGTATATCCCCCAATGTTTTCTTACCCAGAATCCTCAGCAAACCTCAAATTTAGCTAAAAAAATCACATTTTTCCCACATTGCTGTGTGGGATCACTGCATCGGGACAACCCAACGTTCCCCTAAGTCTCCTGATGAAAATACCTCACTTGTGTAGGTGGGCCAAGTGCCTGTGACAGGGAAGAGCCAAAAACATGTTGAAATTGAGGGAGAACCAAAGCGGGTCCAAAAGGGCAGTTTGAAAAAAAACATATTTAGGCTGACAAATGCAGCAGAATTGTTATCAGTGTAGATGAGACAATGCTGTGTGGTAGGAATTTTGTGGATTCCTGCAGATTCCGGAAGGTTCCATCACAAAAATGTGGGACAAATGTGTGATTTCCAGCAAAGTTGGAGGTTTGCAGGGCATCGTGGGTAAGAAAACGGTGCGGGATGCATGTGAAGCACACCACCCTGGAATGAACCAGATGTTTAGTTTTCAGATGTGTCTAGGTCTTGTGGATTTTTCTACATGGCAGCGTCCCAAAGTCAAAAAAGTGCAGCCCTCACGATTTGAAGTGGGACGATTTTGAGAATTACCAAGCTTTCATGGCCCAAATGTAAAACCAAAACCTAAAATATTAAAATGTCCTTTTGCCTGCCATGAGATAAGATGTTTTAGTGTGCTGGGGAAGAGCTGAAAGACAATTACCCTGTTCAGTTGGGGTGGGGCATAACCAGGCCCATACTGGTTGGTAGCCACCACCCCCACTATTTTCTTTTTTAATTACCTGGCATATAGTAGACTTTCTGCCCCCCCGGGTGTGGATCGGGGGTAATTGCCCAATCTGCCCACTGGTGGGCAGAACAACTTTGGCCCCATTTATTTAGGGTGGGGGTATAGCCATTACCCCACCCTCTTATTTTGAAAAAAAAATCTTCCCTGGTCACTGGTGGGATTTCTGCCCCGCCTTGGGGGCAGATGGGCTTTCCAAAAATAGGCTGATCTGCCGGCCAACAGTAATGTGACCCATAGGGAGCAACCATTGCCCAAGGGGCTGCCCCCAAAACAAAACGCAAACATACACACACACCACTCCCTGGTGTCAAGTGCTTTCTTCCCCCCTTGGGGGCAGATTGACCTAACAAAAATAGGCCGATCTGCCACAAGGGGGGGGGCGGGGGGAAATGGACTAAATACGATTTTCTCCCAGGTGAGCGACACTTGCCTATGGGGTCACGCCCCATACATAAAAACATAAAAGAAATAAAAGAAATAGATATATCCCTGGTGTCTAGAGGTTTCTGCTCCCCCCGGGGCAGATCGGCCTAACTATATTAGGCCGAACTGCCCCCAGGGGGGGCAGAAATGTCCTAAAAATAAATTGCCCCCCCTGGGAGCAGCCCTTGCTCAATGGACCACTCCCCTCATGACAAATTACGGAGAAAAAAAAATCCCTGGTGTTTAGTGGGCATTTCTGCAGCCCGATCGCATCACGGTCGGGCAGCAGAAATGCTGAGAGAGAGATGAAAGGAGAGGAAAGGCCTTTTCTCTTCTTTCATGACTTTCTCGGTCCATCCAGTGATCGGAAGAAAAAAGGTAAAAGCATTTCTCTTCCGATTTGCGCAGGAAACTCAGCTTCCAGCGAGGAGGTGAGTCCTCCGATGAGGTCAGCGCGCGCAATTGCGCGCTGACATCATCAGATGCCATGGGGGGAGGGGCAGGTGGGTGGGGATGGAAGGGGACGCTATTCCCCTTCCATCCCTGCAGTGGGGTGGTGAGGCGAGGTTCATGGGGGAAAGCTAGCGATCCCCCCATGAGCCACTACCAGGACGTAACGGTTACGTCCATGGCACCTCAGCGCCGCAGCCAAGGACGTAACCGTTACGTCCTTGGCTGCCAAAGGGTTAAAAGAATAAGGATCAATTTATCAGACAACATTACCTGATATGTGACATCTGTCTTTGAAGGCACCCACAAAGGTGTGAGGATAAAAACAGAATGCAAAGACATCCTTATTGCTTATTCACCTTCTGAATTCCAGCATGTTTATTTTAGGGGTGCTTCAGCACTTCCTTTATCCATACATCCAGTGCCTATGTTTGCAGGGATGGCACAGGAACTATTTGAATATAAATTAAGCTTATGTACCCAGTCTGCAACCATATTTAGGATGACAGAGGTTAGAAGCAGTATCTAGCAATGACTGATCCCATGGACATGCCAAAGATCTTTATCCACTGCCTGTAAATCTTCTCTCCCCTTAAATGATTGTACTACAGATTGGGTGGAAAGGCAACAAATTAATTCCCCAATATGGTAAAACATGTGGGCAGGCTGAATATATATATTCACTTAAAAAACTAATTTTACAAGGAATGTCAATGTTAGGCTCAGATTTTACACACATACAAATCCATAGAAATTCAGCAGTTATGGTTACCTGAGCTAACTAGAAATTACACCCCCACAGTGCACTGCTTCTGACTTCACATATTACAATCAATCAATCAATCAGAGATTTGTAGAGTGTGGATAATCACCCATAGGTCCCAAGGCTCTGTTTGTGGGCGTGCTGCTCAGTAAAAGAGACAGATATTGAGGTCCCTTCTGAACTGCTTCAGTGATGCAGTCTGCCTAAGTTTGAGAGGTACCCTGCTCCATGTCTGGGCTGCTAGGTAGGAGAAGGATCCTCCTCCTGCTGTGCTTTTCAGCACTTGGGAATGGCGGCAAGGGCGAGCTGGGAAGAACGGAGATGTCTTTTGGGAACATAGAATGTAAGGCAATGGTTAAGGTATGCCGGTCCTATGTTGTGCAGTGCCTTGTAGGTGTTGATCAGGAGTTTGTATGTGTTGCAATTGTTGACTGGAAGACAGTGTGTGGGAGGAGATGTGGCTGTGTTGGGGGATGTCCAGGATGAGTGTGGCTGCTGCACTCTGGATCCGTTGCAGCCTTGATTGAAGTTTCTTGATGATGCTGGCATCACTCATGACATGGTCAGTGACATCACTGATAACATCTAAATTACATCACTCATACTGAAAAGCAAATAAAGAGTACATTTTACTTTACATTACATACTATTAGGTTGCATACTAAGTGATTATGTTAGTGTGTAACAAGCTATGTAAGTGTCTGATATTAGGTATATAAATCGTCATATGATTGGCTGTACAAGTGGGTGACTGGGTGCGTGTGTGGTTGAGTGGATATGTGAGTGAGTGTATCTGTGCCTTTCTGGGTGTGCCACTGGATGAGTAAGTAGCTGTAAACTTTCTTTGCTGTTGTCCAACTTTTATTTTAATATCTGTAAACATCTGTTTTCCACTGAAAATCTCAAATCAGAAATATGGCAATCCTCTTCCAATCTCAGTAGAAAAGCTCCAGTAATGGCTACCGTTCCACTGTGCTCTCATACTTCTGAACAATATAAATCACAGACTTCCTTTCACCTTTTTTTTTTTTTAATACCACTTTTAAATGATCACTATTTTTTAAACTCTTTCCATGTTTCCTGTAAAGAAGCCCAATTTGGTAGGGTTTATTTGGGAATCCATAGATCTTCCACTGGACTCAGTGTACCGCCCAACTGATGTGGTCACTGTGGATCCCCAAATTTACACTGACGTTCTTAAAAGCATTTAACAATCTGCTGTCAATGCTTTTCATTTATTATTACTTTTTTTAAATATGGTGAATTATAAGACATATAGGCCCTCATTATGACATTGGTGGTAAATCCCGCTTACCGCCATGCATATTATAACACACACATACCAATCTGTTACTATACAGCGACACACACAAGTCCGCCAGCCCAAAGATCAGTGATAAACTGGCAGTATCCAAACCCACACCGTTACACCAACAGAACTACGCCCACAGCATTAACCATGAATCACCGCAGCAGACATTCAATGGTGGTAAATCATTGGAGGTACATACCGCTGTGCTCAAAATAAACACTTACTAACAAAACTACACCACATTGGACAATTCTAGCTACACACACACCTGACACTCATACACACACCACACCCACACCACTATAAAACACATACCCACACTAAAGAATTGCCACCAGAGAGAGACAGCAAGAGCACACATACAACCAGAGCCACATAACATCATCACCTATACACCATCCATGCACCTTACATCACACACCCCAACACATCACACCACACACCCTCACCCACACCACTCATACTACACCCATGGCACCACAACGACACCCCAGATTCTCTGAGGAGGAGCTGAGGGTCATGGTGGAGGAAATCATCAGAGCCACAGCTATTTGAAGCACAGGTGCAGCGGACATCCATTGCTAGGAAGATGGAGCTATGGCGGAGAATCGTGGACAGGGTCAACGCCATGGACAGTACCCCAGAACAAGGGGCGACATCAGGAGAAGGTAAGTTCCACAGCAGCAAGACGCCAACTAGCTGCACAGAGGACTGGCGGTGGACCCGGACCCTGAAACGGCCTCCGTCTGACCTGTTTGGAGGGACAGGTGGAAATGAGGTAATTCTGCTGACGTTGTGCGCCGCTGCAGGAGGCGGTCGAAAACCGCCATGCAACTCCTCATTGGTTAGCATTAGGCCCTATTGGGTACAGTGGCCATTGGTGATGTACGCCGGCGGTGACGGTATGCACCGCCACGGACATCACCGCCATTTTCTTTCTGTTCAATCACTTGCTACCTGACCTTCAACAGGAGATTACCTACACTGCAAGTGCTGCTGTGACCTGTGCCTGGAACTGACCATGGCTCGTGACACTGGGGAAAAGGTCCCTGCCTTCACCTCAGTGGAGTTGAAGCGACTGGTGGATGGGGTCCTACCTCAGTACTGAATGCTGTATGGGCCTCCAGACCAACAGGTAAGTACACCATGACTACGATGCATGGGGCGTAAATGCATGGAGTGCTGTGTGTGAAGGCCACATGTAGGGGGGGTGGTAGATGGGCCCTGGTATGCATGCTGCATGTATGGTGGGCCATGTCTGTGCTAAAGGGGATGGGAAGGGGCATGGTGGGCCATGAGTGTAACAGGCAGGGTGGTTGGACTAATATCTTTCCCTGTGTCCATTTCCCTGCAGGTCAGCGTCCATCAGAAAAAGGGTATATGGCGTGCCATCGCCAAGGATGTGTGGACCCCGGGGGTCTATGGCAGGCGGAGCACCGACTGTCGCAAACGGTGGGAGGACCTGAGACGTTGGGCACGGAAGATGGCGGAGGCCCAGCTGGGGATGGCCTCCCAACGAGGAAGGGGTGCCCGTCGATGGCCTATCTGGAGCTGGATGGGAGCTTGGGGGCATCACAGCAGCCACAAGGGGGTGAGTACAGTGCCCCAATATACAACTTGCGCCTGGTAGGGTGGTATCCGGGTGGGGGATGTGGGCTTGTGGGTGCCCCTAGGCCAGGCCTGGCATTGCAGAGTAGGTCCCATGTTCGGCAGGGTTCTGATGTAAAATACCTCCAACCAAGCTAGTAGGCATCCACTACTGGGCAGGGGTCTTTGGGTCTCCCCTATGCTGCAATTGGTGTTAGGTGTCCCTATCCATGGGCTGGTGACTAGCATTGTGATTGGTAGTGCATTGCCTAGGGCTGTTCCCTGTGTGTGTGTGTCATGTATGCCAACAGTGGTGTTGTTGCCACCAGTGACCAAGTGCATCCTTTGCCTCTTCTCCCTCTTTTTGTTTTGTTACCCTGTCCTTATATGCATTAGCATCATCTGGCGAAGGAGCTGAGGCACAGGCGATGGAGGGAGGTGCTTCCCATAGGGCCAAGGAGGCCGAATCCAACGACTGTGATTGCACCAGAGGGACGGAGGGCGAGGGGAGCACCACGGCGGAGACCGGAGGGGACATTTCGGACATGGACTCCTCCTCCAATGGAAGCTCCCTAGTAGTGGCAGACACCTCTGTGCCCACCCCAGCAACAGATACAGCCGCCATCCCCCGTACCAGCACTACCCTCCCAGCAGCCCCTCAGTGTGTTTCCTGAGCCCACTGACCCAGGAGGGTGGGCATCTCCTTCGTCCCAGGCACCTCAGGCTCTGCCCCAGTGAGCCCTGCTGCCCTGAGTGAGGAGGCTATTGACCTCCTGAGATCCATCTCTGTTGGGCAGTCAACCATTGTGAATGCCATCCAGGGGCTGGCAGCCCAAATGCAACATAGCAATGCATTTCTGGAGGGTATTCACCCTGGCTTGGCGGCCCAACAGAGATCAATCCAGGCTCTGGCCTCCTCTCTGATGGCAGCCATTGTCCCTGTTTCCACCCTCCCCCTCCAACTTCCTCTACCCAGTCCCATTTCCCTCAACCCCAACCTATCCCAAGCACACAGGCAGACGTGCATGCACACAGGACAACACATAAGAGTGGCACAGGCAAACACCAGCACCACACTTCATCACACAGGCACTCACACATTCACCATCCACTGCCTCCACTGTGGCTCTCTCCTCCTCCTCATCCACCTCCCTCCCAGTTGAGTCTACTCTCACAGCTGCACGCACTACATCCTCATCCACTATACCCATCACCAGCACACCTATTAGCACACGCCCCTCACTGGCAGTCATCACCTCCACTTCCATGCACACGTCGCCTGTGTCCTCTCCCACTGTGTCTGTGCCCCCTCCTCCCAAAGTACAAAAATTCAAGCACTCAGACACCCAACAGCCATCCACCTCACAACAGCATCCAGACCATGCACCTGCACCCAAACACAGCAGATAGACACCTCCTACAACCACTCCCTCTACCTACACTCCCAAACCATCTCCCTCTTCCCGCCCCAATGTCCCTAAGAAGCTTTTCCTCTCCACCTTTGACCTCTTCCCTAGCCCTCCCCCGTCCCTCACATCGGGCCAGGTGGTCAAAACCCAGCCCAGCACCTCAGCCACCCAGTCCAGGGGCACAGTAGTGTCCACAGCTACACCTGGTGGGAGAGGATCCCGGGCACCAGGCAACCACACTGATAGGGTGCCTGCACCAAGTGCTGCAAGGAAGGGCAAAGAGACACCCCCAGCTGCTGCAAAGAATGGCAAGGAGGCACCCCCAGCTGGTAAAAGGAAGGGCAAGGAGCAATCCCTGGCTGCTGAGAGGAAGGGCAAGGAGCAGTCCCCAGCTGCTGCCAAAAGGAGCAAGGAGCCATCCCCAGCTGCTGGCAAGAGGGGCAAGGGGCGTGCACCAGCAGGTAAAAAGGCCCTGGTGATGAGACTCAGTTGGAGCCCCCACCACCAACCATGGTGGTTCAGCCGTCTGAGGCTGCAGGGGATGGGCTGGAGCCTCCCCCATCACTGGCAGCACTGCCACAAGCAGCGCCACCAGCACCGCCACCAGCACCACTGCCAGCACCACTGCCAGCAGCAGCATCCCCAGTTGGCAGCCGTTCGAGGATGCAGTGGATGGGCTGGAGCCTCCCCCCACCACTGCTAACACCACCACCAGCCCTGCCACCAGCACCGCTACCAGCACCACTGCCAGCACCACTGCCAGCAGCAGCAGCAGCCCCAGTGGGCAGCCGTCCAAGGCGGCAGGGGAAGGGCTGGAGCCTCCCCCACCACTGCTAGCACCGCCACCAGCACCACTGCCAGCAGCAGCAGCCTCAGTGGGCAGACATCCGAGGCTGCAGGGGAAGGGCTGGAGCCTCCCCCACCACTGCCAGCACCAACACCTGCACTGCCACTGCCACCACTGAGAAGCTGTCACCGCTGGTGGACAGTGTATAGTCCTGCTTCCATGGGCTGTTGTGCGGCCTGGCCCCAGCAAATCCTGTGGGGCTAACACCCAGCTAAGAGACTGTGACCTTGCACTACCCAAGACCTGCATCACAGGGCACGATGCCCCCTCCAGAACCAGTGGAGAAGACATCCACTCATCCCATTCTTCTCAGGAAGAAACACACTGAGCACAATGCCCCCTCCAGAACCAGTGGAAAAGCTATACACTCACCTCATCCTTCCCAGGAAGAAGCACACTGGGCACACTGCCCCCTCCAGAACCAGTGGACACAGTCACCCACTAGAGAGACTGTTGCCTTGCACTCCACAGGTCCAAGCACAGGGCCTGTTGCCCCTCCAGAGCAAGTGGGCAAGTCACCCACTAGAGAGACTGTGGCCTTGCACTCCCCAGGACCAAGCACAGGGCATGTTGCCCCCTCCAGAGCATGTGGGCAAGTCACCCACTTGAGAGACTGTGGCCTTGCACTCCCCAGGACAGAGTGATGGGCATGTTGCCCCCTCCAGGACCACTGGCGTTGTACCATTTTCTGGCTGAGGTGCCCCCACATTCCCCGTCCCCCTGAGGTGCCTGTCTATTATCGACCTGATGCCCCTGTAGTGTTCTCTCTGTGTTGTTGCAGGAGTGAGGTTGGGCCTTGGACTCTGTGATGTGGCCCTGTGGCCCACGGACATTGAGGAATGGGCAATGTCCCTTGCATTGTAAATATGTATATACTTTTTGATTTGGATGCACAAATTTCACCTATATTTATCATATTACAGCCTTTTTACACTCTAGTAGCTGTCCTTACATTATTCCTGAGGGGTACAGGGTGTATATTTTATGTTACCGCATCTGGTTGTGTGTGTGGTGTTGGGGTCGGGGGTGTTGCGTGTTGCATGTATGTGTCACTCTATTTTTCCTCCCCCCATCCCCTGTGTGGTAGGCAGCTGTACTCATCGTGGTCGTCTTTGCCGGTGTTGGTGTTCGTAGTGGAGCAGAAGGTAGAAGAGCATGGGGAAGACATGCAACTCGGGCTCCATGGTGGAGTGGTTCTTCCTTGAGTGGTCAGAGCTGAGGCGTTTCCCTTCTGTGCAGTGTTTCCGCCAGGCTTCTGATGTTGTTTGTACTGCCCCGAAAAAGGTGGCGGATAGGTGTGTCATATTACTGTGGGCGGTACATTGTCTTCCCCCTGGCTGTTGGTGGTTACCGCTGTGGTGCCTGTTGATTTCTCTCTGGTGGTCGGTGTGTTGAAGTGGCTGTCTGTCTGGTTTCCACTGAGGTCATAATTTCATATATATTACCGCCTGCCTGTTGGCGGTATTACCGCTGCTTTATCGTGACCGCCAGGGTTGTAATGAGAGCCATATTCCTACTGAGCAATTTTTCTTCACCAATCTGCCTTTCAGTTTCACGCTGCAGGCTCCTTTGTTCCCTTTCCCTACACTCCTTTAACTCAGATTCCACAGTAACCATGTTTCCAATATTCTGTGCCTACCAGTAGGTCAAAAGATCACAAGAGTTTCTCTCAGCTGCATCCTACTTTCACAATAAATGTAGCAGATGTGGATAACTCTTTGCAATTCTAAGCATATTCCAAACATCTATTTATTTATTTTAAGAGTTTTCTATAGCGCTAGAAAGACCGAGAGGGTAACAGAGCGCTTTACAACACAACAGAAAATAAACAGAAGAAACACACAAGTCAAGAGTCACTTTGTAGAATGAGGATACATAGGGGTTCTCATGAATATAAGGGTGGCAATTCGAGGAAGGAGGGGTGGTGAGAGAGAGACCCTTATTGATGTGAGGGTTGGTTTAGGAGGAATTCTTTCAGTAGTTTCTTGAAGGTCAGATCTGAGTAAATGGGTAAGGAGTTCCATATTCTCGGAGCGTTGTTTGAGAAGGAGCATGATCAAGTTTTTTGCTTGTTAGGTTTCGGTAGGAGGAGGAGGAGAGAGTTTGTGCTTCTCAAAGATCTGGTTTGATCAGCTTTCACTAGCTTGTTAGCGAGGTATTCAGGTTTCCCAGTGTGAAGGGCTTTGTGTGTCAGGCAGGCAGTGCGGAACAGGCAACGGGCCTCAATCGAGAGCCATTTCAGACTCCTCAAGGCTGGGGTGATGTGGTCAAATTTTTTAGTTCCCGTCACTAGTCTAGCAGCTGCATGAAGAGTGGACCTCATAGGGGCGAGTCGGGATTTGGCCGTGCCAGTGAGGATAGAGATCCCATAGTCTAGTCTTGAGAGTGCCAGTGCTTGAGTGGCCTGTTTGAGGTCATCTTGGGGAATGAAGGATTTGATTTTGTGAAGAAGTTTAAGGCTGAGGAAGGCATTATTAGCGTTGATGTGGTCCTGCATGGTCAGGTTGGAGTCCAGAGAGATTCCCATGGATTTGACCGTGGTAGACGGGGAGGGAATGCATTTGAGGGCGTCAATAGATTTTAGCCATTCTTGCAGCTGAGGAAGCTGGTTAGATTTCGAGAGGAGGAGTATTTCCGTCTTGTCGTGATTGAGTTTGAGGTGGTTATGTGAGAGCCAGCATAGGGCTTCTTTAAGGGTATTGTTCAGACGGTGGATGTCGTCTAAGGTAGATAGTTCAATATAGAGTTGCGTGTCATCAGCATAGAGATGGAAGGGGATATTGGCTCGAGTGAGGACAGTGGTAAGAGGGGCCATGTAGATGTTGAAGAGAGTTGGAGAGAGGACAGAACCCTGGGGGACCCCTCTGGTGATAAGGGAGATGGGTGAGGTCGAGTTAAGAAGTTTTACTTGTTGTGTTCGGTTTTGTAAGAAGGAGGAAAACCAGCGGAGGACAGTACCTTCAATGCCTACTCTCTTTTGGAGGGAGTCGAGAAGGAGTTTGTGGTCGACAGTGTCAAAGGCTGCAGTAAGATCAAGGAGAATGAGTAGGCAGGGTCTGTCAGAGTCAAGAGAGATGAGGAGGTCATCTACAATGTTAAGGATGGCTGATTCAGTGCTGCAGCCTTTCCGGAAGCCAGATTGAAGAGGGTTTAGGAGGCTGTTGGAATCAATATGTTGTGTTAATTGTTGGAGAGCACATTTTTCAAGAACTTTGTCCAGGAAGGGAAGGTTGGAGACAGGTCTGTAGCTGTGGAGGTTGTTCGGGTCTGCTCCTGGTTTCTTTAAAATTGGCGTGATTTGGCCTAGTTTTAGGCAGTCTGGGAATACGCCTGTCTGGAGGGAGCTATTGATGATCATTGTCCAAGTAAGGGAGAGGGACTGGTGGAGTTTTTTTGCCAAGGAGGAAGGGAGGGGGTCAGCTAGGTGGGAGGAGGTTTTGGAGGAAGACATGAGTTTGGAGATGTCCGCTACCAGGAGGGGTTGGAAAGAACTCCAGTTAGCGGGGGCCGGCAGCTGTGTCCGGATGGGGAGAGTGATTTCAGTTAAGGGGGACGGGTTGTCGGAGAGGTATAGAGCAGGGATAAGATTGATAGTGGATGGGAGGCGGGCACAATGTTGGGGGGGGAGTCCCTTGCTAAGGAACGTTCAATCTCAGTGATTTTATAGTTGAAGAAATTGGCAAAGTTAACGCAGGTGGCCTCGGTAGTGGGTAAGGGGTTGGGAGCAGGTTTGGTCATTTGTTGTTTAATGATGTTAAAGAGCTCTTTTGAGCGGTTTATGGCTCTGTCAATGGTATTCTGGAAGAAAGATCTTTTTTCATTATATATGTGTTTTTTGTAACTTCTCTGTGCACTTCTGAGCTGATCTAAGTGGGTAGAGGAGGGGTCAGATCTCCAAAGTCTTTCAGTGGCTCTGAGTTGTCTTCTCTCTGAGTTGAGGTCATTGTTGAACCAAGCTCTAGAAGGGATGTTTCGCAGTCTTTTCAGTTTTAGAGGGGCAAGCTGATCAAGTATGGTAGTTATAGTCGAGTTGTAGTTGACCATAATCATAATATCATAATATTCTTTTATTTTTCCAAAGCCAATCACAGAGTTAGTTACTTTTTTCTTAAATTTACTATCTAATTTTATTTCCCTGCACAAATTCTAATGAAAGATACCTTTGTTAAATTAATGTCACTTTTTCAACATGCTACCACTGTGTTCTCCAACATTTGCTGAATTTTACCCAAAGACTGAGAAATCCAGGAAACATGTCAATAAAGCTGTTCCTTCATTTCTCCAAGACATAACATGGGCTTTTTATATTATGACAAATTCAGTTATCAATGTGGATGGAATATATTGAAAAGATGGAGTCCATTTCACAGACGGAGGCTACAGAGCATTCCTCAAAAATGTAAAAGACTGCATCCTGGTCTATGTGTAATTATTATCTAGACACTATAAATATAAAGGCTCTTTTCAGAGCCAACTCTTTTCCAAGACACTGGTTCTTTTTGTTTCCAAATCTTTTTTTTTTATTTCTCACTCGGATCTGCAAATCCATTGCAGATCGCCAATCAAATAAAGAGTACCAGATGTGTTGTAGGCAGATCCACAACAGATGTTTTACTAATCAAAAGAAAATATTCAGTACAAAATGATAACACATTTAATACAAACATATTCTATTGCAATTTATATAACTGTATTGCTGCCTGTGTGTGGGTGTGTGAGTAGCTGTCTAGTGCCTATGGGTATGCAAGTGGTCTTTTGATCTGTGATCTGTGAGTAATTGAGTAAGTAGCTGTTGAGGTGTGTGAGTATGTGTATAACTGGTTATGTGGCTCTGTGAGTGAGTCTGTGAGTGTGTACGTGAGTGGGTGTGTCACAGGCTGTGTGGGTCTATAAGTGAGTGTATAAGGGGTTGTATGGGTGTGTGAGTAGCTGTGTGAGTGGGTGTGTGGATGTGTTACTGATAGTGCAAGCATGTGGAAGGTGTGTGAGAGGATGTGTTAATGTTTGTGTGGGCCTGTGAATGGGTGTGTGAGAGGTTCTCTGGATCTGTAAGTGGTGAGTGACCATATGGGTTTTTGAATCAGATATTTGAGTGGTTTTCTGCTGGGTGTCTGAATGGGAGTGTTACTGGTTGTATGAGTGTGTGAGTAATTGTGTGAGTGGTTCTGTGAGTAGATGTGTGAATGCATGTGTGGGTTTGTGAGTAGGTATGTGAGTGGTTCACTGGGTCTCTGAGGGGATGGAGCAGGAACTGTATTGGTGCATGAGTGGGTGTGAGTGGCTGCATGGGTCCATGAGTGGTTGTGTGGGTGTGTAATTGGGTGTCAGGGACTATGAGTGTCAGGGTGTATGAGTGGCAATGTGGAAGAATGACTGGGTGTGTGAATGGCTGCATGGGTGTGTGAGTGGGTGCATCAGTGGTTTTCTGGGAGGGACTCTGAGCGGGTGAAAGAGTGGCTGTGTTGTGTAGATGTATAATAGGCTAAGAGAGTGGGTGGTTGAATGAGCGGCTGTGTAAGTGCTGTTTGGGTTTCTGAGGTAGTGTCTATTGTGAGTGCTTGCCAATGTGTTAACAATGGTATGGTAGAGGTGCTGTTGTGAGGTGTTGTGGTGTTGTATGGTATGGTGTTGTGTGAGACTGGGCCTGTTCTGTGTTGCAATGCGTAAGTATGTGTTCTTGACGTGTGGTGTGTGTATTGGCTGTGGTGTGTGTGCTATGTATGTGTATTTTTGTAGTTGTATGTAAGTGCGGGTGTCAGTGCACACATGTGAGTGTAGCCCTCACACCCTTTTCGCTATGGTATGTTAATTGTACAAAATGTAACAATATACAACATTAACAGGTGAGTGTGTGGCGCCATCGGAAAAGATGCCGTTTGCCGAATGCAAAAACAACAGATGATGGTCGTAATGCAGAACAAATCAAACATTCACCCCCAGTCACAGATCTGGGTTTAATCCATCAGTTTTTTTGGTCGCCATGCCATTCCAGTTTAGACCCAGCCATATGTAAATCAGTCTTGACCCTGTTCCCCATGGGCACAATCCAGCCCGAACTGCCAGGCCAGGTCTTCCCTGGACCAGAAGCAAGCATCCTGGACCGGTTTCAGGGTATCACCCTTCATCAGCCAGGCTATTTTGAATATGGTGGCATAGCGAGCAGGAGCAGTGGGATGACGTCTACTTGTGGTTCCCTGGCGGTTCTAAACATATATGGCTTCCTGAAGGTGAGTGTCTCCTTTTAAACAGTTTGATTGTGCCTGGATTCCGGTGGAGGTGGTAGGATTACCGCCAAAGTCATAATTTGTCAGTATTCTGCGCCAGCATGTTGGGGTATGACAGCCATCACCAACATCTCTCTCTTATTATACAGGCGTGTGTATTAAGGTGTACACAGACAGACCTCTGCTCTGAAACCTCTCTCGAGAGTGACAAACACATATACTAAGATGTGCAAAAGAACTGCCATCCCCACCAGTTGACAGCAGTGGATAGGATACTATGTGGATGCATGTGCCTCCGTGCCAAAATATTTCTCTTGTATTAAAATGTTAACACTAACTACAGTGGGAAGATGCACTAATCTCTCTATAGTACCTTATACATACATGTACATCAAGCAGCACAGTTACAGTTCTTGAAGATGGAACGGCCACTTTTAGTCAGCATTGAAAGAGTGTAATACTATTCAAATCTTTAAAAGTTATTAAGTAAAGAAATCAGTAGTAGCGTTCAACATTTTATTACAAAATAACAATTTAAATAATCACATTACAAACTACAGCAAAAACATTAACAAACTACAACTGTAAAACAAATAAAACAGCAAGTTTATCTAACCTAAAACAATTTTTCCTCACTCCGATCATCAGGCACCAACACATCCTCCCCTTTTGCTTTATTTGCCTACTGGATTTGCTGCACATAAATCTTGTTTTCTGGGGGCGTGGTCTGGCCGTGATTCATGATGGCCGCCTAGAAGCCGAGCTCCGTGAGGCGGCGGGCTGCGCGGCAGGGGCGGCGGCGCTGGGGGCGCACCAGAGGGCCCCCGAACACAGCTGGTGTCCGTGAGGGGGTCGGGACGGCGGGAGGCCGGCGCTCGCGGCACGGGAGGCGTGCCCACCGCAAGGACACCGAGCGGAGCGAGGAGGACGAGACTGAGGCCTGCGGCAGGATCTTAAGCCGCAGCTTCAAGTGCAGAGATACCCCGGCGTGGAGAGGCGCGTCCCCCGGATGGGACTGCGAGTGAGAGACGCGCCCCTCCGTTCACATTTGTACCTCTACATCAGCACTGCTGCGGTCCCCGAAGCCGACGAGTGGCCGGGCCCCGCCCACCCTTCCTTCTTTGCCGATTGGCGCCGGAGAGGGAGAACGGGACCAACCGCGGCCTAAAACAAATGGAGGCCCAGCGCTGGTGACACATCTTCCGTTGCCTCATCCCTTCCCCCTTGGTGGCGACGGAACGTGGGGGGCCCCCCTGACTCCCTTCCCCTGCCGGGCTGGAGACTGGAGGCCCCACCATCGGAGCCCCGTGGACGGCTGCCCCCACCTCCTAGCCCTAAACCCAGCACAGGAGGCCCCCGGGAATGGCAGAAGCCACACGGAGGGCAGAGGCACGAGGACAACGGAGACAGAACCGGTGAGGAGGGGGAGCACAGGGGGATGGGGGAGATGAGTGAACGAGGAGGAGGACGAGGTGGAGAAGAAGAAGAGAAGCACAGTAATGAACAGTGAAGGAGGGAAAACAGCAGGGAGTGGATAAGAGGAAGAAAAGGCAAAAGACAAAAAACTAAAAAGAAAACAACACTGAATGGGAAGAGAGACAAACAAAAGAGGAAACAAAAAAAAAAAAAAGTAAAAGGAACAATAATACATTAAAAACAAAAGCGAAAAGACATCACTAACCCCAACAGAGTTAGAACCAATAAGGCACAGAGCGCAAAGAGGTCTAAGTGTTGCAACGGACTCAGGTAACAACGCAAGACAGGTGAGGAGCAACCAAGGACAATAGCAGTGCCACAGGAACAATGCAAATAAAACCATAAGAGGGAGAGGGGGGTGATAGACAGTGGGGGAGTGGAAAAGAGGAGAGGACGCCCGAAGATACCCACATCAGTGCCTTCAACCGACCGGGAAGCCAGGCCGGGAGGGCGCACCCCGTCCTCTCCCCCCTTTACCCCTCCTCTCTCTCCACGGATCTACGGACCCCCAAGACAGCATGGGGGCTAGAGAGCAGCAAGAAGCCTCATCCTTACACAGTCCTGACATAGCCCAGTGGGACATCGCCCGTCACAGAGTCAGTATCAAGATCCTCCCCCTGCCCATACTTTGAGCCGCCTGCTCCCTGAGGTCGCTCCAAGAGGTCAATTGATACCAGCTTGAATCTACAGATTATTCAAAGCTTTTCCCTTTCCCTACCCCACCACCTTCCCTCCTCTGCTGCCCTCACGTCCACGCTAGTCGCCCTAACTGAGATACAGACGGGCACCCTCCGGACCCTCATCAGCACGGGGAAACCTGCAATGCCCAGAGGCAAGACGGCGGGTAAAGCATCGGACAAGTCAGCCCGCCAACTACTCTTTTCCTAAGTCCTGCGCCAACAGAAACTTTCTCCCACCGCGAACCCTTCACCTCCCCCGCATGCCATCATGTCAGAAGATGCACAAGGAGTGTCAATGGATCGCATACTGCAGGAGATGTCAGCAGTAGGTCGCAAACTGGAAGGTATGGACAATGCTATGGTGGCACTAACAGCGGAGACGAGATCTATACACCTGGAAATAGCACGCTTCCAGTCACAAATCTCCGGACTGGACCATCGAATAGCGGCAGTGGAAAGTCAAGTGGCCTTACAGACTGAAAGAGATCAGGAACTTCTCCACCTTCGCAGCAAGCTAACCGACCTAGAGGACAGAAGCTGCAGAAATAACATCCGCTTCCTCGTATTTCCAGAAGGCATTGAGGGTACAGACATTCTCTCTTACCTGCCGGACACGCTCCCCAAACTAGCCGACACAACATTTGATCCCCCTTTGGAATTTCAAAGAGCGCATAGACTTGGTCTCAAGAGGCAAAGCGTAAAGGACCGCCCCGCCCAATCATAGCCTGCTTCCTGCGACATGGGCAGGCCCCCCCAACTGTTACAGACATCTAGAACGCAAGGTCCACTCCGGTTAGGCTCCCTCGAAATCCGCCTCTCGACTGACTTCTCCAAAGAAACAGCAGACCGAAGAAGAGCCTTTCTTTCCCTCCGCCCTCGCCTTCGCCAGATGGATGTTAAATTTGGCCTATTCGAACCAACCAGGATGTGGATTACCAAGAACGGAGAGTCATGAACCTTCTATGACCCAGAGGACCTGAAAACATTCCTAGAGGGCCTACATGACCCGACACAACCCATGGAATCAGCAGTCCAATCCCCCCAAGGCACAGAGAGCCAAACCCGGGGAGTGGGCCAACCGGAAACTGTTCTGGACACCGATGGAAGATCAACCATAGACCCCCAAACCAGGGGCAGAGGCTTGGAGAGACTAACAAAAAGCTTTGATGACAGGGGCCAAGTACTACAGGCGGTGGCGATGCACACACAGCTGTCAGACAGGGATGAATCCCAATCTCCTCTGATACCCTAGGTGCCCGCCATCTGAAACCAAAACGGACACTACTCCCCTCTAACTCCTCGATGTCAGGAACCACAAACTGTCATAGAGGCATTGCAGGAATCTTATGGCGAAGGAGTCCAGATGAAGAGAAGAGATGAGTACCCGTTTTCACATACACCCTTAAGACATTATAACATTGAGAATCATTGCTTCTAGTAGGCCTCGACCGCCTTAGACTATTTGGATTGTGTGCATGTTTTTGATTGCTCCCGACCGCTCTTTCTCCCCCCCCCTTCTCTTTTCTTTTCTGGCAACACCAACCTTATCCCATATCACTCACCCCACCTGGAAGCACGGCCTAGTATACAATCTAGGAAACATGGGAATTGCCACAATACTCCCATACATAACTGGATTATCCTAGTTGGGGTGGGGCTCGAAGGTTTCGAACTGGGTTTGGGCTCTGGGTCCTGGCCTGACAATAGACGCTGTAGAGGGCCCACAGTGGGAGTTGGTGTAGAGAAGAGTAGACCACAGGTGCTAAGACCCAGGGTAAACCTATGCCGCAACCCTCCAGAAAAACCTAGAGTGTGAGATCCTTGTGATAGCAGCATCTTCCCCCCCCCTCTGGATACAGCTAAAATGCGTCCCTTGCCCTTTTTTTCTCTCTCTCTCTCTCTCAAAAAACAAAAAAAAACAAAACCAATAACAAAATAAAAGGGGAAGAGAAAAAAAAAACCTTGCACAGACACCTGGCATGCACCTTTTCTGCCCCACATTCCCTTTGCTGCGTCCCCACCCCTCCCCCCTTCGTAGGTGCAACATTACTCCACCCCCAGATTTACACTGTCATGAGAGCAGCGTGTATCCTCATTGTGGTTCTGCCCTTCACCCATACCCCGCCTGCCCCCTCTCTCTCTCTCTCCCCCTCCCTCGGGCCACAAACATACCCTCCCCGGGTAAGACTGGAGACATTCATGCGGGGGCCTGGGTGCCGCATGGGTGCCGCCCTCCCTGGCGCGGGGCCCGCTGGCCGGGCGTCGATGGTCATTCGGCCTAGGTTTTAGACCCGCCGGTTAAAGTTTGCGTGTACCGGGACACGAGTCCCATTCTCTTTCCTGTATTTTTCTTAGTCTAACCTCTCTCCTCTCCACTAACTTATTAGCTCTTTTTTCCTTTTTTTTCAATTCTCCTTATCATTCTACATATCTGTTGCTTCCCCCCTTCTTCTTCTTCCAGCATCCTCCCCAGTTTATAGAGCCTATCCCACCCTCCCCGTGCCCATACCCCCAGGTGGCTTGATACAGGAAGTAAGGATGCCCAACCCGACTGGATCATCGGTACTACCTCTTCGGGTCATCTCATGGAATGTAAACGGCCTCACCCACTTCATCAAAAGGAAAAAAGTCCTATCCTACCTTAATTCTAAACAGACGGACATTGCCCTATTACAAGAGACACATCTAGATAGTCTTGAATCCGATAAACTACGGCGTGACTGGGTGGGTACCGTTCTGTTTAGTTGCAATCCACCCTCATCCAGTACGGAGAATGCCCCAAGAAAATGCGGGATGGTGATCCTCCTACGTAAAACCCTGCCTTTCAAGGTCATCAGATCATGGACTGACCCTGAGGGCTGCTACGCATTTGCCAAACTGAAGATCGGAGACTCAACATTGTGTGTGGGATCCGTCTATGCACCAACAGGCTCCAAATGCATCTTTTTCCTACAGCTTAACCGTCTCCTGACCGAATAGGGGCATCCCGTTACGTTATAGGAGGAGATTGGAACATAGCGAGAGATGCAGCACTGGACATAACAGGGCCTCTGGACACAAGCAATAATGCAGATAGAGCCTTACAGACTGACATACTCGCGGATAATGGCCTAGTCGACCATTTGAGGCTGACCCACCTGACGGACAGAGAAGTTACCTTTCCCTCGCCGGTGCATGGTACCCAATCCCGGATTGATTACCTCCTTCTATCCCACAATCTTGTGGCCCATACCTTTGAGGACGATATCCTTGAGGGAGGTCTTTCCGACCACTCTCCAATCACTGTAGCCATCCAGTTAGGCCTGGTATCTCTGGGCTGCAAACCCTGGAGATTAGCGATCCATCGCTACCGATCCCCCCAAGGTAAGTTACAGTTGCAAGATCATGCAACCACCTTTGTCCAAGACAACAAAGGCACTGTTGATTTAATTTGAATCATGTGGGCCGCAGCCAAGGCCTCAATACGGGGTCAGCTCATGCGGGACGCTGCGATACCGAACAAAGAAAGAAAAGAGCAGCAGGCGACACTGGAGCTACGCCGATTAACCAGGCAATACACAACACACCCCTCTCTCCTCGGCTGCCAAAACCTAGAGTGCGCTAAAATGGCCCTTAATGAGCTGTACACCACGCAGGCCGAATACGCGCTGCAGAGGCTCCAAGGGAGACACTATGAACAGGGCGAGAAAGCGGGACGACTGCTGGCAGCCCAACTCTGCCAAAGAACAGCCGCTTTAGCCATCCCGGCTAGTCGCTCCTCCTCCGGGGACATACTGACTCACCCACAGGCAATTGCAAACGAATTTGCCCTGTTCTACAGGCGCCTCTATACGCCGGAAACAACAACCAACCCGGCGCAGACCTTCCCTCCCTAACAGACGAGGGCCGTAGCCTACTAGAAGGGGAAATAAGTAGTCAGGAGATAGATAAAGTCATCTCCGACCTTCCTTATCATAAATCACCTGGGGAGGATGGATACCCAGCAGAATTTTACAAATGGGCAGGGAAAGAGGCGATCGATATCCTATGCAAAGCCCTAACTGAAGCCTGCGAAACGCAGACACTAGGGGCCATATCCAATAATGCTACAATAGCTGTCAGACCGAAGCCTGGGAGAGACCCCTTACTATGTGGCAGCTACCGCCCCATCTCTGTCCTAAACGGGGATATCAAAATCCTTGCAAGTGTCCTGGCAAACAGGCTACGCAAACTAATCCCATCCTTAATACACTATACACAGGTGGGGTTTGTGCCAGTCCGCACCTCTAGGAACCACCTACGTGTCACACTATGTCACACCTTATGGACTACCAGAGACTCACCTGAGACGTCGCTGGCCCTGTTCTTAGACGCCAAAAAGGCGTTTGACCGCATAGAATGGCCCCACCTATTTGCGACCCTGGAGAGATTTGGTTTGGGTGGCAAATGTATCTCTATGGTGCGACTGCTCTATGACCAGCCTGCAGCCAGAGTTAACTCTGGGGGTTTCTTCTCGGATCCTTTTCCTATCCGGAGGGGCACACGACAGGGATGCCCCCTCTCGCCTCTCCTGTTCTTGCTAGCAATGGAGCCCTTGGCTGCAGCCATTCGGTCCTCCTCCTCCATAACCGGCCTTCCATTGCCCGAAGGTACCTCTAAAATATACTTATACGCTGACGATGTCCTCTTAACACTCACGGACTTAGAACGATCCATACCGGCCTTGCTAGAGATAATCGAGGACTTTGCAGCCCTCTCGGGATACCGCATTAATTGGGACAAAAGCGAGGCACTCCCACTATTGCGAGTAACCACAAAGGCAGCACTCCTAGGCTACCCATTCCGCTGGATGCCGAAACGCCTTAAATACCTGGGGGTGCTTGTCAATCCAGGCCTAACACACATGGTGGCGGACAATATTGACCCTCTCATTATGCGGGTGAAACTGGACTTTGCAAAATTGACCCAGTTGAGCCTCTCCATGTGGGGCCGAGTGCAAGCGGTTAGAATGGTGACGGTGCCCCGCTTCATTCATATCCTGGGTCTCCTTCCCCTACAAGTGCCCCTCTCCACACTACAAGGCATTGATGCACTAATCAGATCATTTGTGTGGGGCACCATGCGACCACGGCTTTCACCAGCTAAACTTCTAGCCCGACGCTCATACGTGGGCATGGGACTCCCATCGGTGGAGCACAACCCTCTAGTCCTCCAAATGTCCCAACTGTCTAATACACTATTGAACATACCAGACCCTCCCTTGTGGATAGCAGTGGAAAGACGACTTCTGTCTGCGAACGGAGGACTCGGGGGACCCTAAGGGGAAGACTTCACATCCACCAACTCGGTGAACCCTATTTTGAAGGCGACGAGGGCGGCCTGGCGAAGGGCCCACCGACTGGTTTGGGTCCACCCCCTTCTACACGCTCAAGCGCCCTTATGGCGCAACAGTGGACTCCGAATAGGTGGTGAGGTACTCAATTGGCCGCAGTGGAGGCAGGCAGGTATCCTTACCCTCTCTCAGGTCCTGGAAAATGACGTGCTCAAACCCTTCCCCAAGCTGCGGGAGAAGTTCGGCCTCCACCCGAACCAGGAATGGAGATATCTACAACTTTAGCATTGCATCTCCCGGGGGAATATAACTTCCCTCCGGGGGTCCCTGCTCTCACCTATAGTGTCTTACATGCAGCAATGGGGGCAACACAAAGGAGTAATGTCGGGTCTCTAGGATCTAATTATCAGACGACTCTACTCCCAGCCTCTCTCGGACAAACTGCGCCTACAGTGGCAAACCCGACTGCAACAGGACCTAGATTCAGATGACTGGGATGCCATTCTAGAGGCACTAGACAGAGGCACCCGGGAGACACGCTTGAAATTCTGCCTTTTTAAAGTCCTACACAACTGGTATTGGTCCCCAGTGAAATTGCATAGGACAGGACTCCTCCCACCCGCGAACTGCTGCCGCTGCCCAGAGACATCTTGTGACTTAAAACATATCCTGATAGACTGCCCAACAGGTCGACCACTTCCGTCACCACTCTCCCCGCCCTCATACTTTTACACGACACGACCTCCCTACCAGATCTCTCCAGGCCACTTAAAAGACTGTTGCATACAGCACTAGCCACTGCAAAGTTTGCATACTCCGCCTCTGGCGGTCAGAGACTCCTGCAACCCCGGAGGAGTGGATCATAGCCATAACCTGCACTGCCGCACACGAAAGAATCATCTATAATTTACAAGATCAAGCTCAAATATTCATGCAGGTATGGGCTCCCTTCCTTACAAGGGGACGATAGCGCCCCACCCAAAACCACTGCTTCCTTCCTCTCCCCCCACCTTCCCCCTCACTCACCCTCTCCCTCTTCCCCCTTCCCTACCCTTGCTCTTGTATTTCTCTCTTCCCTTACTCCCTTCCCCCTCTTTCTCCCTTTCTCTCTCTCTCCCTTTTTTCTTCTCTTCCTTTCCTTCTTTTCTCCCTCTTTTCTTTTGTCCTTTTCTCTCTGTTCTCTCCTTCTCTCACCCTTTCCTTCTTTTTCTTCTGTATCCCCTCCTAAACTCACTAGAGACTACATACCGTCCTTCAGTAACACCCCAAGAATGCCTTCGCCACAGACCCTTATCTCCGCATCAGCCGGAATTGGCCACAGTGTAGACAAGAGCTGCAAGCCCCACTACTCGTGCTGCAGCCCCCCTCCCCCCCCCCCTGGTAACCTACAACCTTGGGACACATTAATATCGCAACGCCGCGTCCTTCCCAAGGTGAAAAACCCTGGCCCAAAGCTCACTAGACAACCTCTTTCTGACCTGGTCCTAATTCGGACACCAATGCAGCGAGAACCTTACTTTGTGCCCTCAGGGACTCAGGTGACCCCGTGCCCAAAATCCTTGCTGTTGGACCAGCTAACTTATCTGATTTCCTCTCCTACTCTTTCTCACCTATTACCTGGGCGATCAATGACACGATTACCTGTCTTCCCATCTGAACAGTTATAACCCACCCTCTACCCTTATCTACATCTCTTTTAACCCCCCTTCTCCTATTATAAGTTGGAATCGAACAGTACCTCAGGTTTTTCGAAGTACGAACGACAATATTTTAGTGTCTTATACGCTTCTCAATTTCTCTAATTTTCTAATATTTTTGATGTGTAACTATTTCTAAAGGCCGGGACCTCGATCCCAATTGACCTTGTACCACACTGTATTATTACCAATAAAATAATTTATAAAAAATACAAAATAAAAACATCTTGTTTTCCATTATTTAAACCTGTCAAACAGTATTTCCTTTAATAATCTTTTTCTATCAGGCTAGATGGCAAAAAAGCCAGTTAAAATAAAAGACAAATTGCAAAAAGAAGTTCAGCCAGGAAACTAGAAACAACCAGTGAGTTACATTCATTACAGGAATGTAAAATATTGTAGATGTAGTCATTTTGAAAGGATAGCTGACAAAACTTAAAGCATGTAACCAAAGTAAACAGTTCAAATTATTTCAATTGGCAAATACAACCTCTCTCTAGGTACATACTGCGCCAGCAGATAACAACCCTCCTTTTGTAAATAAAATACTTGCTTTGCTGTTTAAGTAAGCAGATAATTTGGTCATCAAAAACAAGTAGAGCTAAACAGAACAAGGTTCCCCAGGGGGGACAAATGCTGCTGCCGGTAGTAACAACAACATCAGTTGTACAATTAATATTTTTCCTGACTTTCCACACAGCTACTGTTCCCTCTTTCTTCCAAAGTGAACACTTTTTGCTTTCCTTCTCCATATATTGTGTGACATGGTACCTCTGTTTTCAAAACTTCTGTTTTCCATTTTCCTCCTAAAAAAGACAAGATAACAAAAAATTTAAAGTTACATACTGAGCAATAATTGAAAATAGCTATATCACTATATATTGTAAAGGATTTTGTACATTTTCACCCACAGTTATATAGTTATATGTACTGTACCACTAACCTTATATTCCTTTCTCCTGAAGAATTCAACACCCTCAGCCACTGCATATTTTCACAATTAAATTATAACATGCCATTAAACTTGGTTTCATAACAGTTTATAAAGTAATACAGTCCTCTATACACACCTTTTCTAACAGTGAGCAGTGTTTTACTCTAGATATAGCAATATCTCAAAACAAATATCTCATAAGGATACAATATATGTACAGTAAGGGTCTGAAAAAGAGTAGGCCTTGTAGTTTCGGATTACAGATTCTTTGTTTTATAATTTCAGAAATACTGCCTCTTTTACTTACAACTTCATATAGATTGAACATTTATTTTTTTAACACAATGTTCAATACTTGATTATATCTCTTGTACATTCTGAAACTCTTCATTTCAAAACAAGCACCTCGGCAAACAGCTTTTGACTCACTGCACCTTCTATAAACCAAATATACCAACAGTAGTACACTTGCTGATACTTCTCAACAAAGTTCATGAATTATACTTTCAATTACCTGATCCTAGAGAGCAGTTGATTATATGCAGCTGAAGACACCAGTCTGTCTCAGTTTCAAATTTAGTCACTTCTGTTGAGCACAACTCCAAAAAGCTTCCTTTGCCTCCAAATCAGCAAGAACAATTTGAACTATCTCTGGTTTTGCACCCAATCACATCACAGCATTTCTTCAACCATGTAGTAAAAATGGTAACTATTGGTTGAGGCTTGGCCTTTTTTTCACTGCCCAACCTATAATCTCATAAAACTCTCTCCAGATTATAAAACACCTTCTCGCAGTAATTTTGCATGCATGTTTCGAAGGAGGCGTGCTGGATCATAAAACACTTTTTGACAACCTCAGTAATTTTCCAACAGGTCACACAAGCCTCTTGAGAGATCGCATGTGTCCATGAAGTAAGCTTCACTCCCTCAAGCCTTTGGGCTACTCTTGCTAGAGTCTTGTGGAATTGCAATGAAATTGTAGAGAAATAGTAGTATGTGGACAGAGTATCCTCTCCACTGACTCTTACATGATAGGTGTGTGTAGTAGGGTGAGGGGAGAGACTGACCTCTGCACACAGACCTCTGTCTCAGATGACAGGTGTGCATAGCAGTGTGTAAGGAGAGACTGGCTTCACCACTGAGACTCCTCTCTGCAATGATGAGTGTGGATAGTAAGGTATGAGGGGAGACTGGCCTCTTCCCTCAGACCTCTCTTTCACATGAAAGGTGCATAGTAGAATGTTTGCATGGTCTGCCTCCTCTTTTCATACCTCTTCCTCAGATAATGGGAGTGCATAATAAGGTGTGTAATGGACTGCCCTCACCTTCCTTCCATAGAGTATAGGGAGAGAGATTTGCTGTCTGGTAAGTTCTCTATCTCAGACAATAGGTATATGATTTAGGGTATGTACATGGACTAGCCTCTTCTGTCAGACCTCCGTCTCCGATGACAGTTGTGCATAGTAGGGTGTGTGGAGAATGACTGGCCTCTCCAGTGAGACCTCTGTCTCAGATGATGGCTGTGCATAGTAGGTTGTGTACATGGACTAGACTCTCCTGTCAGACCTCTCTCTCAGATGACAGTTGTGCGTATTAAGCTGTGTAATGAATTGGCCTCTTCTACCACAACTCTGTATCAGGTGATGGTTGCCCCTCACTAATGAGACCTCTCTCTTGGATGACAAGTGTGCATAGTATTCTCTGTGCAGGAACTGTCTTTTCTATTAATAGCCCTCTCTCTGATAATGGGTGTGCATAGTGGGGTTTGGGAAAAATATATATGCTACTCACAACTCTTACAAAGTTCATGGGCATGAATAGTGCACTCTGACAAACACCATCAACATCTCCAGTAATACTCCTTCCTACAGCAGGAAGTATACATACTAAAGTGTATTCAAAGATCACCTACTCCTTTTGACTCTTTACAGTACTTATCTCTTACACACATCTTCCCCAAAAAAAACTGATTTGCAATGCTTTGACTCCTGTGAAGAGTGGGAGAAGAGCAAAATATTTGCAATTCAAAAGGTATCCACAGAGCCGGTGTCCTTCTTGGAAAGTATTATGTTGAGTTGTATTACAGTTATTGTACACAGAGAGACATCCAAGATGGCAGTGTGTGCCAGTACAAGTTACAGTTCTAGTGTTGCTCTTCTACAATCGAGTTGTCAACAGGCGAGTGCTGCTTGAGCGCCGCACACTTCAACTGAGGACTGACTGCAGTCCGAAGACGAAATTTGAGAGCGCTTATCCTGAAGTAAAAGTTGTTGGCAAAGGCACCATAGTTCACAGAAATCCTGAGTTAAAGTTATCTGCAAAGGCACTGTAGTCCATAAGAATTAAATAACAATTCAAGTAAGTCTCAGATATTTTTTAACAATGTAAAGTCGATGACGGTTTCAAGGTGATTTGCAGCATCCTGAGAATTCCACTTGGTTCTATGTAAACATGTGATATGAACAATTCTAAAATACGACAGAGAGCCTATTTATAACTGTATTTAGACGCTACAACTTCGAAGTAGTCGGCGAGGTTTTAGAGAGTTGTCGGCTGAGTTTCAAGGAGTGAACATTACAAAAACATATCGAAGACATCATAGAAGGTGTTGTTAACTGTTTAATGTCAATACGGTCCAAAGATATTCATAGCTCCTGGTGATAACGTATCATAAGGAGAATCTCAAACAAAAAGCATTGTTTCCTACAAAGGAACATTTAAAAGACAGTCAATAAGAATTCCAGTTTTATAAGTCATATGACAATATTTAATTCTATATATATATATGTATATACAGTATATATATATAGCAACCACTATTTACAAGAGGAAATTAAGTCAAGAATGAACTAATAATACATGCCTATAGAGACAATGATATTCAACAAGAAAACATCAAATTGACTATTATCTCAATTGAATATCAGATAGTCCTTCATGTACTCTATTTCTTATAAATACTGATATATACCAGTTGAGAGACAGAGAGAGGCAAATTCCTCAGAAAGTGTAGGTAAAGAGTGTGGAGTATAATAGAAGAAAAAACCTAACTAATTGTTGGCAATGTTATAGGTGTTAAAGAAAACTATGTGCCCCTAGTAATTGTGATTGTAATTTTTCAGGTGTTGCTTCAAGATAAATGTAAAAGAGTCTAGCAGACTGAACAAAAGAAGAAGCGGATCTCTGAGGCAGTCTCTCTTATCCCATTCCCTTTCCCCTTTCCCCTTCAAGGGTGCTCAAAACAAGGAACTATTTGTAGCGAGTAGCTTAGGTTGGGAATCGAGGATTAGTCTTCTGCTCCTGAGGGAATCAAATCAAGGTACTCTGACATATTGAAGTGCCTCCCAAGTATTTACTGGCAAAATAGATTACCTCCTGAGCAGAATGGCCGAGGGAATTGATGTAAAGGCTTTAGCTACCATCTTGAAAGGGTTACAGAAACAGTTAAACCACAGTATAGAAGAGTCAGTACAGATTAAACAAAGAATACATAAGCTAGGAGCCATTCCCCAGTCTAGTGACCCAGCATTTACAGAAAACACAAGTACGTCACAAACTTCAGATATTTCTACTCAAGTGATTCATGATGTATCTCGCATCATTCTCCTTGCACAGCCCGAGTGCTTTGGTGGAGATCCAAATAAAGTGCACATTTTTCTAAGCCAATGCTCATTGCATTTTTTGTGTAGGCCCATATTTTTTTCCGAAGACTAGTCCAAAGTGGCATTTATATTGTCTTATCTGACTAATGATGCAGCTGCTTGGTCCATGCCAATTGTTTCCAGGAATCAACCAATTACATATAATTTTAAAAACTTCAAGGAAGAGTTTTTGAGAATATTTGATCGGCGTACTGCAGCTCAAGCAATGGATAATGAACTTTTAGAAATAAAGGAAGGAAACAAAGACTTAATTGCATACCTGGCTCATTTTAATAAACTCATAGTAGAAACCAACTGGCCAGAATCAAAAAGGGCTGCTACATTTTATTGTGGACAAAAAGATGAATTGAAGAATGCATTGGCGCAAATCCCAAATAGACCTACTGAAGTCTCAGAATTAATTGATTTAATATTGCAAATTGACCATCAACTAACTGAAAGAAGAGCTGAGAAAAGATTCTTGTCAACTCCTACCAAGATTTGACAGAGTAAAAAGTGAACATACAAGAGTAGGAGATAGTGCAGCAATGGAGGAACCAATGCAAATTGGTTCAATAGGAAGACCTTTGACCAAGGAAGACAAGGAAAAGCGAGAGCAAACCAATTGTGTATATATTGTGGAGCATCCGGGCATTTTTTGAAAGAATGTTCCAAGAAACCAAAGAGTGGGCAGTCGGGAAAAGGCAAGCTTCATCAGTAGGAGGAGTTGCCCTGATGAAAGCAAAAACCAAGACAACTCCCATAGAACAGTATGTGGCAAATACCTTGCAGGTGGCTGTGCCGCATTTGGTACAATCAGTTTCAGCCAAAATTCAACATAAATAAATTAAGGGAATCTCAGTCATGATTGATTCTGGAGCTACGGGCAATTTTTGTGATATTAAATATGCCTGAAAGATGGGAATTCGATTTATCAAGGAAACCGCTTTAGAAGTGGTGAGAGCAGTAGATGGCACCAATCACTCCTCAGGCTTAATCACCCATGAAACTGAACCCATTTGGTTACAAGGGTTTGGAGGACATCAGGAAAAACATTTTTTAACTTAATTGATACCCCACAATTTCAATTGATCTTGGGCTTGCCTTGGCTCACTGAGCATAACCCTTGGATTGATTGGAGTAAGAGAACAATTGAAATGAACTCTCCATATTGTAAAGAAAATTTTTTCATGATTGAGTGGGGGTGTTTGCAAGATCGCAAGTGACCTGCTTGACATTTGATTCTACGATCTGTGCTATTGAAACTGCCGAAATCCCTAAAGAATACAAGGATTTAACTAGCGTCTTCTCCAGAAAAGAGGCTGAGAAATTACCACTGCATCAACCATATGATTGTAAACTTGAGTTGGAGCCGGGAGCTATTCTGCCATGTAGTCGAACATATGCACCAAATGAAACAGAGAATCTTCATCTGAAAGAGTAACTAGATCAATATTTAGCTAATGGCTTTATTCATCCTTCCCAGTCTCCACTCTCTTCCCCTCTGTTCCTCATTCCAAAGAAGGATGGGAGTCCTTGGGCCTGTATAGACTATCGAGCCATCAATCAGGTTACCATCAAGAATCGTTATAAGCTACCTCTGGGGTCAGTCCTCCTTGTCCAAGTCAAAAAAGCTAAAATATACACCAAATTAGATCTAAGAGGTGCATATCATTTAATACGAGTGGCATCTGGAGATGAATGGAAGACAGCCTTTCGAGCTCGATATGGATTATTTGAATATCAAGTGATGCCCTATGGGCTCTGTAACACCCCAGGGGCTTTTCAACATTTTGTAAATTACATAGTGGGAGAATATCTTGACCGAATTGCAGTGGTGTACATAGATGATATCTTAAGTTTCTCTGACAATGTGCAGGAACATGTATTACATGTCTGATCAATCCTCACAAGATTGCAAGAACACAATCTTTGTGTAAAATTGGAAAAGTGTGCGTTTCATGTGGAACAAGTTGAATTTCTTGGATTTCTTTAGTCACCTGAAGGGGTCACTATGATTCTACTAAGGTTAAGGCAGTGCGAGACTGGCCACCTCGTCGCAGCATTAAGAAGATCCGAGGTTTTTTGGGATTTGCCAACTTCTGTCGAAGATTCATTTTCAACTTCTCACAAACAGTCAGTCCCATCAATCGCCTATTAAAGAAAGGAGTGAAGTTTGAGTGGTTAAGGTAGGCAGATGATGCTTTCAATTTTTTGAAAGATTCCTTCACCACAGCTCAAATTCTGCTACACCACAATCCAGATGAACCCTATAATGTGGAAGTAGATGCTTCTGATGCAGCATTTGGGGGTATTCTTTCTCAGCGTCATAAAAACACAGGACAACTTCATCCAGTAGCTTACTTCTCTCGAAAATTGACCCCATCCGAAGTAAATTATTCCACTGCTGATAAGGAACTTTTGGCAGTCAGGGAAACCTTTCGTGAATGGAGATATCATTTATTGGTGGCTCGGCATAAGGTCATTGTCTACACTGATCATCGGAATTTACCATTTTTAAAATCTGTCGGCATGTTAACAGCCAGACAATTGCATTAGTCCCTTTATTTTGCTGACTTTGATTTTGTCATTAACTTTCGGCCTGGAACAGCCAATGGCAAAGCTGATGCCTTGTCTAGAATAGATGTGAATTTACCTAAGGAAATTCCAGAAAAAAGTTTGATTATTCACAAGGAGAAGTTTATATCCACTATCCATTATGCTAACTTGACCCTAGAGATTCAAGAAGCGTTGACACAAGAAAAGATGTAGAAGTGGTCCAAGGAAGTACCAGAAAGAATGATCAACGATGGATTACCTTATCATAAAGGGACATTATATATACCAACTGTAGATTTACAACAAAAGGTCCTCCAAGCTTGCCATGACGATAAATTGGCTGGACACAAAGGGTTTAAAAAAACTCAAGAATTGGTACAAAGAAATATTTGGTGGCCACAAATAAAAGCTCAGATAATACAATATGTGTCAACTTGTGAAAAATGTCAAAGGGGAAAATCCACCAGATTAGCTCCACAAGTGCTTTTAAGACTGTTACCCACAGCTCCTCACCCATGGCATACTGTTACTATGGATCTTATAGTAGATCTTCCCAGTAGTCAGGGTTATAATACTCTTTTGATTTTTGCGGATACTTTCACTAAGATGGCACATTTCATCCCTTTAAAGAAAATTCCTTGAGCCTCAGAAGTTGCTCAGCTATTTACACAACATATAGTACGAGCTCATGGGATTCAAAAAATGCTTGTATCTGACTGGGGATCCCAATTCATTTCCCACTTTTGGAGAGCTTTCACTAAGCGGTTAGGAATTGAGTAACGTTTTTCTACCAGCTATCACCCAGAAAAATATGGGCAAACTGAGAGAGTAAATCAAGAATTAGAACAATACTTGGGACTCTACCTGTTTGATCAGAAGGAGGAATGGTCGGAGTTGGTTCGGGCAGCTGAATTTGCCTATAATAATGCTGTGCATTCCTCCACTGGGTTTACCCCCTTTTATCTAAACCACGGCAGGCATCCTAATGCAATTTTGGGAAGAGTAGGCAACACAGTTCCAGCAGTTGACGATTTAGTGAACAAAGTACAAACTACCCTAGTGAGTGCTAAGAAAAAAGTAACACAAGCAAAGATGTAATAGAAAGTTAGGCAGATAAAAGAAGAAGAGAGAGCCCCCTTTTCACAAGAGGTGACTAAGTTTGGTTATCCATGAGACATTTACATCTTAGGGAATCGTAAGTTTCAACCCCAATTCATTGTCAAAGTGGATAAAATGATTAATCCAGTGGCAGTTAAACTGCAATTATCGTCACATTTAAAAATAAATTCAGTCTTTCATGTTTCATTGTTAAAGAACAGTCCTCCAGGTTTACGATCTAACACTCCTCCAATTCCAATTCACATTAGCTCTGCAAAGGAATATGAAGTACATCAGATTCTGGGCTCAAAAATAAGAAAGGGCAATTGTACTATTTGATTGACTGGAAAGGATGTGGTCCGGAGGAAAGATCTTGGGGACCTCAGAATACTGTGCACGCTTTAAGACTGATAAATAACTTTCACAAAACTAATCCAGACAAACCTAAACTGGAAAACCGTTCTTAGAGGGGGAGTACTGTCAGGAACCCCCTGAGTTGCTATGCTTTGACTCCTATGAAGAGTGGGAGAAGAGCAAAATATTTGCAATTCAAAAGGTATCCACAGTGGCAGAAGCGGCATCCTTATTGGAAAGTATTGTGTTGAGTCATATTACAGTTAATGCACAGAGAGAGGCATCCAAGATGGCCGTTAGATCGTGGCCGCACAAGTTAGAGTTCTAGTGTTGCTCTTCCATAATCAAGTTGGTAAGAGGTGCACGCTGCTTGAGCGCCACACACTTCAATTGAGTTCTGACTGGAGCCCGGAGGTGAAATATAAGAGCACTTATCCTAAAAGTTGTCAGCAAAGGCACCATAGGTCACAGGAATCGTGAGGTAAAAGTTATCGGCAAAGGCACCGTAGTCCATAAGAATTAACTAACAATTCAAGTAAGTCTCAGATAATTTTTGACAATGTAAAGTCGACGAAGGTTTCAAGGCGATTCTCAGCGTCCTGAGAGTTCCACTTGGATTCTATGTAAACACTTGATATGAACAATTCCAAAATACGACAGATAGCCTATTTATAACAGTATTTAGACGCTACAGACTTCAAAGTAGTTGGCAGGGTTTTAGAGAGTTGTTGGCTGAGTTTCAAGGAGAAAACATTACAAAAACATATCGAAGATATCGTAGAAGCTGTTGTTAACTGTTTAATGTCAATATGGTCCAGAGAAATTCAAAGGTCCTGGTGATAACGTATTATAAAGAGAGTCTCAAACAAATAGCATTGTTACCTACAAAGGAACATTTAAAAGACAGTCAATAAGAATTCCAGTTTCATAAGTCATATGACAGTATTTAATTCTGTATATATATATATAGCAACCACTATTTACAAGAGGAGATTAAGGCAAGAATTAACTAATAATCCATGCCAACAGAGACAATGAAATTCAACAAGAAAACCTCAAATTGACTATTATCTCAATCGGATATGAGATAGTCCTTCATGTAATCTATTTATTATAAATACTGATATATACCAGTTGAGAAAAAGAGAGAGGCAAATTCTTCAGAAAGTACAGGTAAAGAGTGTGGAGTATAAGAGAAGAAAAAAACGAATTAATTGTTGGTAATGTTATAGGTGTTAAAGAAAACAATGTGTCCCTAGTAATTGTGATTGTAATTTTTCAGGTGTTGCTTCACAATAAATATAAAAGAGTCTAGCAGACTGAACAAAAGAAGAAGCAGACCTCTGAGGCAGTCTCTCTTATCCCATTCCCCATTCCCTTTCCAGGGTGCTCAAAATGTGGAACTATTAGTTGCAAGTAACTTGGGTTGGGAACTGAGGATTCATCTTCTCCTCCTGAGGGAATCGAATCAAGGTACTGTGACACTAATGAAGTGTATACAGAACTCATCTTCCTCTTTTTACTATTCACAATCCCGCAAGAGTCCAGCAAGATCTTCAAATTTTATTTAAAAAAAATACATTTATTTTATCACAGTCTTTATCCTTTAGGCACCACCTCGCTAAGGTGGTCATTATGACATTGGCGGTGTACTGACCGTCACTGTTAAAGTGGTGGTAATACCACCAACAGGCTGGTGGTAATTACCGCCAAATTATGACCTTAACGGTGAGATCTCCCATAGACAGTCAATGTACCACACCAACCAATAGGGTGCCAGGCCGTTAACACCACCGACCACGGCGGTAGCCACCTACAGCCAGGCGGAAGTCAAGGTACCTCCCACCATATTTTGACATAGCAAACCGCCAGGATTTCTGGGCGGTAGCAACACCATCAAAAGCCTGGTGGAAACACATCACAGAAAAGGAAATACTCCTCTTCAGGGACACAGAGGACTCCGCGACCGCCATGGAATCGGAACTCCGGGTCTTCCCGATGCTCTACCATGCCATGGCCGTCCTGGAGCACCAACGCTGACGAACACGATGACGATGAGTACAGCAGCCTAGCACACAAGAGAGGGAGGGCAGAAAAGGAGAGTGACACACATGCACAACACACACCATACACACAACACACACATAACCAGCTGCAGAGTAAATTGACTGTAACAGGACCCACAAGCAAAGAATACAAGGACACATACCTATAGTACAAACAGTGTAATTTGCTGCCACCAGCCACCATAATGAATAATGAATTTACAATGTAAACGTCAATTTACAGATTGGACCAATGGCCAGTCCAAAGTACCAAACGGCCACATGGCCACAGGGCATCATCCAAGCCCCAAATTGACTCCTGACATCATCCGGACTCCACTGTTCAGGGGCATCATCTCGGAAATGGGCAGGCACCTCAGAGGGGAGGGGGGCAATGGGAACCTCAGCTGTACTATGTAACATGCCCACTGTTTCTGGAGAGTGCTCCTTGCCCACTGGTTCTAGAGGGGGCTCCTTGCCCACTGTCCCTGAAGGGGAGTCTTAGGCCACAGTCTCTGGAGGGGGCTCCTTGCCCACTGGTTCTGGAGAGGGCTCCTTGCCCACTGTCCCTGGAGGAGAGTCCTAGGCTACAGGCTCTGGAGGGGGCTCCTTGCCCACTGGTTCGAGAGAGGCCTCCTTGACCACTGTACCTGGAGGGAAGTCCTAGACCACAGTCTCGGGAGGGGGCTCCTTGCCCACTGGTCCTGGAGGGGGGCCCTTGCCCACTGTCCCTGGAGGGGAGTCCCCGGGCACAGTCCCTGAAGGGTGGGCTACATGGCTTCTGGTGGTGAATAGGTATCCTTGCCCTCAGGCAGTAGAGGGGTATCCTTGCCCTCAGGTGGTGGAGGGGTATCCTTGTCCTCAGGTGGTGGAGGGGGATCCTTGCCCTTAGGTGGTGAATGGGGATACTTGCCCTCGGATGGTGGAGGGGTATCCTTGCCCTCAGGTGGTGGAGGGGTATCCTTGCCCTTGGGTGGTGGAGGGGCATCCTTGCCCACTGGTGGTGGATGGGTATCCTTGCCCTCAAGTGGTGGGTGGGGATTCTTGGCTTCTTTCTTGTAACAGGCCCCCTTGGCCTTGGTCATGTGACTTGTGTCCTTGCCCCCAGGTCTAGGAGGTGCTTTGACTGACCCCTTTCCTCCGACTCTTAGATTTTGCCACTCTAGACCTCCGTTTTTGAGGTGGAGGTGTGTTCTTGCTGGGAGTGGCTGCCGCCCCACTCAGGGGCCCCTTATTTCTAGCAGCAGATTTCTTGGTGGGGGCTGTGGCAGACTTGTTGGCTGAGGTGCTGGGCTGGGTGGTTGGGACTCTGCACTTACGGGCAGGATGGGTGGAAGGTGGAGGGAAGAGGTCAAGATGGGCAAGGAAAAGCTTCTTAAGGACATTGATGTGGGATGTGGGTGGAGGGATGGGAGTAGACTTAGAGGGAGTGGTTGTAGGTGGTGTACGTCTGCTGGATTTGGGTGCAGGTACATGGACAGTGTACATGTGTGAGGTGGATGGCTGTTGGGGGTCTGAGTGCGAGCATTTGTGTTTCTTCGGAGGGGGCAGACAGGGTGGGAGAACACAAACAGGACGTGTGGATGGATGTTGTGGTGGTGTCTGCAAGTGAGGTGGGTGTGCTGCATGAGATGGTGATGATGGAGGTGATGGTTACTGCACATGTGGTGTGTTGTGTCTGGGATGCATGTCTGCCGGTCTTCTCTTGTGGTGTCTGTGGGCAAGGGTGTACATGTGGCAGGGTCTGGAGTGCATGCAGGTGTGAGTGAGGATATGACTGTGAGGGAGGAGGAGGAGGTGGGGAGACAGTGGAGGTAGTGGGTGTTGTTGTGTGTGCAACTGTCTGTTGTTTGTGTGAGTGCTTGTGGCTTGAAATTTTGTGTCTGTGTTTGTCCGTGCCACTCTTGTGTGATGTTTTGTGTGCATGCTTGACTGTATGTGTGCATGGAATGGGTTGGTGTTGATGAGACTGGGAATGGTAGTTGGAGTTGGGACGGTAAGACCAGGGACACTGGCTGCCATCAGAGAGGAGGCCAGAGCCTGAAATTATCTCTGTAGGGCCACCAAGCCACCATGAATGCCCTCCAGGATGGCATTGCATTGCAGCATCTGGGATGCCAGCCCCTGGATGGCATTCACTATGGTTGACTGCCCTACAGAGATGGATCTCAGGAGGTCAATAGCCTCCTAACTGAGGGCAGCAGGGCTCACTGGGGCAGGGCCTGAGGTGCCTCTGGTGAAGGCGATGCCCACCATCCTGGGTGAGCGGGCACGGGCAACTCGGGGGGGCTACTGAGAGGGTGTTGCTGGAATGGGGGTGGAGGCTGTACCTGTAACTGTGGTGGTTCCAGATGTGTCAGCCACCCCTAGGGAGCACCCATCGGAGAAGGTTTCAGAGTCAGTGTTGTCACCTCCTGTCCCTGCCATGGTGCTCCCCTTGCCATCTGTCCCACTTGTCCCCTAGGCATCGGTGGACTCTGCCTCCTGGGTCTCGTGGGCTGCAGCTCCCACACTTGCCGGTGCCCCTGCTCCTTCCCCAGATTATGCTAATGCACACATGGACAGGATGACAGAAGAAAATAGGGGGGGGGAGAAAGGGAGCATTCGGTCAATTACAGCACCAACACCACAGATGTCATACACATCACAATCACACACAGGGACCATGGAATGCCACCTAGCTAGCTATCCGAATTTTGCTATTCACCCATTAACCCTGAGCTGGACCACGCAGCAATGTATGAGCTGGCATAAAGGGGCATCCACGGACAAAAACCCACCACCAGAATCCCATGCCAGGCAACAAATATGATTGTCACACACACTAGACTTACCCCTTGTGGCTGCTGTGATGCCCTCAAGCGCCCATCCAGCTCTGGATAGGTCACCACCAGTATGCAGGCAATCGGGGGGGTCTGGTTCTGATGGGCACCCCTTCCTCGTTGGGAGGCCATAACCAGCTGGGCCTCCGCTGTCTTCCTGGCCCAGGGTCCCAGGACCTCCACCGTTTCTTGCACTGGATGCTCCGGCGACTATAAACCCCCAGGGTCCGTACCTCCTTGGCGATAGCACACCACAAGCCCTTGTTCTGATGGGCGCTGACCTGCAGGGAAAACACAAATACAGAGACACCAGGAATATGAATATCCAGCCTGTCACACATATGGTGTTCACATATCATTTGCCCCTCAAATGGCATACACATCACCCAGAGCCCTGCATGTACACAACCACCAACCATATCCCCCACCCAAATGACACACTAGCAGCACACACACACACATCTCCATGCAGTCTTATTGCATGCTACGTTTCCATGTTGTACTCACCTGTTGGTGTGGAGGCCCACACAGCTGTCCATACAGGGGTAGGAACCCATCCACTAGGTGCTCTAACTTCTCGGAAGTGAAGGCAGGGGCACTTTCCCCTGTCACACAGGCCATGGCAGGTTCCAGACACAGGTCCAGACAGCACAGCACACGCAGTGGAGGTGTTGTCCTGTAGAAAGTCAGGAATCAAATGGTGGTCATGTCCATGGCAGTGTACACCATAACCGTCGCCGGTGATCCTTATTCGATACCGTATTCCATAGTGCCCCATTTTAGCCATTGAGGAATTGCACAGCAGTGCAAGACCACCTTCCGCCATGACGCCAAGCGTCGGCAGAGTGACATCACTTCCACCTGTCCCTACATACAGGACAGGTGGTCGCCATCTCATAGTGCTGGTACACAATTTTAGAATGAAAACCACGTCATTGCTGTCAATTGTACATAGGTAGCCATTCACATTGTCCAGTTACATACATGCTCTATGTACACTGCAGTAGTGGTTCCATTTTATTGTCACTCCCTTCTCACTCTTGTGCCTTAGGTACCTACCACTGAGGAAGAACAGGAGGAGGAGGCAAGCTCCTGTGTATAGACCCCTTGTGGACTTGGCTACAATGGAGGACAGGCACATAATACTCACCTATAGACAGGACAGGGCCACAATCACAGAGCTGTGTGCCCAATTGGAGCCTGATCTGATATCTGCTATCCGTCATCCCACTGGGATCCCTCATCTTGTGTAGGTCCTATCACTGCTCCATTTCCTGCCAACTGGCTGTTTCCAAGTGACAGTGGACTTGGTTGCAGGAATGTCACAGCCAATGTTCTCAATAGTGCTGGCAAGGGTTTTGGCTTCCTTGCTCAAACACATGTGCAGCTACATCGCTTTCCCCGAAGTGGAAGATTTGGTCATTGTGAAGGCTGGATTCTATGCAATGGGACATATTCCAAATGTTATTGGGGACATTGACGGAACGTATATAGCATTTGTCCTCGCCCGGGCCAATGAACAGATGTTCAAGAATAGGAAGAGTTTCTACCCCCTCAATGTCCAGATGGTGTGCCTGGCTGGCCAGTACATTCCCCACGACACTGCCAAGTATCCTGGGTTGGTGCATGATGCCTTCGTCCTGAGGAATAGCAGCGTCCCACAAGTGATGGCACAACTACAGAGGCACAGAGTGTGGCTAATAGGTGAGCCTGAGTCCCCACCCAATGTATGTCAGTGTGTGCCTTCAGGAGTCATCCCAAATGCCATTGTGCAAGCCTAATGTTTGTCCCTCATTTCTTGCAGGTGACTCTGGCTACCCAAACCTGTCCTGGCTCTTGACTCCTGTAAGGAATCTGAGGCCAGGGGCTGAGAATAGGTATAATGATGCTCATGGGCGTACCAGGAGGATTATTGAAAGGACCTTTGGTCTCCTGAAGGCCAGGTTCAGGTGCCTCCATCTGACAGGTGGATCCCTCTGCTACTCCCCTGAGAAGGTCTGCCAGATAGTTGTTTTATGCTGCATGTTGCACAACCTGGCCATCAGACAACATGTGCCCTAACTGCAGGAGGAGGAGGAGGGTGAAAATGCTCCTGTGCCAGCAGTGGACCCTGACTGACCGTTCCTCTAATAAATTATTTTTCTGTGTGGCTGTAGCATGATGGCAGTCACTTCCTTAGCATCCCAACTGACTGTCACCTATGCTTTCCCATTTTGCAGATGTTGGTGTGGTTACGACTGTGCATTGATGTGATGACTACAAACTTCTACAGGCCATTTTCTGGATGGTATCACAAAGTTCTGGACAATTGCACAGGATGACACAGGATGATACAGTTCAATACATTGCACATTTCTGTCAGATGAAGCACTATTACTCAAGTTGTGTTCAAGGGTGTTTATTGAAGGGAAAAGCATGAAGGAATAGTACAATGGGATGGGGTGATGGTAGAGGAAAGTCCAGAGTACTGGTCAAGTCTGTTTGTAGCACAGGTCCAGTGTCCAAGTTGCCATAGGAAGGGGAGCAATGGCAGCTCAAAGTGGACAAGGTGACACAGTGGAACATTCAGGTGGGTCTCATTTCCTGGCGGCAGTCTTGGTCTTAGCAAGTGTCTCTGGTGTCTGTCTGGGTTGCAGGGAACATTTGCGGGGTGGTTCACCTTCTGCAGGGAGAGGGGTGCTGGTGGCCCATGGGTCCTGTGGCAGGGTCTCCTGTCTACTAGCTGCAGCAGATGTCGAGGGCTGGTCAGTAGACTGGTTAGTGGAAGGGGCCCACTGGTGTGATGTGTAGTCCCTCATGATGTTGGTCATTTCACCCAACACTCCTGCTATGGAGACCATGAGAGTGTTGAGGGCCTGCAATTCTTTCCTGATCTCCTGGTGGTGTTTCTCCTGCGGCCACTGGTTCTCCTGCATGATGTCTATCACCTGACCCATCTTGTCCTGGTATTGTTGGTAATCCCCCAGGACATTGGTGAGTGCCTCCAGGACAGTCGGTACCCTAGGCCTGTCCTCCTCTTGGCACAGAGGTGTCCTCCGAGTATCACTGGCCCCCCGTGCCTGTGTGCCCTGAATGATGAGCCCACTGCCACTGACCCCAGAACCCTGATTGTCTTGCCTGTGAGGTGTGGACTGTGGTCTCTGTACAGGTGGGCACACTTTGATTGACGTGTCACAGGTCTGGGGACATTGGGTGGCTGCTGTGGTGTTGGATACTGAAGGGGGAGGCTCTGTGGTGTACTGTGTGTGGGCTGAGGTATCCGACTGACCAGTGGTCCCTGATGGGCCAGGGAATGCATCTAGATCCAGAACTCCAGAGTTGCTGTCATCACTGGGGGCATCTTCTGGTGGGGGACTAAGTAGCTGTGGCACCTCCTTGCCACTAAGATTAGCTGGAGCACCTGTGGGGATGTAAGTGGTGTATTATGCTACATGTCTATGACATATTCTGCATCCCTAGCTTCCCCTATATTGTTGCTGTTGCCCTACCACCTTTGTTTGTGTATGGTGATGTTTTGTGGGATTGTAAGTTCTCCATGCTGTGCAGGTCTTAAGGGTGGGTGTACATGCAGGGCTGGGAGTGAAGTGCATGCAGTGGGTATGGCATGCAAGGCTTGGCATTGAGGTTAGTTAATTGTGGTGGTGCACTATGGGGGGACGGGGTTGAGTGATGGGTGTCAGGGTGAGGGGTGGTGGTGGCATGCAGGGATGGGGGGATTGGTAGTGCCTTTTGACCTACCAGTGTCCAGTCCTCCGGCAACTCCAGTGAGATCCTCAGGATGTAGTATTTCCAAGACTTGCTCCTCCCATGCTGTCAGCTGTTGGGGAGGAGGTGGGGGTCCAACCGCCAGTCCTCTGGATAGGAAGCTGGTACCTTCCCCCGTAGGTTGTTCCATATCTTCCTGATGCCCTCCCTTGTTCGTGGATGCTGTCCCACAGCGTTCACCCAGTCCACAATTCTCCACCATAGCTCCATCTTCCTGGCAATGGAGATTGCTGTACCTGTGCTCCAAACAGCTGTGACTCTACTCTGAGCATTTCCTCCACCCTGACCCGCAACTCCTCATCAGTGAAACGGGGGTGCCTTTGTGGGGACATGGGTGTTGTGTGGTGTGCGTTGTGCAGACGGTGTTGATTATTGTGGTGGGGTGTGTGATAGATGAATGGATGTTTGTGGTGTGTGTGTAGATGTCTCTGATATGCATGGCTGCTATTGGGGTCTTTTCATGTTAGAAAATGGTTGTGGGTAATGTGTGTTTTATGATGCTGTTGGTGGGTGGGTTTATGTGGTGTCCGCATTAGTGTCAGGTGTGTGTTTTTGCTATTGGCCAATCTTGTGTTGTTTCGTTTTTTGGGTGGCGCCGGTGTGTACCGCCAAGGGTTACCACCGTTGAATGTCTGCTGTGGTGATCTGTGGGTCATAATGTGGAGGGTGTTGTTTTGTTGGCATAATGGTGTGAGTGTTCTTACCAACAGTTTAACACTGACCTTTGGCGTAGCGGATTTGTGTTTGTGGCAGTATTATGTCGGTTTGGTGTGTGTGTGTCATAATATGGCGAACGTATGTTCGTCTCTGTGACGGTATGTTGGCGGCCATCACTGTGGTGGTAAGCCAAAGTCATAATGAGGGACTAAATGTAGGGAGACAACATGACTTTCTGCTTCCCCCTTATGTAGCTTTTTCATTTAATTTCCACAACACCTCGAGTTTTTTACAGTAAACTGTAATGGCCACTCTTTCATTTTTAACATTACAACGGCCAGTCAATCAGAGCACTCGCTTTCACTAGACTCATGGGAGCCTCTCAGGTCCCGTGAGCGTGAGAAGTCTCACAGGAAAAACTGCCCTCTCTTAAATCACAGGCCTCCATTTTTAGGTTGAACATTGCAGTGCGCAAGCGCTACTTTTCCAACATGTTGGTATCTATGTTGGCTTTTACCACGCCCATGCCACGTCCATCACTTCCATTCATTTACGGGCTTGCCTTTTAAATTCCTTCTTGATTTCATTTGCGAAAGGCAAGCAAACGTCATGTTTTTTCCGGTGTTTGCCCTCCTCAAGAGCACCGGCCAACTACTGAAAACATACACAGCTCCATGTTTTGAGCATGGTTTCTGGATTACTTTTTTTTTTATCCCCTACGCAGCATAATTGCGCTCAGCAGTAATGGAGCTATTTGCATGCCGACCAGTTTACCTCCATTGTTTATTCCAAGTTTTTGTTGTCTCTGTCACAGATGAACGAAAATGCATATTTAAAAGCATATGATTGCTTGTGTGTCTTTGGTCATGTTTGTTGTTGTTTTAACATTGTTTTTAGGTAGTGTTTGTTTTTTATGTTTATGTCACGGTTGTTTGTTAATGGCACAGTTGTGTGTTGTGTGTAAATGTATTTTAAAAAACTGCTTTTTGTGTGTTTATATGGTAAACTGAGCTGTGTAGTGACAAAATAAGCAGATAAACACACTAAAGGTTGCTTTTAAAAATACATTTACGCGGAACTAGACATCAAACAAGATATAATGTTATAATGTAGTAACTGTAAAAAGCGCTATAATGTAGCTGCGCTTTCTTGTGTGATTGCCTTTGTACACAAAAGAAAGCTCTGCAACATTATAGCACTTTATGCACTTTTCACTTGTGCCACCACCTGGAATTAAACCACTGTTTTTATCCAACAACATAAGTGCACACCATAGACGCGTACATGTTCTAAAGACAATCTCAAAAGAAAGTGCTTCTATATTATAACGCTTTATTACAGTTACACACTATAACATTATAATATAGCATATGCAACTGTAATATGTAGCAGCGCTTTCTTTAGAGGTTACTTTGGAACATGTACTTGTCCATGTTTTGCACTCACGTTGCTGAATACAAACACTGCTTTGTCGAGCTGGTAGCACAAGTAATAAAGTGCTACATGTCACAGTGGTGTTTAAATACATTTTAAACAACAACTTTTTGTGTGGTTATATGGTAATTGTAGCTGCGTGGTGACAAAATAAGCAGATAAATATTTAAAAGGTTGCTTTTGAAAATACATTTACGTGAAACGTGACATTAAACAACATATAAAATGTTATAGTGTAGCAACCATAATAAATCACTATAATGTAGCAGTGATTTCTTTTGAGATTGGTTTTGTACGTGCAAGGAAGTGCTGCTACATTATTGTCGCTTTATGGTCTGTTGGGCTGGCATTTTCTGGCAGCATAGTTCGTTTTCTAGTTGGTGAGTAATTTTGTGATAGTGGTATGGTATAGCTTGTTTTAACAGCGATCTTTGAATTAACACATTTAAGCACAATTAATCTAATTAATTCAGTTCTAGTTTAAAAGATTTCACCTGTGATAATTTATTACATTTTTATTATAATTCAAATTATTACCATTAATCATAGGATTTGCTTTTTTAAATCCTACTCAGTGTCCATAATAAGTGACAGTAGAGCTTAATTTGTAAATAATCACATGTCGTTGCCTAAAGCTTTCCTTTGCAATGCGCGGCTGTTGCACCATCACTGTCATTTCTAAATGTAAATGTACAGCCACTTTGAACCCCTTTATCTTGGAGTGCTTAATTCTTTAACAATCATGTGTCGGTGCTTAAAGCTTTCCTTTGCAACATGTTACTGTTGCAGTTCAATGTGAATACTTAGGCACCATTATTCGAAAGCCATCTCTGGACATTTTTAACCCTTTAGAGCAGTGTTTAGTTTGTAAATAATTATGTGCAGGTGCCTAAAGCTTTCCTTTGCAATGTGTTTGGCTGTTGCAGTAGGATGTGAATACTGAGGCACCATTATTCTAAAGCCATCTTGGGCATTTTTAATATATGTACAGTCACTTTTTAGTCCTTTAGCGGAGTGCTTGAATTTATAGGTGCCTAAAGCTTTCCTTTGCAATATGCTGCTTTTGGAGTACAATGTGAATACTGAGGCACCATTATTCTAAAGTCATCTTGGACATTTTTAATATGTGTACAGCCACCTTCAATCGCTTTAGCTCGGAGTGCTTCATTCATAAACAGTCATGTGCTGGTGCCTGAAGTTTTTCCTTAGCAACATATGGCTGTCACAGTTCAATGTGAATACTTAGGTACCATTATTCTAAAGCCATCTCAGGCCACTTTGCAATGCTTAATTTGTAAATAATCACATGCAGGTGCCTAAAGCTTTCCTTTGCAATGTGTGGCTGTTGCAGTTCGATGTGAATACCGAGGCACCATAATTCTAAAGCTATCTCGGGCATTTTTAATTTCTGTACAGCCACTTTTAACCCCTTTATCTCACTCTTGCAGCGCTTCATTTGTAAATAATCACATGCCTAAAGCTTTCCTTTGCAAAGCGTGGCTGTTACAGTTCAATGTGAATACTGAGGCACCATTATTCTAAAGCCATCTCAGGCATTTTTAATATATGTAAGCCACTTTTAACCCCTTTAGCTTGCAGTGCTTAGTTTGTAAAAAATCAAGTGCTGGTGCCTAAAGCTTTCCTTTGCAACTGGTGGTTGCTACAGTTCAATGTGAATACTGATGCAGAGTTATTCTAAAGTCATATTCGCATTTTTAGTATATGTACAGCCACTTTTAACCCCTTCAACGGAGTGCTTAATTTGTAAATAATCACATGCCGAAGCCTAAAGCTTTCCTTTCCTTTGCAATGTGTGGCTTTTGCAGTTCAACGTGAATACTGAGGAACCATTATTTTAAAACCATCTCGGTAATTTTGAATATGTGTACCGAAACTTTTAAGCCCTTTAGCAGAGTTCTTAATTTGTAAATAATCATGTGCCGGTGACTAAAGCTTTCCTTTGCAACCCGTGACTGTTGCAGTTCAATGCGAATACTAAGGTACCAATATTCTAAAGCCATCTTGGGCATTTTAATATATGTTCAACCACTTTTAACCCCTTTAAAGCAGTGCTTAATTTGTAAATAATGAAGTGGCGGTGCCTGAAGCTTTCCTTTCCAATGTGTGGCTGTTGCGGGTCAAAGTGGATACTAAAGCACCATTATTCTAAAGCCATCTCTGGCATTTTTTATATATGTATGGTCACTTTTAACCCACTTTAGCTTGCATCGCTTAATTCATAATTGCAGTTTTTATTGGTTTTATATGATAATTGTATATATTCTTTTAATTTCTCCTTATTGGAATTACGACCATGATTCAGGCCAACTTAACATCCTTATTATACTCTTACTATTTGGACACTCTTGATATGTTTGGGCGACCATTTTAGTTTGTTTCTCTTGTTACTCCTCAGTAGTTTTTTGTGTGTCTTTTTTTGGGGGGGGAATTGTGTTAGCCAACCATCAACTCTGATGGTGATGTGGTGAAAGTGGTATTTTGCAAAATGGCAACATTTTAATTTTTTGCTGCAGATAAAGGATGAAGGTAAATGGAAGTAGTTTAGTTATATACAGGGTCACTGGAATTATGTGGCAGGAAAAGGCAAAATTATGAGGCAGGTCAATCAATTTATGTGGCAAGAAATGTCCAGTTACTAATTTACGCTTAATTCTAACTTAAGCAAATGAGAGACCTGATGTATTGCAAATGCTTGTTGAATTTGAGCTTTCACTGGAGGCTCGTTGGACTCTCCCAGGCCCAAACTTCAAATTATGCAATTATTTTTTACCCTTAATGTCTCAAAAACAACTGAATGGATTTACATCCAAATCACAAAAGAACAGTATGTGGACCAAGATCTAGCTTCCTGACTAATTTGCTGTAAGTCTGTTACACAGTATTTGCGGTAGCCATGTCTAAAAAACAAATTGTAAGGGAATCTTACGTTTTGGGTCCTCCCTTTTTTGTCGGTCCCCACTTGACGGATCAACCCGAAACTTTCCAGGAAGGAACTGGATGATTTTTTAAAAACTTTTTGTCAAATGGAGTCAAAGTAATAAGCAAACCAGAAATGTTCCATTTATGCAAAAACCGACCTAGCTAACTACGTACTGGAGACCACTAGATAGATAGATAGATAGATAGATAGATAGATAGATAGATAGATAGATAGATAGATAGATAGATAGATAGATAGATAGATAGATAGAAAGAATATACTTATTGTCAAGTGTTGAAATAAGATAGAAACTAATGGCTAAAAAACAAAAAAGCACTGAAATTCATCATTTATAATTACTGAGCTAACTGTAACGTGCACCCGTGCCATGTACTGCTTTTGACCACACATAATATATCACTCATGACAGTTTAAATGATATAATTTAGGGTATCATTGATAAAGTCACAGATAACATCATTAGTGATAGCACTGATAGCACCATAGTCATATACAGCATACAGTTACTGTTTGTGCATAGCATAAAAATAGTGTAGGTCTTGTAGGCAAGTGTGATTGTGCATTTTGAAAGTTATATTGTGCACATCTATCAGTCACTAAAGTGTGTGGTACAAGTGTTGCTCCATGTTAAACATGATAAAGGATACCTTATGTGGCTTGCTGAGTTATGTTTGAAAGAAGGTTGAGGCCTAAAGTCCAAGCCTGTTACAAAACATCTTTGGGAAATGCCAAACATTTTCTTGACCATAGATTATCCACCAGTGTATATCTGGGCATGTGCCTGGGTTAAATATTTGCAATGTATGTTAAATAGTTACAGAACAAGTGCAATAGATAATACAGGTTCTATGCAGTGAGGAGATTTACAAGATGTAGATGTATATTTCCATAACTTTGCAGATTTTGAAGAATTGCAGATTTTTGAATAATGTAAAATGTAGAGGCATTCCACTTAGATGCGGTTTATCCCACACTGGTGTTGTAAGGAGGGCTATACGGTTGTGTGTAGTGTATTTTACTAAACTACAGAGGATTGTCCATAGGATTTGACAAAAGGTTAATTCACATATGCATAAATGTCAATCTCTTGTCTTAAAATTGATCGTCCTGTCAAGTTTTTAATTGGGTAACTCCATTAAGGTGAATAGAAAATTGTCCAGAGGTGTTGTGTACAATCACATAAAGTCCATAAACCCTATAAGACTTTGTCAAAATGGTTGCATGAGTTCTTAAATGGTGTAATTTGGGATGTCATCTGTGGTGTTATAAATGATGTTCCTTAACTTATAATGAGTGATGCAGGCCTGTTTGTAACTCCACCATGGGTATTGAACAGCCTGCTGCACACAGTCCTAACCTATAGCCAACCACACTGGGGTTGGCCAAGCCCTCCATTGCGCACGGCTCACTAGCCTGGCCCTATGGTCAACTATGCCATGGGTGGCCAACCAATTCTGCATCCAGCCGGACCCTGTGGTCAAGCACCATCATACTTTATTTTAAAATCATTTTCACAACATGAGGACCACATCCCTATGTCCTGTAATAGTGGCTGAAATATTTTCAAACAGAGTTGAAGCCATCTATTCAGATCACTAGCACCCAAATGTCTGACAAGAGAATTTTTCCAAAAATGTTTTGTACTGCAGGACTCCCGCAGGAACATACATGGAGATATACCTACATTTCATGACCACCCAAAGCACATCTTTAAACACAAACTTCTCAGTCTCACCAAAAGTTGTTGGTAAAACAAAAAATGTTCTTCCTATGGAAACGTTTACCTTACTGCAATTGCATAGTGACACCATTACTTTGTAATATATTACAGGGTGATGGTAGTCACTCTGTAGTTATAGTTAGGGTTACCAAAGATAGGAATTCCTCAGATGTTTGACCATTAATAACTTTTTGGCAGTTTGACAAATCTCAATAAAACTTTGCAGACCTATTCCTCTTTGTACATTTGTGGATGATGCAAAATTAAATGGTGTTTGGGGATGAGAGCAAAGAAAGAAGGGAGGATCCCAAAATAGGTTTGGGAACAAATTCATTTTCATTGACTTTGTACTCATGCCTAGCACTGTGATATCTTTGAGGAGAGGTCATGCAGTATTTATCATTTACTTTGGTCTTTTGTAGGTTTGTTACTTTTCTAAATGTTTATACTGACTATCTCCCCTTGCAGCAAAATTCCATGATACTCCTCTTATTAGGGACTGTTGGAGGGGGTGGGTCAATGAGTGCCAGTGAGTGTGGTGTCAAGGCACTCTCAAAAACTTAGGGAAGGGGTTTGGGAGGAGGATTGGAGGCCTTCCCTCTCTCTCAGAGGGTTGGGACTTGGATAGGGAGCAAGGACACCCTGGGGTCGGCGAGATTGCAGGTGGTCAGTCGGTGCACCAGTGGTGGGGAAGAGGGAAGGGAAATGCATGGATAGAGAGTAGTGGGGTAGTGGGAAGGGAAGTGCATGGAATGGAGTGGGTACAAAATAAAAATGAGCAGACATGCCAGCAAGAAGGCATATGTGGTTACAATGCTTTTAGGAGAGCCTTATCAGAAAATGGGAAGAAGAAGGAAAAAAGGGCTCACTTTCGGTCACTTTTACGTAGAGTGGCAACAAAGCAAAGTCAAGTTAAAGGAGACGTGCAAGATTGGTGTTTTCTAATGTAATGTAAATGCCATTTTAAATAAGCAAAACTATGGGTCTGCATGAACTGGCTGCCTATGTTTAATCTTGAAGTAATACTATTGTAGGAGATCCATCTTAAAGAGAACAAACCAAAAAAAACTTTTTATCCCTAGGGCTCATTTACATGCCCCCTTTGCCTCAGCTGGGTTAGTGGTACAGGTTGTGGCAATTTTCCTTTCTAGATCAGTGGGTTGGGATATGAGGAAAGTTATTAGAGATAAACAGGGCAGATGGATCTGGTTGAAAGTTCAGATTCAAGGCATCTCCCTTAACAACTATCATGGCCCAGTGCAAGATGAGGAAGCTCCTTTGAAGGAAATATTTGGTAAGTCAATGAGTATGTAGGGGCTTTTAGAATGGGGAGGCAATTTTAATTATCTTCAGTAACTTAAATGGGATACCTCAAATAGATCTAAAAAACAGATGAAACATAAAACTGCCCAGGAGATGGGTTCAAAAGGGCACAATTTAAACCTCATCGATCCATGACACCTAAATCACTATGGGCATGCGCAATTTACCTGTTTTTCGAGTCGGCTTCACAACTGCATTTTTGTTTAGTTTCAGAACCTGTGAAGTGGGGGAAACTGGTATCTGAGCTAATGCATTTTCAGACCACTTAGTGATAGGTGTTGCTTTAGAGTTAGCCGTTGTTCATATCTAATGGGTATGCTGGGACACTCCTAGTGAATCAGGAATAATTGGAAACTATGCGTAGTTTTATCTAGATACCGACTACCCATTTTCTATATGGGAGTCATTTCAAGCCTCATTTAGAGGCCAGGTGATCACTAATAAGTCAGTTCAAAGAAGAGCTCAGAAAGCAGGGGTAAAGGAATGACAAGACGCTCTTGATTATGCTAAAAAACCTTTGATTAGGGGTGAGATGGGTTGTAGAATAGAATAGAATTCAAAGCAGAGCTCATCCAAACTGAACAGACATTGAGAGACCTTTATGTTCTTGAAGAGATCAATAGTTCTAAAACCTTTTTGCAGAAGCAGTATAATGAAAGTCAGCTGGTGGGCAAACTGCTGGCTTGGTCAGCATCATGTCTTAAGCAAGATGCACTGCATATTGGGGAAATTAAAGATACTGACTCTAATGTAAGGCAAAAAGATCATCTTAAAATAGCACATATTTTTTGCAGCACTATATTAACATCTATGGGAATAACAAGGCTTTTTCTAGATATAGCATTGAGGATTTTTATAGATAATTTAGCCTTTCACGATTGACAGAGGTGCAGGTAGAGGCACTGCTGCACGATATCTCGCTTGGCGAAGCGATTGGGGTGTTGCAAAAGATGGCAAAAGTGACCGGCATTGATGGAATTCCAATTGAGGTATACAAAACATTTCAAAAAGAGCTACTGGTCTAATTATTTAATGAAAAAAGAGATGGGTTGGATATCCACTCAAACTTTCAATGATGGTAAGCTTACTAAAAATAGACAAAGACCCAGGGAGTACAAACTCTTATGGCCCAATAAGATTACTTAATGCAGATTATAAATTATTTGCCAAGATCTGGGTGTCATGTATTATTGAGGTCTGGCAGATCTTCGTACAAAAGGAGTAGAATGGGCTTTTACCAAAGCGAATAATGGCAGTGAATACACAGAATTTGGTCCAGGCTATCAATTTCTTTTCACTCAGGATAAAGCTACAATTATAATGATTGATGCTGAGAAGGCATTTTGGCCCTCATTACAACCCTGGCGGATGGCAGTATTTTGGAGAAAGGTACTGCCAACAGGCTGGCGGTACCTCCCCCCAAAATATGACATTGGCAGTTTGGCTTAAGCCAAACTGCCAATGTACCACTTCATCCGTCAGGGTGGTAACAGCCGCCGGGCTGGAGACTTCAGTCTCCAGCCGGGCAGCCAACACTATCTCACCCGCGGGATTATGACCCCGCCTACTGCCATGGCTTTTGTGGCTTTCTTACTGCCACGGAAACCATGGAGGTAGGCACTATCAGTGCCAGTGAATTTCTTCCCTGACACTCATGGGGTCTCCCCCACCCCCTTCCCGCTCCTCAGAGTCCTCCCCCACCCTCTACCTCCTGACCCCCCCACGACATACACCTGCATACATAGACTCATACCCACGCATGCATACATACATTCACACACACATCCACACACACTGACATACATACAAGCACACACGCATTCACACAACACAACATGCACGCACACTCACACCCATCCATGCACACACGCATTCCACACACCACAGACCCGCATGCACGAACACACAAACATACACCCACACCCCCACACACGCACACACAACACCACCACCCCCTTTCCTGTCAAAGCACATGACTTACCTACTTGCAGGGGGTCCTCCGGCAGGAGACGGAACGTGGCGCTGCTGCCAGCAACAGCGTCCGCCAGCAGAACACCACCAGACCGTATCATGGATCATGACACGGTCTGCGGTGGTCTAATGGCGTGGTGCTGCTGCTGGCAGCAGTGCCACTTTACCGCCGTCCGCGGCCATAACCATGGTCGGAATTCCACCAGCTTTCTGGTGGAATTCCGGCTACGGTTATAATATGGTGGACGGTAGGTAGCCGCATCGACTGTGTTTTGGCGGCCGTTGCCGTGGTGGTTGGCAGTCATTACCGCCATTGACATAATGAAGACCTTGATCTAGTAAATTGAGTTGCCTTGTTTTTTGTGTTAGAGAGATTTAGATTTCCAGCTATAATAGTGGCAATGCTTAAAAGCTTTGCCAGGGGACAGAAGCACAGGCAATAATAAATGAAAAGTACTGTTCAACTTAAGTGTGACACCTGACAGGGGTGTCTACTGTCCCCCAGACATTTTACACTCTTTATTGAACCATTAGATGAATGAATATGAAGTTCACACGTATTGTCGTCCCTCTGCAAGGGATGTTGAAACTCAGGCTTTCTGCAGATGATTTGGTTTCATATCTGACAGCTGACCAGGTTAATATTAAGGGGGCCCTAGATACTATTCAAGAATATGCTAAATGGGGTGGGGGCATAAGGTTAATCTGGACAAAACAGAGACTGTTTTTAAACACCCATCCATCAGTGCCTCAGGCAGAATTCATGCAGAACTTCAATAGTAATTGTCCCATTTGTTATCTTGGGATCTAATGGACAAATAAGTATATTGATCTATTTAAGTTAAATTATGATTAAATGATGCTGAAAGTGAAAGGGTTTCTAAAAAGTCTTTGTTACACCTTACTTTAAAAGGGAGAGTGTCATTAATCAAATTAATAGTTTTGCCACTGTTTTTATTTCTTTATGTGAATCTTTCAATAAACGTTAATAGGGCATTTTTAAAGAGCTGTAATCCCTTATAATTAGGTTTTTATGGAAAGGAAACATTCTAGAGTCAGATACTCAATTCTTCAGCTGGATAAGAAGCAAGTAGGTTTGGCTCTACCAGATTTTTTTTATATTACCATGCTCCATGGGTGGATGTTATGGTTAAAATGGGTGTAGTAGAAGGAGGTTTCGATCTTTTCTTTCTAAAGAAAATGATACAGGCAAGTGGAAGCAGCCTGCCGGTATTCTTAAAAATTGTGAGATTGCTGAAAAGAACATGATATGAGGTGCTGAGTGGAATGATCTAGTCAGTGTAAAGGTTTTGTAAAACTAGGCGTATTCCGGTATGCCATTGTTTTTGGTAATACTACAGGGCTGTCTGGGGCTAGAGCTGGCGATACCAAAAACTGGAGGATATAGAACTCAAAAAGGTATTGGTCATTAGGCAATTTTTATCTAAGTACTTGGCTTGCAATTTGGGAAGAGGTACAATTATGAGTTGAGACTGAGCAAGGGAAGCTTTGGAACAGTTTTGTCCAAATTAAAAGCTTGCTAAATAGTAGCCTGCAAGAGACGAGCCATTCTTTAGAGGCAATTATGAAATTATGGTATAAAACCCAATTGAAGGGAATAGGAAACTGGTGCAGGTCTCTTCAGAAGTATATAGACTCCTCTTTGATTGAAGGCCATCTAAGAAAGATAGAGCATGCCCAGAATTTAATTTCAGCATCATTACCTGTAGAGAGATCATTCATTTTGCAAAATTGGCATACAATCATAGTACCAGATTATAAGATATGGTTAATGAAGTTACAGAGGACAGGGCAAATTGAGGGAGCATACCCCAAGAGGATAGTCAGCTTGAAGAAATATCGCACTGTCTGGGCACTACTGGAAAGTATGTATGTACATTTAGTAATATGTCAATAGGATAAGAAAGATTATGGTTTTGATAGTGCAGAAGTACCATATAGTACGATGAGGTTCTTTTTAGCACAGTGGCACTTTTTGGCAAAATTTGTAATAGGCAATATAACTAGCCATGTTTTGATGTACTAACGCAAGCACTTTTTGCAACTCGGATAATGTGCAAGATACTTGTGGTCCTATATTGCTTAATTTCTTCACTGTACTGTAGCACAGTGTAGCACAGTTATGAAAGTGTTAATGAATTCTTCACTGAAAGTCTACATTTTTGCTGTGATAAAGGTCCTATTAATATAGTTAATTAATAATGTAGTTTAGGACAGCCAATATCCAATTGATTGATTAATCAATACTGTGTAATATAACTTGCTGCACTGGATGCATTAATTTCTTAAAATTTTAAATAGCACTGCAGCACCTTATGGGGAACAATTATTTTATAATCTATGCACTTGTTTTTTATCATGCTAGAATGTCTATTTGCACAACTGCCATGAGGAACCAAGAATACATTTTGGTGATTTAAAAATGTATATATAAATGTATATAACGCATTGTTAATTTATGCTTGTTTTATGCGTGCTTTTGATCCGAAAGACCCCCGGGCTGGTGAATAATGGTATTTATTTTTGTCTTGTGGCAAATCTGCTCAATAAAAAAAATGCCTAATGCAAAAATGGCTGAACAGATTGTAATTAAATTTGGTATGAACATATACTAGGATGTACAGATGATCCTTTTTGAGTTTTGCTATAAATTACTTCAGCAGTAGCTAAGCTGTAGTAACTTAGGGGGGTGTCATTACGACTTCGGCGGATGGAAAAGCCCATCTGCCGAAGTCCCGATGGGTAGGTTGCCACCAGTGCGTCTGCCTCCCCGCCGGACCCCATTATGAGTTTCCCGCTGGGTCAGCGGGAGGAAAAAGAGTTCCTGCCCACTGGCCCAGCAGGAACTGGCCTACAGCATTGTCTCCGACTCATAACAATGCTGTAGTCCATAGGGTGTAGTAGCACGGGGCTGGCCCGGGGGGCACCTGCACTGTTCATGCCAAGTGCATGGGCCGTGCAGGGCACCCCCGGGGCACCCTGCATCCCGTCTCGACCAGCTGTTTCATGGCAGTGCTACTGCAATGAAAATGCTGGTGGAGAAGGGTGTCATAATCCCCAGTGCAGCGCTGCTTGCAACGCTTCCCTTGTGGATTAGGACCGCCAGCACCACCAGACGGACGTTAAGTCGAAATCTGGGGTGCAGGCGCACTGACGCTGCAGTTGTAATGTGCTGGTCGGACCACTGCATTGGCGGCGGTCCGACCACCACCACGACCCTGATGGTCATTAGACTGTCAGGGTCATAATAAGGCCCTTCGTGATATCTGTGGCTATGGTAGTACCATGGTACAGTTATCTTGATTACACCACACTTTGAATGTGTTCTGTAATAACTTATCAAATACTCCACATCATTTATGCTGTACTGGACAGTAATAAATAAGGCACTGTAACACACACTGTAGTGGTATGAGAAACATGTTTTCTAGGTTTATACGTTTCAAAACAAATGTATGGATTAGTGTAATACTACAGCTGTAATACTTCTAGGGAACACTGCTGTACCACCAAAAGCTGAAGATATCAATGTGAGAAAATGCAGAGTACAAAGGCCCAATGGATTTAAATATGTCACTGTAAACCTACTCTTATTAATCACTGTAAACTGAGTTGTTACACAAAGAAAAATAAGTTTACTATTTGTTACTTCTACAAGCATTTAAACCTTTGCAGAAAGACATTATAGACACCTTTGAATCCAATGAAGATGCCTTTCATGTATATAAAAATTACATTGCAGTACCTCATTTACAGACATATTTAGAAATGCTGGAATGAAAAACAGCAGAAGAGAATAACATGATTGCAGTAAAGCAAAGCAATAATGCATCAACTAATATTGCTTCCACTTTCAGAACCGTTGACCCACTTGGACAACTAGTGATTGATAGTGGATCTATATTTGCTGTGGAAGAAGTTGAAGATGCAATGGATCAAGTGTAAAATTACATTGAGACTTTATGTTGCTTGGTATCACAATTAAATTCAGAACATCTACAAATTATAGACATCAACATGAAAACAAACTCGGTCGGGACCGACTCGCAAAATGCATTTCTGAATCGCAAATAGGAAGGGGTGTTCCCTTCCTATTTGCGATTCGCAGTGGTATGCAATACCATTTGCGACCGCATATGCGGTCGCAAATGGTGTCGCAGTTACCATCCACTTGAAGTGGATGGTAACCCACTAGCAAATTGGAAGGGGTCCCCATGGGACCCCTTCCCCTTTGTGAATGGACCACAAATTATTTTTTCAGGGCAGGTAGTAGTCCAAGGGACCACTACCTGCCCTGAAAAAATACCGAAACTAAAGGTTTCGCAATTTTTTTTAAGTGCAGCTCGTTTTCCTTTCAGGAAAACGGGCTACACAAAAAAAAAAAAACTGCTTTATTTATAAGCAGTCACGAACATGGAGGTCTGCTGACTACAGCAGGCCTCTATGTTTGCGAGTGCCCATAGTCGCTATGGGGCCGCAATTTGCGACCCACCTCATTAATATTAATGAGGTGGGTCTTTGCGACCCCATACCGACTCGCAGACGGTGTCTGAGACACCGGGCCAGATGTAGCAAAAAAACTAATAGCGAGTTGCAATTTGCGAGTCCTTCCAACTCGCAAATTGCAACTCGCTATTTGGTATGCAGAACGCATATTTTGCATTTTTTGCCGTTTGCGACTCGCAAATTGTTTCCTACATCTGGCCCACCGTTCTGCATACCAAATAGCGATTTGCAATTTGCGAGTCGGAAGGACTCGCAAATTGCAAATCGCTATTTGGTTTTTTGCTACATCTGGCCCTAGTTCTCTTATTAATGGAATTACTGCTTCTGTGCATATGCCTTCCAGTTCTATTTTATCGTGTATAGTTACTACTCCTTCAGGACTAGCAGCACAAAATATCAAAGGAAAAACTTTATGTTTACTATTACTGCCTGTGGAGCATCATCAAAAATTGGAATATTCAAAATTGAATACAGATAGCAACTTAGAAGAGTTTAAAAAACATTCAAGTTTTGATCAGAGATGAAGTCAGCATGGTTTCAAATTTGATGTTTGCTTTTGTTCATTTGTGGATGCAAGAAGTACTGACAAATCTTGTGAGGTCCTCTTTGGAGGGAAACATGTTGAATGTGAACAGATTTTAAAAAAAGTTTGCAGGACCAAACTCAAAAAAATTTAGGACGTAGAGGGAATGTAAACATTAGGACAAATTTTACATACAGAGAACTAACATAGAATATGATGCAAGCTAATGATGAAGAATATGCCAAGATATTCACCTTGGGATTCTTACAAAAGGAGCAAAGATTATGCTAAAGAAATGCCACACAAGTGTTGTTTCTTATCCTTCATTCACATTTTTAAGTTATGCATTTTCTTCCTTCATAATCACAAGCTAGAGTGTGCTTAATTACAACTTGTCAAGAATGTTGTGACACAATGTTCTGAAATAAATAATGGAATTCTAAATCTGGAAAAACAAGAAGTTGTACAAGTTCCTTGTGATGATAAAGTTGAAACTCAGGGGCTCAACATACCTAGCAAACGTTTAGCTACAAATTTGAAAAATATGGGAAAATTTGTTTTGCAAACAGAAGGATTGGAGAGAGATTTACATTTGCGTAAAAATTGTTGCGTTATTTTTGGTCGCAGTGCACATGCAGAAAAAGGACAGGTGGAATTTGTTGTTGTGGACTTTATCATGTCTGGAAACAATGAAGACATTTAATTTATTGTAGAAAGATGTGACCACATTAAATACAAAAATAATATTGAGGTATAGCAAGATTCTTACTTATCAAAAATATATATTGAAATATGGCAATTTCCTCTTTATTTGTCTTATGTGGCTACAAAACGTAAATCACAAGAACTAAGCTTAGATTTTACAATTATTAATATTGGATCTGCAGTATTCAGAGTGGGAGTAGCGTACATTGCTTTGTCTCACATTAAAACATTAACAGGGTTGTATATTATTGATTTAGATGAGACAAGAATTAATGCAGACTGTAGCTGGGTGTGTGAATATAATCTTGAGTAATATCCAATTTATACTAAACCAAAACTGTCTTTCAAAAGACAAATTACATAAACCTACAATTACGAACAGGAGTAGGAAGGACCAAAAAAGTTAAAAAAGAAATGACGGTACCTCAGTTTCAAAATCAAACTTGTATTAATTGCTAAAGCAATGTCATTGTTAATTTGCCTTTAGATATACAATCAGTGAAAGGAGTGATACAGCAGCATGTACAACCATCGTTCTGTAAATTTTTGAAAAACCTTTTTGAACAAATTGTATCACGCAGTGAAATACAAGAGACAATAGAGATATGGTACATATCTGTACAGGTGCTGTTCAGTTTTCTATCAATCAGCAGAAAGATACTCAAGAATTCTGTATGGGTGTTCTACAAATAATAGCTAATGAACCTCAATTGAATTCTGACCTCTTTACTGTAAACTGCTCTTGGGATCATGAATGCATTAATTGCCTACATTCAAGCTCCACACCGCTGACAACATGACCGCCCTCAAGAACGCTACACGCGAACACCACCACCTGATCCGCACTGCCAAAAGGAACTTTTTCACCGACAGACTAGACAAAAACAGCCACAACAGCAGAGAACTCTTCAGCATCGTCAAAGAGTTCTCCAACCCCAGCGCCAGCGCCAACGCCGTCACGCCCTCACAGGATTTGTGCGAATCCTTCGCCACTTTCTTCCATCGCAAGATCAGCGACCTCCACGACAGCTTCGGACACCAGACCCAACCATACACCACTGAACCCGCTTCCCCGGACATCACCCTCAACAACTGGACCCACATCAACACGGAAGAAACCAAATCCATCATGAACTCTATCCACTCCGGTGCCCCTTCGGACCCCTGCCCGCACTTCATCTTTAACAAAGCCGACGACATCATCGCCCCGCACCTCCAGACCGTCATCAACTCTTCTTTTTCTTCTGCTACCTTCCCTGAATGCTGGAAGCACGCTGAAGTCAACGCCCTACTAAAGAAACCTACGGCTGACCCAAGCGACCTGAAAAACTTCCGCCCCATCTCTCTTCTACCTTTCCCAGCCAAGGTAATAGAAAAGACCGTCAACAAACAGCTGACCACCTTCCTGGAAGACAACAACCTGCTCGACCCTTCACAAACCGGATTCCGAACCAACCACAGCACGGAAACCGCCCTCATCTCAGTCACAGACGACATCAGAACCCTGATGGACAACGGTGAAACAGTCGCCCTCATTCTCCTCGACCTCTCGGCTGCCTTTGACACCGTCTGTCACTGCACCCTAATCACCCGCCTACGCTCCACCGGGATCCAAGGCCAGGCCCTGGACTGGATCGCCTCCTTCCTCGCTAACCGCTCCCAAAGAGTTTACCTCCCTCCGTTTCACTCAGAACCCACCAAGATCATCTGCGGCGTACCTCAAGGCTCATCGCTCAGCCCGACACTCTTCAATGTCTACATGAGCCCCCTCGCCGACATCGTACGCAAGCACGACATCATCATCACCTCCTACGCCGACGACACCCAACTTGTACTCTCCCTCACCAAGGACCCCGCCAGCGCCAAGACCAACCTACAAGAGGGTATGAAGGACGTCGCAGATTGGATGAGGCTCAGCCGCCTAAAGCTGAACTCTGAAAAAACGGAAGTCCTCATCCTCGGCAACACCCCGTCCGCCTGGGACGACTCCTGGTGGCCCACGGCCCTCGGCACCGCACCGACCCCCGCAGACCACGCCCGCAACCTCGGCTTCATCTTGGACCCTCTTCTCACCATGACCAAGCAAGTCAACGCCGTGTCCTCCGCCTGCTTCCTCACTCTCCGCATGCTCCGCAAGATCTTCCGCTGGATCCCCGCCGACACCAGAAAAACCGTGACCCACGCCCTTGTCACGAGTCGCCTGGACTACGGCAACACCCTCTACGCCGGGACCACCGCCAAACTCCAAAACCGCCTGCAACGCATCCAAAACGCCTCGGCCCGCCTCATCCTCGACGTACCCCGCAACAGCCACATCTCCGCACACCTGAGACACCTGCATTGGCTCCCAGTCAGCAAAAGGATCACCTTCCGTCTTCTCACCCACGCACACAAAGCCCTCCACAACAAGGGACCGGAATACCTCAACAGACGCCTCAGCTTCTACGTCCCCACCCGCCCCCTCCGCTCCGCTGGCCTCGCACTTACTGCCGTCCCTCGCACCCGCCGCTCCACGGCGGGTGGGAGATCTTTCTCCTTCCTGGCGGCCAAGACCTGGAACTCCCTCCCCACCAGCCTCAGGACCACCCAGGACCACTCCGCTTTCCGGAGACTCCTAAAGACTTGGCTGTTCGAGCAGCGATAACCCCCCCTTTTCCCCCCTAGCGCCTTGAGACCCGCACGGGTGAGTAGCGCGCTTTATAAATGTTAATGATTTGATTTGATTTGATTCAATGAATCAATCAATCAGGGTCTCGTGAAGTTGAGGAGGGGGGTAGTCTATATGAGGTGGAGCAGGAGGGCATTCCAGGCTGTGTCTACGATGTAGGAGAAGGAGTGTACCCCTGTTCTTATTTTCCTGATGCAGGGTACTTCCGTGAGAGAGAGCTGGGCTGCTTCAAGGGCACAGTGGGGTACGTAGAAGCTGAGCCGCCTGTTCAGGTAGCCTGGTCCGGTGTTGTGAGGGCTTTGTGTGCGTGGATGAGGATCATGAAGGTGATTCTTTTTTCTATTGGAAGCCAGTGAAGTGAGTGCAGGTGTTGGGAGATGTAGCAGTGTTGGGAAGGTCGAGGATCAGTCTGGGGGCGGGTTCTGGATGTTCTGTAGTTTGCGGGTGAGTTTCTTGTTGATCCCGTCATAAAGCATGTTGCCGTAGTCCAGCCTGCTGGTGATGAGGGCGTGTGTGACGGTCTTTCTGTATTCAAGGGGGATCTATTTGAAGGTCTTGCGTAGGAGTCGGAGGGTGCGGAAGCAGGTGGATGTGACTGAGCTGATTTGGCAGTCCATGTTGAGTCTGGAGTCCACGATGATTCTGAGGTTCCGGGCTTGGTTCGTGGGGGTGGGAGGACGTCGAAGGGTGGGTGGCCACCAGGTGTCGTTGCACACATCAGTTTGGTGGCCCATGATGAGCAATTCAACCAAAGACCGCACAGCCTTTAAGAATGCAGTTAACACACACCACCAGAACATCAGAGCCACCAACCAAAAAAATCGTTTTTCAAGCACGCCTCAACACCAGCACTCACAACAGCAAAGAGCTCTTTGCCATTGTCAAAGAGTTCACGAACCCCAGGACAGACACCTCATCCATCCCTCTCTCCCAAGACCTCTGCAATGACCTCACTACCTTCTTTCACCAAAACATCCAGGAAATCTACAAAGGCTTCAGGAAACAAAACCCATCAGCACCGCTCACCACCATGGACTTAGCACCTCAGCAGATACTGAACTCCTGGACCCCATCACCAATGAGGACACCCAAAAACTGATATACTCCACCCACTCACGAGCACCCTCAGATCTGGGCCCTCATCATACCTTCAACCTGGCCAGCGCCACCATAGCACTGGAGCTCCTCCAAACTGTCATCCAATCCTTCGAGGCCACCACCTTTCCCTCAGACTGGAAGCACACCAAAATCAACCCACTACTTAGGAAACCCACCGCCGACCCCTAGGTTGCTGAAGAACTACAGACCCATCTCTCTGCTCCCTTTCCCAGCCAAGGTAGCAGAGAAGGCCGTCAACCAGCAACTCACCAAATTCCTCGAGACATACCATATCCTAGACCCATCCCAATCCAGATTGAGAAGCAACCCCAGCACTGAAACCACACTCCTAGCAGCCACCGATGAGAATACGCATCATACTGGACTTCGAAGGCATGTCTGCACTCATTCTCCTCAACCTCTCCACTGCATTTGACACCGTCTCCCACTCAACACTCTGAGACAACTTACACAACGCCAGCATCCAAGATAAAGCCCTGGATTGGATCAGGTCCTTCCTCACCGGAAGAACAGAGTGTGTCAGACTACCGCTGTTCATGTCAGAACCCAAAGACACATGATGTGGAGTGCTCCAAGATTCTTCACTCAGTCCAACACTTTTCAACATCTACATTGCTCTGCTTGCCAAGATCATCAAACAATGGCTAAACATAGTCTCCTATGCCAATTAAACCCAACTGATCTTCTCCCTGTCCGAGGACTCTGCTAAGGTCAAGAGAAATTTCCACATTGGGATGAGAGCACTCACTGCCTGGATGGAGGCCAGCTGCCTCAAACTCAACTCGGACAAAATAGACATCCTCGTAATCGGCTCCACCCCTTCTGCCTGGAATGATTCCTTATGGCCCACCTCTCTGGTAAATGCCCCCCAGAACCATGTACAACCTTGGCATAATCCTGGACTCCTCTTTATCCATGACCCGCCAAGCCAATGCTGTCTCTTCGTCATGCTTTCACACCCTCTGACTCCTGCGGAATATTTTCAAGTGGATTCCCTCCGACATGAGGAAGACAGTCACCCACGCACTTGTCACTAGCAAACTGGCTACAGCAACGCTCTCTATGCTGGCATCACCAAGAAACTTCAATCAAGACTACAAAGAGTCTAAAATACAGCAGACACACTCATCCTGGACATCCCGCGACACAGCTGCACCTCCTCCCACCTCAGAGACTTACACTGGCTCCCTGTCAACAAGCACATCCTATACAAACTCCTGATCCACACCTACAAGGCACTGCACAATATAGGACCGGCATGCCTCAACCACTGCCTCTCCTTTTACACACCGAACAGACATCTCCGTTCCTCCCAGCTTGCCCTTGCAGTCATCCCCAAGATCTGGAAAAGCACAGCAGGGGAAGATCCTTCTTCTACCTAGCAGCCCGGACATGGAACACGCTACCTCTCAAGCTCAGGCAGACTGCATCACTGAAGCAGCTCAGGAAGGACCTCAAGACCTGGCTCTTTGACTGAGCACAAACAGCGCTTCGAGACCCTATGGTTGATTAGCTACACTCTACAAATCTATTATTGATTGATACAAGTGTAACTTTGGTGAAGAAAAATTGTTTTCATCTGAAGACCCCTCCTTCTTTTTGCCTAACTCTACCTATGGAGCATTACATTTTCCTCATTTTCAAGTTACTCCCCCTGCTCCTCCAAATTTTACACCACCAACAGAAACCTCTGCATGTAGAGTTCCTTGCACTTGGGATGTGAACCTCTGAGCTTCAGAGATAAGGCAGGAGTACACAGCAAGGTTGGTGTTCTCTAGTCAGGCAGTATCATTTGCGCATAGGTAAAATAGTACTACTTGAGTGCTAATTTACATGCTTTTGTGTACCGGATGCTTAAAAGATGTGGTTGGGAAAGTACAGATAGAGAAAATGAGTAGTTAAAATTTGAAATCCTCAGAGATCTTGTAAAGTAAATACATGGTTAGAGGAATGACTAGCTTCATCCTTTATAGTCACTGCTCAGTAGATGGAGTGGCTCCCTTTTCACTGACTTGTCCTGCACCTCAGCAGGTCTGGACACCCCTTTCTTAGATTTCTTTCAACAGACCTGGAGAATCCTGTGGACAGAGACATTGGTGCACATCTTAGGCAACACATCCCTCCATCAGTTCCCTAGTTACTGCTATTCCTACTGTGGTTACCCTCACTGGATCCATGCCGCACATTGCTGCTTTTTTTCGGGGGTACAGAGCAGGGTCACCACAAAGAGTGAGGACGTGGCTAATCTCCCTGTCCAGCTAAAAGTGTGTTACACATCTTCTAATATTATTATTACTATTATTATTATTATGTTATTTAAAAAGCACACTTCATCCCAGAGGGGGCATCCCGGAACTATAACCAAACAGGGAAGCTCTGCAGATAAATGACCGTAAAGAGGGCACAACCCAGTTTACAAATACTCACGGAACACAAGAAGAACCTCCATAAGTCACATTTCTAGAGGTAGGGAATTCCAGTAAAGTGCTGCCAAATGACCATCATGGTTTTCCTAATTAGGGTACTAGGAATCAGGGGTTGGTGGGAGGAACGCAATGCCCTATATGCTTAGAGAAGGCCACTTTGCAATGCCAAATAGCAAGTGCTGACTTGTGTACGCAGCAGAGTAGCTTAAACCTGGCTGTTTTCCACTCTGGGAGTCAGTGCAGCTGGTTGAGGCAGGCTGATGCTTAACTCCTTTTGGGGCACTTACAGCTCAGTCTGGAAGCTTCCTTCTCTATAGGCTGCAAGCGACTGGAGAGACAGTCCCTAGCCCTGGGTATAAGGCATTGCCATAACCCAATCTGCTCAAAATGAGCGCCTCCGTGACTGTCCTATGTCAGGCTGTTGGGATCCATCTGAATAGCTTCCTCAGCATGAGTAAGAAACCAAAACACCTGCCACACACTAAGGGGGTCATTCTGACCCTGGCGGCCACCGACCACGGGAGCACCGCCAACAGGTTGGCGGTGCTCCCACGAGCATTCTGACCGCGGCGGTTCAGCCGCGGTCAGAAGCGGAAAGTCAGCGGTCTCCCGCCGACTTTCCGCTGCTCGGGGGAATCCTCCATGGCTGCGGAGCGCGCTCCGCAGCCATGGGGATTCTGACACCCCCTACCGCCATCCTGTTCTTGGCGGGTCTCCCGCCAGGAACAGGATGGCGGTAGGGGGTGCCGCGGGGCCCCTGGGGGCCCCTGCAGCAGGGGCCCCCGTAAGAGGGCCCCGCAAAGTATTTCAGTGTCTGCCATGCAGACACTGAAATACGCGACGGGTGCAACTGCACCCGTCGCACCCCTGCAACTACGCCGGCTCAATTCTGAGCCGGCGTCCTCGTTGCAGGGGCATTTCCTCTGGGCCGGCGGGCGCTCTTTTGGAGAGCGCCCGCCGGCCCAGAGGAAATGTTAGAATGGCCGCCGCGGTCTTGTGACCGCGGTGCGGTCATTTGGCGGCGGAACCTTGGCGGACGGCCTCCGCCGTCCGCCAAGGTTAGAATCAGGCCCTAAATGTACCTACTCCTGCACATAGTAAGGGAGTTGTCTAATTTGACTCACACATTTTTGGTGGCTCTTTTTGGTAATGGAGCCGCACCAAGGGAAGCAGGACAGTGGGAAGTAGGAAGTATCTACAACAAATTATAGGCAATTCCACATCTCCTCAGCTGTTGTCGGCACCCCCTTGGCAGCCTTAGCGGAGGAGCCACCACTGAGTATTACCAGCCATCTACTGCGTTTAGGAATGACAACTACAGTGCTATGCGCTTTACAGAAGCATGTTATTTTATACAGGAGAGAAAAGAAAGACCACAGGGTGAGTTACGCTACCTCCCACTCACCATCAGTATAAACAAAAAAAAAACTGAAAAATATGTTGGTGAACAAAAAATGTCCTCCGTGAATGGGTTTACAGACAATTTTAGAATGGTACACGGGCAAACAGAAATATTTATATTTTGCTTGACCATACATTGCTGCTACTTCACCAACATGCATATTCTATGTAGAAATTACACATAATTGATTAAATATGTCTCAGGGAATTAGTGCATTTTAAATTCCATGTAATTTATCTGTACTTGTATTTACAGGAAGGATTAGGTTTTGTTTAGCTATGCTGGTAATATATAAGCTTGAAGCTCCAAGTTGAGTCATACACTTCGTTCTAATGCATTTTCCAAACACATTTTTTGTCAAAACACATTGCAAATGACATTCTTATGAGAGCTACAATCCAAACTGGACTGAAGGAGACAACAGGTGGTGCCAGGAGATGATTAAGGCTCACTCACTATGGCACACAGTGCCAGTGCATGCCATTACAATGAACGCCGGCTCTTAACAATTTGCGAAGAACCCACAAATGCACTGTTCTTCTCAAGATGCAACACATGACGAATGTGCTTAGGTTAAGCTGTGGTGAATGAGTAACAAGCAACCTATCAAAGACTGGCTTCCCACGTTTACATCCGTCCCCCCAACTCATAAATGTCAAAGCAGAAGCAGCCTTTGAGTATCATTCCCAGGACAGCGACTACATTCAAAGGAATGTCAGAAAGGGATCTTGGCAAAGGTAACAAAACCATAATGAATAAACCGGCCCGTGAATCCGCTCGTTTCTGAAAATTTGTGGAAACGAAACCTATTCTCAGATGGTTTGTCAAACTTTTCACTCAACAATTTCCGATTTTATATGTGTGTCGGGAATTATAACAACCTGTTTTTTTTTTTAATTTGCGTTTGTTGTTATGCGAAAGGAAATACACTCAGAATACTTAGAATGCAAAAAGTACATTCAGAAAGAAAATTAATATTCAGAAACGTGTGCTGTGGGGTTTGTGAGCCCTCGAATTCTAACTGTTGGTGATCTGCTTAGAAATGCAGACCAACGCTCTCGTTTGTTGTGTTATTGGTATGTGTGTAGTTCACAGTCTGCCATTAGTACATCCACATACTGTTGTCAGCTGCCTTTGGTGAAAGCTGTCTTATACTGCAAGATTGCTAGATTTTCATCTGCGACCTGTTCAGTAATGGTATGTTTCAGGCACTGTGTTCTGGTCCAATAATTTGTGTGGTCTGAGCCACGGAGGTATTTCCATGAGTGTTGTGTGGCTGTTCCCACCAGCATCGATGGATTTTGACGCATTCCCAGATTTAACAGAATTGGTAGACATGGGTCTGTGCCAAAAACCTGCGCCTCCCCAGGGGAAGGCATGAGGCAGAGAAATGTCTTCATTTCTCCTTGTTTTTTTTCCTGTTTCTGTATGTACTGCATTCTGCAACACATAGAGAGAGAAAAAAACCTCAGGGGATTGTTTTTGTGCGGGAAGGTGCCCCATCCTGTACAGAAATAATACTGTATTCAACAAAGGCACCCTTGTAACATGTTGCATGGGTGCCTGTGTTGGTGCTAGGCTGCCAAAAGGGTGCCAGCACAGGTGAAAGGCAGGAATGCTCTATATTGACTTAGGTACAGCGCATTCCTGCTCTTTCCCTGTCACGCAGTGCAGCACAGCAAGGTGACTTGCTGCGCTGTGCTGCACTGCGTGGCAGTCTCATAAATATGCCCCTTAGTATTTTCTTCTTGCAATCATTGCGTTGTAACAAATGGTTTATTGAAAACCAAAAAAAATGTGTGTAAGTCATCAACTATCACCTGCACACAATGTTAGTCCACAATCATTCATGACACGCTCACTACCCCTACACACCTATGACACATTAGGAGCATAAACATTTATTTTGTAAACACTTACACCCAATAGTATACACACTATTTGCATGATGTCATCAGTGATGTCATCAGTGATGTCTTCAATTATGTCGTTTGAGATGTCATCAGTGATGTAATTAATATTGTCATAGAACATGTCATGAGTGATGTAATATGTAAGGTCATAAGCAGTGCATGGCAGGGGTGCAGGTTGAGTTAGCTCTGCTAAATGCAGCTGGTGAATTTCCATGTTTTCTTTTGTATCAAAATGTTTACTTTTCAATTTTTTTTCTCTTTTTACATGTGCTGTATTCTGCAGCACACATATAAAAAGGAAAATGTCTCTCAGGATTGTTTTTGTGCAGGAAGGAACACCTTCCCTCACAAAAACAATCCTGCTGACAATGCAGGCACCCTTTGATGATGATGCAAGGGTGCCTGCGTTTGTGCTAGGTAAAAGCGGGCATGCACTAGGGAAGGACAGGAATGTACCATGTAATGGTAAATACAGAGCATAGCCACCCTTTCTTTTTCAAGCAGTGCAGCAAGGTGGCTTGCTTCATTGTACTGCACGAAATAATTATATATCTGATCATAAACTTTTAAATGGAATTGATTTACAATCAGTCATTGGTATGTTCACAAATCTTACAAACTGTGTAACAGTGGAACTTGAATGTAGGCAATTGATACATTCATGCTACCAAGAGTACCTTAGACTAAAGATCTCAGATTTCGGTTGAGTTACTTTAGTTATTATTTGTAGAACAGCCATGCAGAATTCCTGAGCAACTTGCTGTTGAGTGACAGAAAACTGAACATCACCTGTAAAGATATCTACCACATCTCTACCATACCTATAATGCCACTCATAGAGTGGCATATTTGCTTGTGTGAAGCAATCTGTTCATAAAGATTTGTCAAAAATGTACAAAAAGGTAGATGTACATGCTATTGTATTACTTCTTTCACTGATGGTAAGTATAAAATAAATTACAATATTGCTATAACAATTAATCCCATTTTTATTTTCAAACTGATGACCTATAATTCCTGTATGCTTATTTGTTTTCCTTTTTAGGGGCGAGCGCAAAGCGCTCTGTCCCCTGCAGTAATTTCTCTTTGGGCTTCTAACCACGCCCATGTCACGTCAGTCACTTTCATTGGTTCGTGGGCTTGCCTTTTAAATTCTGCTTGATTTCATTCCTGAAAGGCATGCATACGCCATGCCATTTCCGGTTCTTTAGCCCACCTACACAGCACCATTAAACTACTGAAAACATACAAGGTTCCATGTTTTCAGCATCGCGCTTCGTTTTTTCTTTTAATTTGTGTGGCAAGAAATGTCCTGTAAGGAGTTTACAGCGCTAGTAGCTTTAACTCGAGCAGATGCGAGACCCGTTGCATTGCAAATGCTTGTTCTTTTTGAGTTCTTCCAACTCCTGTTCATCATTGTAGGTTGATGTGATTTTTCTTTTGAAAGACAGTTTTGGTTTAGTAAAAAATTTATATTCACTATGATAAGGAGCATATGTCTTTTGCATACGATTGTATCCGCACACACAGCTACTGTCTGAATTACTTCTTGTGCCATCTAAATCAATAATATACAGTCCTGTTCATTTTTTAACACAGGACAGAGCATTGTATAATTCCCTCTTTAAATACTGTAGATCCAATATAAGTAATTGCATAATCTAAAGTTAGTCCTTGTGATTTGTGTATTGTTATTGCATAAGCTAAATAAAGAGGAAATTGCTCTCTTCGAATAGGTAAATCTTCCATAACTAAGAATCTTTCTGTACATTAAGATTTTTGGTCTTCAAGACATGATAAAGCCAACAACAAATCCCATGGCTCCATTTATGAGTCCTTCTACTTGTAAATTGTGGCTTAAAATTACATGACAAACTTTAGAAAAATGTTAATCTTTTCTCCAATCCTGCCATTTGTGAATCAGGTTTTTCCATATTGTTCATATTGTAACTAAACAGTTGCTAATTTGTATGTAATAGATAATTATTAGGTGTGATATTTTTCCCTTTACCTTTTACCACTTTGTTAAAGTGGTAATAGGTAGAGAAAAATATTTATAAGTTTCTATATATTTTTTTTAAATGTATATGTTAAATATGTTAAAAATTCAAAATTCCCCAAAAATCTACGGTGTGCCACATTAATACCTAAAAATCACAGTGCTACTTAAAAATAATTTTAAAAATATGAAAAATGTGCAGATAATCCTAAACAACTGGAAAAAAGTATAGACAGTTATAAGTACATTTCACCAACTGTTATCACATTTATAAGGCGCCAATACGTAAGGAACAACTACAAAACATAAGGTTAACCTGTATATGAAGCCGTAACCTTGAACACAGCGTAAGTGTGCTGAAAAGTAAATGGCTGCATTTTACGTGTTGTAAAGACACTAATTAGCTAATGAGATACTGCCTTCTTATTAGCATGTACCGCGGTATACTGTGAAGTTACATGGCACAATATTTTACTAAGAATTTTAACACTTACTGCTTTTACACTACTTACTCTGTTTACACCTGCTACCAAAAACTAGCATTTTCCCCTCTTAATCTACGTTCCTGGAACATTACATCTACATCTGTTCACCGATTTTCACGATACGTCTGTTTCAAGTACCATACTCCCCTTTAGGCCACTCCACTCTACACTATTACACCCTACGCCACCCTCCCTCTTTATCTCTACAGTGCTACTATACACACCACTCCACTTGACTCTCATCCACTGTATGCCACTCCAGTCTACTACACTCCATTCTAAGCCAACACACTCTAAACCACTCCACTGTACAAAATTACACTCTATGCCATTCCATTCTACAACACTGTAGTGTACGCTACTACACTGTATGCCCCTCCAGAATACACTATGCCACTCTGTGCTGTTCCATTGTACCCAACTCCACTCTACACTATTCCACTCTATTCAACTCCATTCTACCCAACTCCACTGTACGCTATTCAAGTGTATGCCACTCCACTATACTCCACTCCACTCTGCACCACTCCAATCTACACCACTCCATGTATGCTATTTCAGCTATAGCACTCCATTGTACCCAGCTCCAGTCCATGTAAATCCACACCACTCAACTGTCTGCTATTCTACTGGATGCAACCACACTCTACGCCACTCTATGCCACTCCAGTGTACACCACTTTACTGTATGCCCCTCCAGTCATTGGCATGCCACTGTACCCCATTGCACTCTATGCCAATCTACTGTGCACTCTTCCACTGTACACTCCATTCTACCAAACTCCAATCTACGTCACTCCCTGTACGGTATTGCACTGTATGTTATCGTATTGTATGTCACTACACTGCATGCTACTCTGCTCTATGATATTCCACTCTACTGCACTACACTCCATACCACTCCGCCCCACACCATTCCATTCTTGTCACTGCACTGTACACCACTACACTGTATGCCTCTCCACTGTACACTACTCCACTACATTCCACTCCACTCTACATTAATTCATTGTATGGAGCTTCACTGTACACTAGTTAACTCTATGCCACTCCAGTTTTTACCACTCCACTCTACGCTATTCCACTCTCCTACATTCCACTCTACACCACTTCACACTACAGTATTCCAGTGTATGCCAATCTAGTCTACACCACTTCATTGTATGCCACTCCATTCTACACTATTCAACTGTGTGCGATTCCAATGTATGCTACTATACTGTATACCACTCCAGGTTTACAATATTTCAAGCCACAAGACTCCAATCTATGCTATTCTATTGTACACCACTCTTCTCTTTACACTAGACTCTATGTTCTTCCACTGAATCCCACTCCAGTTTACACCACTCCAGCGTATGCCACTTCACCATAAGCTATTCCAGTATATACCAATGCACTCTCCGTCACTCCACTCTATGCCACTTCACTATATGCTATTCCATTGTATGCCATGCCACTCTATCTCACTCAACTCTACCCGATTCCACTCTATGCCACTCCAGGCTACTCCACTGCACGCCACTACAGTTGGTGCTAATACACTCTACATCACTCCACTCTACACCACTCCACTGTATGACACTCCACTGTAGACCACTCTACTCTATGCTGCTAAACTCTACACTATTCACTCTCACTCCACTCTACATACCCTCACTTTATGCCACTCCACTCTATCCAATCCACTGCTGTGCACACCACTACACTCTATGATTTTCCACGCTATGCTAGTGCACTCTATGCCACTCCACTGTTCAACAGTCCAGTGTACACCACTCCACTGTGTTCCAATTCATTGTACACTATTCCACTGTATGCCGTTTGACTCTACACCACCCTACTCTATGCCACACTACACTACACTACACTATTAAACTCTATGCACCTCCACTGTAGCCAATGCACTAAATGCTATTTCACTCTTCACCACTCCACTCTATGCTACTCCAGTGTATGCCATGCCACTCTATGGCTCTCTACTAAATGTTACCCCATTCTGTGCCACTACACTCTACACCACTCCACTGAACACTAATAGACTGTAGGTAACTACAATCTACCCCAGTCTACTCTAATCCACTCCTCTTTACAACACACAACTCTACGCTGGTCCATTCTATGCCAATGCACTTTACACCACTCCACTCTTTGCCACTCCACTGAGAGACCCTACAGTATATCCCATTCCACTGTATGCAACTCTAATGTACACCATTCCACTCTACACTATTCTACTTTAAGTCACTCCAGTGTGTACGTCACTTCACTATATGCCACCTTACTCTACCCTATTCCACTATGCGCCACTACACTGTAGGCCACTCTACACCATTCCACTCTACACCATTATACTCTATTCTGCTCCACACCACTTTTTTATGCCATTCTAGCCTATGCCACTCCAGTGTATGCAACTACAATGTATACTACTCCAATGTAATGGTACAGAACACCAGTGAATGCTACTTCAATGAAAGCAATTACACTGTATCCCACTCCACTCTACACCACTCCACTGTATCCTATTGCACTGTACACCACTCAACTGTATGCCACTGTAGTGTATGCCACTACACTCTATGATATTCCACAGTACACCACAACACTTTACCTCACTCTGCTCTATGCTACTCCACTCTATGCCAATCCACTCTACACCACTCAGCTCCATGTTAAGCCACTTTTTGCCACTCCGCTCTAAGCCACTCCACTCTGCGGTGTTCCACTGTATGTCATCGCACTATAGCATACTCCATTCTATGCCAATCCACTATACTCTGGGTTATATTTACAAGAAGTGGTCCATCGCTGTGTTGCAGCAGCGATGCGCCAAAATGTCTTGCACTTCAGTATGAAAAAATCCTATGCAGTGGATGCATCATAGTGCGTCATGTTGTGAATAATTCTGGCACTTCTGTTGCACAAATGACGCAGGGCTGATTTGCAGAACATAAAGTAACACAAATCTGCCTTGTGCCACTTTTGAGTGCAGAATGCATGAGAAAGCCTACACAAAATGACGCATTGCAACAAAGGAAAACATGGAGTAGGCAGCAATCCTAACAACCCCAACACCATCCAGTATGTCCAGGCAGACCCCCCAGGGGAAGAGGACGATGAACTTCAGTGAAAAGGAGAACCGAATACTAGTAACAGAGTTGACAAAGCATGAACATCAACTTTTTATTACTTCTAAATTGCCATTAGAGAAGAAAGAGGCCATATGGAAGTCCATAGTGGATAACATCAACAGTGTAGGGCAAGTCAAGAGGACTGTGACAGATTGCAAGAAGTACTGGCACGATTACAAACACAAAACCAAGGAGAAACTGGCAAGCAACATGAAGGAAATAACAGTGCAGCCCATTAGGACCAACAAGACACACAGGGTAAGTAGAAACAAGGGACAATTGTACCAAATTTTCATGTTCTGTAGTGCAGCATGCTACCTTTCTGGGCTTATCTGTCCTCAGTGTAAGGGTAAGGGATGGAAATGGGCACATGTCCAGTCACACATTTGAGAAATGTAACTTAAAAAGCAGACATATGTCACAGAGCGCTGTCCACAGCCATCATGTGTTCACAGTCCATGTGTAATGTATTGCACCAGTACAGCTTCAACACATCAGTGTCCAGGACTACAGGTCTCACAATACCAAGCAAAAGATCTGAGGTGTATTTACAAGGAGTCTATGCATTTTTTGTGATGCACCTGTAGTGCATAGTGCAGACCCATATCCACAATGGCATGCAAAGCCACTTTGCGTGGCTTTACATGGCCTTGTAGATATGGTGGAAAGCAGAGCAGTGCAAGTCAATGCATTCCCTTACAGCATCAGGGAGGCATACCATGAGTGTTGAGGTGGGTGTTCACACAGAACACCCATGTGTTTTGACTCCCAGATTTACAATAATCTCTAAAGCTGGGAATGTGACCAAACTGTATGCTTCCCTAGGGCATGTGCAATGATGAGAAATATATTAATTTCTCCTCATTATTATTATGTGTAAAATGGCTCTCTCGATTGTAATTGTGCACAAAAATATCCTGCAAACAACACATTGGTGTAAGTGTACCTGCATTGATGCAAGGCAGCAATTTGTGTGCCAGCAGAGGGGGAAAGGACAGAAATGCACCCTATGTGGTAAATACAGTGCATTTCTGCCCTTTTAAATTAAGTAGGGCGGTGCAGCATGAAGGCTTGCGGTGCTGCCCTACACCAAATTCCAAGTAAACATGCCACCAGGACTGTAACACCAAAACATTACAGGACACAGCAACGATCACCACCCAGACTTGGATAATGCATGCCCACTTGCACTGTTACATGAGTGGGTTTCCTGTGGGGCCCTGCAGCCAAAACCTTATCTGCAAAGTTATGAAATGGAATGTGGGTGTCATGGGATCAATTCATCACCTGAGAGGAGAGTCGGGTGTTGGGCATGCGAAGTACCACCACATAGGACCATGTGCAGAGTCATGTAAAGAGGGGCACAAGTCCAATAATAGAGGCCCAGGGCAGCACAGCAAGGGACTATGCAGTGCTGTCTTGCACCACAGATAAAGGGCAGAAATGCAATGTATGTTCATAAAACTGACTATTCCTATTCCTCCCACCCGTGCTGCCACTCTAATGTCAGCCTAGCATCAACACTGGTACACGTGCAACATGTTGCAAGGGTGGCGGCATTGCATAGAGGAATTTCTTTCATATCTACCTGCACAATAACAATTCATGGAGGCATTTACCTCTTCCCATCTGTGCTGTAAAAAGCAGTACACAAGAAAAGGGGCAAAAATAACTAAAAATAAACTTAATTTTCCTTGGCAGGCCTACCCTGGGAAGAAGAAGAAGCTTTATTCGGTATGAAAAGTATTCATCCATTACAACAGATAATCACCAAAACATTGTAAAAATACCAATAAAAACCATGTATGATAAAAACACCCATCATAAAAAACATGTACATATAAGTACATATATATATATAAAGAGAGAGAGATAAAAAAAAGAAGAAAATTAAAACCTCATTCATAAAAGCTGAAAAAGATAAATGAAATCATTCTAAGAATTCTACATTTTTGCGCCAAGTAGTTGCTCCCTTCAGGAATGAGCCCAGGCCCTTCCATACCAGTACATCTGAGGCCATTTGCAGCCACATGAAGGCGGGACGGTATTGCACAAAACCCTTGGGCCTAAGGAGCGGTAGTAAAAATCAGGTTCTAAATGGAGCATAGAAGACACAGAACAGTGTAAAATGGATCAAAGTCTGATGTGATACCCCATCACAGGGGCAGGGTCTAATACACTTCTCCCCATACTGACCTAGGGGGAAGCACAAATTGCTTCTAATGATCCACAGGCGAAATCGTGTTATGAGAGACCTTTCCCTCACATCCTTGATTTCTAAAAGATATTGCTCAGGACCCACCCACATCTTTAGCATCGTAAATTCCCTGATCGATTTTTTCCTTAGAGCCTCCCCCTCCCTCTTAGTCACCTGGATTCTCTGATAGTTAACCTTAACCCATTTTTTATCATAGCTAGTTAGGTCTTCGGGACAATCAAATATTTCAGGCCGCCCCAGGTCATAAGCCATCTTCCTTATGTGCGACAAAAAGGGGATATGTTTTACATGGTGGCAGGCCAAGCAATCCCTTAGGATATCTCTATTAAGAGAGGCCTGTTCATTACTCCAAACTGAAATCCATAACAAAAGGGGAGCCAGCTGGGTAGTGTCCTGTACATGCTCAAGGTCCAGTTCCAGGTGGAGGCAAAATCCAGGAATATTTTGACCAACACCCAGAAGCCTTCTACAGAAACGATTTTCTTCCACCATAAGGGCTCGGGTATCCCTAAACCCCCAAAGTGCTGAACCATACAGAAGGACAGGTAGGCATTTCCGCCTAAAGATTTCAAGCAGGGGTTTGATCGGTTTGCTACCTACCCTAGCCGCGAAGTCAAAGGTTGCACCAACTGTTGCATGAAAAAGCACAATCCTTCTGGCAATACAGGGTTTCCAAGAACCTTTCTCATCAAAGATGACCCCTAAGTATGGGAACTCTTGGACTCTACTAATAACTTGATCCTCCACCCTTAGCTCCCCAACCCTGCTCATAGGTTTACCACAGACCATAAAGTGCGACTTCTTAAAATTGACCTCCATCCCCAGTGCTGACATAAAGATGACATAAGCTCTAACTAATTCTCGGAGACCATTCATCGTGCGGGCCATAAGGACCGCGTCATCCGCATACGTCAGCACAGGGATATCAATACCCTTCACCTTCGGGACATCCCTGCAGTGTTCCATCAGAAAATCTGTAAGTCCATTAGTATATAGAAGGAACAAGGTTGGTGCCAAGACACATCCCTGGCGCACACCCCTTGAAAGCTTGAATGCCTCCGAACGTTCCCCATTTGGACCCACCCTTACATTTGCCACTGTCCCTGAATGGAGATACCGGAGAAGCTCTACAATAATAGGGTCCAACCCTAACTGAATTAGCCTCTCCCATAATAAAGATCGGTTCACTTTGTCAAAAGCACAGCTGAGATCCATAAAAGCAAGATAAAGGGTACCTTTTCTGGCCTGTGTGTATTTGTTGATTATCATCAGTAGATTGAGACACTGTTCTTGCGTACCAAGACCTTCCCTGAAGCCATACTGTTCCCGACTTAAAATATCATTTCCTATCATCCAGGCCTCTAGACGCCCTAGGATGATCCGCCCCAGAATCTTCACAGAGGCATCCAGCAGTGAAATAGGGCGATAGGACTTAGGATCATTACGATCACCCTTTTTAAACACTGGGACTATGCATGCCAATCTCCAAGAGGCAGGGATGCCCACAGTTACGGCTGCATTGAGAACATTTAGGAGAATGGGTGCCCATAACTGAGGGTTAGCTTTATACAAATCCATCGGGATCAAGTCCGGGTCCGGAGCTTTATTGTGAGCACAACTCTGTATCGCATCAATAACCTCCTGTAGTGAGAATCTGATTGCTAGGTTAGGAGCCACATCATACTCACTCTCCTGTGTATTACTTAGGGGGGTACCCTCAAATATATTACAGAAATGAGTTACCCAGGCCTCCGGGGCTATATTACAACCAAGGCCCTCGGAGGTTTCTGTTTCAAGGGAGCCTCTATTCACCACCTTCCAAAACAGGCCGGGGTCTTTCAAAGCTGTAGCGCGCTCTAACTCTTCCCAAGCTTTATCTTTATATTTTAGCTTGCTTTCCTTCAGGGTCCTTTTGTACCTTGTTCTCGCTTCTTTAACGAGAACCCAATCTCTAGGGTGGGTCTTGGTAGCCATCTTTAGATTTGCCCTCGCATCATAGCAGGCTTTGTCGTACCAGCCACATTTACGTTTATTAAGGTGGTTGCCTACTACAAAAAGACAGTCTCTGACTGCTGCATATACTACTGTTATCGCATCCATAACAGTCATGGGATTTGGCACTTCTGTCAGGAGTATTTCCATAAATAGATGTAGGTTATTCCCCACCACCCTTCCCAGAACTTTTTGGTGGTCTACTTGCTTCCACCCAAGCCGCCTACCCTGGTCCTTTGTCACCACCGTTACATGCCTGCCTCTTCCCAGTAGGCGACCTGCCCCCGGGAGTTTAAAGGACAATATAAGGGGATTATGATTGCTAAAGCATTCACCTACCACTTTACCTCCCATCACCAAGTCTCTCATAGGAGGGGACACGAAAATGTAGTCAATGGTGGATCCAGACCCTCTCCCGACATAGGTTGGAAGTTGGTGAGTGCCTACTGCTTCGATGTCATAGAAATTCAAGAGGCCCATCTCCCCGAGTTCCTTTAATAGATCTCTGCCTCTGGAGTCCTGCGGACCCAGCGCTGAAAAGACCTCGCAGTCACGGATGAAGGGGTTAAACACAGTATTTGCCCGGCCCAACTTGGCATTAAAGTCCCCAGAGATGATGGCACGAAATTCCAATCCCACCTTCTCCATTCTAAATTGCATTATCTTAAGAATGGAGAACAGGGCCCCAATTTGGCACCCCATATCCCACACAGCATTATAAAAGTTGACCAATAATACATTAAAATGATTGGAAAAGAGTACCCATAACAGCAATATACCTTGATGGTTACAGTTAATTTGAAAAGCCCCCATTATCTTAGAGAGGCGGATTAGAGTAACCAGGCCACCTTTCGAGCGACCACCAAGAGACTGTACGGCTGGAATTGCATATCTGTCATACCCATCCCATGCAGCCAGTCCCGTCGACCAAGTTTCCTGAAACATGATAACATCATAGTTAGCCACACACCCAACCCAGCTTGATCAGATAGCTTAGTGTCATAGCCAGCAATATTCCATGAGATAAGATTACACTGTGGGGGTACCTCTTCTTGTATATCCAGTGCCTTAGCGCATTGTCAATCCACCCCTTCCAGGGATAGATTGCTGTTAGTTTTTCTGCTGTGTGCCTGCAAGCTGAATTGACCCAGGCGGGGATTCCTACCAGATCCAGAGGAGACTCCAGTACATGCTCGCATATGATCATAAAAATAGGCCAGGGGAACCATCCCTATAGCGCCTGCACTAGGGGCAGGAGAGCGATGGCTAGAGAGAAGCCTTCTAGTCATGGCGGGATATCTAACATTTATAATAATACAGTCGCCCTTCCCCGTCTTGTTTTTAGGGCCAACCCACCCAATTCTTCTGGCAAACAGGATATCCTTAAAGTCCTTACATGAAAAGTCACAATTTTTACTCAGCCAGTGTCCAACCTTATTTATGAGTTGGTTTGTAGACTCAGTTGCCCCATCAACAAGAGCAGGCACATTCAACATCACTACCACATACGGGGCACATGCAGGGGGGAGATCCAAGCAGGCCGGGGAAGGCCTGGCCGTTAGCTGGTTCAAATTGTCATTTGCAGACAGCAGTTGGCCACCCCCCCCCAACTGCCACAGAGTCCGTATCTGACTGTCTATTACAGCTAGACATATAGACTGGCCTCGCTAGCCTCAATGAAGGTGATGGTTCAGTCAAAGCAGTTTCAGCACAGGGTCCCTGTCCCTCATTATTTACCGATTTCACCAAAAGGGGGGATGATTTTTCCATGGACCCCAAGAGTCCTGCAGCTACATCTGGGACGGGCAACTCCTTACTGGCACAGGAATGCCTCGTCAAGGCCCCACTTCTACCAACACCCTGGCTTCCATGACCTCCTTGCGCACAAATCAGGGATACTGTTTTTTCTATGGCAGACAATTTCGCCACCACAGGAGACAAAAGCTCCTGAATAATTTCCCGAAATTTAGTCAAAATATTAGTTGTGTCGTGCCCATAATGCTGGCAAGGTGAAAAATCAGTGCTCCCACCCTTAGGGAGCTCCAGGAGAGGTGTTTTTGTCTTTGGTACCAGTTTTTTTAAGGCTTTTCTTTTCCTCGGGGAGGGCTACAATTTTCCACAGGACAGGCCGGGGGCGAAGACAAAAGAAGTCTTTTACTTCTTCTGGAGGGGCCAAGGGACCCCAAATCCTCTGTTGACTCAGTTGGCTCAGCCTGAACAGGCTCATTATCAGCCATGCCAGCACCTTGCCCTACCTCCAGAAAGTCCACCTCCACAGCCACGGCCTCACGGGGGCTGTTTTCTGTTGGGGCCTGGTGCCAATCTTCCAATTCCATGGATAACCTCCTTTCTGCCAAATCAATTTCTTTTGTCACAACCCCAACCGCTCTTGCAAGAAAGGAGTCTAAAGTGGTGGCACCATAGCCCTGTCTGCTGCTGCTACCCCCCCCCCTGAGGCCCAGATAGGACTCCTTTTTTCCTGCCCATATTCACAGTGCTTGAGAACAATGCAGCAGCGGGGCAACACACAAGATGAATCTAGATAGGCTATTAAAAGTCCACTAGCAACAAAATAGAGACACCAAAATAAGTATCAGGTAAATGAAAAGGATTTGGGCAGTCACTCCTTACTATAGGCGAAAGAGGGGTGGCCCAGCCCAGCCTCTTTCGGACGATGACGGGCGCAGGACGGGCGCAGCGGGAGCGCCGAAGAAAGTTTAAAGGGCTCCTGCCCTAACACAATTGGCTGCCTCCTGCCGCCTCCACAACGCGCGTCCCGCGCAGCGGGAGCACCGGAGAAAGTTTAAAGGGCTCCTGCCCTAACACAATTGGCTGCCTCCTGCCGCCTCCACAACGCGCGTACCCTGGGAAGGCATATGTGTTTGTACGCATGTCCAAGTTTACCTATTTATGAATACTGAGAATGAGTCCAAAGCCATGGATGTTGTGCTGGAAAACTCACTACAACACACATGGAATGACCCCTGATGCAAACTGAGCCATTTTAACATGTCTTTCCTTACTCAATACCTAGGAGGCCATCAAAGGGAATTCAAATAGCCTTTGTGTGGCCTCATACATATGGGTCTGTAACATCTGCTGTTGGTGTGTTCCATAAGTGTTACATTGGTTATACTACATTGCACACAGATACCATGATGAGTGGGGTGAAAGCACACAGGTATAACCTGCCATGGTAGCCAGCACCATCAATCATGATATATTGCATATCTCATGGGGAGTGAAGCAAGTGATGCATACAAACTTGAGCTGTGTGTTTTGTAAAACAATAGATGGTGTGTGAGACAGGTTGTCCCCTGGCAGAGCTCTTAAATGTAATTGTGGCTGAGGACATTGGACTGTTACTGTGTTTCAATGGGGCACATTGCATACCAAGGAGGTGAGAAGTGGCATGTGTACTGCAAGGTAGCCAGAGCTATACACACACATCACTGTGTTTCTCATTGTCACACATTTGTTGCTGCTGAGAAGGGATGACATAGAAGAGGCCACAGATTGACTACAGTCAACGTGATGGCCAACAGGGGAAGATGAAGCACATGCCAGGAAGGGAATGGAAGAAGAAAACATGGACCACACGTGTCAAAGCAGAATGATGACAAACAGTGAAATCAGAAGTGACAGGATGAGCTAGGTTGCCATAACAATGGGCAGGAATCTGTGATGTTTTGAGGCTGAAGTATGGGTAAAGGTGTGTGCCAAACCGGGGTAGGTACATTCCATGCATAACTAGAAATACTAGTATGTGTGAGTCCAGCCAGATACATAGCTCACAAAACATGCAACCAAGTCTGGCAATTGGTAGTGGTGCATGTAACTGTATGCTTTGGTGCCACATGTGAGTCAATGTATGATCAGGGTTCCATCTGTTTGTTAAAGTAAGTGGAGTCACTGAACACAAATGAGGATTGCAGAGGTGGCATGTACATGTTCAAGTGAGAGGGGATGAGTCTAACAATGTGTGAAACTTTGCAGATATTCAACTCTGGCAACAATGACACAGGGTGAGTGTCAGTGCTAGCTACCTACCTAGCTTCACTGTGTATATGCCCTAAAAGTTCACACACACAGACCACTGTTTAGATAGATAGCACACACATGGCAAGAACATACACCTACACCTTCCTTCAGTGTAGCAGGTTGCTATTTCTATCATGTGGAATCATGGCCATCATGCACCTTGGCATGATGAGTGCACAATGTGCATGCCAGACAGCACAACAAGGCAGATTGCCATGAGGTAGCAATGAGGTAGCAGGTGGAAGGCTGACAGCAGGATCAAATTGAATATATCAAAAACCCTGTTCTCTTTCAAAGGAGCTATGGCCTGAGTAGTGGCCACAGGGAATGCTAGGTACGCTGGTGACTTGGACAATGATAGTGCAATGTGCGCAGTAGTGCTGTAAATACATGAAAAAAATGTTAGGCCTAGCCATCATTAAAAGAAGGGCCTATCACAAAGGTGAATGTGTACCTTACTTCAACATATCCTCACTGGAAGAGCAGACCAGCAAGCTGTAAAACTGTGTTGCGATGTGTGGTATGACATAAATAAACACCCTTGTCACAGAGTGGCATGCAAACAATGCATATAACCTGCTATCTGAAAGAAAAATATATTGCCAATGCCCCTCAATACATGCAATTCACATAGGTACCACACATCAATGCTGAGTTGAAAGTGAATGACCTCAAATACTGTATGTCAGCCAGATAACTACTGTTAACATCTAACATTGAACAACATTGACATATATCCATTTTATTAGAGGGAGAAACTCCTCCTCCTCCTGACCAGCTGCCTATCCAGGAAGATTAACCTCCTGCCAATGACATTGTGCCCCCCCAAGAATGATGGCACTGTCCAACAAATCCTGGATTACATTACCTCACCTTCACTAGGAGTGGGAGGGGATGGCACCATCATTGAGTCTCCAGAGGAAATGCCTACAACCCAGTCTACACCAGTAGCAAGTCCCAGCCCAGCTCTGGACTCCGGGAACGCACAGGTCATATTTCAATGCCAAGCAGGATGAGTCTAGTGGCAGATATTGGATGAGGTATGGGAAGGGATGTAGACCATTGCGAGCACCCTAAAGGGAGTCCATAGGTGCCTCCATCCCGATAAGGACATCTCGGATGCACCTACACTCCACCCCAAAGATTGGAGTCTTGGCTGACATTGCTGCTGTTATGATGAAGAGGCAACAACAGCCCTGCCAATATGACACCAGTGAGGTTGCCATCCAGCTGGGGCCATACATAACCTCCTAGAATGTATGGAGCAGAAGCAAGACTCCTAAATCAGAACAATGGGTGCCTTTCACCGTGCTCAGCGCTGTGCTGCCTTCCTTGTTGGCACAGTGACAGTAACACTTGAGATGAATGATGGGGGGCCTTCTGCTGCTCAGGTGTCATGTTGTTTGTTGGAGTGGAAGGAAATATGCATCAGACAAAGCTGATCTAAGAACCGTGTCAATCGGTATCATGCTTCATCTAGTTTGGAATATCTAATACCCAGAATTATCCTTTTATTAAAAATTGACCATCCATCAAAAAAAACCATTGACTTCCCCTAATATAACAAAGGCAAAGTACCCAGGTTTTGCCAATGTAGGTATATGAAATTGCTTTGTCTGCCCAAATCTAGGTAGAACCATGTTAATATTGAAATTGATTAGGAACTATGCTGTTGTGTACACGTGGCATAGTTCACATGTTTCTACTAATAAATCATTGGGGTACCTCATGCAGCATACAACAGTCTTCATTCAATTTCCATTAACCTATGTAAAATAAGTAATGTCTGGCAAGTACATGTCTTGTGCCTCAGCATTGTGTACCTGATATGGCAAGAGCACAACTCCACAAATATTGCCACATACACTTACTCTGTGCCAGGTATTTGAAACATGGATGGAGGGTGACATAATAAACAGATATGTTGGACATATCTCCTATACTGGCTAAGAGTAATACTTGGAGGGCCATTCCATGACTCATTTCATACAATTCTAACAATAGAATGTGTCCCTCTACATAGCCTAGTGTCTGTCCATCCCTGTCAGCAAATAATGTCACCTTGATGCCATCACATCTCAGCATATCCATGTGATGGGCGTGTGCTGTAACTTGCAGGTGCTTGCCAAACCTTTACGTGACAGTATTTTGGAGAGCCATTCTGGGTAACACCACCAGTAGGTGGACTGTGTAATGGCCAGTATGCTGACAACACTGTGCAGACATGCCTATAGTCACACACACATTGTCCTCTTTGGTAACACAACAGCACAAAGGAATGCGTATTTGTCAAATATGAAACATGGGCCATAAGATGGCATGAGTGAGGCCTTTAAGTGTATTACCATGTGTGGAATGCTGACATCTGCCAATCTATCCATACCAGTTCTCTCTGCACTGAGGTGTGAATCCTCCCATCATGTCCGGACTTGCCACACAAAATGTACATAGAATGGAATGTGGACAAATACAATAGCAATGTGCATCTGACAGGCAGATTGAAGTGGAACCATCCAAAGCCATGTTCACAAAGAATTTCTCCCCTATATACTTTGAAAAAATATGGCATTTAGCTCATTGCTCCTCTGTTACCCCATCTGTCATGTGGGCCTGCACAGATTGGCAATATTGCACATTGACATTAGTCCCTACTTAGTGCACATGCACCTTTGTCCTAATTCATTTGTGATGGAACATGTATGGAACAACATGTTTCAATGGAATGGGGATGCTCCTTGAACATGTCAGTGCAACCGTTATCTGACATCACACACAATCCTTATCCAACCCAGAAAACATTCAGGTGACACTCAATGCCAGCATCCGGATCCTTGAATATGTCCACTTCAGCTGTAGTGCAGGGTGCTGGTCCACCTACAAGACACAACATGGTACATTGCAATGTGAATGTAGAACAGATACACTGTGTACGTAAACACAGTGCATTGACTTCACAAATGTCTATGCAAGTCTGCATGTTGAAAATGTACCTTTATGGCACAGTTGACATGGCTAAGTACATGTTATTACTTCACAGTAAATAGGCATTGTTTATCCATGCCATGTACAGGCACATTAGGGAATTGGGAACATCTGCACAACATATGTACGGGAAATGGTTAGGTGTGCCCCAAACAGGTTGTCAAACCTTTGGCATGATTACATGTATGTTTGCTCCTGTATAACATACATGAAGTTTGGCTCACACATTTGTGAATCAGTAATGACCTGGCATGCCCGGTGACAGCACAGCCTACATAGTGCTGGTGGGTCCACAAGCACCTCCTGGGCTGGCAAACACTGCCTGGTCTGTGTGGGTTAGTGCCAGGCCAGTGTTTACATGCCTCTGTGGCATGCTTCTTTTTCGTAACAGAGTTAGGCTGTAGCATAGCATTCTATCCATAAAACATATGCGACCTTTAGAGTCATAAAAGCAATAACAGATAAACACAAAGGAGACTCAGCTACATGCTCCTGGCATTTATATACTTACCAAAATCTCATCACACTTTAAGGCCAAGATAATCAATGAGGTCAGCCTCCCGGCTAACCACATCTCCACATCAATGCTTCAGCTGATGCTATGTCCTGTTTATTTTGAAGATACGGACCATGTGCTACCGAACCTTCTCCCAACTCTGCTTCCGTTCCTGTGCGAGGTACCTATGGCTCACCCGACCCCTAATGGCAATCATGGTGGGCAAGTACTGCGTAAGGAGTCACAGGAAGCCACCAAACACCTGCTGAGGCACATTTTTCAACCTGCCACTTTCAAATATATCCCTCCACAAACAAAACACCATTAAATAACAATACAATCTACCCAATCCCTACCGCTAACAATAACATCCCGTAAATGGCAAACACCCAACAATACTGTGAACAAAACAATACAAAGTACAAATACAAAATAAAAACCAAACTTTTGGTACACAACAGACACAGCACAGACATCACCAAGCCCAAGAAATAGCACCAAACTCTCCAGCAATCAACAAACACTACCTCCAGCCAGCAAAGACAAAAAGATTGTAAGGGGAAGTGAAAGTAAATTCCACTTCCTGGTTTACAGCATGGCAGAACCATTGCATCATTTCCTTGGTGGATGCATCATTGTTAGACCGGACAGCCTTAGGGTGGTCACCCCTAACTTTTTGCCTGCCTCCCTCCACTTTTTATATACTGTTTGTGCTGTTTTTTAGACTCTGCACACTTTACCACTGCTAACCAGTGCTAAAGAGTATATGCTCTCTCCCTGTAAACATGGTAACATTGGATCATTTCCAATTGCAATATTTAATTTACTTATAAGTCCCTAGTAGAGTGCACCATATCTGCCCAGGGCCTGTAGATTAAATGCTAATAGTGGGCCTGCAGCACTGATTGTGCCACCCACTTACGTAGCCCCTAAACCCTGTCTCAGGCCTGCCATTGCAAGGCCTGTGTGTGCAGTTTCACTGCCAATTCGACTTGGAATTTAACAGTACTTGCCAAGCCTTAAACTCCCTTTTGTCTACATATGTCACCTCTAAGGTAGGCCCCAGGTAACCCATAGGGCAGGGTGCTATGTAGGTAAAAGGCAGGACATGTACCTGTGTATTGTAAATGTCCTGATAGTGGAAACCTCCTACATTCATTTTTCACTACTGTGAGGCCTGCTCCTTTCATAGGATAACATTAGGGCTACCCTCATATACTGTTTGAGTGGTAGATTCTGATCAGAAAGAGGGTAACCAGGTCATATTTATTATGGCCAGAATGCTAATACAAAATCCTGCTTATTGGTGAAGTTTTATTTTATATTAATATTTTAGAAATGCTACTTTTAGAAAGTGAGCATTTCTCTGTACTTATAATCCATCTGTGCCTTACAGCCTGTCTACAAACCCTGTCTGCTGGGTTGGTTGAGAGATCCCTTGTGCATTTCACCCAGACAACCACAAACACAAGATAATCAGTCACACCTGAACTCCTCTGCATACTGAATGGGTCTTCCTGGGCTGGAAGGGTGGAGGGCCTGACACTTACATTTCCAAGGCTATTGGCCTGCCCTCACACAATGGACTGCCAAACCCCCTACTGTAACCCTGGCAGACAAACCTGTACTGAAAGGGGACCTTGTACACATCATAACCACTCTTGGAAGTCTCCCCCACTTCAAAGGCATTTTTGGGTATATAAACTGGGTCCCTGACCCCACCAGATCAGACACTTCTGGACCAAATCCTGCAACCTGTGAAGAGGAGCTGCCTTGCTGCCTAAATGACTCACCTGGACTGCTTTGCTGTGAAGGACTGCTGCCTAGCTGTTGCCCTGCTGCCCTCCTGGCCTCTGACTTTGCTGAGAAGTGCTCTGCAAGGGCTTAGATTGATCTTGCCTCCTGTTTCTTAAGTCTCAGGGCCAAAAAGACTTCCTCTCTTCAAGGAAACTCCTTGTACACCACAAACTGACGTCTAGCCTGCCGGAAACGATGCCCAGACTGCCCTGCGACGAGAAAATGCCCGCATCGATGAACCGGAATGAGGCAGCCCAACTTCCGGAGTGGAGATCGATGCAGCGCCAGCGTTGCGACTGGAGCTTCGACGCACAGCCATACCGGATGGACGTACAGCCGAGCTGGAACAACGCAGCCTGACTTCCTGAGTAAAGAATCGATGCAGCGCATGCTGTGCAACAGAAACTCCGACCCATCGCCCACCGGATCAATGCAGCACCTTTGACTTCGTCCTGAATGCCCACGGTTTCCACACGTCATCCCTGGGCGTCAAAAGAATCTCTCTTCGCAGTGAGGATCCAAGACTGCAAGAAACGATGCATCGTCGGTGCTGCGTCGGGAAATCTGACTCACACCTTCCTTTTTCCATGCATCTCCTCCTCTGCGGTCTCCGTGTGTGTAATTGTGATGTAAATCAGGTACTTTGTGCACACAAGGAACAATTGTTGAATTTTAAGACTTAAGACTCTTCTTAACATTGCAAAAGTGATATTTCAACTTGTGTTTATCAAATCTTTATTGTTTTGACCTTAAATCTATCAGATATATATCTTATATTTTTCTAAACCTATGTGGTGTACTTTTGTTGTGTTTTCACTGTGTTTTTGCATGGTTTATTGCACAAATACTTTACACATTGCCTTCTAAGTTAAGCCTGACTGCTCAGTGCCATGCTATCAGAGGGCGGGCATTAGATAATTTGGATTGTGTGCGACTTACGCTGACTAGGATTGTGGTCCCTATTTGGACAAGGGTGTATACCTCTGCCAGAGACCACATCTCTAACACATAGGTAAGGCAGATTGATGTGTTCACAGATAATGGCCCTCATTCCAACCCTGGCAGTCGGTGTTAAAGCGGCGGCTAACCCGCCAACAGGCTGGCGGTTAAAAAAATGGAATTCTGACCCTGGCGGAAACCGCCAAAGGGACTGCCACTTTAACACTCCGACCGCCACGGCGGGACAAACAAACAGCGCGGCGGTCACCGCCAACAGACAGGCGGGAGTCAATGTACCGCCCACCCTATCACAACCCACCAATCCGCCACCTTTTCCGGGGCGGTAGCCCCGCCGATAAAAACACGGCGGAAACAGACATTTCAAACTGAAAATGCTCACCTCCATACACCCCACGAGGAATCTGGACAGCATGGAACCCGAATTACACATCCTACCAGCTATTGTATTCCTGCTCCTCTACCAGGAGCACGAACGCCGGCGCATCAATGCATAGCAATACATCACTGTTACAACCCCCAAGCCCCCCCGAAAGAATGCAAAGACAAAAGGAATAGATCATAAACAGTCGAATATATTGGATTATTGCCTTATAAAAATATCACAAATTTAAAACTAATATATACATAAATATTAAAAGTCCGATAATTCTAGCTGTCATTGTCCATGGACCACTGGGCCCAAATCACATGGGCAAGGCCCACACAAGATACCTGACCTAAACGGAGAGAACACTGCAGGGGCATCAGATAGAAAAACTACAGGCACCTCAGGGGGAAGGGAAGGGGGGGCACCTCAGCCACTTGAGTACACGACGCCAGATCCACGAGGGGCCTCCATGGCCACTGTCCCATCCTGGGGAGTGCAAAGCCACAGCCTCACAAGTCTCTACAGTGGGTGGGTTGCCCACTGTTCCATCCTGGGGAGTGCAAAGCCACAGTCTCACAAGTCTCTACAGTGGGTGGGTTGCCCACTGTTACATCCTGGGGAGTGCAAAGCCACAGTCTCACAAGTCTCTACAGTGGGTGGGTTGCCCACTGTTCCATCCTGGGGAGTGCAAAGCCACAGTCTCACAAGTCTCTACAGTGGGTGGGTTGCCCACTGTTACATCCTGGGGAGTGCAAAGCCACAGTCTCACAAGTCTCTACAGTGGGTGGGTTGCCCACTGTTCCATCCTGGGGAGTGCAAAGCCACAGTCTCTCAAGTGGATAACAGTCTCCACTGGTACTGAAGGGGGACTAGTGCCCAGAGTTCTTTGTGCAGCCCTGCCCGACACAGATGCGGGCCTGCCCCTTCCGCCAATGGGCCAGCGGTGCTTGAGATGAAGGGCCCAGCGGAGCGGTGCTTGAGACGGCGGTGGCCAGCGGAGCGGTGCTTGAGATGAAGGGCCCAGCGGAGCGGTGCTTGAGATGAAGGGCCCAGCGGAGCGGTGCTTGAGACGGCGGTGGCCAGCGGAGTGGTGCTTGAGATGAAGGGCCCAGCGGAGCGGTGCTTGAGATGAAGGGCCCAGCGGAGCGGTGCTTGAGACGGCGGTGGCCAGCGGAGCGGTGCTTGAGATGAAGGGCCCAGTGGAGCAGTGCTTGAGACGGCGGTGCCCTGTTCAGCGGTGCTTGAGACGGCGATGCCCAGTTCAGCGGTGCTTGAGATGGCGGTGCCCAGTTCAGCGGTGCTTGAGACGGCGGTGCCCAGTTCAGCGGTGCTTGAGACGGCGGTGCCCAGTTCAGCGGTGCTTGAGACGGCGGTGCCCTGTTCAGCGGTGCTTGAGACGGAGGTGCCCTGTTCAGCGGTGCTTCAGACGGCGGTGCCCAGTTCAGCATTGCTTGAGACGGCGGTGCCCAGTTCAGTGGTGCTTGATTGAAAGGGCCCTGTTCAGCGGTGCTTGATTGAAAGGGCCCAGTTCAGCGGTGCTTGTTTGAAAGGGCCCAGTTCAGCGGTTCCGGCCCAGGCATGGGTGTCACTCGACACCTGGCATGTGGCTGGCAGGGCCTTCCTGCCCATCTGTCCGTTGGCTTGCGGGGCCCTCCTGGGCTGCCGTACCGGTCCTCTGGGTGTCCTCCTGCACACCTGGGAGGGGGCTGGTGGGGCACTCCTGGGCAGCTGGCCTGCTGCCGGACTTGTCGGGCGTGCTGCCCTTCCCACCCTTCTCTGGTCGTCTGTGGCCCTTTGACCCCTTTGGCGGTGTGCCAGGTGGCACCCCACTTCCAGACGGAGCCAGGGTAGGGATTTTGGTCCATGGTGTCCGTGGCCTCTCGCGCTGGGCACTGCTCACTTTTGGGTGCTTTTCAGGGGGTGGGCTGGGCGTGCCTTGGCTCCTCGCCGGAGTTGTTGCCCTTGAGGGTGGGGGACTCCACAGTCCTTGGACAACAGTCCTGATAGGTCCTGGATTGGTGGTGGCTGAGGTGCTGATTGCAGTCTTATGAGATGGACGGGGTGGGGGAGTTGTTGGAAAGAGGTTAAGGTTGGCAAGGAATAGCAATTTGGAAAGAGAGTGACGGGTAGGTGTAGTGGGTATGGGAGTGGAGGAAGAGGATGTGGTTGTAGGAGTGTGAAGTCTGGTGTCTTTGGGTGCAGGTGCTTGAGCTGGAGGCTGTCATGAGGTGGATGGCTGTTGGGTGGGTGGCTGCTTGCGTTTGTGTGGTTTGGAAGAGGGGGTGACAGACACACTGGGAGAGGACACAGGGGACGTGTACATGGTAGTGGGGGTGGTGACTGCACGTATGCGGAGTGTTCTGGTGGGTGTGCTGGTGATGGACGTAGTGGCTGAAGATGTTGTGCATGCAAGTGTGAGTGGAGACGTCACAGGGAGGGAGGAGGGAGACGAGGAGGAGGGGGACACAGTGGAGGCAGTGGCTGTTGGTATGTCTGCATGTGGATGTTGCTTGTGTGAATGCATGTGTGATGTGTGGTGCTTATTTCTGGATGAGCTTCCCTTGGGTGTTGAGGTGTGTGCAGGCTGGTCTGTAGGTGTGTCTGGGATAGGCAGAGGTACAGGGGATTGGGTCTGGGTGGAGGAAGTTCGAGGGGGGAGGCTAGAGACAGGGACAATTGCTGCCGTCAGTGCGGAGGCCAGAGCATTGAACGATCGCTGATGGGCAGCCTGACCCGAATGAATGCCCTCCAGGTATGCATTACTCCGGTGCACCACCCTTTCTACACCCTGGATAGCATTCAAAAGTGTAGACTGCCCAACAATGAGCGTCCTCAGGAGGTCAATGACCTCCTCACTGAGGGCAGCAGGGGTGACTGGGGCAGGGCCTGAGGTGCCTGGGGCGAAGGAGATGCCCACCTTCCTGGGTGAGCGGGCACGGGGCGAAGGCTGAGTGGCTGCTGGGAGGGCGGTGCTGGTGCGCTGGGTGGCAGCTGTACCTGTTGTTGCTGGGGCACGGATGTTGCCGCCACCACAAGGGAGCTCCCTTCAGAGGACGAGTCGCTGCCAATGACATCAGCACGAGTCCCCGCTGTGGAGCTCCCCTCGCCCTCCGTCTCACTGGTGAATACCAACTCAGTTGCATGGCCCGCCATGGCCATGTGAGATGCAGCTCCCTCGTGCTCCGATGCCACTTCTCCTCCGCCTGATGATGCTGATGCACACATGAACAGGAAGACCACAAAAAAGGGGGGGGGGAGAAATGAAGACATGTGGAGTGCATGGATTACCGCTACCGTTGGCGGACAAGACAGACACAGAAGCCCCCTGCACTACGCCGCGCACTTGGGGTCCACTACGCAATCCGTGGGACATGGCCTCCAAGCCTATCGTCGACAACTGCACACATAGATGAGACAGGGCCATGGATACCTGAACTTGGCACCCTACAGAGGTGGGGGGCGGGGGCACAGGGCCATGCCTCACGGAGGGGCCTAGCCTACAGAATTCGCCCTGGCCTAGGGAGACCCACAGCCCTCCTCCCCCACCCAGACACCTCCACTGCATGCAAAATCACCAGAATGAGAGTGTACTCACCCCCTTGAGTCTGCTGTGATGTCCTCACGCGCCCATCCAAATCGGGGTAGGCCACCGCCAGGATCCAGGACATCAGGGTGGTCAATTGACGACTGGCACCCCTCCTACGTTGGGAGGCCATCCCCAGCAGAGCCTCCGCCGTCTTCCTACTCCCGCGGCAGATGTCCTCCCACCTCTTCCGGCAGTGGGTGCCCCGTCTGTTGTGGACCCCAGGGTTCGGACGTCCTTGGCAATGGCACGCCAAATCGCGATTTTCTGGTGGGTGCTGACCTATGTGACATGTACAGGGAGAGAAAAATTGACATCACCTTCTGCATGCTCAATGTGAGTGGCCCCCCATCCCCACCCTTGCCATGTGGCACATGCTCTCATCTGTCGTCTGATGCATGACTCAATCGCTCCCCTCCCCACCATCTTTCATCCACCCGACTCAACCCAGGCATTGCCCCCAAAGCGTGGTCCCAGTGTACTTACCTGTTGGTCTGGAGGACCGTAGAGTAGCGCATACTGGGGGAGGACCCCATCCACGAGTTTCTCCAATTCTTCAGAAGTGAAGGCAGGGACCCTTTCCCCAGTCGCAGCAGCCATTGTCTCTTCCAGACCGAGGTCACAGCAGCACTTGCAGTGTAGGTCCTCTCCTGTTGAAGATCAGGTATGGAGTGATTAAGCTGATAGAAAATGGCGGTCACGCCTGCGGCGGTGCGTACCGCGACCGCCGGCGCACATCGTCATTGGCTCCTGAAACCCATAGGATTCAATGTGAACCAATGCGGCTTTGCGCCGCGGTCTTCGACCGCCTACTGCCACGGTGTGCCACGCCAGCGCATTGACCTCACATCCCATTGTCACACTTCACAGATCAGGCAGCCGCCATTTAAAGGGCCCACATGGCTTAATTCCTCATGCGTCACACATACCTAGGCCTTTCCTCAACACTCATACACACCATTCAATGCATAGTGAATCTTGTTGTGTGCAAGCTGTGGGAACGTACCTGTGGGTTGATTGACTCTGTGCTCGCTGTTGTCCTTCCTAGGCACCGTCCGCTTGGCAATGCGAGGAGATGGAGGAATCTTCCCGTGTACAGACCGCTGGTGGACCTGTCGACAATGGAGGAAAGACATGTCATTCTGACATACAGGCTTGACCGAGCCACTATACATGAACTGTGTGCCCAGCTGGAGGCAGACCTGATGTCACCCATCCGCCAACCCACAGGGATCCCCCCTCTAGTGCAGGTGCTGTCAGTACTCCATTTCTTAGCAAGTGGGTCATTTCAAACAACAGTGGCCATATCATCAGGGATGTCTCAACCTATGTTTTCCAAGGTGTTGTCCAGAGTGTTGTCTACCCTGCTCAAACACATGCGGAGCTACATCGTTTTCCCTGAGGTCTGGGATTTGCCTACAGTGAAGGGTGACTTCTATGCCCTTGGACATATCCCCAACATCATAGGTGCCATTGATGGGACCCATGTGGCTTTGGTACCCCCCAGAGAAAGTGAACAGGTGTACAGGAACAGGAAAAGTTATCATTCGATGAATGTCCAGATGGTCTGTTTGGCAGACAAGTACATCTCACATGTTAATGCCAAGTTCCCTGGCTCTGTGCATGACGCCTACTGTATGCTTCACAACCTGGCTTTGCGCCGCCTTTTCTGCCGGAGGATGGTCCAGATGGTGGTGTTGTAGCAGCTGTGGAGCCTGTGGAGAGTGAAGAAGAGGAAGCCGAAGAGGACGACATAGACAACAGGAACACAGTAATAGAGCAATACATTCAGTGACACACAGGTAAGAGTAGACACCGGCATATTACATTTACTTAAAGACTCCTACCTCTCTACCGTCTGACTTTTTCCCCCAGTGTATGGTAAATGTGTTGGGACTTTCCCTTCTATTTTCAGAGCTGTGGACCCCACTGCGTGACATCTGCTTAGTTTCCCCATGGACTACAGCTGTGTGACAGCGTTTTTTTGGCATCCCTATGTGAATAACAATTGTGGCACTGTCATGTCTAATACATTTTTTTAAATCACAGACAGACTCCAGATTGTTTATGTGCAATAAGTGTGTTTATTCAAGTGCACTAATTTGGAAGGGTGGTTGGAAATCGGTGAGGGGTGATGGTGGAGGATTGTCCATGGCAGAGTCCAGACTATCAGGTTCACAGGTGCATTGTCCAAATGCCTGTGGGAAGTGGAGCAGGGGCAGTTTAAGGTTGGACAGGGTGACAATATGGGACAGTAGGATGACAATCAGGGCGGTATCCTTTGCTGGCGGGGGTCTTGACATGTTACTCTGTCTTCTTCCTGGATCTCAGGGCCCGCTTGCGGGGTGGTTCTCCTTCTGCAGGGGGTGGGGTTCTGGTGACCTGTTGGTCTTCTGTCGGGGCCTCCTGTCCACTAGCGCCGGCGGAGGTGGTAGCCAGTTCTTGGTCCATGCTAGTGTCAGGGGCCCTTTGAGGTGCCAGAGTGGTCCGCAATGTGGAGATTAACTCATTCAGGGCCACTACGATGGTACCCATGGCGGTACTGATGTTTCTTAGTTCCTCCCTGAACCCCATATACTGTTGTTCCTGCAGAAGCTGGATTTCCTGAAACCTGGCCAGGACCGTCGCCATCGTCTCCTGGGAGTGGTGGTATGCTCCCATGATGGAGGAGAGGGCCTCGTGGAGAGTGGGTTTCCTAGGCCTGTTCCCCCACTGTCGCACAGCTGCCCTCCCAGTTCCCCTGTTACCTTGGGCCTCCGTCCCCTGGACCGTGTGCCCACTACCACTGCCCCCAGGTCCCTGTTGTTGTTGGGGTGGTAGGTTAGCCTGGATTCCCTGTAGTGGTGGACACACCGCTGATTGACGTGTCCTGGGGACAGAGGTATGGGCCCGCTGGGTGGGTGCTGTGCTGGTGTTCCCAGAGGGGGGAAGGTCTGCTGTGGCCTGTGCCTGTCTGAGGGGAACCGACTGTCCAGAGGTCCCCGATGGACCGGGCTGGTCATCTAGATCCAGGGAGACAGAGCCGCTGTCATCACTGTGGGCCTCTTCTGGGGGTGGAGGGGACATTTGTGGGCCCTCCTGCGCGGTGACCTGGCGTTCAGGTCCTGCAGGGGTATAAAAGTATGGTTATTGCTTCTGTGTGTGCCAATGGCGTGCAATGGGTGGGTGCCCGTGTACCCCAGTGCTGGCATTCCTTTGTGGGGGCTGTTGTGACAGTGTTTTTGAGGGGGGGTGATGGGTACGTGCATTGGGCATGCTTTGGTGATGGGTGTCCATGCTCTGGGGCCGCATGCAGGGCTAAGTTTTGGGATGGGTGGGTTGTGATGGTGAGACATTTGCAAGGGGTAGTTGTGAAGGGGGTGAGGGTGGGGGTATGAGTTGGCATGCAGGTGGGGTGGGGGGGATGAAGTAGTGAAGATCAGACTTACCAGAGTCCATTCCTCCGCCTACTCCAGCGAGGCCCTCAGAATGCAGGATGTTCAAGACTTGCTCCTCTCATGTTGTAAATTCAGGGGGAGGAGGTGGGGGTCCGCCGCCAGTCCGCTGTACCGCGATGTTGTGCCTTGATACCATGGAACGCACCTTCCCCCGTAGGTCGTGCCACCTCTTCCTGATGTCATCCCGATTTCTTGGGTGCTGTCCCACAGCGTTGACCCTGTCGACTATTCTTTGCCATAGCTCCATCTTCCTGGCAATGGTGGTGTGCTGCACCTGTGTCCCGAACAGCTGGGGCTCTACTCGTAGGATTTCCTCCACCATGACCCTGAGTTCAGCATCTGAGAACCTGAGGTGTCTTTGAGGTGCCATGGGGTGGTGTGGATGATGTGTGGGGTGGAGTGTGTAGTGATAGGTGGGGTGCTATTTAGTGGTGTGTTATGTGAGGTGCGTGGAAGTTATGTGGGTATTGGTATTGTGTGCCTGTGGATGCTTGTTTGTAGATTGTGGTGTCTCTCTCTGGTCTTCGTTCGATATTTCTGGTCGTAAGGGTTTGTGGGTGATGTGGGTGTGTGTTTTATAATGTATTGGGTGTGTGGGAGTGGTGTGTGTATGTGTATCAGGTGTGTGTATTTCGAATGGTCCAATGTGGTAGTATTTTGTAGGTGTATGTGTATTTCGACCGCGGCGGTGTGTACCGCCAATAGAATACCGCGGATGAAAGACCGCCGCGTGGATTCGTGAGTCGTAATGGCATGGGCGGATTTCTGTTGGCGTGACGGTGGAGGTTTGGTCATCGCCAGTTTATCGCTGACCTTTGGTGTGGCGGACTTTTGTGGATGGCGGGATTTTAGCGGTTTGCCTAGTGTGGGTCAGAATGACCGTGGCGGTTTCCCGCGACCGCGGCGGTGTTTTGGCAGTCTTCTGTCTGGCGGTAAGCACCTTTTACCGCTGAGGTTGGAATGACCACCAATATCTCCAAAATCAGGAATCAGGTGTACCAAGGTGTGGACCAAGTTCAAATACATCACTCCTTGCTAAATGGTGCAAGGGTGCCTGCCTTTAATGGTATGTGAACAGAATGATGAGACATACCACACTCTTTTGGCTTCACTAAGCTCAGTGCATGTTAATACTTTACAGTAAATAAACATTGTTTATCCATGCCATGTACATGCACATTAGGGAATTGGGAACATCTTCACAACATATGTACGAGAAATGGTTAGGTGTGCCCCAAACAGGTTGTCAAACCTTTGGCATGATTACATGTATGTGTGCTCCTGTGTATACTTACTTCAAGGCCAAGATAATCCATGAGGTCAGCCTCCGGCTAACCACATCTCTACATCAATGCTTCAGCTGATGCTGTGTCCTGTTTATTTTGAAGATATGGACCATGTGCTGCCGAACCTTCTCCCAACTTTGCTTCCGTTCCTGTGTGAGGTACCCATGGCTCACCTGACCCCTAGTGGCAATCATGGTGGGCAGGTACTGCGTAAGGAGTCACAGGAAGCCACCAAACTCCTGCTCAGGCACTTTTTTTCACCCTGCCACTTTCAAATATATCCCTCCACAAGCAAATCATTTTTACCAAAAAGGGGGTGTATTATAAAGGGATAGTTGGCGCACCAAGAAGAACTGGCTTAAATTATGTTAATTCGACGTTTAATATCTGCAACGGTGCACTGCAAAGGGGAATACACCCTAAAACCCCTAATATTGACTGAAAAAACAGCCAGTAACCTAGTAAGAAAGCTGAGGCACCCGTTGATCGAGTGTACAATTATTCTAAACATAATGGCTTTCACCTTTTCAAAAAGTTCCTATACAAATAAAGAATAGAACCAAGTATTACACTGTAAACGGCTAGATGAAAGGCAGTGAAAGAAAATTGTTACAAATCAAAAATTGCCTATTACTTTAATTTAAATATATCATAACTCCCCCTTATAATAAATTCATCTTTCCCACACAAGTCCATAAGTGTAAGTTATTTTCCTTCCAAATTCACCAAACAGTCTAATTGAGATCCATATAGCCTCCAAAGTCCATTGTGTACAATCTTGATTGTTCCTCCAAAGCTTCTTATAATCTTAGGTTAAAGCAAAATTTCCAAATTTGAATTTAGGATATAGCAAAATAACCAAATTAGAAAAAAAAATCCAAATTCCTTACAACGACCTCACAGCCAACACATGTTTCGTCACTTGACTTCTTCAGGGCTGAGATGTAGGCGCTTCTCATAACATTTTTAGCTAAATCACAAGGATCATCAAAAAATAAAGATACATTCAATGTAGTCATAATGAAATCACTCACCGTAAGTTCCATTACTCCACAATGAGACCAAGTACTCCAACAACTACTAAGTGGCTTGGTGTCCAACAGACCAAAAATATAACTCAGAGTGTCACCCTATTAATTTGTGCAAACACCCAAAGTGATAACACACCATGCAATCTGAAACACCCTAGTGTACCTGAGTAAGTCAAAAGTAGTGATAAGTTAAACACAAACTATAAATGTAGAACCACAAGAAAAAGATCGTGAAAAAGCTCTATTCACTGTCATGTTATAACTAAAAAACCCAAAATAATGGCCCAATATATTGTATCTATTGGTACTTTACCTCCTAAAACAACATAGCACAAACTTTATGTATTCCGTCAGACTGCGAACTCCCAATCAATGATTATCAACATTCTGCCTTCATACGTAAAACGGCAGACGAGACATAATCCACTGCCCTGCAGACAAAATTATTATGGGTCTTAATTCTTATTTTTTATCAAAGCGTGAAATATCCTGCTATCAATAGACTAAATCAATAATAACCCAACTGCAACTTCATCGTTATAAATTCCAGTTCTCGAATAGAAACCACGTACCTCATATAAAATTCTAGTTGCCCCGGCATCAGCCGAAGTGAGCACAAACCCCTGTGTGTCTCCGCAAGACGGATGCGTGGAAGCTAAAAGCTGAACGTTTATGTAGTTGACCTTTAAACTTTATTTAATACAAGACAAAGAGGAAGGACCAGTTCACGAAGGTCCCACACTCAACATAGATAAGGGACTAAAGGCCAGATGTAGGTAGGTAAAAAATAGTGACTCGCAAATTGCGAGTATTTGCGACTCGCAATTTCCGACTCGCTAACTGCAATGCAGGTAGAAAGTGCGAGGACAATTTGCGACTCGCACACGGAGTCGCACCGCAGATAGCGAGTCCCCTGTTTGCGAGGTCGCTTTTTGCGACCGCGCAAAAAACGGACTCGCAATTTGCGAGTGGGCGTCGCAAATAGCGACTGTGCTGAAAATTGAATGCAGGTGCTGCAGAACACTCTGGAAAACACTTCAGAACACTCAGGAAAACACTTCCTGGCACATGATGATGACATCACAGCCAGGAAGTTTACAAATACACCTGGGAGGAGGGAGGACCACATCCATTTCAACTCAGCACAGCTAACAAACAGAGCTCCTGCAACCATGGCTGACAATCCTAGGAAAAGGAAGCTAAAGTTTGCTGAAAAGGGGTTGGAGGTGCTGACTGATGAGTGCTGTCAGCACCAAGACGAGCTGTTTGGCAGGGCAGCCCTCACCGTGCCAGACACAGAGAAGAAAAAAATCTGGCAGGAGATTCAGGACAAGGTCAACTCCCTGCGGGTCAGCCACCGGAGTGTGGAAGAATTGAAGAAAAGGTGGTATGACCTGCGCTCCCAGACCAAGGAGAGGGTGGCAGAGCCGCTCCGGGAGATGAGAGGCACAGGAGGGGGACCATCGACGGTACCACCACCCACACCCCTGGAGGAAAGGGTAGAAGAGACCCTAGAGCCTGAGGCTGTAAGCGGGATGGGAGATCTGGACAACTCTGAGCCAGGACCATCAACCGGTGAGTACCATGTGACATGCATGTACCCTCATCAATGCCATACCCCCACCCACCTTGTACACAGGGGAATGCACAACCAAGATAGCTCCATTTCAGAGTAACAAACACCAGAATGATGCATTATGGGCAATGTAGTCAATTAGGCAGTTCATAGGCAATAGTTTATTGGGAAGTTGATAACAGATAGTAGACACTGACAGTGTGTTCCGTATGTCCCACAGGTCTCCCTCAAGTCACCCCCACCAGCCCAAGCAGCCAGGGGCCAATGGTCAGCCAGCACACACAGGAGACAACAGGACCAGCCACCAATGCTACCTGCACCACCGACACCATGTCCTCTCAGGAAACACCTGTTGCAGTAGTGGTGTGTGAGCCTGCACCAGGTACGAGCCAGAGTGCCACGGCAGACAACACAGAGCCTCCACCGCTTCGCGGGCTGTAGGAAAGTACCATCTTGCCTAGCATGTTACCCCCATTTTTTCACTGTATATATGTTGTTTTAGTTGTATGTGTCACTGGTCCCTGGTAACCCAGGGCCCCAGTGCTCATAAGTGTGCCTGAATGTGTTACCTGTGTAGTGACTAACTGTCTCACTGAGGCTCTGCTAATCAGAACCTCAGTGGTTATGCTCTCTCATTTCTTTCCAAATTGTCACTGACAGGCTAGTGACCATTTTTACCAATTGACATTGGCTTACTGGAATACCCTTATAATTCCCTAGTATATGGTACTGAGGTACCCAGGGTATTGGGGTTCCAGGAGATCCCTATGGGCTGCAGCATTTCTTTTGCCACCCATAGGGAGCTCTGACAATTCTTACACAGGCCTGCCACTGCAGCCTGAGTGAAATAACGTCCACGTTATTTCACAGCCATTTTACACTGCACTTAAGTAACTTATAAGTCACCTATATGTCTAACCTTTACCTGGTAAAGGTTAGGTGCAAAGTTACTTAGTGTGAGGGCACCCTGGCACTAGCCAAGGTGCCCCCACATTGTTCAGAGCCAATTCCCTGAACTTTGTGAGTGCGGGGACACCATTACACGCGTGCACTACATATAGGTCACTACCTATATGTAGCTTCACAATGGTAACTCCGAATATGGCCATGTAACATGTCTATGATCATGGAATTGCCCCCTCTATGCCATCCTGGCATAGTTGGCACAATCCCATGATCCCAGTGGTCTGTAGCACAGACCCTGGTACTGCCAAACTGCCCTTCCTGGGGTTTCACTGCAGCTGCTGCTGCTGCCAACCCCTCAGACAGGCATCTGCCCTCCTGGGGTCCAGCCAGGCCTGGCCCAGGATGGCAGAACAAAGGACTTCCTCTGAGAGAGGGTGTTACACCCTCTCCCTTTGGAAAATGGTGTGAAGGCAGGGGAGGAGTAGCCTCCCCCAGCCTCTGGAAATGCTTTGTTGGGCACAGATGTGCCCAATTCTGCATAAGCCAGTCTACACCGGTTCAGGGGACCCCTTAGCCCTGCTCTGGCGCGAAACTGGACAAAGGAAAGGGGAGTGACCACTCCCCTGACCTGCACCTCCCCTGGGAGGTGTCCAGAGCTCCTCCAGTGTGCTCCAGACCTCTGCCATCTTGGAAACAGAGGTGCTGCTGGCACACTGGACTGCTCTGAGTGGCCAGTGCCACCAGGTGACGTCAGAGACTCCTTCTGATAGGCTCCTTCAGGTGTTAGTAGCCTATCCTCTCTCCTAGGTAGCCAAACCCTCTTTTCTGGCTATTTAGGGTCTCTGTCTCTGGGGAAACTTTAGATAACGAATGCAAGAGCTCATCCGAGTTCCTCTGCATCTCTCTCTTCACCTTCTGCCAAGGAATCGACTGCTGACCGCGCTGGAAGCCTGCAAACCTGCAACATAGTAGCAAAGACGACTACTGCAACTCTGTAACGCTGATCCTGCCGCCTTCTCGACTGTTTTCCTGCTTGTGCATGCTGTGGGGGTAGTCTGCCTCCTCTCTGCACCAGAAGCTCCGAAGAAATCTCCCGTGGGTCGACGGAATCTTCCCCCTGCAACGACAGGCACCAAAAAGCTGCATTACCGGTCACTTGGGTCTCCTCTCAGCACGACGAGCGAGGTCCCTTGAATCCAGCGACTCTGTCCAAGTGACCCCCACAGTCCAGTGACTCTTCAGTCCAAGTTTGGTGGAGGTAAGTCCTTGCCTCACCTCGCTGGGCTGCATTGCTGGGAACTGTGACTTTTGCAGCTACTCCGGCCCCTGTGCACTTCCGGCGGAAATCCTTTGTGCACAGCCAAGCCTGGGTCCACGGCACTCTAACCTGCATTGCACGACTTCCTAAGTTGGTCTCCGGCGACTCCTTTGTGTGACTTCGGGTGAGCACCATTTCACGCATCTTTGTAGTGCCTGTTTCTGGCACTTCTCCGGGTGCTACCTGCTGCTGAGAGGGCTCCTTGTCTTGCTCGACGTCCCCTCTCTCTCCTGGTCCAATTTGCGACCTCCTGGTCACTCCAGGGCCACAGCAGCGTCCAAAAATGCTAACCGCACGATTTGCAGCTAGCAAGGCTTGTTGGCATTCTTTCGGCGGGAAAACACTTCTGCACGACTCTCCACGGCAAGTGGGATCTGTCCACCAAAGGGGAAGTCTCTAGCCCTTTTCGTTCCTGCAGAAACCTCAGCTTCTTCTGTCCAGTAGAAGCTTCTTTGCATCCACAGCTGGCATTTCCTGGGCATATGCCCATCTCCGACTTGCTTGTGACTTTTGGACTTAGTCCCCTTGTTCCACAGGTACCCTAGATTGGAAATCCACAGTTGTTGCATTGTTGGTTTGTGTCTTTCCTGCATTATTCCTCTAACACGACTTCTTTGTCCTTAGGGGAACTTTAGTGCACTTTGCACTCACTTTTCAGGGTCTTGGGGAGGGTTATTTTTCTAACTCTCACTATTTTCTAATAGTCCCAGCGACCCTCTACAAGGTCACATAGGTTTGGGGTCCATTCGTGGTTCGCATTCCACTTTTGGAGTATATGGTTTGTGTTGCCCCTATCCCTATGTTTCCCATTGCATCCTATTGTAACTATATTGTTTGCACTGTTTTCTAAGACTATACTGCATATTTTTGCTATTGTGTATATATATCTTGTGTATATTTCCTATCCTCTCACTGAGGGTACACTCTAAGATACTTTGGCATATTGTCATAAAAATAAAGTACCTTTATTTTTAGTATAACTGTGTATTGTGTTTTGTTATGATATTGTGCATATGACACTAAGTGGTACTGTAGTGGCTTCACACGTCTCCTAGTTCAGCCTAAGCTGCTCTGCTAAGCTACCATTATCTATCAGCCTAAGCTGCTAGACACCCTATACACTAATAAGGGATAACTGGGCCTGGTGCAAGGTGCAAGTACCCCTTGGTACTCACTACAAGCCAGTCCAGCCTCCTACATTGGTTGTGCAGCGGTGGGATAAGTGCTTTGAGACTACTTACCACTCTTGTCATTGTACTTTTCATAAGAGAAAAATATACAAAACAAGGTCAGTGTATATACACATAGCCAAAAAGTTTTGCATTTCCTCTTTTCACTCTTTTCTAAGTGCTGAAAAGTACTTCTAACTTCCTAAAAAGTTCTAAAAAGTTTTAAAAGTTTTTTTTTCTCTGTCTTTCTAAAAGCTCTGACAAACTTTTTATCTTTTTCTATCACTTTAACTCTCTCTAAAAATGTCTGGCACAGGCCAAAATGTTGATCTGTCCAAACTTGCATATGATCACCTTAGCTGGAAAGGAGCAAGGAGTCTCTGCATAGAGAGAGGTTTGAGTGTAGGGAAGAATCCTTCCTTGGAATTGTTACTTAACATGCTTAGAGAACAAGATAAGGCAAGAAGTGCCCCATCTGTTGAAAAAGTAGCTAATGGTTCCCAATCTGATCCAGGGTCTCCCCCAGGAAAAGATTCAGGAAAGAAACTTCCTAGCCTGCCCATTACTAGACAGTCTAGCATAGTTGGTAATGATGTGGAGTCACACCATACAAATAGTGTTGTCTCACATCATAGCAAAAGCATTTATTCTCACCACAGTGGTACTGATGTTTCTGTTAGCCAAGCTTTTAGGGTGCCCTCTGTAAGGGACAGGTCTCCTTCTGTCCATTCTCACCATACTTCTGTTTCAAGGCATGTCCCTCCCCTCCCCTCCCCCCTGATGACAGATTGTTAGAAAGGGAGCTCAATAGATTGAGAGTGGAACAAACCAGACTGAAGCTCAAGAAGCAACAGCTGGATTTGGATAGACAGACTTTAGAAGTAGAGAAGGAGAGACAGAAACTGGGTTTAGAAACCCATGGTGACAGCAGCAGTATTCCCCATAGTCATCCTGCAAAAGAGCATGATTCCAGGAATCTGCACAAGATAGTTCCCCCTTATAAGGAGGGGGATGACATTAACAAGTGGTTTGCTGCACTTGAGAGGGCCTGTGCTGTACAGGATGTCCCTCAAAGGCAGTGGGCTGCTATCTTATGGCTATCATTTAGTGGAAAAGGTAGGGATAGGCTCCTTACTGTAAAAGAAAATGAAGCTAATGATTACAAAGTTCTTAAGAATGCACTCCTGGATGGTTATGGCTTAACCACTGAACAATACAGGATAAAGTTCAGAGAGACCAAAAAGGAGTCTTCACAAGACTGGGTTGATTTCATTGACCATTCAGTGAAGGCCTTGGAGGGGTGGTTACATGGCAGTAAAGTTACTGATTATGACAGCCTGTATAACTTGATCCTGAGAGAGCATATTCTTAATAATTGTGTGTCTGATTTGTTGCACCAGTACTTGGTGGACTCTGATCTGACCTCTCCCCAAGAATTGGGAAAGAAGGCAGACAAATGGGTCAGAACAAGGGTGAACAGAAAAGTTCATACGGGGGTGACAAAGATGGCAACAAGAAGAAGGATGGTAAGTCTTCTGACAAGGGTGGGGACAAATTTAAAAATGAGTCTTCATCAGGCCCACAAAAACACTCTGGTGGGGGTGGTGGGCCCAAATCCTCTTCTAATCAAAACAAGGAAAAGAAACCATGGTGCTATTTATGTAAAATAAAAGGCCATTGGACAACAGATCCCAGTTGTTCAAAGAAAGGCACCAAGCCTCCTACCACTACAACCCCTACTGCTACACCTAGTGTCCCTACTAATAGCAGTGGTGGTGGGAGCAAACCTACTAATAGCCAATCCAAGGGAGTAGCTGGGCTCACTATTGGTAACTTAGTTGGGGTTGGCCTTGTTAGGGAGGCCACAGAGGCTGTGTTAGTCTCTGAGGGGGCTATTGATTTAGCCACCTTAGTTGCTTGTCTCCTTAATATGGATAAGTACAAGCAGCTACCCCTAATAAATGGTGTTGAGGTTCAGGCCTACAGGGACACTGGAGCCAGTGTGACTATGGTCATAGAGAAACTGGTCCACCCTGAACAACACCTACTTGGTCACCAGTACCAAGTAACCGATGCTCACAACAACACACTTAGCCACCCCATGGCTGTTGTTAATCTCAACTGGGGGGGGGTTACTAGTCCAAAGAAAGTTGTGGTAGCTTCAGATTTACCTGTAGACTGTCTATTAGGGAATGATTTGGAGACATCAGCTTGGTCAGATGTGGAGTTGGAGGCCCATGCAGCAATGCTGGGCATCCCAGGGCATATTTTTGCTTTGACAAGGGCTCAGGCCAAAAAGCAAAAAGGACAGGGAAGCTTGGATCCTGGAACAATGGACCAAGTGCTCCCTAAAGCTAGGGCTAGTAGAAGCAAACCACTTCCTATTATCCCTCCCTCTACAGTGGATTCAACTTCTGAGGAAGAAGAATTCCCTCCCTGTGCAGAACCTACACCAGAGGAGCTGGAAGCAGACACTGCTGAGCTTTTGGGTGAAGGGGGGCCTGCCAGAGAGGAGCTGAGTGTGGCACAGCAAACCTGTCCCACATTAGAGGGTCTCAGACAGCAAGCTGTCAAACAGGCTAATGGGGATGTCAGTGACTCTCACAGAGTTTACTGGGAGGACAACCTCTTGTACACTGAGCATAGGGATCCTAAACCTGGAGCTGCCAGGAGATTAGTGATTCCTCAGGAGTACAGAAAGTTCCTCCTAACCCTGGCACATGACATTCCCCTAGCTGGGCATCTAGGACAAATGAAAACTTGGGACAGGCTTGTTCCCCTGTTTCATTGGCCTAGAATGTCTGAGGACACAAAGGAATTTTGTAAGTCCTGTGAAACCTGTCAAGCCAGTGGCAAGACAGGTGGCACCCCAAAGGCACCCCTTATTCCACTGCCTGTGGTTGGGGTTCCCTTTGAAAGGGTAGGGGTTGACATAGATGGCCCCCTTGACCCTCCTACTGCTTCAGGCAATAGATTCATCTTAGTTGTAGTGGACCATGCCACAAGATATCCTGAAGCTATTCCTTTAAGGACCACTACAGCACCTGCAGTGGCAAAGGCCCTCCTGGGAATATTTTCCAGGGTGGGCTTCCCAAAGGAAGTAGTATCAGACAGGGGAAGCAATTTCATGTCTGCATACTTAAAGGCCATGTGGAAGGAGTGTGGTGTAACTTACAAGTTCACAACACCCTATCATCCACAAACAAATGGACTGGTGGAGAGATTTAATAAAACTCTCAAAGGCATGATTATGGGTCTCCCTGAAAAACTCCGCAGGAGATGGGATATCCTTCTACCATGCCTACTTTTTGCCTACAGGGAGGTACCCCAGAAAGGAGTGGGCTTCAGCCCCTTTGAACTTCTTTTTGGACACCCTGTTAGGGGTCCACTCACACTTGTAAAGGAGGGTTGGGAACAACCTTTAAAAGCTCCTAAGCAGGATATTGTGGATTATGTACTTGGCCTCAGATCAAGAATAGCTGAGTACATGAAAAAGGCCAGTAAAAACCTTCAGGCCAGCCAAGAGCTCCAGAAGCAATGGCATGATCAGAAGGCTGTTTTGGTTCAGTACCAACCAGGGCAGAAAGTGTGGGTTTTGGAGCATGTGGCCCCAAGAGCACTCCAAGATAAATGGAGTGGACCCCACACAATTGTTGAAAAGAAGGGAGAAGTCACCTATTTAGTTGACTTAGGCACTGCCAGGAGCCCCCTTAGGGTGCTCCATGTCAACCGCCTGAAACCCTACTATGACAGGGCTGATCTCACCCTGCTCATGGCAACTGATGAGGGACAGGAAGAAGACAGTGATCCTCTACCTGATCTCTTCTCTTCCACAGAACAAGATGCTCTGGTGGAAGGTGTAGTTTTGGCTGATTGTCTTACTGCTGAGCAAAAAGACAATTGCATAAATCTCCTAGATCAATTCTCTGAACTCTTCTCTACTGTGCCAGGTACCACTTCTTGGTGTGAGCACACTATAGATACTGGAGACAGCTTGCCTGTCAAAAGTAAGATCTATAGGCAGCCTGACCATGTCAGGGACTGCATAAAGCAAGAGGTCCAGAAAATGTTAGAACTAGGAGTGGTTGAGCACTCTGACAGTCCATGGGCTTCTCCTGTGGTACTGGTACCAAAACCCCATTCCAAAGATGGAAAGAAGGAAATGCGGTTTTGTGTAGACTATAGAGGTCTCAACTTGGTAACCAAAACTGATGCTCACCCTATATCCAGGGCAGATGAGCTCATAGATACACTGGCATCTGCCAAGTATCTAAGCACTTTTGACTTGACTGCAGGGTATTGGCAGATCAAATTGTCAGAAGATGCTAAACCTAAGACTGCATTTTCAACCATTGGAGGACATTACCAGTTTACTGTGATGCCTTTTGGTTTGAAAAATGCACCTGCCACGTTTCAGAGGTTGGTGAACACAGTCCTGCAAGGGCCGGAAGCTTTCAGTGCAGCATATTTGGACGATATAGCTGTCTTTAGCTCCAGCTGGGATGATCACCTGGTCCACCTATGGAAAGTTTTGGAGGCCCTGCAAAAGGCAGGCCTCACTATCAAGGCTTCAAAGTGCCAGATAGGGCAGGGTAAGGTGGTTTATCTGGGACACCTTGTTGGTGGGGAACAGATTGCACCACTTCAGGGGAAAATCCAAACAATTATTGATTGGGTTCCCCCTACCACTCAGACTCAGGTGAGAGCCTTCCTAGGCCTCACTGGGTATTACAGGAGGTTCATTAAGAACTATGGCTCCATTGCAGCCCCTCTTAATGACCTCACATCCAAGAAAATGCCTAAAAAGGTATTATGGACAGCAAACTGTCAGAAAGCTTTTGAGGAGCTGAAGCAGGCAATGTGCTCTGCACCTGTCCTGAAAAGCCCTTGTTACTCTAAAAAATTCTATGTCCAAACTGATGCAACTGAATTAGGAGTAGGGGCAGTCCTATCACAACTTAATTCTGAGGGCCAGGATCAACCTGTTGCTTTTATTAGTAGGAGGTTGACCCCTAGAGAAAAGCGTTGGTCTGCCATAGAGAGGGAGGCCTTTGCTGTGGTCTGGGCACTGAAGAAGTTGAGGCCATACATGTTTGGCACTCACTTCATTGTTCAGACAGACCACAAACCTCTACTTTGGCTAAAAGAAATGAAAGGTGAAAATCCTAAATTGTTGAGGTGGTCCATATCCCTACAGGGAATGGACTATACAGTGGAACATAGACCTGGGAGTAGCCACTCCAATGCAGATGGACTCTCCAGATATTTCCACTTAGACAATGAAGACTCATCAGGTCATGGCTAGTCTTATTGTCCTTCGTTTGGGGGGGGGGGGTTGTGTAGGAAAGTACCATCTTGCCTGGCATGTTACCCCCATTTTTTCACTGTATATGTTGTTTTAGTTGTATGTGTCACTGGGACCCTGGTAACCCAGGGCCCCAGTGCTCATAAGTGTGCCTGAATGTGTTACCTGTGTAGTGACTAACTGTCTCACTGAGGATCTGCTAATCAGAACCTCTGTGGTTATGCTCTCTCATTTCTTTCCAAATTGTCACTGACAGGCTAGTGACCATTTTTACCAATTGACATTGGCTTACTGGAACACCCTTATAATTCCCTAGTATATGGTACTGAGGTACCCAGGGTATTGGGGTTCCAGGAGATCCCTATGGGCTGCAGCATTTCTTTTGCCACCCATAGGGAGCTCTGACAATTCTTACACAGGCCTGCCACTGCAGCCTGAGTGAAATAACGTCCACGTTATTTCACAGCCATTTTACACTGCACTTAAGTAACTTATAAGTCACCTATATGTCTAACCTTTACCTGGTAAAGGTTAGGTGCAAAGTTACTTAGTGTGAGGGCACCCTGGCACTAGCCAAGGTGCCCCCACATTGTTCAGAGCCAATTCCCTGAACTTTGTGAGTGCGGGGACACCATTACACGCGTGCACTACATATAGGTCACTACCTATATGTAGCTTCACAATGGTAACTCCGAATATGGCCATGTAACATGTCTATGATCATGGAATTGCCCCCTCTATGCCATCCTGGCATAGTTGGCACAATCCCATGATCCCAGTGGTCTGTAGCACAGACCCTGGTACTGCCAAACTGCCCTTCCTGGGGTTTCACTGCAGCTGCTGCAGCTGCCAACCCCTCAGACAGGCATCTGCCCTCCTTGGGTCCAGCCAGGCCTGGCCCAGGATGGCAGAACAAAGGACTTCCTCTGAGAGAGGGTGTTACACCCTCTCCCTTTGGAAAATGGTGTGAAGGCAGGGGAGGAGTAGCCTCCCCCAGCCTCTGGAAATGCTTTCTTGGGCACAGATGTGCCCAATTCTGCATAAGCCAGTCTACATTGGTTAAGGGGACCCCTTAGCCCTGCTCTGGCGTGAAACTGGACAAAGGAAAGGGGAGTGACCACTCCCCTGACCTGCACCTCCCCTGGGAGGTGTCCAGAGCTCCTCCAGTGTGCTCCAGACCTCTGCCATCTTGGAAACAGAGGTGCTGCTGGCACACTGGACTGCTCTGAGTGGCCAGTGCCACCAGGTGACGTCAGAGACTCCTTCTGATAGGCTCCTTCAGGTGTTAGTAGCCTATCCTCTCTCCTAGGTAGCCAAACCCTCTTTTCTGGCTATTTAGGGTCTCTTTCTCTGGGGAAACTTTAGATAACGAATGCAAGAGCTCATCCGAGTTCCTCTGCATCTCTCTCTTCACCTTCTGCCAAGGAATCGACTGCTGACCGCGCTGGAAGCCTGCAAACCTGCAACATAGTAGCAAAGACGACTACTGCAACTCTGTAACGCTGATCCTGCCGCCTTCTCGACTGTTTTCCTGCTTGTGCATGCTGTGGGGGTAGTCTGCCTCCTCTCTGCACCAGAAGCTCCGAAGAAATCTCCCGTGGGTCAATGGAATCTTCCCCCTGCAACCGCAGGCACCAAAAAGCTGCATTACCGGTCCCTTGGGTCTCCTCTCAGCGCGACGAGCGAGGTCCCTCGAATCCAGCAACTCTGTCCAAGTGACCCCCACAGTCCAGTGACTCTTCAGTCCAAGTTTGGTGGAGGTAAGTCCTTGCCTCACCTCGCTGGGCTGCATTGCTGGGAACCGTGACTTTTGCAGCTACTCCGGCCCCTGTGCACTTCCGGCGGAAATCCTTTGTGCACAGCCAAGCCTGGGTCCACGGCACTCTAACCTGCATTGCACGACTTCTTAAGTTGGTCTCCGGCGACGTGGGACTCCTTTGTGCGACTTTGGGTGAGCACTGTTTCACGCATCCTTGTAGTGCCTGTTTCTGGCACTTCTCTGGTTGCTACCTGCTGCTGAGAGGGCTCCTTGTCTTGCTCGATGTCCCTTCTCTCTCCTGGTCCAATTTGCGACCTCCTGGTCCCTCCAGGGCCACAGCAGCGTCCAAAAACGCTAACTGCACAATTTGCAGCTAGCAAGGCTTGTTGGCGTTCTTTCGGCAGGAAAACACTTCTGCACGACTTTCCACGGCAAGCTGGATCCGTCCACCAAAAGGGAAGTCTCTAGCCCTTTTTGTTCCTGCAGAAACCTCAGATTCTTCTGTCCAGTAGAAGCTTCTTTGCATCCACAGCTGGCATTTCCTGGGCATATGCCCATCTCCGACTTGCTTGTGACTTTTGGACTTGGTCCCCTTGTTCCACAGGTACCCTAGATTGGAAATCCACAGTTGTTGCATTGTTGGTTTGTGTCTTTCCTGCATTATTCCTCTAACACGACTTCTTTGTCCTTAGGGGAACTTTAGTGCACTTTGCACTCACTTTTCAGGGTCTTGGGGAGGGTTATTTTTCTAACTCTCACTATTTTCTAATAGTCCCAGCGACCCTCTACAAGGTCATATAGGTTTGGGGTCCATTCGTGTTTCGCATTCCACTTTTGGAGTATATGGTTTGTGTTGCCCCTATCCCTATGTTTCCCCATTGCATCCTATTGTAACTATACATTGTTTGCACTGTTTTCTAAGACTATACTGCATATTTTTGCTATTGTGTATATATATCTTGTGTATATTTCCTATCCTCTCACTGAGGGGACACTCTAAGATACTTTGGCATATTGTCATAAAAATAAAGTACCTTTATTTTTAGTATAACTGTGTATTGTGTTTTCTTATGATATTGTGCATATGACACTAAGTGGTACTGTAGTAGCTTCACACGTCTCCTAGTTCAGCCTAAGCTGCTCTGCTAAGCTACCATTATCTATCAGCCTAAGCTGCTAGACACCCTATACACTAATAAGGGATAACTGGGCCTGGTGCAAGGTGCAAGTACCCCTTGGTACTCACTACAAGCCAGTCCAGCCTCCTACACGGGCGACGTGGAATATCAACAGCAGAGCGGCAGGCAGAGTCAGGGCATGCCTCCACATCACCAACCGAGGCCCAACTTCTACGGGGTCAGCGCCTGCAAAACCAACAATTAAGGAGGATTAGTGGGGTATTGCGGCGCTGAATTAAAACATCTTTCAACTCATTTTGTGTCATATTTAAATTCACTGCACGGGAAGTGTAGCCCATTATCGATTCCAAATACACAACTAGACCTAAGTCCCCAAAAAATATTCCAATTTTCTATCCGAATTCAATCCATCTTCTACTGCCCTTAACCGCATTATCTACATTGCTTCTCTTCTTCGTAATGTCAATTCCCTATTCCCCCCTCTCAGGTCTTTCAGTACCTGTCACACCCAAAGAAAGTGAAGCCAGTTCTAGCACATTGGGACTCACAGTTCATCATATGTGCCACCAAAGGATATTTAATGTCTTATTGTTGTGACAAGGCTCTAGCATGTTCACCAATTCTCACTTTTAAAGGTCGAATTGTACTACCTACATAATATCTCCTACACTTACAAACAACGATGTAGACCACATAAGAGGTATTACAATTCATACTCGACCTAATAGAAAATGTTTCTCCTATTACACTGGAAAATTATTTCTTACCATGGCAAGCCCATTTGCAGAGTGCACAGTCCCCACACTTGTAAAATCCTAATCTCTGTACTGACAACCAATTCCCCCTAGAGATAGTTTTAGGAAAACTAGGACTAAGGATTTCCTTTACTGAGCTCCCTTTACGGAAAGTGAAAATTGGTTTACTGGTCAGAAATTCAGTCACTACTTCATCTTGAAGTAAGATATGCCAATGTTTGGTGGCATATTTCTTTAATACCCCGGTACAATCTGTGAAATCCGTAATTAGTCTCACTTTATCACCCTTATCCTTCCGGGCACTCTTCTTTGTAGTGTTAGATGTCGCGGAACATGTCTTATTCTGTCCTGTGCCTTATTGATTATACCTTGCCGATATCCTCTAATCCTGAAACGATTACCCATTTCCTCGATGCACTTTTCAAATTCCAAATCATTGCTACAATTTCTACATGCTCTAACCATTTCTCCATAGGCAATTGACTCTATTTGATGTTTGGGATGTGCACTTTCCGCATGTATCACTGAGTTGCAGGCAGTAGATTTCCAAACAGTTTTCTCTCTATAAGACCCTTTTCAATGTATAATTCTACATCCACAAATTCTATGCATGTTGTGCTATATTGACAAGTAAACTTGACATTCATATCATTAGAGTTCAGGTAGTCAACAAAATTCAACAATTGATTCACACCTCCTGTCCATAACATAATACAGTCGTCTATATAACGACCCCAATAAAGAATGTATGTCTGCCATTGAGCAGCTCCTGGACCCCAGACCCACCTCTCCTCATATCGGCCCATAAAGAGTCCTGCATATGAAGGGGAAAATCTGGAGCCCATGGCCACTCCCTGTTTTTGTCTAAACCAATCATGTTCAAAGATGAACATGTTGTTTTTGAGAATCATGGATATCATCTCTAATAACATCCTCGAGTGTTGCCACCAACTTGCATGTTGCCTATTCAAGAACCACTCTACAGTTTCCAGACCCACATTATGTTGAATGCAAGTGTATAAAGAAACCACATCCAGAGTAACCAATAGCATAGTTTCCTCCCATTCCACATCATTGAGAATGCTCAAAATGTGCGTTGTATCCTTGATATACGAAGGTAAATTCTGTACAATAGGTTTCAAAAATACATCGACATATTCAGATAATTTTTCCGTTGGACCGCCAATACCTGACATAATGGGTCTCTTGGGGGAAAAGGCAAATTTTTGTGAACTTTAGGCAAAGTGTAAAAACATGGAAATCTAGGTTTAACCACCTTCAGATACACATATTCATCCCTACTCAATAAGTTTGATTGACACCAAATTTCTAGTTGTTTGTTAATGAAAGCACACAATTTCGGTATTGGATTCAAATACAATTTTTCGTAACATTGTTCATCCTCCAATTGTGAACGTATCTCCAAAGTATATTCTACTCTATTCATTATAACAACATTACCTCCCTTATCAGCTTGTCTTATCATAATCTGTTAGTTTGTACTTAAGTCCTTAGGTGCTTTCAATTCTCCTTGATTTAAGTTGCTGAAAGTTCTGGGTAAACCGTGTTTTGATCTATGTAAGTCCAAATCCCTACAAACTAACTCAAAGAACATATCTAAACTTTTATTATCAGATGTTTTGGGAATCCATTTTGACCTACATTTAAGGCCACTCCTTCCACCAACACTACATGTTATATCTAAATCCTCTAACACCTGCAAAAATATGATAGGGACTTTTTCATGTTCAGTGATGGAAAGCAACATAGTTGTATCAAATACTTCTTGGATAGAAGGAAAATTATCCACATTGGATGCCGAAACACCCTTAATTCTTGATCCAGTGGGGTTTAACTTAAAATATTTCTTTAATTTCAACCTGTCTGATAAACTTGAAAAGATCCAGTTTAGCTCTACATATATCACCCCTACTGGTAGGGCAGAAACTCAATCCCTTCTCCAATAATGAAGTATCATCTGATGTTAGTGTCACATTCGATAGATTAACTATATTGATACCTGAATCCATAAGGTTCATACTTTTTTGTCCCTGGACCTGGTTACCATGCCCATCTTTTCTATTGCCGCTGCCCCTTCTCCTACCCCTTCTGATCCTCCTATGGCTGTCTTTCTCCTATTCAAATCTCGTTGACCTTGTCTCATCCTCAGAAGCTCCTGTAAAAAAACGCTTCTATTTTCTGATCTGACCTGCGCCGATGTACCAACTGTTCCTTCTATTTCACTTTCACTTGATACCACTCCACTTGCCGAGGTAGAGTCAGAGGACAAAGATGTTTGTGATCCCCGTCTTGGCGGTGGAAAATTCACCAAATAGTCATATTTCCTAGCAAACGTGAATATCCTACCTGTCTGATAATCCCTTTCATCTCTTTTAAATTTCCGAGTTTTCCTCTGCATGATTTCATCCTGATGCTTTGCTCCAATATCTTATAATTCTTATCTGTGGCCTCTGGGAGATTTAACTCCTTAATCTCACCCTCCAAGGTTTCAATTTCCTTCTGGAGTAAAGCTACCTTCCCTTCTGAGTTAGTTATTAGGATTTCCATCAATCTGAGTGAACTAGCTGTCAGTTCTTTATCCCATAGACTGAGTAAATCAGCATCTAAATCATCATAAGTGGGAAATATCTGCGATCTCAGACCTCTTGGGATCCGGTTTAATTTTAAATACTGCTTCAAAGTGACACCATCCCACCATTTTGAAAGTTCATTTTTCTTCAACCTCTCCAACTTAATAAATTTCATTTTAAGACCTTCATTATGTAAACGATCAGAGAACGTTATAGTACTGCCCTTCTCAAGATTACCTAAAAGTTCCTCTGCCAACCTTGTTCTATCCATGACAGTTTAAATCAGCTTGTGCTGCCCTCCCCTATGCCAAACCTATAATTTTTACCAAAAAGGGGGTGTATTATAAAGGGAGATGTGGCGCACCAAGAAGAACTGGCTTAAATTATGTTAATTCGACTTTTAATATCTGCAACAGTGCACTGCAAAGGGGAATACACCCTAAAACCCCTAATATTGACTGAAAAGACAGCCAGTAACCTAGTAAGAAAGCTGAGGCACCCGTTGATCGAGTGTACAATTATTCTAAACATAAGGGCTTTCACCATTTCAAAAAGTTCCTATACAAATAAAGAATAGAACCAAGTATTACACTGTAAATGGCTAGATGAAAGGCAGTGAAAGAAAATTGTTACAAATCAAAAATTGCCTATTACTTTAATTTTCAAACAAATATATCATAACTCCCCCTCCACAAACAAAACACCATTAAATAACAATACAATCTACCCAATCCCTACCGCTAACAATAAAATCTACCCAATCCCTACCGCTAACAATAAAATCCCTGAAATGGCAAACACTTAACAATACTGTGAACAAAACAATACAAAATACAAATAAAAAATAAAAAACAAACTTTTGGAACAAAACAGACACAGCACAGACATCAACAAGCCCAAGAAATAGCACCAAACTCTCCAGCAACCAACAAACACTACCTCCAGCTAGCGCAGAAAAAAAGATTGCAAGGGGAAGTAAAAGTGAATTCACACTTCCTGGATTGCAGCATGGCAGAACCATTGCATCATTTCCTTGGTGGATGCATCATTGTTAGACCTGACAGCCTTAGGGTGATCACCCCTAACTTTTTGCCTGCCTCCCTCCACTTTTTAGATACTGTTTGTGCTGGTTTTTAGACTCTGCTCACTTTACCATTGCTAACCACTGCTACAGTGTATATGCTCTCTCCCTGTAAACATGGCAACATTGGATCATACCCAACTGGACTATTTACTTTAATTTACTTTTAAGTCCCTATATGTGCCCAGGGCCTGTAGATTAAATGCTACTAGTGGGCCTGCAGCACTGATTGTGCCACCCATATAAGTAGCTCCTTAACACTGTCTCAGGCCTGCCATTGCAAGGCCTGTGTGTGCAGTTTCACTGCCAATTCAAATTGGTATTTAACAGTACTTGCCAAGCCTAAAACTCCCCTTTTTCTACATATAAAACACCCCTAAGGTATGCCCTAGGTAAACCATAGGGCAGGGTGCTGTGTGGGCATGTACCTTTGTAGTTTACATGTCCTGGTAATTCAAAACTCCTAAATTAGTTTTTACACTGCTGTGAGGCCTGCTCCCTTCATAGGCTAACATTGGGGCTGCCCTCATACATTGTTGAGTGGTAGCTGCTGATCTGAAAGGAGTAGGAAGGTCATATTTAGTATCTCCAGAATGGTGATACAAAATCCTGCTGACTGGTGAAGTTGGATTTAATATTACTATTTAAGAAATGCCACTTTTAGGATGTGAGCATTTCTCTGCACTTAAGTCTTTCTGTGCCTTACAATCCATGTCTGGCTGGGTTTAGTTGACAGCTCCCTTGTGCATTCACTCAGACACACCCCAAATGCAGGATATTCAGCCTCACTTGCATACATCTGCATTTTGAATGGGTCTTCCTGGGCTTGGAGGGTGGAGGGCCTGACACTTGCATGTCAAAGGACAGTAGCCTGCCCTCACACAAAGGACTGCCACAACCCCTACTGGGACCCTGGCAGACAGGATTGAACTGAAAGGGGACCTTGTGCACTTCTAAGCTACTGTTTGAAGTCTCCCTCACTTCAAAGGCACATTTGGGTATTTAAACAGGGCCTCTGTCCCTACCAACTCAGACACTTCCTGGAGAAAAAACTTGAACCAGAACCTGCATCATGCCAAGAAGCACTGCCTGGCGGCCCAACGGACTCACCTGTCTGCTTTCTGTGAAGGACTGCTGCCTTGCTGCACTCTGGCTGGGGTGAAGAAGTGTTCTCCAAGGGCTTGGATAGAGCTTGCCTCCTGTTCCCTGAACTCTCAGGACCAAAAAGACTTTGTCTCTACACGAAGGACTCCTTGTATGGCAAAATTCACTGCACAGCCTGCCAGAAATTATGCACAGCCTGCACCGCGGTGAAAATGTTACCCCACGTGGAACCGGAACGACGCAGCCCAACTTTGCAACAAGAAGATTGATGCAGCACCAGCGTAGTGTCTGAAAATTCAACACACAGCAGAGCCGGAATGATGCAGCCCGACTTCCAGAGAGGAATCGATGCAGCGCCATCTGTGGGGTAGAAAATTCAACGCAACACCCACCAAATTGACTCAGCTCCTGTGACTTCGTCCTGCCAGCACAGGAAATCCACGCATCGTCCCCGGGCATCAGAAACCCCCGCAACCCGAAGAGGATTCACGACAGAGCACCGAAAATCGACGCACAGCCATCCCTGCGTGATAACTAAATTAAGCATCGCCGTGTGCTGCCCGAGAAATCGACGCACACCACTTTGTTTCCATGCATCTACTCGTCTGCGGTTCTTTGCAGAGATTTTTCACGCAAACCAGGTACTTTGTGCTTGAAAGAGACTTTGATTGCTTTTAACAGACTTAAGACACTTTATATCACTTTTACAGTGATATCTCAACATATACTTATTGCATTTTTATTGTTTTGACCTGCATCTTATCAGATAAATATTATATATTTTTCTAAACACTGTGTGGTGTATTTATGTGGTGCTATATGGTGTTATTGTATGATTCATTGCACAAATACTTTACACATTACCTACTAAGTTAAGCCTGACTGCTCAGTGCCAAGCTAGCAGAGGGTCGGCACAGGATCATTTGGGTTGTGTGTGACTTACTCTGACTAATGTGAGGGTTCTTGCTTGGACCGGGGGTAACCTGACTGCCAACCAAAGACCCCATTCCTAACATTGGTGGCAACGGTGGGATAGGATTTGTATTTGTGCAGTGACATACAGTAGCTAAGTATTCACAGTTAAAGGTCAACTTGATTTTTAAACTTTTTTCTGCAATTTCGTTTTTCCTGACAATTTTCTAACTAAAATCGTCACCCAACATGTCTCACCCTGGGTCTCAAGCTGGAAATGAAGATTTTGACCTAGCCCTGTTGGAGACATATACTGTCAAACAGCTGAAAGGGTTCTGCAGGGATATGGGAGTACCCACCCAAGGTGCCTTGTAGGAAGTTGGCTCTGTATGTACTATTTCAAAGTAAGAAATAGCATGCACAGAGTCCAAGGGTTCCCCTTAGAGGTAAGATAGTGGCAAAAAGAGATAATTCTAATGCTCTATTTTGTGGTAGTGTGGTCGAGCAGTAGGCTTATCAGAGGGTAGTTCTAAGCATTTGTTGTACACACACAGGCAATAAATGAGGCATACACACTCAAAGACAATTCCAAGTCAATAGGTTTTTATATAGAAAAATATATTTTCTTAGTTTATTTTAAGAACCACAGGTTCAAGATTTACAAAAAATACTTTAAATGAAAGGTATTTCACTTAGGTACTTTAGGAACTTTGAATTATCACAATAGCATGTACAGTTTTGGCAAAAATGGCAATAAGCTATTTTGAAAGTGGACACAGTGCAAAAATTAACAGTTCCTGGGGGAGGTAAGTAAATGTTAACTTCACAGGTAAGTACAACACTTACAGGGTTCAAAGTTGGGTCCAAGGTAGCCCACCATTGGGGGTTCAAGGCAACCCCAGAGTTACCACACCAGCATCTCAGGGCCGATCAGGTGCAGAGGTCAAAGTGGTGCCCAAAACACATAGGTTTCAATGAAACAGGGGTGCCCCGGTTCCAGTCTGCCAGCAGGTAAGTACCCGCGACTTCGGAGGGCTGACCAGGGGGGTTTTGTAGGACACTGGGGGGGACACAAGCAGGCACAGAAAGTACACCCTCAGCGGCACTGGGGCGGTCGGGTGCAGAGTGCAAACAGGCATCAGGTTTTCAATAGGATTCAATGGGGAGACCCGGGGGTCTCTTCAACGATGCAGGCAGGCACAGGGGGGAATCCTTGGGATAGCCACCACCTGGGCTAGGCAGAGGGTCACCTGGGGGTCGCTCCTGCTATGGAGTTTGGTTCCTTCAGGTCCTGGGGGCTGCGGGTGCAGTGTGGTTTCCAGGCGTCGGGTTCCTTGAAGCAGGCAGTCGCGGTCAGGGGGAGCCTCTGGATTTCCTCTGCAGGCGTCGCTGTGGGAGCTCAGGGGGGTCAACTCTGGCTACTCACGGGCTTGCAGTCGCCAGGGAGTCCTCCCTGTAGAGTTAGTTTTCCGCAGGCCAAGCCGGGGGCATCGGGTGCAGAGTGGAAAGTCTCACGCTTCCGGCGGGAAACGTGTGGTCTTTAAAAGTTGCTTCTTTGTTGCAAAGTTGCAGGTTTGTTGAACAGGGCCGCTGTTCTCAGGAGCTTCTTGGTCCTTTTAGATGCAGGGTAGTCATCTGAGGCTTCAGAGGTCACTGGACCCTGTGGGATGCGTCGCTGTTGCAGTTTTTCTCGAAGTGGGGAGACAGGCCGGTAGGGCTGGGGCCAAAGCAGTTGGTGTCTCAGTCTTCTCTTCAGGGTTTCAGGTCAGCAGTCCTTCTTCGTCTTCAGGTTGCAGGAATCTCTCTCATTTTAGGGGTGTGTTTAGGTCTGGGAGGTTAGTAGCCAATGGCTACTAGCCCTGAGGGTGGCTACAAGTTCTTTGTGCCTCCTCCATGTGGGGAGGGTGGGCACATCCCTAATCCTATTGGGGGAATCCTCCATCTGCAAGATGGAGGATTTCTAAAAGTCAGAGTCACCTCAGCTCAGGACACCTTAGGGGCTGTCCTGACTGGGGAGTGACTCCTCCTTGTTTTTCTCATGATCTCCTCCAGCCTTGCCGCCAAAAGTGGGGGCAGTGGCTGGAGGTACGGGCATCTCCACTAGCTGGGATGCCCTGTGGCGCTGTAACAAAGGGGGTGAGCCTTTGAGGCTCACCGCCAGGTGTTACAGTTCCTGCAGGGGGAGGTGAGAAGCACCTCCACCCAGTACAGGCTTTGTTCCTGGCCACAGAGTGACAAAGGCACTCTCCCCATGTGGCCAGCAACATGTCTGGTGTGTGGCAGACTGGCAAAACTAGTCAGCCCACACTGGAAGTCGGGCATGTTTTCAGGGGGCATCTCTAAGATGCCCTCTGGGTGTATTTTTGCAAACAAGTGCACACTGGCATCAGTGTGCATTTATTGTGCTGAGAAGTTTGATACCAAACTTCACAGTTTTCAGTGTAGCCATTATAATGCTGTGGAGTCCGTGTATGACAGACTCCCAGACCATATACTCTTATGGCTACCCTGCACTTACAATGTCTAAGGTTTTGCTTAGACACTGTAGGGGCATAGTGCTCATGAACCTATGCCCTCACCTGTGGTATAGTGCACCCTGCCTTAGGGCTGTAAGGCCTGCTAGAGGGGTGACTTATCTATGCCATAGGCAGTGTGAGGTTGGCATGGCACTCCGAGGGGAGTGCCATGTCGACTTAGTCATTTTCTCCCCACCAGCACACACAAGCTGGCAAGCAGTGTGCATGTGCTGAGTAAGGGGTCCCCAGGGTGGCATAAGACATGCTGCAGCACTTAGAGACCTTCCCTGGCATCAGGGCCCTTGGTACCAGGGGTACCAGTTACAAGGGACTTACCTGGGTGCCAGGGTTGTGCCAATTGTGGAGACAAAGGTACAGTTTAGGGAAAGAACGCTGGTGCTGGGGCCTGGTTAGCAGTGTCCCAGCACACTTTCAAATCATAACTTGGCACCAGCAAAGACAAAAAGTCAGGGGGTAACCATGCCAAGGAAGCATTTCCTTACATGCCTCCAGAAAGGAGGAATTTCAAATGGCGCTGAGTGTCTGAGCAGAAGACCATTCAGAGGAGGATGCTGAGGAGGAGGGGCCAGAGGATGGCCCCCTCCCCAGAGGATTTGTTGCCATCAGTGAATGAAGTTACCACTGCAATTGTGCCCCCTGCCAAATCAGGGAGCAGTGTCTCTGATCAGGGCCTGACCGCAGATGAAAGGAGAGAGGAGAGGGAATTTCATTTGTAAATGGCAAGGTTAAAAATTGAGGCTCAACAGGAGGAAAGGAGGGCAGAGAGAGAAGCAAAAGCAGCTGAGAGAGCCTTGGCTGAGAAGAAACTTTTGTAGACTCATGGACTGAGTCTCAAGAAGCTGGAGATCAAGGCGAGACAGTCTGAGTCCAGCAGTGATGGTGGCAACATACATGCATGACCTGTTGGGGAGAAAAAGGTTTGTGTACCCAAGAATGTGGTGTCAAGTTATGTGATGGGAGACGACATTGGCAAGTGGTTAGCTGCCTATGAAGTTGCACTAAGGGCCCATTGGACCTTTGAGGAGCAATGGGGGGCAGCCTTGTGGTTTTATGTACCAGTAATGGGAAGGGACACTGCCTGGAAGGAGGTAGAGACCAGATCCCACCTGGAGATGTTAGGTTTGCCTGAGTGGGTCTGCATGGCCACAAGGTCCATGGCTGCCTGGGAAGGGATTTAAGGGGGCCTGGAGCCTGGAACAATGGCCCAATCAGCTGCAAAGGGGAAGGGCAAGAGGCACGGGAAACCCACCTCAGATGTTCCCACGGTGGTGGGTGGGGCCCCTGAGGAAGAGGAGGAGGGCCCTGACCCAACTGGAGAGGACATAGCTGACCTGGGCAAACTTCCTGCACTTGCTGGCTGGCAAGTAGAGGGTGGGCCAACCAGGGCAGAATTCTGCAAGACGCAGAAGGAATGCCCCACCCATGAGGGTTTGAGGCGACAGGCCACAGCCCAAGCAGCTGGTGAAGCCTCTGGCGTTCACCATATCTACTTGGAGAATGATCTCCATTACAGTGAGCCTAAGGTTCTGGCCATTGGGGCAGCACGTGTGCTGGTGGTTCCCCAGTGTTATCTGGCCTTCCTACTGGATCTGGCTCACAACATCCCTCTGGCAGGACATTTGGGCCAAGACAAGACCTTTGCCAGGCTTGTCACCCACTTCCAGTGGTCTAGAATGCGGGTAGCCTCAGATAATTTCTGCAGGGCCTGTCCCACCTGCCAGGCTAGTGGGAAGACAGAGAAAAGGCTTAAAGCCTCCCTGATCCCACTCCCCATCGTTGGCACCCCCTTTGAAATGGTGGGCATCAATGTAATTGGTCCCTTGGACCCCAAAACTGCCTTGGGTAACAGGTCTATCCTGGTTTTGGTGGACCGTGCCACCCGCTATCCAGAGGCAATCCCTCTGAGAACAGTGACTGCACCGGTGGTGTCCAGCGCCCTGATGGGAATATTTACCCAGGTGGAATTCACTAAGGAAGTTGTGTCTGACAGAGGCACAATCCTCATGTCTGCAAACATGAAGTCCATGTGGGATGAGTGTGGGGTGACCTACCAGTTTGCCTCCCCTTATCATCCTCAATCCAATGGGCCTGTTGAGAGATTCAACAAGACCCTTAAAGGCATGATCACTGACCTACCTGAGGCCATGAGGCGTAAGTGTGATGTCCTCTTGCCATGCCTGCTGTTTGATTATAGAGAGGTGCCCCAGAAAGGGGTGGGGTTCAGCCCCTTTGAACTTCTCTCTGGTCACCCTGTCAGGGGACTGCTAAGCATAGTCAAGGAGGGCTGGGAGAAAGCTCCCAAGACACCTCCCCAGGATGTGGTCAGCTACATGCTGCCCCTCCACAACCAAACCCAAACCCAAAGCTTTTGGAAGCAGGCCAAGAGTAATCTTGAGGCCAGTCAAGAGATGATGAAGGAGTGGTATGACCGGAAGGCCACTCTGGTTGAGTTCTCACCTGGAGACAAGGTTTGGGTAATGGAGCCAGTAGAGCCTATGGCCCACTAGGACCGCTGGTCTGGCCCATTTGAGATCAAGGAGCAGAAGGGGGAGGCCACTAACCTAGTGGACCTCAATGCCCCTTGGCACCCCCTAAGTGTTCTCCATAATAACAGACAAACCTCATTTTGAGAGGTCTGAGGTCAGTATGCTCCTTGTGACAGATGAGGGCATGGAAGAGGGGAGTGAACCTCTCTCCGACCTCCTCTGTGCCAAAGAAAGTGATGGGTCAGTGGAGGGTGTCAATCTCTCTGACTCCCTGACTCCAAATCAGAGAGGAGACTGCTGTGAGTTGTTAGAGCAGTTCTCTTTCCTGTTTTCCCTTACTACTGGAGTCACCCTCTGTGTGTCCATGACATTGACATGGGAGACAGTTCCCCTGTAAAGAACAAAATTTACAGGTTGTCAGATAAGGTGAAGCCCAGCATCAAGGAGGAGGTATGCAAGATGTTGGCCATAGGGGTTATTGAGAAGTCCAGCAGTCCCTGGGCCAGCCCTGTGGTGCTGGTATCTAAGGCTGTTGTCCCCGGTGCAAAGCCAGAACTCCAATTCTGTGTGTACTACCTGGGTCTCAACTCAGTCACACGGACTGACGCTCACCCTGTCCCCCAAGCCGATTAGCTCATTGACAGACTAGACGCTGCCAAGTTCCTGAGTACTTTTGATCTCACATCAGGGTACTGGCAGATCGCCTTGACCGAGGGGGTTAAAGAGAGGTCTACATTTCCACACCTGATGGCCATTACCAGTTCTGCGTGATGCCCTTTGGGTTGAAAAAAGCCCCTGATACCCTCAAACGGTTGGTTAACAGGGTCCTAGCTGGCAAGGATGCCTACTGTGCAGCCTACCTAGATGACATATCTGTCTATAGTTCCAGATGGGAGGAACACCTGCTTCACCTCTAGGAGGTTCTTCAGACTCTGCAACAGGCAGGCCTGACCATCAAGGCTAGTAAGTGCCAGATTGAGCAGGGTTCTGTGGTGTAATTGGGACACCTAGTAGGTGGTGGCAAGGTGCAGCCAATCCAGGTCAAGATTGAAACTATCAAGGCCTGGCAACCACCTAGAACACAGACCAAAGTGAGAGCCTTCTTAGGCCTCACTGGATACTATCGTAGGTTTGTCAAGGGCTATGGTACCATTGTGTCACTCCCGACAGAACTTGCTTTAAAAAAGCAACGTAGGATGGTGAATTGGACAGTGTATATGTTCTCTACCTTTAAACATGGTAACATTGGATCATACCCAATTGGACTATTTAATTTACTTATAAGTCCCTAGTAGAGTGCACTATGGGGGTCATTTCCACCCTGGCGGACAGCGGTAAATTGGGGAAAGGTACTCCCAACACGCTGGCGGTACCTTTTCCCAAAATATGACATTGGCGGTTTGGCTCATGCCAAACCACCAATGTACCACTCCGTCCGCCAGGGTGGTAATAGCCGCTGAGCTGGAGACTTCAGTCTCCAGCCAGACGGGCGTCACAATTCCACCCTCTGGATTATAACCCCACCTACCGCCATGTTTTTTGTGCCAAGCTTACTGCCACGAAAACCATGGTGGTACACACTATCAGTGCCAGGGAATTCCTCCCCTGGCACTGATAGGGGTCTCCCACGCCCCCTCCCCCTCCCCAGAGTCCTCTCCAACCCTCCCCCTCCCGACCTCCCGGCATCAACACACCCACATGTGCACACATACACACTCATACACACATGCATAGCCACATCCACCCACGTATGCACACATACATACCCACACACAGCAACACACACTAACATACATTGTCGCACACACGCATTCAGCACACACAACATACACATACACTCACATTCAGTCATTCACACACGCATTCCACATGACTCACACCCACATGGACACATATAAAAACAGACACACACCCCCCCACACACACACAACACCCCCAGACGCTCACACGTCACCCCTCCACCCCACCCATGTATGAGAACCCGACTTACCTGCTTGCAGGGGGTCCTCCGGCAGGAGACGGAACACTGCACTGCTGCCAGCAGAGGCGTCCGCCAGCAAAACACCGCCAGGTTGTATCATGGAACATGGGGCCAGATGTAGGAAACGATTTGCGACTCGCAAACGGCACAAATTGCCGTTTGCGAGTCGCAAATGTGAGTTTCCTATGCAGAAATGCATTTTGCGAGTCGGGACCGACTCGCAAAATGCATTTCCGACTCGCAAATAGGAAGGGGTGTTCCCTTCCTATTTGCGACTCGCAGTGGGATGCAATTCCATTTGCGACCACGTATGCGGTCGCGAATGGAGTCGCAGTTACCATCCACTTGAAGTGGATGGTAACCCACTCGCAAATTGGAAGGGGTCCCCATGGGATCCCTTCCACTTCGTGAATGGACCCAAAAATATTTTTTCAGGGGACCCCCTGCCCTGAAAAAATACCGAAACTAAAGGTTTCGTTTTTTTTTTTAAGTGCAGCTCGTTTTCCTTTAAGGAAAACGGGCTACACTTAAAAAAAAAAACTGCTTTATTTAAAGCAGTCACGAACACGGAGGTCTGCTGACTACAGCAGGCCTCCATGTTTGCGAGTGCCTATACTCGCTATGGGGCCGCAATTTGCGACCCACCTCATGAATATTCATGAGGTGGGTCATTGCGACCCCATAGCGAGTTGCAGTCGGTGTCTGAGACACCGTACTGCATACCAATTTGCGAGGTGCAAATTGCGAGTCGCATGGACTCGCACTTTGCACCTCGCAAATTTTTAAGTTGCTACATCTGGCCCATGATACGGTAGTCGATGTCTTGCTGGCAACATTACCGCCGTCCGCCGCCATGACCATCAACGGAATTCCACCAGCCTTCTGGCCTAATTCTGTCTAAGTCATAATGTGGTTGGTGGCTGGTAGCCACGTCAACGGTACGTTGGCGGCTGTCGCCATGGCGGTTGGCAGCATTTTTGCCACCAATGTCATAATGAGGGCCCATATGTGCCCAGGGCCTGTAGATTAAATGCTAGTAGTGGGCCTGCTGCACTGATTGTGCCACCCACTTAAGTAGCCCCTTAACCCTGCCTCAGGCCTGCCATCACAAGGCCTGTGTGTGCAGTTTCACTGCCAATTCGACTTGGCATTTAACAGTATTTCCAAAACTAAAACGCCCCTTTTCTACATATAAGACACCCCTAAGGTATGCCCTAGGTAACCCATATGGCAGGGTGCTGTGTGGCAAAAGACAGGACATGCACCTGTGTAGTTTACATGTCCTGATAGTGTAAAACTCCTAAATTCATTTTTACACTGCTGTGAGTCCTGCTCCCTTCATAGGCTAACATTGGGGCTACCCTCATACATTGTTTGAGTGGTAGCTGCTGATCTGAAAGGAGTAGGAAGGTCATATTTAGTATGGCCAGAATGGTGATATACAATCCTGCTGACTGGTGAAGTTGGATTAAATATTACTATTTTAGAAATGCCACTTTTAGAAAGTGAGCATTTCTCTGTACTTAAGTCTTTCTATGCCTTACAATCCACGTCTGGCTGAGTTTAGTTGACAGCTCCCTTGTGCATTCACTCAGACACACCCCAAACACAGGATACTCAGCCTCACTTGCATACATCTGCATTTTGAATGGGTCTTCCTGGGCTTTGAGGGTGGAGGGCCTGACACTTGCATGTCAAAGGACAGTAGCCGCCCTCACAGAAAGGACTGCCACACCCTCTACTGGGACCCTGGTAGACAGGATTGAACTGAAAGGGGACCTTGTGCTCTTCTAAGCCACTCTTTGAAGTCTCCCCTACTTCAAAGGCACATTTGGGTATTTAAACAGGGCCTCTGCCCCTACCAACTCAGACACTTCCTGTAGAAGAAACTTGAACCAGAACCTGCATCCTGCCAAGAACTGCCTGGCTGCCCAAAGGACTCACCTGTCCACTTTCTGTGAAGGACTGCTGCCTTGCTTTTGCCCTGCTGCCTTGCTGCTCTCTGGCTGAGGTGAAGAAGTGCTCTCCAAGGGCTTGGATAGAGCTTGTGTCCTGTTCCCTGAAGTCTAAGGACCAAAAAACTTAATCTCTACAAGAAGGACTACTTGTGTGGGAAATTCGACACACAATCTGCCAGAAACGATGCACAGGCCACGGTGAAAATGTCACCGCACGCCGAACCGGTACGATGCAGCCCGACTTTGCAACGAGAAGTTCGACGCAGCGCCAGCGTAGAGACCGGAAATTCAACACAGATCCTGTGACTTCATCCTGCCAGCGCAGGAAATCCATGCATCATCCCCGGGGCATCCGAAAACCCAGCAACCCGAAGAGGATCCACGACCGTGCACCGGAAATCAACGCACAGCCACCCCTGCGTGAAAACTAAATGACGCATCACTGTGTGCGGCATGAGAAATCGACGCACACCCCTTTGTTTCCACCCATCTCCTCCGCTGCGGTTCTTTGTGGAGATTTTTCACGTAAACCAGGTACTTTGAGCTTGAAAGAGACTTTGATTGCTTTGAACAGACTTAAGACACTTTGGGCCTCATTACAACCCTGGCGGTCATCGACCACCAGGGTTAAAGTGGCGTTCGTACTGCCAACAGGCTGGCGGTACAAAATGCCATATTAAGACCGCGACGGTCCCGCCGCGGTCACACCGCCGGGACCAGCGGTTTACCGCCATGGATGTCCCTGCAGTAAGAATCCACCAGGGCAGCGCTGCTTGCAGCACTGCCCTGGAGATTTTGACTCCCCTTGCCGCCAGCCTGTCCATGGCGGTACACACCACCATGGAAAGGCTGGTGGTAAGGGGACTGGCATGGCAGTACAGGTGCCCCTAGGCACAGCCCCGTCGCGAGAAAAGTGCGATGGGTGCTGCTGCACCCGCCACACCGCCACATTGCCGCCGGCTCCATTAGGAGCCGGCTGCAATGTTACGGCCGACATCCCCGCTGGGCCTCTGTTTTCGCTCGCCGGCCCAGCGGGAGGCCCCAAATGCAGCCGGCGGGTTTCACTGCGTTGACCCTGTCCACTATTCTTCGCCATAGCTCCATCTTCCTAGCTATGGAGGTGTGCTGCACCTGTGATCCGAATAGCTGTGGCTCTACCAGGACGATTTCCTCCACCATGACCCTGAGCTCCTCCTCCGAGAACCTGGGGTGTCTTTGCCGTCCCATGGGGTGGTGCAGGTGATGTGTGGGGTGGAGTGTGTGGTGAGAAGTGTGGTGATATGTAGTGGTGTGTTGTGTGAGGTGCGTGGAAGTTGTGTGGGTGATGGTGTTGTGCGCCTGTGGATACTGTTGTTCTTGCTGGTGGTGTCTTTCTCTGGCCTTCTTTCAGAATTTTTTGTCGTGGGGGTTTGTGGGTGATGTGGGTGTGTGTTTTATATTGTATTGGGTGTGTGGGAATGGTGTGTGTATGTGTATCAGGTGTGTGTATTTGGAATTGTCCAATGTGGCTGTGTTTTGTAAGAGTGTGTGTACCGCCAATGGAATACTGCGGATGAAAGACTGCCGCGTGGATTCGTGTGTCGTGATAGTGTGGGCGTATTTCTGTTGGAGTGACGGTGGAGGTTTTGTTTTCACCAGTTTATCACTGACCTTTGGTGTGGCGGACTTGTGTGGGTGTCTGACTTTTGGCGCATTCCGAGATGTGGGTCATAATAGCTGTGGCGGATTTCCGCGGCCGCGTTGGTGTGTTGGAGGTCTTCTGCATGGCGGTAAGCGGCTTTTACCGCCAATATTGTAATTAGGGCCTTGGCGTTCACATGGGAGATGTACTGGTCTGCCAAAAATACCATCTGCACATTCATAGAATGATAGCTCTTCCGGTTTCTGTACACCTGTTCACTCCTGCGTGGGGGGACCAAGGCCACATGTGTCCCATCAATGGCACCTATGATGTTGGGGATATGTCCCAGGGCATAGAATTCACCTTTCACTGTAGGCAAATCCTCCACCTGAGGGAACACGATGCAGCTGCGCATGTGTTTCAGCAGGGCAGACAACGCTCTGGACAACGCGTTTGAGAACATTGGCTGAGACATCCCTGATGCTATGGCCACTGTAGTTTGAAAAGACCCACTTGCCAGGAAATGGAGTACCGACAGGACCTACACTAGAGGGGGGATTCCTGTGGGATGGCGGATTGCTGGCATCAGGTCTGGCTCCAACTGGGCACACAGTTCATGGATTGTGGCACGATCAGGTCTGTAGGTGACTATTACATGTCTCTCTTCCATTTTCGACAGGTCCACCAGCGGTCTGTACACCGGAGGATGCCGCCATCTCATCACCTGCCCCAGCAGACGTGCCCTATGGACGAGAACAGCGAGCACAGAGTCAGCCAACACTGAGGTAGGAAAAATACAATTTTATTGCACACATTTGTCAATCCGCTATGTGCCTGTCTCTGTGTGTATGCAAAGCCTAGATATGTGAGACACATTTAAAATTAATGCCATGTGGCCCCCTGAAATGGCGGCTTCCTGACCTGGAAAGTGGGACAAGGGGATATGAGGTAACTGCGGTGGCGTTGTACACCATCGCGGTAGGCGGTCCAAGACTGCGGCGCAATCCTGCATTGGTTAACATTGGACCCTATGGGTCCCAGGAGCCAATGACGATGTACGCCGGCGGTGATGGTACGCACCGCCGCGGACGTGACTGACATTTTCTGTCTGTTCAATCACTTGATACCTGATCTTCGACAGGAGAGGACCTACACTGCAAGTGCTGCTGTGACCTCAGTCTGGAAGCGACGATGGCTCATGTGTCTGGGGAAAGGGCCCCTGCCTTCACATCGGAGGAGTTGGACAAACTAGTGGATGGGGTCCTCCCCCAGTTCACGCTACCCTACGGTCCTCCAGACAAACAGGTGAGTACACTGTGAGCATGCTGTATGGGCAATGCCTCTTTGGAGTGGTGTGGATGGAAGATATGGGGGTGTGGGGGTAATGAGGCCTGCATGATCAGACGGTGAGTGTATGTGCGTCTGGGCAAGGGGGGGAACGTGGGCCAATGACTGTGACGGTCCGGACGGTTACAGTTTTTCCTTTCGCCCTGTACTATTCCTCTAGGTCAGCGCCCACCAGAAGAAGGATATTTGGCGTGCCATCGCCAAGGACGTCCGGACCCTGGGGGTCCACCACAGACGGAGCACCCACTGCCGGTAAAGATGGGAGGACATTCGCCACTGGAGCAAGAAGACGGCGGAGGCCCAGCTGGGGATGGCCTCCCAACATGGGAGGGGTGCCCGTCGCACCATGACCCCCCTGATGTTCCGGATCCTGGCGGTGGCGTATTCGGAGTTGGATGGGAGCTTGACGGCATCACAGCAGTCACAAGGGGGTGAGTACCGTCACATCCATCTGACTCTGCACGCATTGGAGGTGTCTAGGTGGGGGAGCTTGGCAGTGGGTTCCCCTAAACTAGGGCGAGCTTTGTAGGCAAGGACCCTTTGTGAGGCAGGGTAAGTAGCACCCCAACCCCACCAGTGGTAAGAGCCATCAACACCTAGTCAGGCTCCTGTGACTTCAAGGTGTACAGCAATCAGGCATAGGCCATGTACCCCATGTCCCTGTGATTAATTAGGGAACTCTAAGTGCATGGCGTAGTGCAGAGGGCTGCTGTGTCTGTAGTGTCCGCCAACAGTAGCGGTATTGCATGCACTGAATATGTCTTTCTTCTTTCTCCCCCCACCCTTTTTGTGGTCTCCCTGTTCTTTTGTGTATTAGCATCATCAGGCGGAGGAGCTGTGCCTCCAGAGCAGGAGGGAGCTGCATCCCACATGGCCCTGGAGGGCGAGACTACGGACTCAGAATTCACCAGTGGGACGGAGGGCGAGGGGAGCTCCACGGCAGGGACAGGAGCAGAGACCAGCAACACCGACTCCTCCTCTGATGGGAGCTCCCTTGCGGTGGCGGGCCCCTCCGTGCCCCCCCCCACATCAACAGGTGCAGCCGCCACCCCCCCTACCAGCACCGCCCTCCCAGCAGCCCCTCAGCGTGTGTCCCGTGGCCGCTCACCCAAGAGGGTGTGCATCTACTTCGCCCCAGGCACCTCAGGCCCTGCCCCAGTCAGCCCTGCTGCCCTCAGTGAGGAGGCTATTGACCTCCTGAGATCCCTCACTGTTGGGCAGTCTACCATTCTGAATGCCATCCAGGGTGTAGAGAGGCAGTTGCAACAGACAAATGCATACCTGGAGGGCATTCATTCTGGCCAGGCAGCCCAACAGAGAGCATTTCAGGCTCCGGCCTTTGCACTGATGGCAGCCATTGTCCCTGTGTCCAGCCTCCCCCTCCAACTTCCTCCACCCAGACCCAATCCCCAGTACCTCAGCCTATCCCAAGCACACCATCAGACCAGCATGCACACACTTCAACACACAAGGGTGGCTCTGGCAAACATAAGCACCACACATCCCACAGGCACTCACACAAGCATCATACCCATGCAGACCTGACAACATCCACAGCCTCCACTGTGTCCCCCTCCTCCACGTCTCCCTCCTCCCTCCCTGTCACGTCTCCACTCACACCTGCATGCACTACATCTTCAGCCACTACCTCCATCACCAGCACACCCATCACCACACACCGCTCATGTGCAGTCACCACCCCCACTAGCATTCATACATCACCTGTGTCCTCTCCCAGTGTGTCTGTGAGCCCTAATCCCAAACTACACAAACGCAGCCACACACCCACCCAACAGCCATCCACCTCACGACAGCCTCCAGCCCATGCACCTTCACCCAATGTCAGCATACGAACACTTCCTACAACCACTACCTCTTCCTCCACTCCCAAACCCCCTTCATCTACCCGTCCCAGTGTGTCAAAAAAGCTTTTCCTCTCAAATGTTGACCTCTTCCCTACACCTCCCCCCCCGTCCGTCCCCTAGGGCCGCCTTTCCAGGTCCCAACCCAGCACCTCAGCCACCACATCACCGGGCACAGTGGTGCAAGAAATATCCGGATTCTGGAGTGTGCCAAGCAACAGGACTGCCAGTGTCCCAAGGAGCGAGTCCAAGGACATTCCCCCACCTCCAAAACTGAAGAAGTTGCCCACATCCCAGAGGGAGAAGACCAAAACACCTGCCACCAAGGGCTCTGCCAAGACAACAGTTGGGAGTGGCAAGACAGCTGCGCCACCATCCAAGGTGGGTGGGGCCTGAAAAAGAAAGGCAAGTCAACGTCGCCGCCAACCTGCACGGCGGACAAGACCGCCACCGGCACTGCCACATGCACTGCCGCCACGGGCACTGCCGCCAGCACACAAGATACTGAGCCCTTCACCAGCACCGCAGACACTGTGCCTTTCAGCAGCACTGCCGCTCATGACACCGCCTCCAGCACCGAGGTCAGTGAGACCAGCACCGCCGCTCATGAGACCGCCGCCAGCACCGAGGTCAGTGAGCCCGCCACCAGCACCGAGGTCACTGAGCCTGCCACCAGCACCGCCGCTCATGACACCGCCGCCAGCACTGAGGTCAGTGAGCCCCCCACCAGCACTGCTGCTCATGACACCACTGCCAGCCCCGAGGTCAGTGAGCCCACCACCAGCACCGCTGCCCAATGACCGCTGCAAGCACCGCCGCTACTAAGCCCGCCACCAGCACCACAAGCGGCCACGCCACATCCTGAGCCAGTGGCACCCCCGCAGGCATGGCTGCCATCCCCAGTGGTCATTCGTACGAGGCTGGTGGTCAGTTCCAGGGGCCTGGGCAGCTTCCATGTTGCCCCACCATCTGTGGACTGTCACATCCACTACCTCAGTCCTTGGCAGGATGAAGCACTCTGGGCACAAAGCCCCCTCCAGAACCAGTGGAGAAAGGCATCCACTACCTCAGTCCTCAGCAGGATGAAGTACTCTGGGCACAAAGCCCCCTCCAGAACCAGTGGAGAAAGGCATCCACTACCTTAGTCCTTGGCAGGATGAAGCACTCTGGGCACAAAGCCCCCTCCAGAACCAGTGGAGAAAGGCATCCACTACCTCAGTCCTTGGCAGGATGAAGCACTCTGGGCACAAAGCCCCCTCCAGAACCAGTGGAGACTGTTATCCACTTGAGAGACTGTGACTTTGCACTCCCCAGGATAAAGCAGTGGGTAAACCACCCACTGGAGAGACTTGAGAGACTGTGGCTTTGCACTCCCGAAGGATAAAGCAATGGGCAACCCACCCACTGGAGAGACTTGAGAGACTGTGGCTTTGCACTCCCCAGGATAAAGCAGTGGGCAAACCACACACTGGAGAGACTTGAGAGACTGTGGCTTTGCACTCCCCAAGATACATCAATGGGCATGGAGCCCCCTCGTGGAGCTGGAGTCGTGCACTCATCCGGCTGAGGTGCCCCCCCTTCCCTTCCCCCTGAGGTGCCTCTTTTTTTCCATCTGATGCCCCTGCAGTGTTCTCTCCGTTTCGATCGGGTATCTTGTGTGGGCTTCGCCCATGCATTTTGGGCCCAGTGGTCCACGGACTATATTGGTGCAGTACCTGGACTTGAATTCTTGGTGTACATATTTGTTTATAGTGTATATAAAATTTTAACTAATTGATTTTACACGATTACAATCATCCAACTCATTTCCTTTTGTCATTGCGTTCTTCCAGGGGGGTTGGGGGGTGTAAATGTAATGTTTCAGCATGTATTGGTGTGTGTGTTGTTGTGGGTGAGGGTGGGGGTGTTACATGTTGCGTGTGTGTCACTCTCTTTTCCCTCCCCCCTCCCCTGTGTTGTAGGTGCAGTACTCACCATGGTCGTCGCCGCCGTCGGTCGTGCTCCTGGTAGAGGAGCAGGAAGACAATCGCAGGGAGTATTTGGAGTTCAGGCTCCATGGCGTCCTGGTTCCTCGTGTGTTGTGTAGAGGTGAGTGTTTCCCCTTCCAAGTCCTGTTTCTGCTGTGTTTTTGTTGGCGTTGAATCCGCCCCAGAAAAGGTGGCGGATTGGCCTGTCATAATAGTGTGGACGGTACATTGTCTTCCGCCTGACTGTTGGCGGTGACCACCATGCTGTTTGTCTGTACCGCCGTGGCGGTCGGAGTGTTAAAGTGGCTGTCTATGTTGGCGGTTTCCGCCGTGGTCGTAATCCCATTTTTTCCGCCGGACTGTTGGCGGTCTTACCGCCACTTTAACACTAACCGCCAGGGTTCTAATGAGGGCCATTCTGTGTTTTTGAGAGGCTATTATTTGATTTATATATTGCTGTTAGTATCATGATTGGGTAAACGTGGCTAGCTGAGTTGTTCTTTAATTATTTTCAAGGATATAGCTGTTATAGACATTGCAATACCTGATAATGGGCAAACATCAATGACATAGCCCATTTTAAAGGTTATTTTGTGGAGAACTGCACCACAAGTGTTCTTGCTGCTCTGCATTACACCAATGTGAACTTGGCAGGAAAACACCATTGTCATGAATTACAGTGAATTCCTGTCCTTCACCCCTTTGTCTGCACACAATTTGCTGCCTTGCGCCAACAAAAGTACCCTTATACCAAGGTGCAAGGGTGTATGTGCTGGATACAGGATTGTCTTTGGGATGGTTGGGGCACCTTCCTGCACAATACACAATAACAAGAGGTGTGTTACTCTTTCTATGTGTGCTGCATAATGCAGCACACATGGAATGAGATAGAATTGAGCAATTACAGAACTATTATGTCTGCTCCGGGAGGCATAAACTTTTGACACAGCATCAGGTTTACATCATCAAGTGAATCTAAGTTAGGCTAAATATCCATGGGGGTTGCCTGGGAATGTGCTCTGCAAGACCCCTGGGATGACCCCATGGCACAGAGTAAATCAAGCCAGCAAATTGCAGTGCCTTGACTTACACTCTGTTAGGCCATGAGGAGCCACACAAAGTGACTTAGCATGGTCTCATCTATATGGTTCCGAGGTTTGTGCCACCGGAGAAACAAAAGTAGTGGCTCCGTTCCTAATCGAGGATGTTATAGATGCATTATTCACTCAGGGAATGACATACCCTGGCTGGCTCAGCCTGTCTACAGTGCACGTGTCATCTAGGGAACAAATGGACAGGCTAGGTATATAATGTATGTTGCTAAGCCTATATGACACATGTTAATATGTGCAAAACAACACTTACGATACAGAAATAACAAACAACCACTATATCATGTTTTGGAACACACACATCTGTTATATCGACTTGGGCCTGGGACAATATGTGTGGCACATGCACATTGCCACTGCACATTAGAGTTTATCTTAATTATTCAAACTATATTTGGGTGATCACGAGGCCAGCTTGGGTAGCCAAAACAAGTCTGATTACTTCCAAGGAGGTGTATCTTTCCACTTAGCATGCATCACAATCTTTTACAATAAAGCGGGGTTGTGTGAACTTAGAATGTGGTAGGCATTCACAAGATGGTCATCCGTTCATTTAACACCTCATGCCATATTAGCCTGGAATGCATCAGTGCATGCTACTTTGATAGAAGTTATTTTACATACAGTCATCACTTCAAATCGAATTCATTTATTTAGTTTCTGTTTGTGTCCTGTCAATACCAACACACATAGATGAAGCTGTGGGACTGACAGCATTATCTGTATCTGAGTGAGACACACCAACACGGGCAGATACATCCATGCAGGTTACAGTAGCACCCTTGCCTAGTGAATCACTTGATTCACTAGGCAAGGGTGCTACTGTAACCAGCATTAGGTCTAGGTAGCCAGTCCTGTCCCACCACAGTTAAGGAATCTGCATTTTTATGTGGTATGTGGGATGCCACATTGATTTGTCTTTGTACTTGCAAACTTTGATGTAGCATATGGTGACTATGGTCCTCATTATGACATTGGCAGTAAATCCCGCTTACCGCCATGCTGGCGACCGCCAACTTACTGCCGCGGCAGCGGATATCCATTCACCATATTATGACACACACACATCAATCCGACAGAATACAGCCACATACACTAATCCACCAGTCCAAAGGTCAGTGATAAACTGGCGGTATCAAAACCCACACCGTTACGCCAACAGAACAAAGCCCATCACATTATAACCCACAAATCACCACGGCGGACATTCAACGGCGGTAAACCATTGGCGGCACATACCGATGCACTCACAATGGACACCCACATACAAAACAACACCACATTGGACAATTCAAACAACACACACCTGACACCCATACATGCACCATACCCTGACACCCACACCAGTATAAAACACACACCCACATTACCCACAACCCTTTACAATACAAATCATTGCCACCAGAGAGACACCAAGACCACTGGGACAACTAGAGTCTCACACTACTCACACCTATACACCACTCACACACTCCGCATCACACACCCATACATATTAACCAACATACCCTCACCAACACACCTCACATAACACCCATGGCACCACAAAGACACCCCCATTTCACAGAGGAGGAGCTAAGGGTCACGGTGGAGGAAATGATCAGGGTGGAGCCACAGCTATTTGGAGCACAGGTGCAGCAGATATCAATAGCCAGGAAGATGGAGCTCTGGCGGAGAATCCTGGACAGGGTTAATGCCGTGGGATAGCACCCCAGAACTAGGGATGACATCAGGTGGAACGACCTACGGGGAAGGTACGTTCCATAACAGCAAGACACCGGCTCTCTATCCAGAGGACTGGCGGTGGACCCCCACCTCCTCCCCCACAACTCACAGCATGGGAGGAGCAAGTCTTGGCAATACTCCATCCTGAGGGACTGGCCGGAGTTGAAGGAGGACTGGACTCTGGTAAGTCAACTCTCTATCATTATCACCCCTCTACCTGCATGCCATCGCATACCCTCACCCTCACTCCCATCACTCCACTACATCCCACACACTACACCATCACATCTCACTTATCCCAACGCCAAGCCCTGCATGCAGTACCAATGCATGGACACCCCTCAGCCCTACATGGACACTCATCACTAAAGCATGCACAGCATAGAGAACTAACAATCCCACCATATACTAACATACACAAGTGAAAGCTGGCAGGAGAAATCCAACCATGGAGGGGAAGCCAAGGATGTACAATATGTCATACACATAAACAATAACACATCATTTACACCCCCACAGGTACCCCAGCCAATGTCACCGGAGAGGAGGTGCCAGCACTATCCAGTCCCCCAAAATAAGAGGCCCACAGTGATGACAGTAATTCTGGACTTAAGGATCTCAATGATTTGCCTGGCCCATCAGGGACCATTGGACAGCCAGTTACCCATGCCCAGTCAGAGACCACCACAGAGCCTCCCCCAACAGGAAACAACACCACAGCACCCTTCCATCGTACCCACACCTCTGTCCCCAGGACACATCAATCAGCAGTGTGTCCACCTCTACAGGGACCCCAGGCCACACCTCACCCCCAAGACAATCAGGGACCTGGAGTCAGTGGCAGTGGGCACATGGTTCAGGGGACAGAGGCACAGGCCATAAGGGACACTGGGAGGAGTGCTGTGCGCCAGGGGGACGAAAGGCCCAGGGAACCGACTCTCCAGGAGACACTTTCCGAGATCCTGGGAACCTACAAACATTACCAGGACACGATGGGCCAGATCCTGGACAACATGCAGGAGAACAGACGGCTGCTGAAGGGACAGTAGCAGGGGATCAGGGAGGACCTGCAGCCAGAGACACATGCCAAGACGCCTGCCAGGAAATGAGACTCTCCTGATTGTCCCCCTTGTGTCCCACTCAGTCACCCTGTCCACCTGGAACTGCCATTGCTCCCCTTCCTATGTCCCTATGGACAATGCACCTGTGCTACAAACAGATTGGAACAATACTCCATCATCACCCCATCCCATTGCACTTTCTCCCTATATGTTAGCGCTTCAATAAACACCCTTTGAAAAAATCCATTTGGAGTATGTCATGTATATCAAATATGTATTTTTAGAAACAGGTACAAACATTGCAAATGAACTGCACGTATAATGAGCATAGATTAAGGGCCTGTAGCTGGTTGTATTGATAACACCAGGAGTATTTGTCAAATCACCCACATCTGCAAAATGAATTGCCAGAAGGAACAGTAAGTGGGCATAGAAGTGGAAAATATCAGCATGCCATTGCCACACATATTACAAACAAAGTCATAGAAATGTAAAGTGACACAGTCCAACCTGTGTGTCATTGGAAGTATTGATGGATCACAGATGTTCTGTTTTCCTCATCCTCATCCTCTGCCTCCTCATCCTCACTGTCCAAAGGGTCTACTGCTGTCACAGGGGCATCTCCAGTTTCCTCCTCCTGTAGAAACGGAACATGGATTCTGAGGGCCAGGTTGTGCAACATGCAGCATGCCACTACTATCTGGAAGACCTTCTTGGGTGAGTAGCACAGGGATCCACCTGTTAGATGCAGGCATCGGAACCTGGTCTTAAGGAGGCCAAAGGTTCTCTCAATTATCCTTCTGGTTCGCCCATGTGCCTCATTATAACGTTCTCCTGCCCTTGTCCTGGGATTCCTCAAAGGGGTCAGAAGCCATGATAGGTTTGGGTAACCAGAGTCACCTGCAAGTATTGAGGGACAACATTTTGCCACACACTATCCAATATGGCCAACACCACAGGCATTCAACAACATATACTCAGTGGGAACCAGGGCTCACCTGTAAGCCACACCCTGTGCCTCTGTAGTTGGGACATCACATTTGGGATGCTGCTGTTCCTCAGGATACAGGCATCATGCACCAACACAGGATACTTAGCATTGACGTGGGAGATGTACTGGTCCACCAAACCCACCATCTGAACATTCATGGAGTGGAAACTCTTATGATTCCTGACCACCTGTTAATTTTGCCCGGGGGTCTTGGGGCTGGGGGAGGACAAATGCAATATGTATGCCAATCATCGCCCCAATTATTTTGGGGATATGTCTCATTGCATAAAGCTTGGCCTTCACTGAGGCCAAATCCGCAACCTGGGGGAAAACAATGTAGCTACACATGTATTTTATCAGGGCACACAACACTCTTGTCAGCACTATTGAGAACACTGGCTGTGACATTTCTGCTGCCAAGCCCACTCTCACTTGGAAAGAACCAGTTGCCAGGAAATGGAGTACAGATAGCACTTGCACAAGAGGGGGATCCCATTGGGGTGATGGATTGCAGATATGAGGTCAGGCTCGACTTGGGCACACAGCTCTGTGATTATGGCCTTGTCAAGTCTACAGGTGAGGATAATGTGCCTGTCCCCAGTGTAGCGAAGTCCACCAGGGGTCTGTACATGAGGGTATGTCTCCATCTCCCATTCATCCTCAGCGGTAGGTAACTTAGGGACACAAGAGTGAGGAGGCTGTCACAAACTGAACATTGGAGCCACAACAGTAGTTTGCATTCTGTAAACATGTAATGGGTCATTCTGATTTGTCCATTACAGCCTATTTCTCCTGTGATGCAGCATGATTCCATAGGGCTGCCCCCCTTATGAAATGGCCTCCACCTGTCCTCTGTGGAGGGACAGGTGGAAGTGAGGTAATTTTTCTGATGTTGTGTGCAGTGGTGGGAGGTGGTTGGGAACCACCGTGCAATTCCTCATTGGTTAAAATTGGGTCCTATGGGGTACAGTGGCCAATGGTGATCTACGCCGGCCGTTACGGTATGCACCGCCATGGACGTGACTGCCATTTTCTATCTGATTCCTCACTTGCTACCTGACCTTCCATAGGAGAGGACCTACACTGCATGTGCTACAGGGACCTCTGTCCGGAACCTACCATGGCCTGTGTGACCGGGGAAAAAGTCCCAGTCTTCACTTCGAAGGAGTTGGAGAGACTGGTGGATGGGGTCCTACCCCAATACGGACTGGTATATGGGCCTCCCGACCAACAGGTGAGTATATTGTGGGCTCAATGCATGTGCCATGAATGCATGGAGTTGTGTGTGTGAAGGCCTCGTGTAAGGGGGTTGGTGGATGTCCTCTTTGCTGTGTACACCTTGTATGCTGGGCTGTGTGTGTGCCAATGGTGATGGAAATGGGTATGGTGGGCCGTATGTGTAACTGGCTGGACTGTTTGTCTAATGGTGTTTTCCTGTGTGTATTGCCTCTGCTGGTCAGCGCCCATCAAAAGAAAGGTATGTGGTGTGCTATCGTCAAGGACTTGTGGACCCTGGGGGTCTATGGCAGGTGGAGCACCCACAGTCGCAAACGGTGGGAGGATCTGGGAAGCTGGGCACAGAAGAGGGGGATGGCCTCCCAATGAGGAAGGTGTGCCGGTCGGACCCTGACCCCCTGATGGCCCGCAATACTGGTGGTGGCCTATCCAGAGCTGGTTGGGCCCTTGAGGGCATCACAGCAGCCACATGGGGGTGAGTACAGTGCCTATCATTACAATTTACAGCTAGTGGGGTGGTATCCGGGTGGTGGATGTGTTAGTGGGTGCCCCTAGGCCAGGACTGACATAGCAGCGTAGGTCCTCTGGTGGCTAGGGTTCGGAAGGGATAATCCTGCCTACATAACTTGTAAGCATCCACTACTGGTCAGGGCTGCTGCAGTTGGCGGTGTGTGCCTCTCCTCATGCCTTGGTGGCTAACAGTATCAGTGGTGGTGCAATGCATAGTGCGTAAGCGTCTACCCTGTGTGTGAGGGTGCTGTTTACGCCAATGGTGGTGTTGGTGCACTCATTGACCCAGTGTATCATTTGTCTCTCTCCCCCCCACTTTCTTGTTTTGTCATCCTGTACTTATGTGCATTAACATCATCTGGCGGAGGAGCTGCATCCCACAGGACCCAGGAGGCAGAGTCTACCGACACTGAGGGCACCAGTGGGATAGATGGCGAAGGGAGCACCACGGCAGAGACTGGAGGGGACAAATCAGACTCAGATACCTGCTCCGATGGAAGCTCCCTGGTGGTGGCAGACACTTCTGTGACCACCCCAGCTACAGGTACAGTCGCCACCCCCGTACAAGCACCACCCTCCCAGCAGCCCCTCAGCGAGTTGCCCGCTCACCCAGGAGGGTGGGCATCTACTTCGCCCCAGGCACCTCAGGCCCTGCCCCAGTGAGCCCTGCTGCCCTGAGTGAGGAGGCTATTAACCTCCTGAGATCGATCTCTGTAGGGTAGTCAACCATTATGAATGCCATCTAGGAGCTGGCAGCCCAGATGCAACAATCTACAACATCCTCCTCTCTGATGGCAGCCATTGTCCCTGTTTCAACCGTCCCCCCTCCAACTACCACTTCCCAGTCCCATTATCCTCAACCCCAACCCATCCCAAGCACACAGCCAGATGAGCATGCATACAGGACAACACCCAAGAGTGCCACAGGCAAATACAAGCACCGCACTTCATCCCACAGGCACTCACACAAACACCATCCAGTTGCAGACACAACAACATCCACTATTTCCACTATCTCCCCCTCTTATTCCCCCTCTTCCCACCCAGTTACATCCGCACTCACACCTGCATGTACTGCATCACCATCCACTACCTGCATCATCACCACACCAAGCAAAACACACACCTCACTGGCAGACACCTCCACAACAGCCATGCACATGTTCCCTGTGTCCTCTCCCACTGTGCTTGTCCCCCCTCCTAAAATACACAAACGCAAGCACTCAGACATCCAACTGCCATCCACCTGACAACAGCATACAGCCCATGCAACTGCACCCAAATCCAGCAGACAGACACCTCCAACAACCACTCCCTCATCCTCTATTCCCATTACATCTCCCTCTTCCCGCCCCAATGTCCCTAAAAAGCTTTTCCTTTCCACAATTGACCTCTTCCCTACTCCCCCATCCTGCATGTATGGCCAGGGTATCAAAAACACAGCCAAGCACCTCAGCCACACAGTCCATGGGCCCAGTTCCATCTGCACCTACTTGTGGTGTAAAGGATTCCAGGCCACATATACTGATGGGGAAGGAGCCTGCACCAGCCTGCAAGAAGAGCAAGGAGACTGCAACAGCAGGCAAGAAGGGGAAGGAACCTGCACCTGTCACCCGAATGGAGAAGGAGCATGCACCAGCAGGCAAGAAAAGCAAGGAGCCTGCACCAGCAGCTGTCACAGAGCCCCCACCACCAACCATGGTTGTGCAGACATCACAGGGTGCAGGGGCTGTGCAGGAGCCTCCCACTACCACCACAGTGCAGCCATCCGTGGGTGCAGGGGATGTGCTGGAGCCTCCCACCACCACCACCAGCACGACCACAGTGCAGCCATCTGAGGGTGCAGGGGCTGTGCAGGTGCCTCCCACCACCACCAGCACCACCACAGTACAGCCATCCTAGGGTGCAGGGGCTGTGCAGGAGCCTCCCACCACCACTACCAGCTCCACCACAGTTCAGCCATCATTGCCGGAAGACGCAATGTGATCCTGCCTCCATGGGCTGCTGTGCGACCTGTCCACTCCAGAACCAGTGGGGAAGACACCCACTCGAGAGACTGTGGCCTATGACTCCCCAGGACCAAGCACAGGGCATGTTACCCCCTCCAGAACCAGTGGGGAAGACACACACTCTAGGTGGATTAACTTGTTTTCTTGTGCAGCTGGTTGTGTGTACGGTGTGTGTATGGGGTGAGTATGGTGTAGGTGTATGTCACTGTAATTTTCCTCCCACCCTCCCTTGTGTGCTAGGTGGCTGTACTCACCGTCGTCGTCTTCGCCGGCGTTGGTGTTCGTGGTGGAGCAGAACGTATAATATTATCGGAAATACTTGCAGTTCAGGTTCCATCGTGGCGTGGTACTTCCCTGTATCTCCAATGGTGAGTCCTTTCACTTCTGCGCAGTGTTTCGCCAGGCTTTTGATGTCATTGGTGCTGCCCCGGAAAAGTTGGTGGATTGTCTGTTTATGATATGGTGGGCGGAACTTTGACTTCTGCCTGGCTGTAGGCGGCCACCGCCGTGGTGCCTGTTGTTTCTGCCCTGTCGGTGTCTTTCGGAGATCTTTCTGCCATCGTTAGAATTTGGCAGTAGTTACCTCCGGCCTGTTGGCGGTATTACTGCCACTTTATCACCGACCGCCAGGGTCGTAATGAGGGCCAATATGTGTTGCGCGGTGTGGCCATGCACACCGTATGTGCCTCAAGTCACAGTCATCGGAACATAATTTCACTATGCTGTCCTCCATAAGTATGAGGCACTACAAATGGTGAGATGTACAACACACCCACAGTCATTGCACGCTGTTTAACTTCACACTCCCTTTAGATTGTGGCAGGATGTCTGTCAATTAGTACACCGCAGCAACACACATACTCACAACATGTCCATACTGTGCTACATTGGTAGCTTGGTTTTCTGTAAGTCTTCCCAAAGCACATGCGTATTGGCACATGTCAATGACATGCACACATATTTTAATACACATGATATTGTCCTGCAAGATTTTGTAACACCTAACTACATATGTTTGTAATGGGGCAAAAACTATTATATGAGATGTGTCTTGATGTTTACAGTGACTGTGAATTGCTTACACAAAGGTAGTGTTCATTCATTTTTTTGCCATTTTTGTACACTCTTTGAAAATGATAAATAAATTGGTGTCCAAAAAGATACGTCATTCATCTGTGAACAACTGTTGTACATTGTTATTTCTTCGCTGGGTACCAGCAGTTGTCGATATATTTTGGCCTTAGTCTCATTTTTATCTGTGCCTACAGGGTCCTCATGGACCTCATCCCATGGGACATTGGTCTGCACACATAAGATGTGCAATATGCAGCAAACAAGGATGATTTTGCATGTCATGGGGGAGTATAGCAATATCTCCTGGACATGTCAAGGTAGCGAAAAGTCCGCTCCACTATACCCCTGGTCCTGCCAAGTGCATGGTTGTAGTTCCGCTCTGCCTCAGTCTGGGGATGTGCAAATGGGGTCATGACCCATGGCTTCCGACCATATGCTTGGTCAGCTGAAAAAACAGGAAATGAAAAACAATCGATGATCATGATGATTGAAAGACCCACATTCAAGCACATGTCTGTTATATGTAGCATATGACTCATACACATTTTCACCAATATGGGACCTACACTGAAATTGGACAGCAGATATACCCTTGTTTAGTATGATTGACACTACACCACATATACATATGTACTGACCTGTGTGATACACTCACTATTTGGAAGACTCTTTCTTGCCAATAGCTTGAGCATAGGGATTGTTCACTGGTATGGAAAGTGAGTACGCCATTGAGGAGACAGAGGAGACACTTCTTTCACACTTCTCTATCGGTTTTCAATTGGGACTACTCTTGGCATTTCTAGCCTACTACATGTATTGGTTTAAAATAGTTACCCTGTGCAGATGATGTGGTCACATTCATTCACACAGATTTTGATGTGAGAGTGGTAGTCAATGTTGTTCAGTAGCTACCACCATGGAAGTATTAGTGGGTGTATGTCAATGTGTGACATCATTGTCTACACATGCCAGTGCATTGTGTCCGCTATGTTGACAGGACAAAGTGGCATATACATATAGGAATCTTGCACTGTATAGTGCAACTAGTAAGTTGATAGCACTGCACTGTCTCAGTAAATAGGAGCAGTGTAGGACCTATTTTAAGTCATACTGCATAGTCCTGAGTTTTCAGGCTGCAAAGCCACAAAATAGGCTGTGAGGAGCAAGACAGACACAATTGTGGCATGGTGAATGTGTGGCTGAATTTCCAGTGAGATATGCTGCGCGAATGAGGGGCTTCTTTCCTGCATAGCCTGTACCCTTCTAGGCCCAGTATTGTTTGTCTGTATGCCAAAGAATAAAACACACAAAGGTGGCATGAGTGCTTAGGATAACTGAAATTACATTTCCATAGTACACATGACCTGGAGAGGGCAATTGATGTGAGACAATTCACAGTTTAGCTGGTGTTACATGCATGACCTGCCTTGTGACCAGGGGAGTTACATGTGGACTCACCAACTGACATGGACACCCTTTCTTGCACACAGTGTTGCAGAACAGAATTTTTCAAAACAATGCATTGCTCTGGATCTTCCCACCATTGCACGGAACACACAGTGACTTAGTGGGTCTTAACATCTGTGACTTTCAGAGTTGCATTGCACGTGTGCCATGGTGTATTGTTCAAGTATGAGGCATACTGCTCCTACATATGCACTGTCTCATTTACCACACACAGAGGAGAATATATTATCATACTTTATATACTGTTTTGCACCTGTCATGTACTTCAGGTGTACTTACCAACCAGATGGGCATTTCCATAACTCCTGATGATACATTGCCTGAAGAAGTAAGCATCATGAGCACTCCCGGGGTTCTTTTCAAGCACAATGATGAACATCCCCAGACGGCCCACTATTCCCTGTAAGTTGATGGAATATGTGTGCTTCCTATTGAGGTACAGATGGGATGTAGCATCAGGATGCACTATTTGCACATGGGTACAATCCATTGTCATCAAGACATGAGGGAATCCGGCAATGGCATAGAAGCCCTGCTTGTTGTCCAGTTGTTGCTGCTGTGTTTTGGGGAACATGATGTCAACCTGATGATGGCATCCAGGATGAAGTGTAGGAATGCAAAAAGGATAGTTGTGATATTCCTGCCACTGTGGCGGTCTGGAATGACCCAGATGCCAGCATGTGGAGGACTGCCATCAGCTTGATCTGAGGAGGGATGTTGGTGCACTGCTGTGATGTCTGCATCTATGGTTCAATCAGGTTCAGAACCTGTATGATGGATTCCATCCTGAGCCTGTAGTAGGTGATGACCTTCTCCTCCCTGAGGCGAATGATGGTAGTTCTCGGGTTGAACACACATTCCCTTCTCCTGCACTGCCTTAGAGGTGGTCTCCCCACTGCTTCTAGCTGCAGTATAAGCACCTCCATGGCATAGCTGAGCTTGCCAAAGTGCTTTGGTTTTGTTCTGCTTGCATCACAGTGCCAATGTGCCATTCCTTACATCTTGGTTGCCAATGCACAGGAATTTTGACACATTTTCGGCTATGTGCACCACTTGCCAATGATGAGTCACTTTCCCATTGACTCATAAATGTCAATGCGTCAGTTCCGTGGGGAATTTTACGAGGGAACGCTTAGCTTGCATATCTTTATTGTTATGTGATACAGCTAGTTCAGGCGCCGGAAAAAAATAATGCAGGCCAGCGGAAAGTGAAGCATTGTGCCTAATGTGTCACTTTGTAAGTATGAAGCATGGAATGTGCCTCCACTGCATCAATGATGCAGTGGTAACACGAGCACACTACATTCTATGACACTACACCCTATAACATTGTCCTCCACTATAACCTACTACACTTCACTTAACAACACTCAACTGAATAATTGTCGACACTACAGTTTGAAGCACATTTTTATTTAAAAATAAAGAACATTTAAATTTAAAGATGAAAACAAAGGTTAAAGTTAAGTTATATTTAGGAATTTATTTATTCTTTTGACACAAATCCAACTTAAGATACAAACTTTAGAAATCCCAAATTTATAATAATCTCTTACATTTCTAATTTGCACATCAACAGTTATCACTCAAATTTATAATTTATGCATCACCTTCAATTTACATTCTGTTCCCCGCCTCCGTACACAGTCTTGTCGCATCACTCGCCACAGTGCTTTAACTATTACGACAATCCCTTGAATCCATCTTCAAAAAATAGGGCATTATGATTGACATAGAGGGATGGTTTGTGCTTGGCATCCTCACTCCCGCGGGAGTGCACTCCTGCAGTAGTGAAAACCCTGATTGGCTGGCCACAACATTAAAGAAAATGATGCAGCATCCAGTACAGGACTCGGGGACTAAAGGCCATATGTACAAACACTTTTTCCTATAGACACAGAATGGGGAAAAACCTTTGCTACATCTGGCCCTTAGTCCCCTGTCCTAAGCTCGGTTAATGAAAATGATGTAAGGGGCAGGGTATCCACAGAGGGACTCCGTGGGGTCAAAATAAAAAGAAAATGTTTTTTTGTGCTGTGATCCTGTGGGACTCACATAGGACTGTGGCAATAAACAAAAACTCCCACCAGCATTTCTTATTTCATTATTTTGAAACCCAGGTGGGTCAGGGACACCCCCCCCCCCCCCCCCCCCTTTGAGCCAATTCTAAATAGAGCGGAGAAGGCATGTGACTTTCCCTCCCAGAGCCACTAACGGGCTCAAAAAGCCCCATGCACTGGAGATGATTGAAAAAAAGGAGAGCTGCACATGACCCCCTACCTGAGCCGCTGTAAGGCCCTGGGGACTCCCTCCTACATCTTTAAAAAGTGGAGGCAGGCCACAGTAACCTGGTCTTTGTAGTGAGATAGATTTGGCCCTGGAGTGATGTAATGGGCCAGTGGCGCTGTTTTGGGCTCTACACCTGATTTGAAGTAATTGAATCCTGTCCATCTCCTCTAGCCAGTCAATTGTGGGGCCATGTCAGCTGTGAATCTAACAGCCTCCTTAATTATGGCTGCAAGAGCTCAGCCACTCCACTCATATCCTCTGTCCACACACTAGAAGGGGAAGTCAGTACCTCACTTTCCTTTAAGATTGTCAAGACCCGTTTGCACCCACAGCCAAGCTCAGTGCCCTCTTCCGGCTGCATCGAAGTGCCACTACTCACGAGCAGATGGAAAGTTGGAGATTCTATGTTTCTTTCACCCCACACAGTCTCCTGTAGCAATTGTGGCAGCAGCATTTCGTTGTCAAGTCCAGAAACCTCCCGGAGATAGTGTCATCTAGGGGTATCTGAGCGTCCTGAAGATCAGATGACCATTCTGTATCAGGATAATAAACAGCTTTTGGCACCTCAGCTTGGAGAAGTCCTAGCACAGTTTTTTTCCCAGGGCAGACCACACACCCTATTAGATGCATTCTTTATACTGCATTCCCTAAGTTATTATGGGGAAACAGTTTGCAAGAAAACTTTATGCATAGAAGAAAATGTTTTCCCCACCAAATAAATAAGTTTTCTAAGGCAGTGTTTCCCAAACTATGGGCAGTAAACCAATTTTCGGTAGGTTCTGAATGTCCAAGCAATAAATAAAGATGTTTTTAAACTCTGTATGTATCTTGTGACGTTTGCTACAATTCAGGGCAGAGGTCAAATGTCAGGCTATGTCTTCTGACAAAGTGCTGCTTATGTGTTTTTTAAATTGGGGATTCAGGTTTACAAACTCCTCTCATATTGCAGTCAGACAAAAAAGTAAAGTGAAATTATGTGTCATTCTTGCAGGGGTACAGAGAGGGTGAAAGGAAACGTTGTAGGTTGTCATGTTGTAATACACGATAAATAGTAAATATCGGTAAATGAAGTGTACACATTCAGCACTTCGAATGCTAAAATGGAGCAAATTTTTTGTAATTCTGAAGTGTGATGAAACAAAGATTTTAATAGGATTAAAGCAAATCGAGACACTTTTACTTGGTGACAGGCAAATATATTCACTAAAACCCAATTTCTACTTATTACCATTTGTGAGCAATATAGTTTTTCAAGTAAAGCTGTATGTCTATTTGAATTTAGCGGCCATTGCAATGAAAAATGCGGTGTCTTAAGTGACAGTGCACTACTGTCCATTAAAGCTTGCCTTTCTAAAATGTGGGTCGTGTTAAAACGTTTGTGAACCACTGTTCTATAGAGATGAATGTATGTCTCCCTGTGACTGTTTGTTTCTTGCTACATATGTCTAAATTATTATAACACGTTAAGTATGTATTGCATGTGGGTGTAATTCATCAGGTAGCTAAAGTTATACTAATATGTACATTGGAAAATGATCACCATTGAAACAGGCTGCCTTTGGAATGCGCTTTCCAAACTTCCTATTCATCGCTGCAGGCAGTTAGATTGAATGTTGTGGAGAATATCGAATGGACGTATGCTGACCGAGGTTTTAGGGCTGGCCAGGAACGGATTTGCTTTCTGCTGTTCTTTTCGAAAGGTGTGGGAAAGACAGCCTGCACTGGCCTGCATTGCTATACACATCATCACAGAACATCAATCGTGGGGATTCAGCAAGCACCCCATTCACGGTCACACACCAGCTGACCTTCCAACAGCCCTGATTTATTTCACTGCCATCTGCACTGACCACGTGGCTGCAACGAATCAAGTTTGAGGTTAAATGTGGGAAAGAAAGAAGCATGCAATGGCTGAAAAGTGTCTGTCTGCGCTTGGGTTAATACATTTTAAGCTCCTCCAGCTAGCCTGAGTAATACAGTGCATGTTTGTGAGATATTTGCAACAGGAACTTTTAATTAGAATAAAACAAATCATGTACAGTGATGATTAAGCACTGGGACGTGATCCAGAGTGAACCAAAACAGGCGTAGCATGACTGATTTCCTTCAAGGAAAAGTAAGTGGAAAGCACAGACCGCTGCAACCTGAACTGCAGATGATCCAAGACCTTGGTTAATTACCTTGACACGGTTTAGTGAAGATCTTGGTTTGTGCATTAATGACCTTGACACAATGGAGTGAAGTTCTATCTGTTTGCTTCCGAAAACCTTTAAAAATATTGATTATGCCTTGCAAACTGTTGAGGGCAAGGGTTCTTTGGATGGTCGCTTAATTTACAAACAATGTCTGGCAACAGAATTAGGATTTTCATTCTCCATCCTAAAGTTTCTCTTTACTGTGCTGCACTTCCGTTTACAATGTGTTCGTGGATAAACTATCTCATTTCACTCATGCAGGGTCCCAGGTAAGTAACCATGCCTACTAGGACATCTAACACGTCTTCCTTTACCATATGCTTGGTATGTTAATTCTCTCTTGGTGCTTAGCATGCAAGGCTGAGTTAGCTCCACTGTCACTTTAACTTGTGATTTAGAGGTCACACACACACACATCTCTGCACTTGACGTTCTTCAAACTGAGCTATGCAGCATGGCATGACAAGTAATGAGTGGCCATTGGATAATTGTATATTGACTAGGTAATCACATTTGAAAGTCGAGTGACTTGCAACTTGACAACATTTTTTACACACATTGCGACTTATGTAGAACAGGTGAGCTGGCACTACTTATCCCAGAGCCTTCTTTACAACCCATACCCTCTCTTATTCTTCCTCTCTTGCATTGTCATGTGCAATATTTGTGCAATATTTGCTATTGCTTTCCCCTGGCAAAGAAGCCTTGTGTGTTGCATCAGCAATCCCACACATCTGAGCCCCATCACCACCGCTATCCTACCTCCTTCCATGCCTCTGTGAGCCGCTTGTAGTCACATGATGTCCCACACTCTATGAGCACAATATAAAGGAGGTTGAAAACACAATTTGTGCATAGCGCACGACTTCACTTTCACTACGTCGGAAAACACCGTCTTCCATCACGAGGTGAATGTTGTAAATTTGCCCGATTTCGTGAGCAAAGGCTTTCCATTTCTCTGCCCACAGTGGTTGTCAGTGACTTCAGCAAGGTAGCATTGTGGACTGGGATCCCAGCATGCCATCAGCAGCCCGGGGAGGATGCAGCTGTGGCCCAGTGTTGAAAGTCACACCCTACCCCTTTTACATGTGCCGCTGTGAAGGCTTCTGTGCCTTGACAGTCTGACATAGAGAAAATAAAGCTTGTTCTCTTTATTTCTAAAAAATGTCACTAAGCGTTGCCATGTAATTAATCTGTGTTTATTCCGCCTTATTAGTTATATTCGTACTGGATATACCTGTTTAACTCCTGAACACCTCGTCCCTGTACACTAATATTTACAACGGTTGCTTGTTTAATATAATCCATTACATAGACTCCTGATGCACAAGCAGTTCTGAAATAAAGCCACTCCGACTGCGAACACAAGCAGCGTAGAAGTGACCAGCGAATGGGCAGCATCTGTTTACACTAGTGACTATTGCTGAGAGGGGCTAAAGCATCAAAGGGAGCCAAACACAATTCAGCTTTATCAACTCTTTTGTCTTTAGTCATGCTAATAAGGCACCCCTGCCTGCTTCTCCTAACAGCTTGGGAAATGGAAACCCCATTTTCCCCAAACTAGCACTTTTACCTTTAGTGGACAGGGGCTGCCTTAAAAAAATTGAAAAAGCAAATGCTTCCATCCCTGCATGCACATTTAACTACAGAAGGTCAATGGTGGCAACCTAGAAAAATGTAATTTGTTTTATTACCAGAGTGGCTGGATCTGTGCAATGTGGCCTGTTAGTGCACAGATGTCATCACAGGGTGCATTCCTATTTTCAAACCAGTGGGTGTCAAATTGCATGCTACTGGTTTCCAAATTGGAATAGTGCATCTGGTACAGAGGTTGCAAAATTGCATCCCTGTAAACACCAAATATGTCTGCTCTCACGCGCAGTCATTTCCTGACTTTGGCAATGCTATTAAGACGCACAGAGAGAGCCAATATTGAAGCATGGAGAAAGATAACGCGAGAGATGGGAACATTCAATGGATGACACAGCCACTTATTTCAATAACATGCATACAAGGAAGGCTTATATTGGTACCCTTAGAGTGGACAACTGTTCTCATATGTGGAAAGAGCAGGTGAGCGTTCGACAAACATTTACCATCTGCTCCTCATTACCACTTATTTTAAGGGTAGTGTTAAGAGAGTTATGTAATGCTGTTCACAAAGAAAGGACTCAACAACAGATAGGAAAGCCTGCATGCACAAACAAAACCCACAGAAACTAGAGACGTTTGCAATGTGGATTGTACAGGTTTCTGGTGAATTGTGGATAATAGGGGTATCTTCCACACTATCACCTGGTAATAGCATGAGCCCACTAAGTGAAAGACAGCGTGAGCTGTGGAGAAAGAAACAGAAACAATAGTTCCTGAAAAGGAAGTATCCTCCTTTGGTGTTGAATTCAATAAGAGGGTATGCCTCAGTGATGAAGATATTATTCCTGAGGAGTAGCTGAGGCAAGCTAGGATCGGAAATGCCCAATTAATACCTTGCATAGCAAACAATTGGTGAACAAACCAAAAGAATAATGCATTGAAAAAAATAAATGGTGAACGCACACAAGGAATAAAACATAAAAAGCATTGGCAATACATATAGGGATTGCGAGTTCCTAATTGCGATTCTTACCAATTCACAATTAGGAAATCACAATTTCTATACAAGCCATACATTCCAGTAGGAATAGTGATTTCTAGTGGGTCACAAATTAACCTACCTGATGAATATTAATTAGGTAGGTTGCAGTTTGTGTACCATTAGGAATTCCAGCCATCACAGGGATGGTGGCCTGATAGAGTCAGCGGACCACTGTGCCTATGATTGCTTTTAAATAAAGCAATATCTTTTATTTTTTACCCCTTTCCTGCCAGGCCTTTTCTGGCTCTTTGGGGCAGTTTGCGCTTAGGTCCTCATAGCTTTTTGTCCACATATGCTACCCATGCCAAGTTTGCATCCTTTTTTTCCAACGTCCTTGGAATTCTAGAGGCACCCGGAGTTTGTGGGTTCCTCTGGAGGACACCAAGAAATTAGCCAAAATACAGCAAAAAGGTTGTTTTTTAAGAAACAATGGGAAAATAGGGCTGCAGAAGAAGGCTTGTGGTTCTTTCCCCGAAAATGGCATCAACAAAGAGTTTATGATGATAAAATCACCATCTTCCCAGCTTTCAGGACCAGGCAGACTTGAATCAAAAAACACATTTTTCAAAACAATTTTGGTATTTTACTGGAACATACCCCATTTTTACTATTTTTTGTGCTTTTAGTCTCCTTCCAGTTAGTGGCAGAAATGGGTGTGCAACCAGTGCTGGATCCTGGACAGCTAAACATTTCCGAAAAGTAGATCAAAATTCTGAACTCAGCAAAGGGTCATTTGTGTAGATCCTACAAGGTTTTCCTACAGAAATTCACAGCTAAAATAAAAAAATATTGAAATTGAGCTGAAAAAACTGCCATTTTTCTTCACATTTTACTCTGTAACTGTTACTACCATGTCAGATTTTCAAAAGTAATACACTGTTACATCTGCTGAATTCTTCTGGTTGCTGGGATATATAGGGCTTGTAGGTTCATTAAGAACCCTAGGCACCCAGAGCGAATAAACAAGCTGCACCTTGCAATGAGTTCCATTGTTTACCAGGTATACAGCAAATCATTTGGTGAAATATAAAGAGAGAAAAATAGGGATCAAGGAAACCTTTGTATTTCCAAAATGGGCACAAGATAGGTGTTGAGACGCAGCGGTTATTTGCACATCTCTGAATTCCGGGGTCCCCATACTAGCATGTGAATTACAGGGCTTTTCTCAAATAACCATCTTTTTTACACACTGTCAAAGGGCAATAACATTTATTCTGCTATTCTGTGTTCCCCAAAGTATCCCGATTGAAATGGTAGCTCATTTGTGTGGGTAGGCCTAATGTCCGCAACAGGAAACACAACATGGACACATCACATTTTTACATTGAAATCGGACGTGTTTTTTAGAAAGTGCCTTGCTGTGTATTTTGGCCTCTAGCTCAGCTGGCACCTAGGGAAACCTACCAAACCTGTGCATTTTTCAAAACTAGATACCTAGGGGAATACAGGGTGGGGTGACTTGTAGGGCTCTCACCAGGTTACACAGAACCCTTAGCAAACCTCAAAATTTGGCAAAAAAACACTTTTTCCTCACATTTTGTTGCTGCAAAGTTCTGGAATCTGAAGGGAGCCCCAAACTTCTATCTACCCAGCGTTTCCCCAGGTCTCCCAATAAAAATGGTACCTCACTTGTGTGGTTAGGCCTAGTGTCCACGAAAGGAAATTTCCTAAAACACTATGGCGGTCATTCTGACCGCGGCAGGCGGCGGTCGCCGCCCGCCATGCGGTTACCGCCGAATGACCACCCCGCGGTCAAAAGACCGCGGCGGTCATTCCAACTTTCCCGCGGGGCCGGCGGGCGACCGCCAAAAGGCCGCCCGCCGGCCCAGCGGGAAAGCCCCTGCAACGAGGAACCGGCGGAGTTGCAGGGGTGCGACGGGTGCAGTGGCACCCGTCGCGATTTTCACTGTCTGCTAAGCAGACAGTGAAAATCTGTATGGGGCCCTGTGAGGGGGCCCCTGCACTGCCCATGCCAGTGGCATGGGCAGTGCAGGGGCCCCCAGGGGCCCAACGACAGCCGTTCCCGCCATCCTGGTTCTGGCGGTGACAACCGCCAGAAACAGGCTGGCGGGAAGGGGGTCGGAATCCCCGTGGCGGATTCCCTGGGCCAGGGGAAAACCGGCGGGAAACCGCTGGTTCCCCTTTTCAGGCCGCGGCTTTACCGCCGCGGTCAGAATAGCCCAGGAAGCACCGCCAGCCTGTTGGCGGTGCTTCCGCTGCCCTCCGCCATGGCGGTCATGGACCGCCAGGGTCGGAATGACCCCCTATGTGGACACATCAAAATTATCAAATACAAAACTACCTGTTTTTGCGGGGGCACCTGCTTTTTTGGTCCTGCGCTCAGCAGCCATCTAGGTGAACCTACCAAACCCAAACATTTCTGAAAACTAGACAGCTGAGGGAGACTAGGAAGGTGTGACTTATGTGGCTCCCCCAGTGTTTTCCTACCCAGAAACCTCAGCAAACCTCAAATTTAGCTTAGAAAATAAAATTTTCCCCACATTTCTGTGTGGGATCACTGCACCTGTACAAATTTCCTACCACCCAACATTTCCCTCAGTCTCCCGGTAAAAATGATACCTCACTGTGACAGGGAAGAGCCAAAAACATGTCAGAAATGAGGGGGAACCAAAGAGGGTCCAAAAGGGCAGATTGAAAAAAAAGCTTTTAGGCTGACAAGTGGGGCAGGATTTATATTGCTATAGATGTGACAGTGCTGGGTGTTGGGAATTTTGTGGATTCCTGCAGATTCCGAAAAATGTGGGAAGAATGTGTGATTTTAAGCAAAGTTGGAGCTTTGCAAGGCATTGTGGGTAAGAAAATGGTGCAGGCCTCATGTGAAGCACACCACCCTGGACTCATATAGATGTTTCGTTTGTGGATTTGTGTAGGTGTCGTAGATTTTTCTACATGGCAACGTCCCAAAGTCCAGAAAGTGCTGCCCTCACCATTCCAAGTGGGATGATTTTGAGGGTTAGACAAGCTCTCATTGGCCAAAATAATCAAATGCCCTCTTGCTTGCCGTTAGGATAAGCTCTTTTAGTGTGCGGGGGGAGAGCTGAAACACTGTTACCCCCTTCAGTTGGGGTGGGGGCATAACCATGCCCATATTGTTTGGTAGCCACCAACCAACTATTTTTTTTGTTTTAATTCCCTGGCATCTAGTAGGCTTTCTGCCCCTCCCCCCGGGAGTGGATCAGGGGTAAGTTCCCCATCTGCCCACTGGTCGGCAGAACAACTTTGTCCCCATTTATTTGGGCTGGGAGTATGGCCATACTCCCTCCCTCTTTTTTTGAAAAAAAAATCTTCCCGGGTCTCTGGTGGGCTTTCTACCCCCCATGGGGGCAGATGATCCTAATAAAAATAGGTTGATTTGCCCCCAGGGTGGGGCAGAAATGGCCTAAAATAAATTTTTCCCCAAGGGAATCGACCCTTGCCTAAGGGGTCTCTCCCCATCTGTAAAGACATTTAAAAAATAAAAATAAAAATCCCTGGTGCCTAGTGGTTTCTGCCCCCAAGGGGGCAGAAATGGCCTAAAATAAATAAGCCCCCAGGGGAGCGACCCTTGCCAAAGGGGTCACTCCCCTTGCATGAAATAGTTTAAAAAAATCCCTGGTGGGCAGTGGTTTCTGTCCTCTTGGGGCAGATTGGCCTAAGAAAAATTGGCCGATCTTTCAGCAAGGGGGGTAGAAATGGCCTAAAATAAAATTGTCCCCCCGCAGGGGAGCAACCCTTGCCTAAGGGGTCACTACCCTTGCATGAAATTGACCGAAAAAAATTCCAGAAATGGCCTAAAGACAATATGTCCCCCAGGGGAGCGATACTTGCCTAAAAGGTCGCTCCTCTTCTGTAAAAAGTAAACAAACAAAAAAAAGGATCCCTGGCGTCTAGAGGTTTCTGCCCCCGATGGCAGATCGGCCTAATAACAATAGGCCAATCTGCCCCCGGGAGGCTAAATTGGCCTAATAAATAATTGCCCCCCAGGGGAGTTACCCTTGCTCAAGGGGTTGCTCCCCTTCTTCATTTTTGTAAAAAAAAAAAAAAAATCCCAGGTTTCCAGTGGGTTCTGCACCCCGGGGGCAGATTGGACTAATTAAAATAAGCAGAAAAGGCCTAGTAATATATTGCCTCACTGGGGAGGGGCCCTTGCCAATGGGGCCATGCCTCTCATACATACCTAGTGAAAAAAAAACATCCCTGGTGTCAAGTGGGCATTTCTGCAGCCTGATCGCTTCACAATCGGGCTGCAGAAATGCTCACAGAGGCATGAAATGAAAGGGAATGCTTTTCTTTTCCCTTCATGTCTCCGTGCCGCCCCAGCACCAGGATTGGTGGAGACATGCAAAGCATTTCTCCCTCCGATCGCTCTGGAAGCTGAGCTTCCAGCGTGGTGGGGTCGGCCTCTGATGAGGTCAGCCTGGGATTGCGCACTGATGTCATCAGACGTCACTGGGTGTTTGTGGGGGCAGGGCGGGGTGGAAGGGGAAGCGATTCCCCTGCCATCCCTGCCCATGGGATGGGGGTGCCAGGCTATCGGGGGGAGTGCTTGCACTTCCCCCGAGGGACCATTTAAAGACATAATGGTTACGTCCTCGGCACCCTAACGGTGCAGCAGAGGAATTAACCGTTTCGTCCTGGGCACCTAAGGGGTTAAATGCAGCCATTTTTATTAAAAAATGGGATGTGTTTAAAAAAGAAAATTACAAGTTTACATTTCATTTTTTAAGAGTAGGTAGTGAACCATGGGACCACTGCCTGCTCTTAAAAATATTAATTTCTACATTCAAAAAGAGGAGCGGGTCCCTTGGGGACCCCTTCCTATTTGCAAACAGTTGCCTCCTAATTTGAGGTGTCAGTAAAAAACATGAATGTTTTGTGACAGTAATGTAGTTGCAAAACATTCATACTTACCACTATGATTCTGTGTTCTGTATGTGGAAGGGACACCCTAAACACGCCCCTTCCAAATATAGAATCTCTTAACACAAACTGTTTGTGTTTGTACATATGAGAAAGCATTTTGACAACTGAAAAGAGCCGGATTATATCAATCAGGCCGTTTCTGACTGTAAAACTGCTTTTTTCATATGCTCCATTGCCTCCAATTGCAGGGGGAAAGGATGAGAAACGAGAGAAGCAAGGGGGCCCCTTCCAGATACTGAACATATGCATGACCATTGTGAGAGCAAAGGTTGTTCTACAGACACCTTCCAGGAATAAACCCTGAGTGGTGCAGTAACAAAATCTTAGTGACTAGTGAACAACTTAGAAAATCCCTGCAGAAGATTTGCAGTGCATCTGAGGAACATGACCCAGTTTGATGGCTAATCCCTCTGGCTAATCCCTCTGGGTTATATTATGTGGTCATAGTTTCTCATGGGGGCGGTCCCTGATAGCGTAGGGATCATGACACTTATACATATCTAGCATGTTGCAGTAGTAAAGATCTGTATTGAGATCCTGCAGGTCAGAAAACACTGATGGTTCATGTTGTGGAGGGGATTTAGAGGTCTCCTTGTCCCCAGCACTGAGGGGCACGGAAGTATTGATAATACTCACAGGGGCACATCTCAGCCAATGTGAAACAATGAATATTGTGTGCATTGCCATTCATTGCAGACAGCAGCAGCAACCTCCATTGACTTTGCGCTCCAAATGCTTAACAGTATGAGAGAGAATCATTGGCAGCAAGATCATTATTTATGCACCTTACCCAAGGGATGACCATCTGCAGGAGCAGCCAGATCACTGGGAAAGGTATGATGTACAACCCATTTGGGGACTGGGCAGCGTCCTTAGCTCCCTTTGTCTTTACTGAAGGCCAAAGGTGAGTAAAAAGGGCTTGTAACTCCAGGGTGTAGTGTTTCTTGTCTGTTCTGGAAGCATTCCATCAGGTAACATGTCTGTCTTCCCTCAGTACCGAGCAAGCAGCCATACGTGCCTCCTTTTTTTCATGCATAACTCCAGGCAAGACTAGGGGTTCTTATGTCATTCATAGCACTGTGTCTGTCCTAGAACTTGAGCCCACTGAAGGAGCTAAACTGTTGGAGCCCATAGATAAGTCCACATTTTGCCATCTTCTCCCTCAGTCTAAGGGACCACTATTACAGGATTCACAAGCTACTCCTGCAGGGCCAAATCTGTTGGACACTTGTGATATAAACTGATTAAATGTGAAGGACCTGACATAACTAAATCATGCACAATTTCATATAAGCATTATTATAGCCAGTAGCCAATGGATTGGAAGATATCGAAATGTGAAGAGCAGCACAGTACCCAATGCTTAGTGAGTAGGAATGATTGTGATGCTATCCATAAACTTGCTGCTTTGTCACAGAGCATCTAGCCACAGAGAAAACAACCCCTGTATGACCTTCGAACTATGAGACACAGACAGTGGAACTAGGGCATGACAAGTGACCAAAAACCACTGAACTGGTTTGAGTCGCGGGTATAGTTAGGGCTAAATAAATCATGAATTGAGAGAAAGGCATATGTAAACTTAGAAGTCTCTGAAGCTGATTATGACCCATTGACCCAAATGTAGAAAGACCTGCAGGAAGATAAAAGCAACTGGTTACAGCTTTACAGGTTCAGACTTTCTACGTCTATGGTGCCATAGTCTGTCATCCAGTTCTGATGTTGCCATAGCACTTTATAAACATACAGTTCTGTAAATGTGGAGTTAGTAACTTGCTTTGTTAGAGGCAGGTTAACAAAAAGCACATGAGGCCACCATTACCCACCGGCTCTAATGTGAATTCTTCTCATTGCACTGCGTACGTGAAACACAGAATACAGATGGAGGCAATCATCCCTTTCATTAACTGACATCATCCTGGGTAAACCACATCCTTTCGGTAATGGTAGAACTGATGCAGATCAGAATCAAGGCATCAGAACACCAGCTACCCATGGAGAACAAAACCAAGGCCCGCAGTGCCGCGTTTCTGTAAACAATTGACAAATGCACCCCGATAGGAGGGTGGCTGTCAACTAAAATCCCATTCTGCTGAGCTACCGTAGTTCTGCATGTCTGGGAAAACCTGCCACTCTACCCACAACAAAATAAATCTAAGAAAAAATTGTGCTTGAGAAACTTTGGTAGTTAGGGGTATGTGAAGAAAATATCATGGTAATCTGCAAAATGGCCGATGACAGGTAGTCTTAGCAAAATTCGTATTACACGGGTAAAATCTTGCAAAATTCAGGAATTTCGTATTACACAAATCGTGGAAAGCACCTGACATTTTGCGGATATGCCATTTTGCGTAATGTTGGCAGCTGGAGACCGTTTTGAGGCGAACCGATTCGCTGGACACATTCCCTCGTTGAACCAGCCTTCCGAAAGTGTCTTGCATGACTTGTTTACGCCCAATAATTCCTTGCAGGAAATGTTCGTGGAAAATAATGGCATGCAGTATGCATTATTTCACATTATTTTTCTGATAACTGAATATTTTGCGCACACAAATATCTGCATTTTTGCCTACCACTTGTATAGTGAAGGAGGAGAGTTACATGAAAGGAAACACAGCGACAGGCTGTGTCACGTGCATGCAGTAGAGCGGAGTTTGTGGATTTCGAGGAGAGGAGCAGAAAAGTTTGCTGAAGTCTGGACAGATTCAGCATACTGTAGAAAAAATGTCAGCTGGCAGCGCTTGCGATTTAGACAGTTATGAAAGGAGGCCCGACTGGAAACTAAATATTCAGAGCCGCCTGAGGCTCATTTGGGGCTCTTACTACTAAAACTGAGAAAGAAATCGGTGGTGTCCTTCTGGCAGGCTTACAACCCATTCCGGGGTCATTTAAACCAGATCTTTATTTCTGGTTAAAAACGCTTACACCATCTTTCTTTCTCTTCCCTTTTCTCTGTTCCTCCTATCCCACTGGGACATATCACCTACTCCTATCTCCTTTCCTGGGCCTACATGACTAAAGCCCTCCTTACGAGTTTGGCGGTCACTGGATCTCCAAACCGGCGGTGGCGGTCGCACCACCGACAGGCCGGCGGTGCAGACTGCCATATTACGACCACGCGGTGATCCACCCGCAACACAGCCAAGACACTGCCAGAACCTCCACTGCAGTCAGACCGCCGCCAACAGCGGTAACCATCTCCAGGCCATTGAGGACCAATTCATCGCCCACCATATTACGAGTCAGTAGGGCACCAGGATTTCCGGGGCAGTGCCACCACCAAGAAAAGCTTGGTGGAAACTGGCAGCATAAAAGGAGACACTTACCTCCAGGTACACAGACGCATCTGCGGCTGCCATGCAAATGAACTGCAAGTCTTCCCAGCATTACATCTCACCATCAACCTCCAGGACCAGCTACGATGACGAAGACGACAACCGTAAGTCCCCCCCAGTACACACTGGAGGGAAAGTCAGCATTACACACCCACACACAACACACTCACAAGGCACGGACAGCTAAGGCCACACACACATGCAAACATACGTACTGTACCAGCACACACATCTACACACACACACACTCACAAAATACACAAATGCTAAATACACACATCATGCCAAACAGATACATGCCATACACACAGCACAACGCACATGCACACCACCAACACAGTCATACACATCCATACACAACACCCCACAATCACACAACAACAACATCACAAGCACACAAACACAGTTATAGACAGGGACGTTGAGAAACACCACACAACCACACAAACAAAAAAGCTGTATGTAGCAAGAACACACTATCAATATCACTGAACAGACATCCAAACAATGACACAGGTGAGACGCCACGTACAACCAACATACAAAGGAATTCACAAATGCAGCACCATACACACAAACTCACACACCACTACCATACAATGCCACCAGCCAGACACAACCCATACACAAACGACACACACCGTAGCACACAGATATCACACCACCATGTAGAAGCAAACCAGGACAAGTGCTTCACCTTGACATCTACATTTCTATAGGCAGATGTATTCAACTTTAACAAAAACAAATAAATAGTTACACAATGGGTCTATTGGCCAGTCCACTGTCCAAATGTGCCCTAGGCACAAAGGGCACATTCCATAGGTCCAACTTGACTCCTGACTGCAAGTAGGCCTCCATGTGAAAGGGGCAGCAATGGGGCAGGCAGGTACCTCAAGGGTGGGGTGCCTGGGTTTGGAGGAGTCCTTGGGTTTGGGTTTGGGTGGAGGTGGGGCTTTAGGCTTCGGTCTGGGTGGTGGGGGAGGGTGTTTGGACTTTGAGGTAGGAGTAGGGATCTTAGATTTGGGTGGAGGTGGGTGTTTTGTAGGGGGAGGGGCATGGGCACTAGTAGGGGGCATGGGAGGGCTGGGAGGTGGAAGAGCTGGGTAGCGGCAGGGAAACATGGTGTTTAGGGGCAACACAGGTGGAACAGGAGTAGGGAACAGGTCAAGGGAGGCAAGGAAGACTTTCTTAGGGACACAGGGGTGGTAACATGAAAAAGGTTTAAGAGTGGAGGTAGAGGGTGTGGTTGTAAGACACGTTGGTGTGCTGGACGTGGATGCAGGTGTGTGCAATGTGTGCTTGTGTGTGGTGGGTGTATGTTGGGTGGGTGAGTGAGGGGGTTTGTGTTTCTTGGGAGGAGGGAATGGGAGATGTGTGAGTGTATGTTGGGGTGGTGGCTGCAAGTGAGGTGGTTGTGCTGCATGTGGTAGTGAAGGCGGTTGTGGTGAGTGCAGATGTGGTGTGTAGGGTGGGTGCCTGCGTGTCTGCTCTTGTGGTGTTTGAAGGTTGACAGGACTGGTGTCAGGATCAGGGTGTGATGATGCAGGGACAGCAGGTGTGAGTGGTGATGTGACTGTAAGGGAGGAGGTGGTGGGGAGACAGTATAGGAAGTGTTGTTTGTCATGTTTGCTGATGTCTGTTGTGTGTGTGCATGCTTGTGGTGTCACTTGTGGTGCCTATGTCTGTCTTTGCGCACCTTGGCGGTCATTCTGACCCTGGCGGTCAAAGACCGCCAGGGCGGAGGACCGCGGGAGCACCGCCGACAGGCCGGCGGTGCTCCAATGGGGATTCCGACCGCGGCGGTAAAGCCGCAGTCGGACCGGCAACACTGGCGGTCTCCCGCCAGTGTACCGCCGCCCCATTGAATCCTCCAAGGCGGCGCAGCTTGCTGCGCCGCCGAGGGGATTCCGATCCCCCCTACCGCCATCCAGATCCCGGCGGTCCGACCGCCGGGATCCGGATGGCGGTAGGGTGGGTCGCGGGGCCCCTGGGGGCCCCTGCAGTGCCCATGCCACTGGCATGGGCATTGCAGGGGCCCCCGTAAGAGGGCCCCTAAATGTATTTCACTGTCTGCTGCGCAGACAGTGAAATACGCGACGGGTGCAACTGCCCCCGTCGCACAGCTTCCACTCCGCCGGCTCGATTCCGAGCCGGCTTCATCGTGGAAGCCTCTTTCCCGCTGGGCTGGCGGGCGGCCTGAAGGCGACCGCCCGCCAGCCCAGCGGGAAAGTCAGAATTACCGCCGCGGTCTTTCGACCGCGGAACGGTAACCTGACGGCGGGACTTTGGCGGGCGGCCTCCGCCGCCCGCCAAGGTCAGAATGAGGGCCCTTGTCTGTTGTAGTGTGTGAATGCTGGTCTGTAGGTGTGCTCTGGATGGGTGAAGGGAGAGGGACTTGGATTGTGATTGGGAACAGGTAACTGGAGGGGGGACAGAATATGAAGGGACACTGGCTGCCGTCAAAAAGGAGGCCAGAGCCTGAAAAGATCTCTGTAGGCCAGCCAAGACACCGTGAATGACTTCCAGGTAGGCATTGCTCTGTTGCATCTGGGATGCCAGTCCCTGGATGGCATTCATGATGGTTGTCTGCCCCACAGAGATGTACCTCAGGAGGTCAATAGCCTCCTCATTGAGGGCGTCAGGGCTGACTGGGGCTGGGGCAGAGGTGTCTGCGGCGAAGGAGATGCCCACCCTTCTGGGTGAGCGGGCATGGGCAACTGGGTGGGGAGCTACATGGAGGGCGGTGCTGGTAAGGGGGGAGGCGGACAAGGATGATACTGGGCTGGTCCCTGATGGGTCTGCCACCACCAGGGAGCTGCCATTGGTGGAGGAATCCAAAGATGATTTGATACCTGTTCCAGTCTCCACCTGTGATGCGCCTCTCGCCCTCTGTCCCCCCGACTTTGCCTCCTGGGTCCTGTGGGAGACAGCTTCCCCACTCTCCGGTGCCCCTTCGACTTTGCCAGATGATGCTAATGAACACATAGACAGAGGTGGAAAGAGAAGGAGGTTGGGAGAGAAAGAAAGGGAGGAAGGGGTAAATACCTACCCATCTTGTACACATACTGACAAGATATCTACTTATCCAGGCTGTGACAAATAGTAGCTATAAAACATATAAACATAGTTCAGGTAGCCACAACCAACTATATAACCTTTTACCTCACCGAAGAGACAATATTGAACATCTTACATGCCTGTCATCTCTCGTACTCACATGTCTATTAATTTACTCATGAACATACTTACCTACATGTCAATCATAACACAATGAAACAAAAAAAGACTTCAGAGGTACTGTATACATAGACAATATGACAGGTATGTGTGGAATACATTTTGTACAGCTGTCCTTTTATATTGCAATGAATCCTCTTTCAATGTACACTACACAGACTTGTCATAACCCAAATACAGAGCTAACAATATAACTTCGGCTGAGTAAAGTAGAATCTGGGATAGAGAATGAAGGTTGTAGAATGCCTCAACATTGAAGTTTGTCTTAATTGCAGTTGACAGTTTGGTACAGTGCCACCACAGCAATGCTAGCATGGCTTTACAAAGCTAACGCACATCACTGCAATACAATTGGAATGACAACCATGACTGTATACTCCTCTAATTCCAAAAGACCTCATTAATACCTAAGTCCAGTAAGGAACACAGTAGAAAATCATATAAATGTCACCTAATAGTCAGCACTTACCCCCTTGTGGCTGCTGTGCTGCCCTTAAACGCCCATCCAACTTGGGGTAGGCCACCACCATTATGCAGGCCATCAGGGGGCCAGTGTCTGACGGGCACCCCTTCCTCGTTGGGAGTCCGTCCCCAACTGGGCCTCTTTGGTCGCAGGTCCTCCCACCGCTTCCTGCAGTGGATGCTCCTCCCCCAGGGTCCGCACTTATTTGGCAATGGCTCTCCATACCCCTTTCTTCTGATGGGCACTGACCTGCAGGGGAGACATAGAAAAAAGGAGAATATCATGTAGATGATACAAAACATCATCAGCACTTTCCAGCATATACAGCACATGCACATGCACATACACAGTACACTGTACACCACATACATAATTAGCATACTATTCCACCTTTCAGACATCCCATTTCAATGTGCACACACTTTCGCAATCAAACACCACCCTAGATATAAGTAATCAAACGTTGTACTGACCCCTTTATCTGGAACCCCATACAACTGTCCATACAGGGATAGGACCCCTTCCACCAGTTTTTCCAGTTCATCTGGAGTGAAGGCTGGGGCCCTATCCCCTGAAGTATGTTCCCTTGTGGCTCCCAGATACAGAACACAGCAGTTCACGCAGTGGAGGTCTTGCTTGCTTGAGTGTCACGAGTCAAGTGAGCTGCGCTATATAAAATGGCGGTCATGACTGTCACCACTGGTGGTGATCATCATTGGCCCCAGTTCCCCATAGACATCAATGTTAACCAATGAGGAGTTGCACAGTGGTTCCACCTGCCTTCCACCTTGGGGCCATGACGACTCCCGCAGGCAGAATGAGATCTCTTCCATCTGTCCTCTGCACGCAGGACAGACGGCTGCCATTTTACAATTTTAAGTTAATTTTATGTGATCCCACTGCGTCATTACTTGAATATTTGTACAATATGCTTAATGTAAGGTGTCAACTCATTGACACTCACATATGAAGTGGGTGCCAGCTGGCAGTACTTCAGGTGTATGTTCATATCCATGTAAGAACATTCTGTACTGTGTAACATATAGGAAGCTTTTTTTTGTTCATGACTTCATTTTCTGTACACATCCCACTGTCACAAGTATAACAATATGAGATACTGCCATAATGTCTACAAAGGAATGGTGTGTGGATAAATGTTTCCATCTGCAACATGCATGACAACTTACAGGACCAATCCTTTCTGATTGTCCTGTGATATTTATCGGTCACAGCACTGTAAGAAATGTGCTGAGTACTGTTTGTCCCCCTGCCAAGATACCGCCAAATCAGAGTGATGAGGAATGCACCAGTCTACCGGCCTCTAGTAGACCTGGAAACCATGGAAGGGAGGCATATTATGATGACCTATCGACTGAACCGTCTGACCATCAAGAAACTGGTTGCCCAGTTGCAGCCAGACCTCCTGCCAGCCTTAAGGAATCCCCATGCCATCCCTCCAACAGTGCAGATGTTGTCTTTGCTGCATTTTTTCGCTAGTGGCTAGTTTCAGGTGACTGTGGGACTGGCTGCAGGGATGTCACAGTTGATGTTCAGTGTAGTGTTACAGGATGTGCTGGATGCCCTACTAAAACATACGGACAGGTACCTAAGGGTCCCACAATGTCCAAAACTGGACACTGTTAAGGCTGCCTTTTACAACATTGCTCATGTACCACATGTAATAGGGGCCATTGATGGTACTCACATCGCCTTGGTACCTCCAAGGGCCAATGAACAGGTGTACAGAAACCAGAAGAGTACATTTTTGATTAATGTTCTGATGGTGTGTCTTGCAGACCAGTATATGTCACATTTGACTGTAAATTTCCCTGGATCGGTACATGATTCTTACATCCTGAGGAACAGCAGTGTCCCTGCATTGATGTTACTTCTACAGCGAGAAAGGGCCTGGCTCATTGGTAAGTGTGCCAGCCATTGGAACTAACTCTCTACACAGTCAGCTCTATGCCTATCACAGTTCCCTAATGTACTGTTCATATGTCTACACAGGTGACTCCAGATACCCCATCCTGTCCTGGCTCCTGACTCCAGTTAGATATCCAACTACAGATGGGTAGGAAAGGTACAATGAGGCACATGGCCAGATGAGGCATGTGATAGAGAGGACTTTTGGCCTATTGAAAGCAAGATTTTGTTGCCTCCTTGTGTCCGGTGGTACCCTACAGTAACGACTATGGAAAAACTGCAAGATCATTGTTGCATCCTGCATGCTACATAATCTGGACCTCAGAAGGCACATCCTACTGTTGGAGGAGGGGTGCTGCAGTGTAAGAAATGAATGGGTGTGGGAGTGGCGTTAGTGGAGAGGTGTGGCATGCAAGGGAGGGTATGGGTTCAGGGTATGGACCGTACCTTTCCCCGTAGGTCGTTCCACCTCTTCCTGATGTTGTCCCTTGTGTGTGGATGGTTTCCCACTGCCTTCACCCTGCCGATGATCCTCTGCCATAACTCTGTTTTCTGAGCTATGGATGTCTGCTGGACCTGTGCCCCACACAGATGTGGCTCCAGTCTGACAATTTCATCAACCATGATTCTTAACTCCTCGTCTGCGAATCGTGGGTGTTTTTGTGGTGCCATGTTGGTTGTGTTGTGGGTGGTGGGGTGTTTGATGTGCAGGGATGGTAGGTGTGCTGTTTGTTGGGGTGAGGTTGAGTGCTAGGGTGTGCATGTGCTTTGTGGTGTTTGTGTGCAGTGGTGATGTGCGTATTGCTGATGCTGTTGTGTGTTGTGTGATGCGTGTTCAATGTGATGGTGCCTATGATATCCAGGTGCAGTGTCTTCTGTTAGTGTGGTCTTCCCTCTCTCTATCAACATTTCTGGATGCAAAGGATTGTATATAGTGCTGCGATCAGGTGTGTGTGGTCTGTGTGTGTGTGTGTATCATGCGTGGGGTATTTGTATTGTCCAATGTGGTGTTCTGTTCTGGTGGAGGTGCGTTTTTGACCACAGCAGTTCAGGCCACCAGTGATTACCGCCGGGCAAAGACAGAGGTGCTGATTTGTGAGTTGCAATTTGGAGGGCGGGATGTTGTCCGCGTGGTGGTGTTGACAATGAAACCGCCTCTCTCCCGCTATCAGTCAGGCTGACGATTTTGGATTTTTGGCTGTTTTTGGGCGGTGTTATGTTGGTGACTCGTAATACGGTCTTTCAGCCCCTGCTTAGACAGCGATCTTCGGGAAATAACCACCAGTGATGAGCACCTAAGTGTGCTTTTTATATTACATTATGTCAGTATAAATATGACACTATCCATTGCAAACTGTGCAATTGTTGAGAATATGATCAAATTATATGTTCTTGTGCATTTTGATCAGTAACCTTCTCTACTCCGCCTCTTTCTCTGTTTTCCTTCAGAAAACACCTAATAAAATATTTTGAAATAAAATAAAAAACTCTTGCACCAATAAGTTTAGCACTGGGTGTATAAAATGGACGCAAGCACCACATGCACCTGTTTTTGAACAAACACCAGGTCAGAGTAATGCCAATGGATGGCATACACACCACTACTTGTATGTTGCCTCTTGATAGTCAAGTTAAGTCAATAGGGGGCTCGCGTGCAGCTGTTTAAGGAACTTATTTGACTGAATGCTACTCCTGAGATTAGGAAGGCTTTTATGCTACTTTGCAACTCTGCAGCTTTGCACTCTGCCGAATTCTCTTAAGCAAATAGTACATCTGCCCCAAAGGTAATGAATGGTAAAACTGTGTTGATAAATTCAGTTGATTTACCTGCTAACACAAGATACATTTTACTCAATTTAAGGAAGTGGCAGGCATCCTACAGCTAACTGTATGAACGCATGCAGGAATTACCAACGTAAGAATCATGTCATTATGTTCACTTGAAGGCCGCAATCATGCCACATGTCCGTGGTTTACCTGCTTTCATTGATGAAGATGCATGTTGCATTAATGTTACCTTTTAGCATGACACTGTCCTACAAGTTTTGTCTAGGTAGCAGCACCGCAACTGCATTAATTCACAATAGGCAAGTTGTGTATCCCAGAAGTGAGGTACCCGCATGTGATCAGCTGGAAATAAGTCAGTATAGCATTTTCTCAGATTGTGCTATTCAAAGTTGGGCTTCAAAAAGCCCTGCGCAATTCAAGTTACTCCTCCCTGTTCGCTTCTTCTTAGTATGTAATCCTTAGGGACAGGATACAAGCTGATACAAGATTTCCAGGAAAGACCGCACCAACCAAGTAGGAGGAGGAATCGCCATCGTCTTCAAAGACTCCATCAGCGTCACCACCTCCACCGAAGACACCCCCCTCGCCGCTGAACACCTGCATTTCCAGATTCGCACCGACCCCAGGACCACCCTCAGAGGATCCCTCGTCTACCGTCCTCCCGGACCGCACGCCCCTTTCAGCGACTCCATCGCCGACTTCGTCTCCCCGCACGCCCTCGCCTCGCCGGACTACATCCTCCTAGGCGACCTCAACTTCCATCTGGAACAGAACAACGACCCCAACACCACCGCTCTGCTCTACAACCTCACCAACCTCAGCCTCAAGCAACTGGTGAACACCGCCACCCACATCACCGGACACACGCTTGACCCCATCTTCTCCGCCAGCAAACACGTCTCCTTCAGCCACGCCTCCGCTCTACACTGGACCGACCACAGCTGTGTCCATTTCACATTCCGACGCGAGACCCGCCACCTCCGCACTCAACCCATCCCTCGTCGACAGTGGAACAAAATCCCGAAGAACAGCTCTTCTCCGTGCTCACCATCAACCAACCCACCCTCACCACCGACGACCCCAACGACGCAGCCCTCAGCCTCACGAACTGGATCACCAACTGCGCAGACAACCTTGCACCCCTCAGACGCACGCATCGACAGGCCAACACCAAAAAACCTCTCTGGTTCTCTGACACCCTTAAGGAATCGAAGAAAACCTGTCGCACCCTCGAGAGAACCTGGCGCAAGGGCCACACCGCTGACAACATGACCGCCCTCAAGAACGTGACCCACAAACACCACCATCTGATCCGCGCAGCCAAAAGGAATTTCTTCACCGACAGACTGGACAAAAACAGCCACAACAGCAGAGAACTTTTCAGCATCGTTAAAGAGTTCTCCACCCCCAACGCCAACGCCGTCACGCCCTCATAAGACCTTTACAACTCCCTCGCCACCTTCTTCCATCGCAAGATCACCGACCTCCACGACAGCTTCGGACACCAGACCCAACCAAGCATCACCGAACCCACACCCCCGGCCATCACCCTCAACGCCTGGACCCACATCAACACTGAAGAAACCAAAACCACCATGAACTCTATCCACTCCGGCGCCCCATCGGACCCCTGCCCTCACTTCATCTTCAATAAAGCCGACGACATCATCGCCCCGCACATCCAGGCCATCATCAACTCTTCATTTTCTTCTGCTACCTTCCCCGAAAGCTGGAAACACGCCGAAGTCAACGCCCTACTAAAGAAACCTACGGCTGACCCAAGCGACCTGAAAAACCTCCGCCCCATCTCGCTCCTCCCCTTCCCTGCCAAGGTAATAGAGAAGACCGTCAACAAAAAGCTTACCAACTTCCTGGAAGACAACAACCTTCTCGACCCTTCACAAACCAGATTCCGAACCAACCACAGCACTGAAACCGCCCTCATCTCAGTCACAGGCGACATCAGAACCCTGATGGACAACGGTGAAACAGTCGCCCTCATCCTCCTCGACCTCTCGGCTGCCTTCGACACCGTCTGTCACCGCACCCTAATAACCCGCCTCCGCTCCACCGGGATCCAAGGCCAGGCCCTGGACTGGATCGCCTCCTTCCTCTCAAACCGCTCTCAAAGAGTTTACCTCCCACCTTTTCGCTCAGACCCCACCGAGATCATCTGCGGTGTACCTCAAGGCTCCTCGCTCAGCCCGACACTCTTCAATGTCTACATGAGCCCCCTCGCCGACATCGTACGCAAGCACAACATCATCATCACCTCCTACGCCGACGACACCCAACTTATACTCTCCCTCACCAAGGACCCCGCCAGCGCTAAGACCAACCTACAAGACGGCATGAAGGACGTCGCAGATTGGATGAGGCTCAGCCGCCTAAAGCTGAACTCGGACAAAACGGAAGTCCTCATCCTCGGCAACACCCCGACCGCATGGGACGATTCCTGGTGGCCCATGGCCCTTGGCACTGAACCGACCCCCTCAGATCACGCCCGCAACCTCGGCTTCATCTTGGACCCTCTTCTCACCATGACCAAACAAGTCAACGCTGTGTCCTCCGCCTGCTTCCTCACCCTCCGCATGCTCCGCAAGATCTTCCGCTGGATCCCCGCCGACACCAGAAAAACCGTGACCCACGCCCTCGTCACGAGCCGCCTGGACTACGGCAACACCCTCCATGCTGGGACCACCGCTAAACTCCAAAAACGCCTGCAACGTATTCAAAACGCCTCGGCCCGCCTCATCCTCAACGTACCCCGCAACAGCCACATCTCCGCACACCTGAGACACCTGCATTGGCTCCCAGTCAGCAAAAGGATCACCTTCCGACTTCTCACCCACGCACACAAAGCCCTCCACAACAAGGGACCGGAATACCTCAACCGTCGCCTCAGCTTCTACGCCCACGCCCGTCTCCTCCGTTCCTCTGGCCTCGCACTCGCTGCCATCCCTCGCATCCGCCGCTCCACGGCGGGTGGGAGGTCCTTCTCCTACCTGGCAGCCAAGACCTGGAACACCCTCCCCACCAGCCTCAGGACCACCCAGGACCACTCCGCATTCCGGAGACTCCTCAAGACCTGGCTTTTTGAGCAGCAGTAACCCCACCCTCCCCCCTAGCGCCTTGAGACCCGCATGGGTGAGTAGCGCGCTTTATAAATGTTAATGATTTGATTTGATTTGACTGAACACCTTTTCAGAGAGAGGCTTTGATATTAGATAAAAGTAAGAGTGAGAGATAATGTTTGTATGTCTGTGTGTGTGCGCACCCATGCAACTGTAAGTTTTACATTGTGTAATTGTCATAAGTAGAACCTTCATCATGAGGTTCTACTGAAGACAGCGTAGAATGTTATTGTTTCTACTGATTTCCTACTCAGTTGGCATTAGACTAGCAAAAGAGGGAGTCACCATCTGGCTGGTTGATCAAAGATACATGATCAAAGCGGTTCCATGTGTTATGTGATGTTATTTACAACATTATTTGGCGACTAGTGGCCAGTCTAATTATCCCATTGACCAGCCGGATGACAGAGAGATATTGAGGAAACCTACTTCCAGCGTGCTTCATTTGGACCTCATAATGTTCTTGCAGAACATTTTGTTGTGTGTGGATTCTTTGTAAGGTACTGTGTGCAGTGCTGTGGTTGCGACAAGTGAATTTAAGTACTATTTAACAAATTTGTTTAGAAATTTGTTTTTGGCGTGAGCAACCATTAAACTGGTGTGAGGCAGCAGGAGAACCAAAGGCTTAATTTCTCTTGATTTATGATGTCTCAGCCTGTCAAGCGAAACTGTAATTAAATTGCTTTTATGTTTATAAATGGTCCCACTGATGCATAGCAGTAAGCGCATTTCACAGCATGAGGAACAAGTGTGTGGAATTCAATTGTTTCCTGCATGAGTTGTGCGTAACCTTTGGTCAGCCTCAGAAAAGGAGTGTTAACTGGAGCATTATGACGAATTCTTCAGTCAAATTCTTAAAGGCTCTTACAACTTAAAGGGGAAGCATGCTGGCTATGCCAGTTGTAGCGCGGTGACGCGCACACCACTGTATTTACATGTTGGCTAAGCCAGTCGGAGCACGTTGTTGTACACAACATCATTTGTATTTACATGTTGGGGTATGCCAGTCAGAGCATGGTGATGCGCACCCCATTTAGCATTCGACAATTAAGCGTTCCTCTGAAGCGCAGTGATGCACACACCACTGGTTACATCCTTCGCATTCAATCCCTTTGGGAGAGGCGTGGTGACGCGCACACCATTAGAAGAAATAAATTAAAGTGTAGGTGCTACATGAAAGTGCATATCTGTAATACAGTGTTTATTCCTAAACTAAGGAACAGATAGCAGTGACATCACCTCCACCTTTTTTAGCACACAGAGTGTGCCTGTTATTCTGTGGGAAGACTGGATCTATATTTTGAACAACTATTTATTGGAAATAGATAGTGAAGAATTTAGCCTTGTGACAAAAAAAGCAAATTTGTTAAATAGTGTAGGTTCGGAGGCTCAAAGCATGTTTAAGTTTATGCCTCCAGGCATTGAAAATGGAACACTCATAGCAGATGCTATGAATAAAGAATAAAGAAGCTAGAGTGAGATTTTCAAATAGATTTGCTAAAGAAACTAATGTAGTAATGGCTAGGTACAAGTTGTATACTCCACCACATCGTGTGGGTGAATCTATTGATGAGTTTGTTACAAGGTTGAGGGAAATGTGACTTTGTGGGATATGTGAGGAAATGATAAGAGATCAATTGATGGTCCAATTCAAAAGTAGGAAGATCCAAGAACGGTTGTGGGCGGCAAGAAATCCCAGTTTAAAGGATGCTATAGGCTTGGCTAAAGTTGTAAAAGAATCTGAATGGAAAGACTTGCTGAAAATGAGGAAGTAGCAGAAGTATCAGAAATGGGTGAGGGTGCGTACAACAATATAGGAGTGATAGACAATGGTACACAGAAAATAAAAATAAAAACTTATACAGTAAGCCTAATAGCAAAAAGTGTAACAGGTGTGGCAGCAATTTACACAATAGTGAATTTAAATCATGCTTTGCGATTGGCAAAGATTGTAGGAAATGTGGATGCAAGGGTCACTTTGCACGCATGTACAAAGAATGGCCTGAGTTCAAGGGAGCCGTGACATCTGTCGATGAAGATGATTGTGTGGTGATCGTATATGGAGTTTTCAGGATAAGGAGGATATAATTGAAAGGAAGACCAGACCAAGAGCTGTGTTCATAATTAAGAATAAGAAGGTAGAATTGATGATTGACACTAGGTCGAGGGTGGGTGTACCAATATGATCTCAATATTATAATCAGTCCCAGGAGTACTGAAGAAGTTTTAATAGTGAAAGAGAGGGATGTCACAGAAATTTTAAATGAGGTTAAAGAAGTGTTTTGTGGAAAGTTGGATGAATTTAAAGGGTATGTACACAAGATCAGGATGAAACCCGGTGCTGCACCTGTCTAACACACAGTCAGAAATATTCAGATTATTTTAAGAAAGGGGATCATTTGCATATTGCAGGACATGGTGGAAGAAGAAGTGACTGAACCAGTGGAGGCTTCAAATTAGATTTCACCTGTGGTCATTACTAAGAAAGCTAATGGGCAACTTAAGATTTTGTGTGGACCTATGTAATGTGAATCAGAATATTGTAATGGACAACTTTCCACTTCCAAACATTAATAAGCTTTTGCTGTTGCTTAAAAAAGGTAGGTACTTCTCAAAGTTAGATTTGAGAAGTGCTGATCAGATTACATCATAGCTCTAGGGATTTAACCGCTTTCATCTCTATGGATGGTACCTTTTGTTTTATTAGGATGCCATTTGGTTTATTTTCTGTGGCCAGTGTTTTCCAACGCATGAAGTCACAACTTTTTGAAGGTTTTGGCAATGTAATTTTCTTTCAAGATGACATTTTGTTGTATGCACCAACATTGGACAAAAATAATTGGATTTTGAGGAGGGTGTTAAGAAAGTTGTTGAATGCTGGTCTCACCTTGCGTGAAGAGAAATGTGGATTTTTTTATGTAGTGAGATTGAATATTTAGGTCACATGATATCAGTAGAGGGAGTCAAACCAAACAGAGTTCTTTTAGAAGCCATAAAATCTGTTCTTTCTCCAAAGGATAAAGATAAGTTAAGATTGTTCATGGGTCTCATTGAATATTATTCAAAATTTGTTGAGAAATTTGCAACCAAAGCTGAAGATATGAAGAAGCTTTTGAGGAAAGGGTGTACTTTTCAATGGTCAAAAGACCAACAGACATGTTTTGATGTTCCAAAAAAGAAGTGCTTGCTGCTGGTATTCTTGTGCTGTTCAATACTAAATTGCAAACTATTCTCACTGTGGATGCTAGTGCATCTGGCTTAGGAGCAATTTTATCTCAGCTACACAATGGTATTGCGAAGACTGTGGCCTTTGCTTCACGCTCCCTGATGGAGTCTGAGAGGAATTATTTGTAATTGAGCATGTGGTGCTGCAAAGGGATTTGTGAGATTAGCAAGGATGGCAGGTTGTCTGCAAGATTTTATGTATCATGTAGAACATATTCTGGAGTGGTAGAATATTCAAGCTCTATCTCATCTTCCTGTAGACTGGGAGATGGTTGATGTTAGAAATGGGGTCTTTGGTTGGCAGTCAGGTTACCCCCTGTCCAAGCAAGGACCCTCACTCTAGTCAGGGTAAAATAGAATCACCCTCAGTTAACCCCATCTCACCCCCTTGGTAGCTTGGCACGAGCAGGCAGGCTTAACTTCAGAAGCAAGATGTAAAGTAATTGTACCAACTCACACAGTCACCCAGTGAACCCAGTACAAAATGACACAACACAAGTTTAGCAAAATAGGCAATATTTATCTCATCAAAACAAGAACAAAACGACAAAAATCCAACATACACAAGTCAAGTTATGAATTTAAAAAGCAAAAAAGTCCTAAATCCTTTAGAAAACAGTGAGAACACTGTTAGCACACAAAAGTACCTGGGTAGCATCAAAATAAAGCTGCACAGGCGAGTGTGTGTCAGAAAAGGCCAGCGATGCGTCGATTTCTAACTCGCAAGCAAGACCGTGCGTCATTCCTCCTCCGGTCTGGTCGGCATGTGTTGTTTCTTCTCTCCCGCAAGAGAGCGATGCTTCGATCTGGACGGGCACCTCAGGTCTGGGCAGGCTTTGCGTTGATTTTTCCACACCCAGCGATGTTGCGTCGAAATCCGATGACACGGTGTCAAGAAACCGCTCTGCGTGGGGGCTTGCGTCATTAACAGCAGCCGCTGCGGGTATTGTGCATTGTTTCTCCAGCTGCGTTGCGTTGATCTTTCAGCCGCGATGCAGGTGGAGCATTGATGTTAACCGCGAGGCCGGCGGCGCGCCATTTAGCAGCCACAAGGCGGGTGGTGCATTAAAGGTTTCCCGGCATAGCAGTCTTTGCGTGGATTTCTGTCCTATTCGACCAGCTGCACCTTTCAAGGGCCCAGAGACAGGTTTGTGCACCACTTGGCAGGTATAACTCTCAGCAGAGAGGCCAAGTGCTGGCAGAGAAAAGTCTTTGTTGTCCCTGAGACTTCAACAACAGGAGGCAAGCTCACTTCAAGCCCTTGGAGATTCTTCACCAGTGGGAAGTCACACAAAAGTCAGTCTTTGTCCACTCTCAGGCAGAAGCAGCTACTGCAGGCCAACCCAGCAAAGCACAGTCACAGGCAAAGGGACAGTACTTCTCCTCTAGCTTCCAGCTCTTCTTCTTGGCAGAGGTTCCTGTTTGTTCCCGAAGTAATCTGAATTTCTGGGGTTTTGGGTGCTCTTCTTATACCCCTTTCTGCCTTTGAAGTAGGCCTACTTCAAAGAGAAGTCTCTGTTGTTTTCAAGATCCTGCCTTGCCCAGGCCAAGCCCCAGACACACACCAAGACCCCAAACTCCAGATGTCTATCTGCTCCCAAAGGGAACCTTGCTTTAATCATATTTAAAGGCAGCCCTAATGTTAATCAATGAGAGATAGGCCTGGAAACAGTGAAAACCAAATTTGGCAGTATTTCACTGTCAGGACATGTAAAACACATACGTACATGTCCCACCTTTAACATCCACTGCAGCCTGCTCTTGGGGCCACCTAGGGCTTACCTTAGGGGTGCCTTACATGTATAAAAAGGGAAGGTTTAGGCCTGGCAAGTGGGTACACTTGCCAAGTTGAATTGGCATTTTAAAACTGCACTCACAGACACTGCAGTGGCAGGTCTGAGGCATGTTTATAGGGCTACTAATGTGGGTGGCACAACCAGTTCTGCAGGCCCACTAGTAGCATTTGATTTACAGGCCCTGGGCACCTCTAGTGCTAGGGACTTACCAGTAAATCAAATATGTCAATCATGCATAACTCAATGTACACATACAGTTCATAAAGGGAACACTTACATTTTAGCACTGGTCAGCAGTGGTAAAGTGTCCAGAGCAAACAAAAAAGCAAAAACAGAGTCCAGCACACAGAAACAAACTTGGAAGTAGAGACAAAAAGTTAGGGGAGACCATGCCAATGATGCCAAATCTAACAGTTGACAAAGAGACAGTTATCAGCAAAGAAGAAATGGGGTCTGTAGTTTGGTTAGATGATGTATTACACCACGGTATGGGCATTTTTACAAAAAATGAGTAGGTGAAAGAGATGGCTGAAGATACAGTTTTACAGAGTGTGGGAACAATTATTATTGAAGGTGGAAGGAGAGAGACTGCGGTTGCCTTATCAGTAAGACCATACATACTGATGGATGCATAATGATGAGAGGTGATGGATTTATACTGCCTGAAAATTTGAGGAGGAAGATTATATAAGCACTAGAAGTGCACCTCAGGCAAACATTAACTCAAAGGAGAGTAAAAGAAAATGTTTGGTGGCCTGGTTTAGACATGTAAACAGCTCAATGGGTGGAGAGGTGTACGGAATGCACAGAGAGTGAGAACATGTTGGAAGTAGCACCAAGGTCAGAGATGGAAGATATTTTAAATCCAGAAGAGGTGTTGCACACCATTTGTTTAGACTTCATTGGGGCTTTGTCAGGTGGTGTAGGTTCGCCATGGTGTTGGTGGATGTCTATTCCAAATGGGTTGCGGTTAACTTTATGAGTGAGGTGTCTATGAAAAGTACTATAGCAGTTTTGACAGGGCTTTTTAGGAGGGAAGGCTTCCCACACACCATAATTACCGACAATGGCACACAGTTGGTTTCCTTTGAGATGAGGGATTTCCTGTCTCAACGTGGATTTAAACATCATCGCACAATGTTATACAATCCTCAAGGTAATGGTATTGTTGAAAGGATGAACCGCATGGTCAAAGGGACTATTCAATTAGCTGTTACCAGTGGGATTAGCATAAAGGAAGCAGTCCAAGATGCTGTTTAGGCCCACCTCACTACAATCCTTAAAGTAGTAGAGCAATCACCCTTTGAATTAGTGAGGGGGCACAAAGCTAGGACGAAACTTGCCCCTACTGGGTTGACTGATCGAGATGGTATTAACAAAGTCTCACAAGGGTGTAAAAGTTCTGTCATTCGTGTTGGAGATTGGGTGAAAGTTAAAAAAGGAAGAGCGGGATGTGGATGGTTTAGATTTCGAGGCCCGTTTAAGGTAAAGCAAGTGAGTGAATTGTATTGGTATTAATGGACGGTACCAAATGGAACAGACATAGAACAGCATTATATCAGAGAGGAGGAAATTGTGAGGAAGCTCATTTGGGTATGAAGGAGGATGAAGGTTATAATGGATTTATGCTTGTAATGAGATTAAGGGGGTTATTACAACTTTGGAGGAGGTGTTAATCCGTCCCAAATGGGACGGATTTACCACCAGCCGTATTACGAGTTCCATAGGATATAATGGACTCATAATACAGCTGGTGGTATATCCGTCACTTTACCGTCACTTTTGGGACGGATTAACACCTCCTCCAAAGTTGTAATAACCCCCTAAGTGTGGGTCTGTAGGCAAGAAGATAGGACCAGCAGACAGGAGTGTTGAGACCAATTCTGCTGATGGGGTAACGAGAAGTGAGGATGTTGATGTGACATTACAGACTGTGCATAAGAATGTGCATGAAGAATGCAGAGATAGAGCAAAGAGGTAAAGAAGACCACCCACATACTTGAAAGATTATATACGAGCTAGCTTAATGTTGTTATATTATGTCTAGTAGGTAATACTGGCATCAATATTTGTGTTCACAAACATGTGATCGTATTGATTGTACTAAATCACTATTTTTCTTTCTTTCCTGTAACTTAATATTAGAATGCTGTCATTTCATATATGAAGAGTAAGGGTGTGTCATAAGTAGAACCTTCATCATAAAGTTCTACTGAAGGCAGTGTAGAATGTTATTGTTTGTAATTCCCTAGTCAGTTGGCATTAGACTGTCAATGGAGGGAGTCACAATCTGGCTGTTTTATTAAAGATACAGGATCAAAGCAGTTCCAGTTGTTATGTGATGTTATACACAACATTAATCTAGAGATCTACAGCTTGCTGCCATTTCCTTCTGTACATTCTCTGACATATTCTGCAGTGATTTTATACAACTGGAGTATGCAGTTCCTAAAGAATTAGAAAAGGAAACAGAACCAGCAGTAGGTTGAGATGGATCTGAGCAAGCAGATGTGGGGGATCTGATCGCTTAGAAGCAAGAGACCTCACACACCCAAACGGGTATGATGCTTCATCATTGGGCTGTTCCTTTTTGGGCTAGCGCTGCAATGCCCAATGGGACTCTCAAGGGGTTTCTTTGTTGGAGGTCATTTAAAATAAGATGCCATGATGAAGAGTAAGTAGAAGTTATGTGTTTGTTGATTGCGGTATAAAAATAACTAAGAGAGGCCCTGAATACTTTAATACGTGGGACCTCTTTTAATAAATAAAAACAAAGGGTGGCTGTGCTAGAGACAATGACCCAGTGCAGCTCACAGGGAACTGAGAATGTTGCTCAACATGTTTTGTGCCATGTAAAGTCCCTGCGGATCTGGGCTTATTTTGAGGACCATGTAATCTCATCTACCAATATTTGGGATTCTAGTAGTGGTAAATAGCAACTATACCCACTCTCAAAATGTCACCCTCAAAGTGTTGGGTATAACTGATGATATCTAAAGTCTGACCTGCAATGGAAAAGAGACATATAGAGAGTGTGAGTTAAAAACAAGGAGTGTATTCAGTAGGTCATACCCAGATTGCAACATAGCAATGCATTAGGCCACATACGTGAGTGTGGATAACCACTATTGTAGCTAATCTGGAATGCAGAAATGCAGTAAACTCCAACATAAGAGGTAGTGCTTACCGAATTTGAGTAAGTAAATGGCCCCATAGGTGATGGCAGAGACCACTATAGCTGCAGAGTGAAACTAGTAGAGAGAAGTAAGTCAGCATTCGAATAGGGAATAAAGTTAGAAAAAGTAAGAACTACTCCAAGTACTCATGGCATCCAGCACACTAGGAAAGCTGTGACCTACTCCTCTCTGCCACCCTGGAGGCAATGAGGGAGCGGAGGAGACAGTATATATGCTGGAGCAAAGTCATACTTTTCAGTCCCAGTTATGATGAAGAGGCACAGGTGTGGACCATCACCTTCACTGTCGAGCCAGCTTGCAAACCTGGTCCTTGATTTGCTAAGTATGCTGCCATCTTCACGAGGACATAAGTGAAATTTCTCGATGACTCTTATTAGTACAATGCATGGAGGTCCCAACTCAGGGGTCAGCAGGTGCCCTATGTGCTCTTAATCTCCTGCTAAGGTTGGCTGCTGGAAGAGGAAGACAGTTGCGGCGGGAGATGTTACAGGCCCTGTGACAAAGTAAACAGAGCTATAATTGAAATCCAATAAAAGAACCTGAGTTCTGTGAACAGAAAAAAGTGAACAAATCCTCATATTCACAATAAACACTGATAGGACACAATTGTCACAGTTTGCTCCTGTATAGAAATTATTACTAGGTTTGTGTGGGGGGGTATCAACAAAAAAATGATGGGGTGCAAACAAGTGTAGCACCAAAGTATATCTATATCGGGAGCATCAGGGTTTGAAATTCAGCAATTAGATAAACGGAGGATAGCGCCTCTGTACTCTAGTCAGGAGTGGGTTGTATGGGTCCTACCATAGGAAAAAGGTACTTAAGAGCAAAAGAGAACAGAGCTCAAGATAGAAGAGCCCATGATAAGATGGCATAAATAACTAAAGGAAGGATCATGATAGTGAGCCGATTAAGTATGTTATGTACAGACATATGAATAGAACCATGGACGCTGCCTTGTCATGACTGTTCTCATGGGGGCATAGAGGGTGGCTCAGTTCTCAATTTCACACCAGGGAATATCATTGTTGATGCCTGTCCTGTGTGCAGCACACAATTTCGATCAAGGATGATAACCAGGGCATCAGCTACGGCAATGACATCTTAGCTGAAAATCCTAGAATATGGTCACTATTGGGAGCCAATGGAAGTACACCGTCAGGCAGCCATAACGAGGACTGGAACTCTACTACTGCTCTCAAAAAGCAACATGTAAAATAGCTCTTCACAGAGCAAAGATGACTGAATACCTCAGGGGCCAATGTCTCTCCCACTGACTTGCTAGTCACGAATGCACCACATATCTTGTTAGAAGATGCCAACTTTAGACATGGTTGGTCCCAGATCACCTGGAAGGGTACCAGTGGCTGTTTAATCTTAATAATCAATACATCAAAACACACTTCTGAGGCTCTGATAATCAAGATCAATATTGGAGAAAATGCTCTAAAAACTGGAATATTGATTTCAGACTACAAATCCAAACTGGCAGAGATGAACACAGAAATCAATGAACATACATTTTTTTTGATGCAGACAAAAATATCAAAACTCTAACATGACATCAAAAAATTTGATAGGGAGAAGTCTACTCCTACATTAAAAAGGATTTCTACACAGGAGGAGGTGATCCCCCCTCAGGCGAGAGTAGCAACTAGCAACGTAAGAAGAACACTTCATTCAGTAGCGACCATAGCACAGAAAATTAGACGAGCAATTATGGCTTATGGGACTCCCCCCACCACCTTTACATGGATACCCTATGATCCCATATCAGGAACCCTAAACCATATGCCCACCCACTATCCTATGTTCACTTAAAGCCGCATTACGCCTTTCCCTCAGCTCTTTACGAACCTTTTTTAGGCAGAGGTTGGGGTAGAGGCAGAAGAAGAAGGGGGTAAAAACAGGTCCAGTGGCAACAATCAGAAACCCAGATGCAGACGAGGGACAACAAAAAGAAATTGATTATGAACCTATTCACCAAGACACTTGCAATAGAGCAGGTTAATGTCCTCCAAAAGGGTTTAGCCTTTGTTCCCACAACCAAAGAGGATACATTTGGACTGAATTGTGAGCTCCACAATTGCTTTAGAAAAATCAGGTTTCGCACCTTCTTTCACAACAAAACCACACCTTAGGTGACAGACACCGAGTTACGCAACCTGTGCAGATCCACTCCCTCAGCAGGGATAACTATATACAAAATCCTAACTTTCAAACATGCAGTCCTTAAAGACAAAGGAGTATTATACTTTAGGCATCCGTCCCATAACATGTCAATTCTGGAAATGGCAGCAATAAATTCACTGGTTAATGACACTCCAATCACAATCACACCAGCCGACAAAGATAGGGTGTTTGTCATTATGTCCACCACAGGCTACAATAAAGAATGTCTCCGACAACCAGCTGACCAGAAATATTACAGCCCCACCAGCCAGGATCGCACTGCAAGACTTACTACTCAAATCAGTTCCTTAGTATTGACAGGTGTCCTTAATCCTATAGATAAAGCAAACAACATCAGTAACACTGATCTCCTCATGACCGTTGATATGGAGGCTGCCTACACAAATATACTTAAAGATGTAAAACTTGAAGTGGCAGAGAACATACTCCTTTATGAACCATGGTCCTCATCCAATCCAATAAGTTTCATTACAGAATGTGAGGCCACAGCACTTAAAGAAAACAACTTCTTCCAATTTGGAGACCAACTCTATCAACAAACACAAGGTACATCCATGGTAAGTACCTCTGTGCCAAGTCTGGCATGTCTCTATATAGATAACTCTTGGAAATGACCCTTTGTACAGGGTTATCCCCAAACTTGTTGGCTTTCTCCTCCTATTTTTTTCACCCTCTTTTTGCTGGCTTTAGGATTCTGGGCACTTTACCACAGCTAAAAAGTGACAAACAGCCTGTTTTGTTTTTTACTACTGTGAGTGCTGCTCCTCTCATAGGTTTACATTGAGAATTTAATCATATATGTCTGAGTGGTAATTTCTGATCTGTAAAGAGTAGCATGGGCATGTTTGGTATCTTTGGAATGCTAATGAGAAATCGTGCTTAGTAGTGAAGGTAGATTTTACATTACTATTTTAAAAATGCCACTTTTAGAAAGTGGGCATTTCTCTGTGTTTATAACTAGTGCTTTGCAGCTTGACTCCAATCCACATCTGGGGCAGAGTGACAGCTCTACTTGGTGCATAATAGGATGTGTCCTGCTCTCGCATAATGGGCTATTACCCCCTACTGATGTCTGGAGACAGGGCTGCGTTGAAAGGGTGTTGTGCTTCACTTGAAAGGGCTCTTTTGAAGTTACCCCCTGAACAAAGCACTTTTCGAGTATAAGTACAGGGGCACTCACCCCATGATTTTCAGAGCACTTTTGGAACTAGGACAGGACCTCTGCCAGAAGGACTACTGGACTGCACAAAGAACTAATCTGGACTGTTTTTCTGTGGTTGCCCTGAAACCTGCTGCTGCTGGGTGGCAGAAAGGACTCCCTGGATTGATTTTCTGCTTTTTTTCCTGATGTCAGATGCTCCCTGACTTTGGAGAACCCAGACCCCACAAAGACTATCAGGAGGAACTGTCATCTCCTAAATTGTGCTGGCCTGTGTGTCCCCTTTGTGCCACTTTAATGCCTCCCACAGAGCCCACCCTGAGAGAGCGATTCCCTGAAACTAGCATGGGATCACTCCATGGTGTTGTTGCATGGTGCAAACATAGCGCGTGGTAAGTGCTTTTGTTGCCGTCATTGATTTACATCAGAGTGTTCCCTAAATTTCCTGGGGCCCCTGACTTGGCTGGTAATCACTGGGCTACTTCCCACTCACACTAGAGAACGCGGACATGATCCTAGAGTCACCAGGATCAGAATCAGCAGGCGGGGTCATCCCCATCTCCGTGAAACCGTATTGGAGGTTCATCGGAGGAAGCACGACTCCCCTCTGAGGACATGAGAGAGTCTTTCCACCTCATATCACAAGGGTGCAACGACGGCTTCCAACTCCTGACCACCAGGACTGCCATGGAGTGAACCATGCCACAGGGCCTCTAACAGGAAAGCCCTCACTTCCTCTCTGCCTTCACTATTTCGGACCCAGGTGATCCCAATGACCCAACCGCAGCTGCCCTGGGCCATTTGATTTACCTGTGCACAGTCTCTTAAGAGGTCACAAGCAGCTGCCCCTTGTAGAGCCACACGGAGGACACCATGAGGTCTCCAAGCTACAGCAGCCAGTTGTGCCCCCCGCCCTTTCAGTGCATAACTCGGGAGCCCTTGTTTATTGCGCCAGTAACTTCATGGGGGGAGACCTCAATGGAGAACGGAGGCCCTCCCTACACTTTTGTGAATCCAGAAGTATTGACAAGTGTTGGACCTGGCTTTTTGACAGGGACATCCCCAAACTTTTTGCCTCCTTCCTCCTATTTTTTCTGACCTGTTGTTGGCTTTTGACCTCTGGGCACTTTACCACTGCTAACCAGTGCTAAAGTGCATATGCTCTCTGTGTAAATTGTACTATTGATTGGTTTATCCATGATTGGCTATTTAATTTACTTATAAGTCCCTAGTAGAGTGCACTGTATGTGCCTAGGGCCTGTAGATTAAATGCTACTAGTGGGCCTGCAGCACTGGTTGTGCCACCCACTTCAGTAGCCCCTTAACCTTGTCTCAGGCCTGCCATTGCAAGGCCTGTGTGTGCAGTTTCACTGCCACTTCAACTTGGCATTTAAAAGTACTTGCCAAGCTTAGAACTCCCCTTTTTCTAAATATAAGTCACCCCTAATGTGCACCCTAGGTAACCCCTAGAGCAGGGTGCTGTGTGGGTAAAAGGCAGGACATGTACCTGTGTAGTTATATGTTCTGGTAGTGTAAAACTCCTAAATTCATTTTTACACTACTGTGCGGCCTGCTCCCTTCATAGGCTAACATTGGGGCTGCCCTCGTACACTGTTGAAGTGTCAGCTGCTGATCTGAAAGGAGCAGGAAGGTCATATTTAGTATGGCCAGAATGGTAATATAAAATCCTGCTGACTGGTGAAGTCGGATTTAATATTACTATTCTAGAAATGCCACTTTTAGAAAGTGAGCATTTCTTTGCTCTCCAATCCACGTCTGGCTAGGTTTAGTTGACAGCTCCTTGTGCATTCACTCAGACACACCCCAAACACAGGGTACTCAGCCTCACTTGAATACATCTGCATTTTGAATGGGTCTTCCAGGGCTGGGAGGGTGGAGGGCCTGCCCTCACACAAAGGACTGCCACACCCCCTACTGGGACTCTGGCAGACAGGATTGAACTGAAAGGGGGCTTGGTGCATTTCTTAGATACTCTTTGAAGTCACCCCCACTTCAAAGGCACAACTTAGTATAAAACAGGGCCTCTGCCCTACCTCATCAGACACTTGCTGGAGAAGAAACCTGAACCAGAAACTACATCCTGCCAAGAAGAACTGCCTGGCTGCTCAAAGGACTCACCTGTCTGCTTTTCTACAAAGGACTGCTGCCTTGCTGTTGTCCTGCTGCCTTGCTGAACTGCCTGGCTGCTCAAAGGACTCACCTGTCTGCTTTTCTACGAAGGACGGCTGCCTTGCTGTTGGCCTGCTGACTTGCTGAACTCTTGTCTGGCTGTAAAGTAAAAGTGCTCTCCAAGGGCTTGGATAGAGCTTGCCTCCTGTTTCCTGAAGTCTCAGGACCAAAAAGACTTCTCTCTTTCACTTGGACGCTTCGTGCGCCGAAATTTTCGACGCACAGCTTGTTCCGCGGCAAGAAAAACGCTGCACACCGACGCTGATCAACGCGACGCCTTCGGGACGACCGAAACTTTGACGCACGGCCTCGCAAGGACAACGCCGCCCGACTTCCAAGGAGAAATCGACGCGACGTCTGCTGTGAGAGTGAAATTTCGACGCACAGTCCAGCGGAACGACACGCAGCCGGAAAACAAGCAGGAGAATCCACGCACAGACCCGGGACATCTGGTAATCCCCGCGATCCACAGAAAGAGACTTCCCACAGTGACTTCCCCGCGTGAAAAATAACGACGCAAGTCCGTGTGTGCTGGGGAGAAATCGACGCACACACCATTTTTCCACGTATCTCTTCTTCTGCGGCCCTTTGCGGAGATTTTCCACCAGAAACCAGGTACTTTGTGCTTGAAAGATAATTTGGGGGTGATTCCGACCCTGGCGGTAAATACCGCCAGGGCCAGGGTCCGCGGGAGCACCGCCAACAGGCTGGCGGTGCTCCTTTGGGCATTCTGACCGCGGCGGTACAGCCGCGGCCAGAAACGGAAAGTCGGCGGTGTACCGCCGACTTTCCGCTGCCCATGGGAATCCTCCATGGCGGCGCAGTTTGCTGCGCCGCCATGGGGATTCTGACCACCATACCGCCATCCTGTTCCTGGCGGTTTCGGCCGCCAGGAACAGGATGGCGGTATGGGGTGTCGTGGGGCCCCTGGGGGCCCCTGCAGTGCCCATGCCAATGGCATGGGCACTGCAGGGGCCCCCGTAAGAGGGCCTCACTTTGAATTTCAGTGTCTGCTTAGCAGACACTGAAATTCGCGACGGGTGCTACTGCACCCGTCGCACCCCTTCCACTCCGCCGGCTCCATTCGGAGCCGGCTTCATCGTGGAAGGGTGTTTCCCACTGGGCTGGTGGGCGGCCTTTTGGCGGTCGCCCGCCAGCCCAGTGGGAAACCCAGAATGACCGCCGCGGTCTTTTGACCGCGGTACGGTCTTCTGGCGGTCCCAGCCAGGCCGGCGGCTACCGCCGCCGGCCGGGGTCAGAATGACCACCTTTGTTTGCTTTTTAAAGACTTAAGACACTTTCTATCACTTTTCAGTGATATCTTTACAAATTCATATTGCATCTTTAATCGTTTTGACCTGCAAATACCCAGATAAATATTATATATTTTTCTAAACACTGTGTGGTGTATTTTTGTGGTGCTATATTATGGTATTGTATGATTTATTGCACAAATGCTTTACACATTGCCTTCTAAGTTAAGCCTGACTTCTCGTGCCAAGCTAACAGAGGGTGGACACAGGCTAATTTTGGATTGTGTGTGACTTACCCTGACTAGAGTGAGGGTTCTTGCTTGGACAGAGGGCAACCTGACTGCCAACCAAAAACCCCATTTCTAACAACAAGGAATAGTTACATTATACTGGAGGGAAAGGCAGAAGCTTTCCCTGCTTTTAGGAGACAGTGATTTGAGGATTACCATATTAATTGTAATACGTGCACAGACTGTTCTTTGTCCTATATTCGTTGTGCTTTATTACTGCATAATGTTTAATAAGAGAGCAGGTGCGCTGTGTCATGTGTTTCAGCGGAATATCGTGTGTCGCCTCCAATTCATGTGGTTATGGTGATGTTTAGTGATCTACGTACAGGCCCTTTAACCAAACTGCTGCATTCCATGCCCTGAGGTTGTAATGTATGTTGTTTTCATTCTTGCCTTGTCAGGATAACAAGCATATTTCAGGATCTCCCTTGTATGCATAGGGAGGGTGTTTTAGATGCCATGTGCAACATAAATATTTATTTTATTGCACTCATTGTAATGTTTGACAATTGCCTAGTGGGCAAGGTAATTTATGTTTGATGTCATGTTTGGAGTATGATTTATATACAATACAGTCTATTTTTATATAACAGTGTGTGGAATCTCTTTTGTGGTGTATTTATTGTGTCACAGATGTGTGTGTGTTGCACAAACGCATTACACATTGCCTCTGAGGATAAGACCGGCTGCTCTGTGCCAAGCTACCATGTGTTGAGCATAGGTTATCTTTGCTGTGTAACTTACTTGCCCTGACTAGAGTGTTGGACTCTGCCTGCCTGAGGTTCATGCAATGGCCAACCAGTAATCCAATTTCTAACACTAACTTTGAAAAATAATTCATTTTTTGTGAGAACAATCCTCAGATAAACAACATACTCCTAAGGGGGCGCTACATTGATGACATTTTGATTTTCATGCATTTTGATTTTCATATAGATGAATGCCACCATTTCCATACATGTATTTATTCCTGCAATCCATTCCTAAGATTTACAAAAATATCTCTATCAAATTTCTCCCCTTTTTTGATTTTCTAAACACCATCACTATTGCCAAACTTACAACTACCACATAAAAAAAAAGTCAACAGACTGCAACAGCTTACCAAAAGTCAACAGACTGCAACAGCTTACCACTGTATGACAGTCACCATCCTAAAGCCTTACAAGACAATACACACTATGGCCAGTTCCTGCAACTACAGCAAGATTGCTGACTTCGACCTACGGACACAACAACTGGTACTAGCTTGAAAGGATGCCACTACCCACCACATTCCATCAATATAGCATGGAAAAGGGCCTGGAACAACAATAGGGCAACACTATTAGAACCCCACAGCAGAACACAGGACCACACCATCACGTGTGGTACTACTTTTACTCCTAATTCAAACCAGATATGGAAAAACATATGTAAGTACTGGTCCATCCTACAGACAAGCCTACTCCATGATTTGCATTCAAACTAGCACATAACCTAAAAGATATGATCATCCATTCCACTCCATGAAGGACTTTGAGGTCAGAACAACATTCCCTCTAGCATCCACACCCCATCACAAGACACTATCCATGTGGCTCCTCAGGGGTTTGTGATCTGACTGAGCCCACAAAGATTGCCCTTGACCTGACCCACATATGCACACAATAAAATCACACAAATTTTAACACCAGGAACTGTGTATACATGATCACTTGCTCCTGCACCAAAAGATATAGGCCCTCATTACAACCCTGGTGGTAAATCCTGCTTGCTGCCGTGCCGACAGCCGCCAACATACTGTGACCGCGGCAGTAATTTGCCACAGGTATTATGACCCACACTGAGAATACCGCCACAATACAGACACCCACACAAGTCCGCCAGACCAAAGGTCAGTGATGAACTGGCGATAGCAAAAACCCACACCGTCACGCCAACAGGAATATGCCCACAGTATCACGACCCACGAATCAACGCAGCGGTCTTTCAACCGCGGTAAACCATTAGCGGTAAACACCGCCACGCTCAAAACACACACACACTAACAAAATTACACTACATTGGACAATTCAAAATACACACACCTGACACACATACACACACCACACCCACACACTCACACCACTATAAAACACACACCCACATTACCCATAACCCCTTACAACAACAAAAAGAGAGCAAGCACAGAGAGACAAGCAAACAGCACACACTCAATCAGAGGCACAGAACACCATCACTCATATACCATCCACGCACATCAAAGTATACACCCCAACACATCACCCCACACATCACCTTACACATATCACTCACACCACATCCATGGCACCCCAAAGACACCCCAGGTTTTCAGAAGAGGAGCTCAGGGTCATGGTGGAGGAAATCATCCGGGTAGAGCCACAGCTATTCGGATCACAGGTGCAGCAGACGTCCATTGCAAGGAAGATGGAGCTATGGTGGAGAATCGTGGACAGGGTCAACGCTGTGGGACAGCACCCAAGAACCAGGGATGACATCAGGAAGAGGTGGAATGACCTACGGGGGAAGGTGTGTTCCGTGGTTTCAAGACACCAGATTGCTCTACAGAGGACTGGTAGTGGACCCCCACCTCCTCCCCAACAATGAACAACATGGGAGGAGCAAGTCTTGGCGATCATGCATCCTGAAGGCCTCGCAGGAGTAACAGGAGGACTGGACTCTGGTAAGGCTAATCTTTAACATTATATGCCCACCCTACCTGCATGCCATCACGTATCCCCACCCGTACCCTCACTCCCATCACTCCACCACCTCACATATACCCCACCATCACAACCCACACATCCCAATACCAAGCCCTGCATGCAACAACAATGCATGGACACCCATCACAGCCCTGCATGGACACACATCACCACAGCATGCTCAGTAGAGAGACTCACCCAGCCCACACAATCAGCAATCACACAAGGCCAAGGTGACAGGGAAAGCACAATTATACAAGGAAATTGTCAGAGTCACCAGATCCTCGGGGTCTGCGCACGTTCCCAACACGTCCACCACTGAACAGCTCCAAGACTCTGATAGATAAATCACAGAGGCAAAGAGAGTTCAAGAGGGGAAGAGGGGAATAGGGAGGGAACAGCTGGGAAGGCGACCTGTAGTAAGAAAAAGGCTTAAACACACAATATGAAAATTACATCTCATGAAATCAATACTAGACTATGGCTCTAAGCCTAGTCATTCTGAAAACATGAACAATCTAAGAATTAGGCTTAAAATGACTAAGTTTCAAGATGGCCGGATACCTGTAAGGGAATCAAGATGGATTAAATGAATCTTTCAAATTCAAGTACTTTCCTTTACATGAGAATCAGGAAAACATTCTGAATAAGTTCTAAACCAGTCATATGAATCCTTTTTTTTGAGAATGCATACTAGGACCATGCAATATTGCATCTAGAAACTCTGGCCTTCTGAGTTCTCTTGAAATATTTCAACACAAATTGTGCACATTGCAGATTTTCATATATATAGTAAACACCAAAAAGGATTGTGCACCATGAATAACACAATATGGATTCAGGAAACAAATCACACAACTTGTCAACTCGAATATTACCTCATAAATGTCTTAGAATAATGGCATACAATGAACAACATGAATTAAGCTTGAGGAGAGAATCGTGCGTCTTGCCGATTCAAGTGCCACCATGTAAAATGTCAAGAAATGGTAGCACGCAATGAATATCAAGGTTAAATCACCATTAAACGAATCGCGCGTCTTGCCGATTCGTAAGCCACGATGTAAATGCTAAGAAATAACAGCGTGCAATAAATAACAAGATTAAAGCACCATGAAACGAATCGCGCGTCTTTTGCCAATTCTTAAGCCACCATTTAAATGTCAAGAAATGGTAGCGCGCAATGAACAACGAAGTTAAATCATCATGAAACGAATCGCGCGTCTTGCCGATTCATAAGTCACCATGTAAATGTCAAGAAATGGTAGCACGCAATGAATAACAAAGTTAAAGCACCATGAAATGAATCGCGCGTTTTGCCGATTCTTAAGCCACCATGCAAATGTCAAGAAATGGTAGCACGCAATGAATAACAAAGTCAAATCATCATGATAACGAATAGCGCGTCTTGCCGATTCACAAGCCACTATGTAAATGTCAAATAATGGTAGCGCGCAATGAATAACAAGGTCAAATCAGCATGAAACGAATTGCGCGTCTTGCCGATTCGCAAGCCACCATGCAAATGTCAAGAAATGGTAGTGCGCAAAGTAATCTGTTAACCATTAAAGAATTAGGCCAAGAATATGAAAGTTCTCGATAACGGCATTGGGAGGCCAGCCCAACCACCGTCTTACGGCCCAGAACAAGGATCACCAATGAAGAATGAAGGGCAGAGGCCTGGAAGATCAAATAGGCCACTGGGACAAGAGCTCAGGAAGTAGCTGCTGCTCTGCACCGGGACCTCTGAATAGTGAGCACTTGGAGCTGGGCTGGCTCCCTTTGTAGAGTCTTGGCCCAGCCCACAACCACACCCAGGCATGCTGCAGGGAAAGTCTCTGGAATTCCCTGGAAAGGGACCACACCCTAACACACTCTGAAAGCCTGCAGCAATACATTGAAAATGAACAGTATTTGTAAACACATTAAAAATAAGTCTTCAGGATTAAACTCTGCAATGCAAAAGGTTAAACATCAACATATCAGCACAATGCATAAATTACGTTGTTTTGAGAGTGCTGGGTTTTTGCATTCTAGTCGCCAATAGAGCGCGCACTGCCCTGGTGTTGACAGAAACACACCCATTGCACAAGATGGCACACACAGATACAATAACAATGCATTTGCATCCCAACAGGACCCCTGCCCAACGTCACCGGAGAGGAGGTGCCACCAACATCCAGCCCCCCCCAGAAGAGGACCACAGTGATGACAGCAGCTCTGCACGCCTGGATAACGATGACCAACCTGGCCCATCGGTTCCCCTGCCACAGTCCCATACCACCACAGAACCCCACCCTCAGGAAACACCAGCACAGCACCCACCCAGCGGGCCCATACCACTGTCCCCATGGCACGTCAATCAGCAGTGTGTCCACCACTACAGGGACCCTAGGCAACCCCACAAACACAGGATGATCAGGGACCTGGGGTAAGTGGCAGTGGGCACACGGTTCAGGGGACAGAGGCGCAGGACAACAGAGAAGCTGTGAGGACTGCTGTGCGACAGGGAGAGGACAGGCCCAGGGAACCGACCCTCCACGAGGCACTCTCAAACATCATGGGAGCCTACCACCATTCCCAGGAGACCATGGGCACGGCACTGGCCAAGTTACAGGAGACCCAGCGGCTGCAGGAGGGACAGTTCCTGGGGATCAGGGAGGACCTCACCAAAATCTACACCATCCTGGTCACCATAGCAGGGGTGCTGGTTGACAGGGGCAAGACCATGAGGGAGGCAGTGGCACAACAAAGGGCCCCTGACACTAGCCAAACCGAGGAGCAGCCTTCCACCTCCGCCGACGCTAGTGGACTCGAGGTCCCGCCAGAGAACCAACAGGCCGCCAGCACCCCATCCCCTGCAGAAGGAGAACCACCCCGCAAATGATCCCTGCGATCCAGGCAGAAGACAGAGAACATTGCCAAGACCCCGCCAGGAAATAGGACTCTCCTGATTGTCACCCTTATGTCCCACTATGTCACCCTTTCCACCTTGAACTGCCATTACACCCTTTCCTGTGCCCCATTGGACAATGCACCTGTGATACCAAGAGATTGAACTCCACCATGGACCTATCTTCACCAGCACCCCAGCCCCTTGCCCGTACCCCCATACTATATAGCACATAAAATAAAAAACATTTAAATATAAACCATACTGGAGTCAGTGTAATGATTGGAAAAACATTCTCAAAGCATTGCAACGTTTATGTTCATTGTATTATACTAATGTATTACATTTGGTGGGCAGCAGTACACATAGCAGGAGACAGAATGGGGTACACAGATCTGAAAAAAAGGAATCCAAAGGGAACAGTCAATGGCCATAGACAGAGGGTAAGAGGCTGCCATGTACAATGTCCAAAAATATACTGAAATGTGAGGAGGAGTTGCAGTCTCTTACCTGTGTGTCACTAGAAGTACTGCTGGATAATGTTTGTTCTGTTGTCCACATCTTCTTCATCTGCCTCCTCTTCCTCACTGTCCACAGGCTCCACTGCTGCCACACGACCATCACCAGGCTCATCCTCCAGCAGAAAAGGCACCTGGTGTCTCAAGGTCAGGTTGTGCAACATACAGCATGCCACGATGATCTGGCACACCTTCTTGGGTGAGTAGTACAGGGATCCACCAGTCAGATGGAGGCACCGGAACCTGGCCTTCAGGAGGCCAAAGGTTCTCTCAATAATCCTCCTTGTTCGCCCATGTGCCTCATTGTAACGTTCCTCTGCCCTTGTCCTGGGATTCCTCACTGGGGTCAGTAGCCATGAGAGGTTGGGGTAACCCAAGTCACCTGCAAATACCGAGGGACAACTGTTAGACATACACTAACCATTAGGGACAACCCCATGCCCAGACACCTACTTATACTGTGTGGGGACCTTGGGCTCTCCTATTAGCCACACCCGGTGTCTCTGGAGTATCACATAAGGGATGCTGCTATTCCTCGGGATATAGGCATCATGCACTGAGCCCTGATATTTGGCATTCACATGGGAGATGTACTGGTCCGCCAAACACACCATTTGCACATTCATCGAATGATAGCTTTTTCTATTCCTGTACTCCTGTTCATTTCTGCGGGAGGCACAAATGCCACATGTGTACCATCAATGGCACCTATGATTTTGGGGATATGCCCCAGGGTATAGAAGTCAGCTTTAACTGTGGCCAAATCCCCCACCTGGGGGAAAACAATGTAGCTGCACATGTGTTTCAGCAGGGCAGACAACACTCTGGTCAACACATTGGAGAACATTGGCTGAGACATCCCTGATGCCATGGCTACTGTTGTTTGAAAGGAGCCACTTGCCAGGAAATGGAGCACTGACAGGACCTGCACTAGAGGGGGTATTCCTGTGGGCTGGCGGATAGCTGACATAAGGTCTGGCTCCGATTTGGCACACAGTTCTTGGATTGTGGCTCGATCAAGTCTGTATGTGATGATAATGTGTCTGTCCTCCATTGCTGACAGGTCCACCAGGGGTCTGTACACCGGAGGATGCTGCCTTCTCATCATCTGCCTCAGCGGTTGTAGCCTATGGAGGAGAACGGTGAGCAGAAGGTCATTTACCACATAGATAGCACAACTGTGTTTGAATTAATGTCACAGAAGGAGTGTTTAAAATCGAGAGTCAGTATATGTGCCAATATGTGCTGTGACCCAGTTAGATGCCATGCCATGTGCCCCCCTGAAATGGCGGCTGCCTGACCTGTGAGGAGGGACAAGGGTAAATGAGGTAACTGCGCTGGCATTGTGCTGCATCGCGGTAGGCGGTCGATGACCGCCACGCAAGTCCGCATTGGTTATCATTGGGCCCTATGGGTCCCAGGAGCCAATGGCGATGTACGCCGGCGGTGACGGTACGCACCGCCGCAGACGTCACCGCATTTTCTACCTATTCACTCACTTGCTACCTAACCATCAACAGGAGAGGACCTACACTGCAAGTGCTGCTGTGACCAGAGTCTGGAAGCGACAATGGCTAGAGTGTCTGAGGAAAGGGCCCCTGCCTTCACTGCGGAGGAGTTGGATAAACTGGTGGATGGGGTCCTCCCCCAGTACACGTTACTCTATGGTCCTCCAGACAAACAGGTGAGTACACTGTGAGCATGATGTGTGGGCAATGCCTGTTTGGAGTGGTGTGGATGTAAGCCACATGTTGGAGGGTGCTACGGCATCCTGCCCTGAATGCTGCATGAGAGGTGGTCACTGTATGTGCGTCAGGGCATGCGTGGGAACTGGTGGGCAATGAGTATGACGGTCCTGACATGTGAGTAATTGCAATTTCTGCTGTCTTTTCCCTCTAGGTCAGCGCCCACCAGAAAAAGGGTATTTGGCGTGCCATCGCCAAGGATGTGCGGACCCTGGGGGTCTATCACAGGCAGAGCACCCACTGCCGTAAGAGATGGGAGGACCTGCGCCGCTGGACCAAGAAGACGGCGGGGGCCCAGCTGGGGCTGGCCTTCCAGTGTGCAAGGGGTGCCCGTCGCACCATGACCACCCTGATGTTCCGCATCCTGGCGGTGGCTTATCCAGAGTTGGATGGGCGCTTGAGGGCATCACAGCAGCCACAAGGGGGTGAGTACAGTTTCAGAAAGCTGACTTTGCGCGCTTTAGGAACTAGCTGGGTGGGGGATGTGGGCTGTGGGTACCTCTAGGCCAGGGCGATCATGCCAGGGTAGATCCCTTGTTTGTAGGCTCTGAAGCACCCCTACCTCAGTGGTACAAGTGGCCAACTACTACTGGGCAGGGTCCTGTGGGTGTCATGTGTGCAGATGCTGGCATTAGGCATTGTAACCCATGGGCTGGTGACAACCTTAGTGAGTGGTTTGGCAAGGCCTAGTGCATAGGGCAGTTCAGTGTGTGTTGTGTATGCCAACGGTAATGGTGTTGCTGGTATTAACCATGTGTATCCTCTGTCCAGCCCCCCCTTCTTGTTTTGTCACTGTGTCCTTATGTGCATTAGCATCATCTGGCGGAGGAGCAGAGGCACCGGCGACGGAGGGTGCTGCATCCCACATGGCCCATGAGGGTGAATCCACTGAGGGTGAAGGCACCAGTGGGACGGAGGACGAGGGGAGCTCCACGACGGGGACAGGAGGGGATACCAGTGACAGCGAGTCCTCCTCCGATGGAAGCTCCCTGGCGGTGGCGGACACGTCTGTGCCCACCTCAACCACAGGTGCAGCCGCCACCCCTGCACCAGCACCACCCTCCCAGCACCCTCTCAGCATGTTTCCCGTGCCCGCTCACCCAGGAGGGTGGGCATCTCCTTTGCCCCAGGCACCTCAGGCCCTGCCCCAGTCAGCCCTGCTGCTCTCAGTGAGGAGGCTATTGACCTCCTGAGATCCCTCACTGTTGGGCAGTTAACCATTCTGAATGCCATCCAGGGTGTTGAGAGGCATTTGCAACAAACAAATGCAGACCTGGAGGGCATTCATTTGGCGTGGCAGCCCAACAGAGAGCATTTCAGGCTCTGGCCTCAGCATTGATGACAGCCATTTTCCCTGTGTCCAGCCTCCCCCCTCCAACTTCCACTACCGAGCCCCAATCCCCTCTACCTCAACCTATCCCAAGCACACCTTCAGACGAGCATGCACACACATCAGCACACAAAAGTGGGTCAGAAAAACATAAGTACCACATATCATCACACAGGCACTCCCACAAGCACCATACCTATGCACACATACTAACATCCACTTCCTCCACTGTGTCCCCCTCCTCCTTTTTGTCCACGTCCCTCCCAGTAGCGTCTCCACTCACACCTGCATGCGCTACATCATCAGCCACTGCCTCCATTACCAGCACGCCCATCACAACTCAGCCCTCACGAGCAATCACCCCCCCCAAAACCATGCATACATCCCCTGTGTCCTCTCCCAGTGTGTCTGTGAGCCCTCCTCCCAAAGTACACAAACGCAGGCACACACCCACTCAACAGCCATCTACCTCGCAACAGCCTCCAGCCCAGGCACCTTCACCCAAACTCAGCAGATGTACACCTCCTACAACCAGTACCTCTTCCGCCACTCCCACACCCCCTCCATCTTCCCGTCCCAGTGTGTCAAAAAAACTTTACCTGGCTAACATCGACCTCTTTCTTAAGCCTCCCCGCCCGTCCTTCCCGTAGGGCCAGGATGTCTAGATCCCAGGCCAGCACCTCAGCCACCAACTCAGCGTCCGTTGTGGTCCCTGCAAGTCTGAGAGGATCGAAGGGGGCACCCGGCAGGGCTGGCAGTGTGCAACCAACAGATGCTAAAGACCACCCGATTCTGCCACCTGCTAAGGTTAAGAAGGGGACAACATGCACCAAAGTCAAGGAGCATGACCCACCCAGCAAGGCCTTATCCAAAAAAAAGAGGACAGTGCCAAGGTCCCAGCAGCATCTACCAAGGTGGGGAAGGGACACAAAGGCAAGGGCAAGTCACTTCAGGGCTCGGAGCCTCCAGGTGAGGGACTGGTGACCACCATTTGTCCTGACAGGCCAGCAACCTGTACCACGGTGAGCACCGCCGCAATGACCGCCACCTGCACTGCCGCCTGCACCGCCATCTGCACCGCCCCCTGCACCGCCGCTCCCACAACAACAGTCAGCAGCATCATCCCCACTGGGCAGCCGTCTGAGACTGCTGGAGATGGCCTGGTGTCTCCCTCCACTACAGCAAGCACCTGCACCACCAGCAGCACCGGCAGTATCTCCGCCGCAGACACCGCCGCAGACACCGCCACATGCCCAGCTGGTGCCACTACATCGGGCATCATCAGCATCCTCAGTGGGCAGCCGTCAGAGGCTGCAGGAGACATCCTAGACCCTACACCCACCACTTGAGGCACCACCACCAGCACTAAGTCGCCGCAGGATGGAGTGTGGCTCTGCCTCCATGGAGTATCATGCTACCTGTTCCCTGCACATCTCGTGCCTCAGACACCCAGGTGAGGGAATGTGAACTGCCACACCCCAGGTGCAGCATCACTGGGCACAAGGCTCCCTCCAGAACCAGTGGAGGGATGCATCCACTCACCCAATCCTTGGCAGGATGAAGCTGACTGGGCACAAACCCACCTCCAGAACCAGTGGAGAGATGCATCCACTCACCCAATCCTTGGCAGGATGAAGCTGACTGGGCTCAAGGCCCCCTCCAGAACCAGTGGAGCTATGCATCCACTATCACTTTCCTTGGCAGGATGAGGCACACTGGGCACTAAGCCCCCTCCAGAACCAGTGGAACATGTCACCCACTTGAGAGACTGTGGCTTTGCATTCCCCAGGAGCAAGCAGTGGGCAAACCACCCACTTGGGAGACTGTGGCTTTGCAATCCCCAGGACCAAGCAGTGGGCAAACCACCCACTTGAGAGACTGTGGCTTTGCACTCCCCAGCACCAAGCAGTTGTCAAACCACCCACTTGAGAGACTTGGGAGACTGTGGCTTTGCACTCCCCAGGACATCGCTGTGGGCATGTTGCGACCCTCGAGGAGCAGTGGCGTTGTACCATCTTCCGGCTGAGATGCACCTCCTCCCCTTCCCACTGAGGTGCCTGTGTTTTTTCGACCTGAGGCCCCTGCAGTTTTCTCTCCGTTTTGAGGCAGGAGTCAAGTGTGGGCTTCGCCCATGATTTTTTGGGCCACTGGTCCACAGACATTTGTAATGGACATTGTATGGCCCTCTGTTGTATTGTACATATTTATAGAAAGTGTTGTTTTCAATTGTTCACTTTGTATGCATTTTCAAAATATCACAGATTTGACTCAATTCCTTTTATCCTTGTGTTCTTCCAGGGGGTTACGGGGTGTATCTGTAATGCGGTTATCCACCCTGACTTATGTGGACGATGAGGCTTACATATGTGTTTTCATTATATTCCACATGTGTATCACCTGCCTGTTGACTTATCTATTTGTTTGTTCTTATATGTATTTGCATGCTCACTAACAATCGTGATCCCACCTATGCCATGGATTTTCTGCAATTGCCTAATGCATTGCTATGTTACAATAGGATATGACCTACTAAATGTCCTCCTTATTTTTAAGTCTCACTCTCCATATGTCTCTTTTCATTCCACGTAAGATTTTGGATATCAGAAAGTGTACCCTACACTTTTAGAGTGACTTTTGAGATTAAGTATTGTTGCTAATTACCACTACTATAACCCCAATCATTAGAAGATTACGTTACATGGTCCTGATGAAGTGCCAGGATCCCCAGGGACATTACATGGCTTGCAACATGGTGACCAATGTTCTCACTTCGCTGTGAGTCGTACCGGATCACTGTCTCCAAACCAGTCACCCTTTGTTTTTATTTATAACAAGAGGTCTATCTTTTTGGGTCTCTCTTAGCTATATTTATACCACACTTACACCAGTCTACCAACACAGCACCTCCACTTACACTTCATCACTGCGTCTTATTTAAAGGACTTACAGGAAAGAGCCCCCTTGGGGCACCCATGGGGCTGCAGCACCAGCCCAACAAGGGGCTGCTCAATGATGAAGCATGACATCCATCTGGGTGTGTGAGGGCTTTTGCTTCTGAGCAATCAGAGTCCCATGATCTGCTTGCCCAGACCCATCCCAACCTACTGCCTGTACCAGATTCAAGCTAGCCTGGCTGATGAAGGGTGATACCCTGAAACCGGTCCCAGGATGCTTGTTTCTGGTCCAGGGAGGACCTAGCCTGGCAGTTCAGGGTGGACTGCTCAAATGGGGAACAGGGTCAAGACTGATTTGCAAGTGGCTGTGTCCAAACTGGAATGTCATGGCAAGTAAAAAAATTGATGGATTAAACCCAAGTCTGTGACTGGGGGTGAATGTTTGATTTGCTCTGCATTCCGTCCATCATCTGTTGTTTTTGCATTTGTTGCCCCAAGTGGGATGGGTATGCCCAGACGTGGGTCCTGTGCTTGCTATGCCACCAGATTCAAGCTAGCCTGGCTGATGAAGGGTGATATCCTGAAACCGGTCCCAAGATGCTTGTTTCTTGTCTAGAGAGAAGCTGGCCTGGCAGTTCGGGCTGGACTGCTCCCATGGGGAACAGGGTCAAGACTGATTTGCATAATGCTGGGTCCAAACTGGAATGGAATTCCAAGCAAAGAAATTGATGGATTAAACCCAGATCGGTGACTGGGGGTGAATGTTTGATTTGCTCTGCATTCCATCCATCATCTGTTGTTTTTGCATTTGTCACCCCAAGTGGAAAGGGTATGCCCAGACGGGGGTCCTGTGCTTGCTATGCCACCAGATTCAAGCTAGCCTGGCTGATGAAGAGTTATACCCTGAAACCGGTCCCTGGATGCTTGTTTCTGGTCCAGGGAGGACCTGGCCTGGCAGGGTTAAGACTGATTTGCATATGGCTGGGTCCAAACTGGAATGGCATGGCAAGCAAAAGAATTGATTGATTAAACCCAGATCTATGACTGGGGTGAATGTTTGATTTGCTCTGCATTCTGTCCATCATCTGTTGTTTTTGCATTTGTCGCCCCCGAATGGGAAGGGTATGCCCAGATGTGGGTCCCGTGCTTACTATGCCCCCAGATTCAAGCTAGCCTGGCTGATGAAGGGTGATACCCCGAAACCGGTCCCAGGATGCTTGTTTCTGGTCCAGGGAGGACCTGGCCTGGCAGTTCGGGCTGGACTGCTCCCATGGGGAACAGGGTCAAGACTGATTTGCATATGGCTGGGTCCAAACTGGAATGGCATGGCAAGCAAAAAAATTGATGGATTAAACCCAGATCTGTGACTGGGGGTGAATGTTTGATTTGCTTTGCATTCCGTCCATCATCTGTTGTTTTTGCATTTGTCGCCCCAGGTGGGAAGGGTATGACAAGACGTGGGTCCCGTGCTTGCTAAGCCACCAGATTCAAGCTAGCCTGGCTGATGAAGGGTGATACCATGAAACTGGTCCCAGGATGCTTGTTTCTGGTCCAGGGAGGACCTGGCCTGGCAGTTCGGGCTGGACTGCTCCCATGGGGAACAGGGTAAAGACTGATTTGCATATGGGTGGGTCTAAACTGGAATGGCATGGCAAGCAAAAAAATTGATGGATAAAACCCAGATCTGTGACTTGGGGTGAATGTTTGATTTGCTCTGCATTCTGTCCATCATCTGTTGTTTTTGCATTTGTCGCCCCAAGTGGGAAGGGTATACCCAGACGTGGGTCCCGTGCTTGTTATGCCACCAGACTCAAGCTAGCCTGGCTGATGAAGGGTGATACCCTGAAACCGGTCCCAGGATGCTTGTTTCTGGTCCACGGAGGACCTGGCCTGGCAGTTTGGGCTGGACTGCTCCCATGGGGAACAGGGTCAAGACTGATTTGCATATGGCTGGGTCTAAACTGGAATGGCACGGCAAGCAAAACAATTGATGGATTAAACCCAGATCTGTGACTGGGGGTGAATGTTTGATTTGTTCTGCATTCCGTCCATCATGTGTTGTTTTTGCAGTTGTCGCCCCAAGTGGGAAGGGTATGCCCAGACATGGGTCCCATGCTTGCTATGCCACCAGATTCAAGCTAGCCTGGCTGATGAAGGGTGATACCCTGAAACCGGTCCCAGGATGCTTGTTTCTGGTCCAGGGAGGACCAGGCCTGGCAGTTCGGGCTGGACTGCTCCCATGGGGAACAGGGTCAAAACTGATTTGCATATGGCTGGTCCAAACTGTAATGGCATGGCAAGCAAAAAAATTGATGGATTAAACCCAGATCTGTGACTGGGGGTGAATGTTTGATTTGCTTTGCATTCCGTCCATCATCTGTTGTTTTTGCATTTGTCGCCCCAGGTGGGAAGGGTATGACAAGACGTGGGTCCCGTGCTTGCTAAGCCACCAGATTCAAGCTAGCCTGGCTGATGAAGGGTGATACCCCGAAACCGGTCCCAAGATGCTTGTTTCTGGTCCAGGGAGGACCTGGCCTGGCAGTTCGGGCTGGACTGCTCCCATGGGGAACAGGGTCAAGACTGATTTGCATATGGCTGGGTCCAAACTGGAATGGCATGGCAAGCAAAAAAATGTATGGATTAAACCCAGATCTGTGACTGGGGGTGAATGTTTGATTTGCTTTACATTCCGTCCATCATCTGTTGTTTTTGCATTTGTCGCCCCAGGTGGGAAGGGTATGACAAGACGTGGGTCCCGTGCTTGCTAAGCCACCAGATTCAAGCTAGCCTGGCTGATGAAGGGTGATACCATGAAACTGGTCCCAGGATGCTTGTTTCTGGTCCAGGGAGGACCTGGCCTGGCAGTTCGGGCTGGACTGCTCCCATGGGGAACAGGGTAAAGACTGATTTGCATATGGGTGGGTCTAAACTGGAATGGCATGGCAAGCAAAAAAATTGATGGATTAAACCCAGATCTGTGACTTGGGGTGAATGTTTGATTTGCTCTGCATTCCGTCCAACATGTGTTATTTTTGCAGTTGTCGCCCCAAGTGGGAAGGGTATGCCCAGACATGGGTCCCATGCTTGCTATGCCACCAGATTCAAGCTAGCCTGGCTGATGAAGGGTGATACCCTGAAACCGGTCCCAGGATGCTTGTTTCTGGTCCAGGGAGGACCAGGCCTGGCAGTTCGGGCTGGACTGCTCCCATGGGGAACAGGGTCAAGACTGATTTGCATATGGCTGGGTCCTAACTGTAATGGCATGGCAAGCAAAAAAATTGATGGATTAAACCCAGATCTGTGACTGGGGGTGAATGTTTGATTTGTTCTGCATTCCGTCCATCATCTGTTGTTTTTGCATTTATTTTCTAAATGAGGGCCTGAGATCCTTGCCAGGAAGGCAGGAATTTCCTATTATGTAGGGTTGTCCTTTGTAAAAGGGAAACCGGTTAAAGCATCTGCTGATACAGCAGGCTTGTGGGCCACTCACCAACTTCTAAGTGGGCCGCTTTGTATTGAATGAAAAAAGGCCTATCCCGCTACCTTCAAGAACTTTTTGATTCAAAGAGAAAATTGCAACAGCCAGTTAGTGCCCGCAAATCATACAGTTTATTTGTTGGGAAAAAAGTGACTATTGCAGTTTTCACTTCAGATCTAAAAGTTCTTCAAGGTAGCAGAGCAGGCTTTTTTTCTCATATATATTTTTCCTGTGGCCCAGCCTTTATTCCCGCTTTATACTGACCCAACTGCATTTTATGACTGATCTTATGTACTTAAATTACATTTGAAAAGAAACCTAAAACCTGGTAATTTTCAAGATGGTTGGCCTATGCCACAACATTCTAAGAGTAGGATGGTTCCATAAAGGAGACAAAGTGAAGTTTCAGGAGAAAGACCATGTCAAATGCTCCTCTGACAGATGGGAGAAACAAAGTAGTGCCTCTATATGCTAATGTCAGTAATCTCTCACAATGTAAGATCATGGTGGTAAGGTATGGAAATGCTACTGATTTTGTTTGTGAAGGCATCGATAAAATCATAGACTTAAGGCTTCTAGTGAGAAAGAAGAGTGAAACAGTATTTAGATCTGGTTAATCAGAGAAGGCCAATTAACCCATATGGCAACTTGTGCCAAGCAGATATGGTGCTGAATGAGTGAAAAGAAGCCAAAAGAGGGAAAAATGGGAATTGGTGACATGAGCAGAAGTCATTTACCTTCTCTAAGGCAGGAAACTGCTGACTGCTGCATAAACACCCTACATGAATGAGGAAGTGGAAATGCAATTAAGGCCGGAACCCTGAGCAGAAACTGCACACTCTCGAAATGTTCCAGACAAGGCTGAAGGAAGCCAACATTTTTAACAGGTGTACTTGCTCCAGAAGGCTCCAAAACTCAGAAAAGCACCAAAAGGGAGAACACCAGTTGAGTTGTGACTCAGAATGTAGCCAGACTGGCACTGTGCACACAGTGCAAGAACAAATTGGCATGTCTCATTTTACCCTTGTGTCCTCACCCCTTCATGTTAATCAAATATTTTTCTTAGGTCTAGAGACCATTGCTCTTTCCAGTTCACATAAGGAGGCATCCTTTTAGCCTTCTAGAATTTTCCCACAACAACGTACACATTCACTGTTAGTAATCAAAGACATTTCAGAGTAAAAAAGAGGCAATGCGGTAAAAAGAGACTTGCCCTACTTCCAGTGTTTCAGCTAGGACAGCAGTATGGAACAGATTTGATAGTTCTCATTTAATTCAAGTTTATCCCAGCTCTTTTTTGGCCCGTGAACCTTGCAAAACCACTATTTATGTATGTCTCAATAAGTTAACTTTTCTTCTGATCTCTGCCTTTCTCACTCACCCCTCTGCCCCAATCCCCGACTAACTCTGCTCTCATCTGTACCAAAAAGAATCTTATCTTACACAATAGTATTTAATAGGTGTATTTCTGTCTTAGACAACCAATTCAACCTCTCTAAATGCTGGTTACAGCCAGCACAGTATGTTGACCGAGTGTACTAGATACTACAGCTCAGGTCTGCCCTAAGGGAGCCAAGAACTCTGGCCTCGGGCCAGTGAGCATATTGTAAAGAAAATCAAACTAGTAGACAGGTAGATGCCAACGAAGGATTCGCGTTTTCCATTCTCACAAATTATTGTGCATACGTAAAAATACCAGCAAATATCTTCAACATAAGATTACCACTTCCAAAATCACCATGCTAAGAGCTTTGCAAGGTAGGGATATCAGACATATATACTCTTGTTTCTCTGGCCCAATTTCCACGGTTCATCGGTGCAAAGTGCAAAGATTGGATAAAAAATTGAAGTACGTGTATATTCATGATGTGCATGTTCATTGTATGCTTTTAAAGCAGTTTTGTCCATGAATATGCATTAAAGCTATTTATTCTCATCCGTCTGGCTTTTCCAATGTATATATATATATATGAAGGAATGAAGTTCTAATGATCCAAAAATTCATAAAGTATTGCTATTGATAACTGATTTTTCTGTTTACCCGGACACTGGTAAATTTGCCATTTCTTTTAAATTGAGCGTTAGTTTGCTGTAGGGAATTTTGCCATATGTTTTTCACGTTTGGTAATATTTATCTAAATGCACTGCCGTGTCAGCGTCAGTTACTATTTACTACCCTTCTCCTTTTTCGTTTCATTCTGTACACCCATTACTCCGTTTTGGTGTTTACTTTGAATCCCCCATGTCATGATTTATACCCCAGAATATTTATTTGCTTTGAGCATTGCCCATATATAGACAGCCCAAATACTTTTTCACAGCTGTAAGTAAAATAATTCAGTTGAGGAAATTAAAAGCTATGGAATGATGATGGGACATCAAAGACATGTAAAACAAATTGCCTCTGAAACCAGAAAAATAAAACTCCCATAAAGAAGGGAGATGGGAAAGTACTTAAGAATCTTGCTATCTTTGAGATGGGTTAAAGCAAATGAAAATCGGGGCACCCTGTACAGCACAAGAAGAAAGTATAGATTCTAAATATTTGACTCAAGGCGGGCATTCAATAGGAAATTCACAAAGGCATTTTCGGGAGTAAATGTGCGTTTGTGGACAAAAATGTCTGCATTTACCAGGCATTCATAGAGGGAATCCTGGCAGGTGTAAATTAATTTGGTATGGTGTTGTTTTCAGTCACAAATATGGAGAAATATGCAGAGACGTCCACTCTGTTATGGTGGTGACAAAAAGCAGAACAATAAAGGGATAATAAAAATATTTTATTATCCCTTTATTTTTCTGCCTTCGTACGGTGGGGCCAACCTCCTCCACGTCAAGTGCGGGAGGAATGGCATGTGCGCTTCTAAGTGCGCATGTTAGTTTGGCCGGCCAAACTGACATGCACCCTTAGAAACTCTCCACCTGGTTGTATTTTACAGCCAGGTGGAGACCAAGCGCAGTGCCCCACTCTCCCCCACCACGCGGTATTTCTGCCCGCTCAGGCCAATCGCGGTTTCTGTGTAACAGCATGAAAGAGGCGTTGTGAGTGGTTGAGGAGAGAAGACGAGGTGGCTGGAGTGGCGCATCACAGAGAGGAAGGTAAGTTTAAAAAAAAAATGTAACTGCCCCCTCAGGCCCCAAATCTGTGGGCTGCACCCCCCACCTATCCACCCCTTCCTGGTAGCAGCTGTGACTGGAAATATGCTGTAGTAACTCCCATATAAGATGTAGGAAGGCACAGAACAAGGTGTGGTTATCCTTGAAAGTTAGTGAGCATCCGCAAATTTGTATATTTGTGGCTATTCCTAGAGTCCACTTTGACCCTTGCCTGCCTTGGAAATTGTCAGAGATGACGCTAGTAAAGGGCTCTGGAAAATGACCCTGAATATTGGAATTACATTAGGAAATCTATTCAGAAACAACTATTCTACATTCCAGAAAGGTCATTTGGGAACTTAATCAGTGTTACAAGATTATTAACGTTTTTAATAGGAAAAATAAAACTTTATTTGAAAGAATTTCATGGTTATGCCAAAAAATAAAAGCTATCGAAATTATCTGGTTTTGGTGAGCAATAAAACAACTAGTCCTTCCAATGCATTGCTCATCATCTCACAGATGATGTGACAGACTCTGTCACAAATTATATTACTGATAACATCAATGGCACTTCTATGGCAACTGGTACATACAGCATGGTTTTGAAAACCTGAGGCCATGTGCCTAGAATGTATTGGGCATATCCAAACCAGAAGTATAATTAGATGCGGGGAAAGTGAGTCATTTTTTGTACGGGAACACCTACCTTGCATCTCATTAAGGCAAGGTAGGTCTCCACTTTCAAAAAATGACTTTAACTCCATAAATGTGGCGCCAGACGAGTCTAGCACCAAAGTATAAATATGGAGTTAGTTTTGCACTGAAGTAGAGTTAAAAAAAATGACACTAATTCGGTGCAAACAGATTATAAATATGCCCCTTGGTACTTAATCAAGAGCAAGCTGGCAATACCATAGGGGCTCTTAGGCTCAGCTAATTCTCATACGCAAGTCAGGGTTAATGAAGTCAGTCACCTCGCCCAACATCTGATGTCAATGATGGTCAGGCACATTATGTAATTTGTGTTGACAGATACTGCTACAGGAAAGTTCTTATCCATTTTTTAGACTATTAAGTACATTGACCATTTCAGAATTATCCATGAATGCCTACCATCAGTGACTGCTGTAATTATGAGAGAGTCCTCCAATTCAGAGAGGCTCTCTGAGTGCTAGCAGAGGCAAGAAGTGCATGGAAGATGCGTTAGACACCTGAAGAGGGTTTGGCATCTTTTCTGGCCACCGCTTCTCAAGCAGGCATCCCGTGAAAGGAAATAAGAGGAAGGGGGACAGACAACAGTGAGGCAGTTTGATTTGTGGAAGTGTTGATTACACACCTGAAGCTGGTGTAGGCATTACTATGACAGATGGGGGCAAGGCTGGTGATATGGATACACCACCCAAATCCAAGCTATTGGTAGGACAAACATATTTTAATGTCCAACCGGAGGGACTGAGACCCCAACCCTACCTTAGTTGTGCCCTTCGGAAACCTTGTTCGAAAGAATTCATCTTTGCAAAGCTAACAGGCTTACAAACAAGAGAAGTATGCCCCAGGTGGCATGTCCCTTACAAAAATCTCCAATTGTAGACTTTGTGGCTATATGAAAAAAAAATTCAATTACCTTTTCTTCTGTTGCCTGCCACTCCTGAGCTTTCATTGCATACTATTAAAACCACTCTTCCTTTTGCATGGAATTAGAGCATTCAACGAGGTTACAAGTCTGGTATTTACCCTCACGGAGCCAATCGAACTAATTAAATTTGGCGAGTATATCAGCCACACACAATGATGCTTGAAGGAGTCATCCACGGGGTGAGTCAGCCCAGAAATGGGCTGATAACAGCTTTGACAATCTCTCCCTGCCACTGGGGTGTTAACCCCACTGAAGAATTTCTCACATTGAAATCTGCAAACACTGGATCATCTCAGTTTGCACCAGATTGGGCTAGTGCTCCTTATTCGGTAGTCTGTATTCCTCCTTCACCCTTCGCTTACCCAAAGTAATTCTTATCCGTCTCATTTACCTAGCTTCCTATGGCAATGTTTCTATAATGGGCCTCAGTAATGCTATTTTTTTAAACCCAAATAAATCATGAAATTAATTATGATTGTATTTATATAGCAATTACTGCCCCGATAAGGTGTCACAACACTTTTCAGTGAGTAGCATGCTTCTCTGGAACCCAAAAAGATTTAGTGATGGATTAGTATAGGGGAATAGGAGTTATTTTGACCAGTGTCTGTTAGTTAGATTTAATAGGATAACAGAGGGACAGAAGAGGGAAGTGTCGAGAAAGTTTTATTTTGGAGATCACAGTAGTAAGATGAGGTTTGGGAAGGGTAAAAGGAGAGAAGGAGGAGGGAAGAGTATCTAGAAATGGATTAGGGAGATCATTGTTGTAAAATGGGGTTTGAAATGAGTCAAAGGAGGGATACATGAGGGAAGAATTTAGAATGGGGTGTTTGGGAGATCATAGTAGTAAACTGAGGTTTGGAGTGATCCAAAGAGGGATAAAGGGGGTAAGGGTCTAGAAAGGTATTTTTTTTCAAGATTGATGAGTGCATTAAAATGCAAGGGCAGACCTCAAGAATGTCTAAAGCTTGCTACTTTGCCACAGTGAGGCAAGATTTTATTTGCATAGGATCATAGAGAACACCAAGGTTTCTGACAGAGGATGTGGGCGTCATGATGTCGGAAGAGGAGTAGGTTGAGCTAGTAGTACAAACGGGTGCAGAAGTAAGTCTACTGAACTCAGTCACTGGAGATTTCAATATGAGTGAATGTAGGGACAACCGATGACATACAGTTACTAGACACAAACACATTCCTGTGGGTCATCTACGTATACATAGTGGGATATAAGCCAGGACAGGAAGATGTTGCCAAAGTAAGTAGTATAATGCAGACAGGGCAGGGAGATGCTTTTATGCAGAACCCAGGCCTAGGGGTGCACCGTATGGTCGAGGAAGAGGGGGTGGGGGGTGTCTGTGAGTGTATGTTTGTGTGTAGGGGTGGTTTTATGAACATTGTATTTTATTGGTCTGTATTTTTTATGCTCTTAATATTGCAAAGATTGTAATTAATCATACAATAAAGTATTCTGATTCTGACAGGTGGGGGCCTCACCAAGGAAAAAGATGCTCAAAGTGGAAAGTGTCAACACTGGTTTACTACTTAGAAAGCGTCCCCCAAATAAACGCCAAAAACACCACCAAAGAGAAAAATAATTCAATAACTCGTGGAGGAAAGACAACTATACAAGAAAGAGATGATGTGAGGGGCAATTAAGTGAAGCACATGAGTATTACAGTGGTGGCCAAACCATTGATGGAGACATCAATTTACTATAAAAAATGAAGTAGACTCTTTCTTGGTAAGTAATTTTACTGAAGGATACAAATGAATCTGAAAGTGGCTCAACCAGACTGATTTCTATGCTGCAATTTGAAGGGCAGGGTAAATTCTATTTTGACAGCGTGCATGTTGTTTTTAAAGAGTGGTGTTTTTGGGTTGACGCATTGATAATTTCCTCTTTTGTGCAAAGCGGGCTCAGATGTGTGTGTGAGTATCACTGAAGCTTTACACTTTATGCCCGACAGAAGGGCAGGGTGGAGGGGTCACCCAGTAACCGATGGGGCACCACATACAATCAAGAACAAGTTGTGGGGTTTTGTAGGTTATATCTGGTGTGCTATGCCGTGGCTGGTGTGTAGTCAAGGGCCATCATGAATACCAATTTCAATTTCCTGGAGCTGTTTTTTGATCCGGCTGGCAGTGATTATACGGGAGACTAGATGTCTGACAGGAGCAATTTAAGCTGGTTAGACAACTGGTTCCCCATGCAGGTGCTGAGAAGCACGCTGAAACTAGCCCTGTATTTTGAGTTTGGGTGTGCTTGTATATGAATGCTTCAAACAAGCACATGTTGTGCTGCAAAGTTTGTGCAAGGTGTTACAAACAAGGTAATTGAAGCACTTTTACATTTCAAGAAAAACTGGGGGAACGTTGGGCACTGCGGTGAGTATCGGTTCACTCACCTAGCAGATGGTTGGTGAGTATTAGACGGCCATCACAGATTTTACTTACTGATGCAAGGGGATTGGGTGGAAGATTTACTGGCTGCCCGAGTAGGGCTCACATGATTTTTTGCTTTGGGAAAAAGTGAAAGGGAAAACTAAATGATGAACACCTAATGAACATAAGCTGTATACTGCATTCACAAAGCATGACATGGGTTTGATAGTAAGTAGAAGAATGAGCGTTTGGAGCATGGAGCAGAGAAAACATCATGTTGAAGGGAACAAATGAGTTTGACAGTCTCGTTGGTCCTGGTGGGAAAATTGAGGGTGTTGTGTCTAGTATATTATGAGCATTAGGTATTTGTTAGAAATGGGGTCTTAGGTTGGCAGTCAGGTTACCCGCTGTCCAAGAAATGACCCTCACTCTAGTCAGGGTAAAAGAGAATCACCCTCAGCTAACCCCTGCTTACCCCCTTGGTAGCTTGGCACAAGCAGTAGGCTTAACTTCAGAGTGCTAGGTGTAAAGTATTTGTAACAACACACACAGTAACTTAATGAAAACACTATAAAATGACACAACACAGGTTTACAAAAATAGAAAATATTTATCTAAACAAAACAAGACCAAAACGACAAAAATCCACAATACACAAGTCAAGTTATCACAAAAAATGCAAAAAGAGTCTTCATGTAGTTTTAAACACACACTAACACTGTTAGCGTGAAAATGTACTTTGGGTGCGTCAAAAATAACCCTGCACAGGCGAGTGTGCATCAAAAAGGGCTTGTGATGCGTTGATTCCACTCACGAGTGGGACCTTGTGTCATTTCTCCTTTTGTCGCGTTGGGGCGCATTGTTTCTTATCTCTTCATGAGAGCGATACGTCAGTCCTGTCAGCACTCTCGGGTCCGAGCAGGCCATGTATTGTTTTTGCACACCCAGCGGTGTTTGAGTGGGAAATCCAGCCGCACAATAATCCGAAAACCACACAGTGCGGGTTGCAATCTCACCAGCCTCCGTCAGCGATACTGTGCATCGTTTCTACAGCTCCGTGCATCGATTCTTCGGTCGCGTTACAGGCGAGCGTCGATTTTCAGCCGCGAAGCGGGCAGCGCATCAATTTCACAGCCGCAGATTGGAGTTGCGTCGATCTTTTCCCCGCACAGCGTTCTGTGCGTGGATATTTTCCTCTTAGGGTGCCAGCTTCTCCAGAGACTCCAAGTGCTGGCAGAGAGAAGTCTTTGCTGTCCCTGAGACTTCAAGCAACAGGAGGCAAGCTCTAAATCAAGTCCTTGTAGATCTTCACTAGATGGAAGGCACACAAAGTCCAGTCTTTGCCCTCTTACTCTGGCAGAAGCAGCAACTGCAGGATAGCTCCACAAAGCACAGTCACAGGCAGGGCAGCTCTTCTTCCTCAGCTCTTCAGCTCTTCTCCAGGCAGAGGTTCCTCTTGGTTTCCAGAAGTGTTCTAAAGTCTGTGGGTTTGGGTGTCCTTCTTGTACCCAATTTCTCCTTTGAAGTAGGCCTACTTCAAAGCAAAGTCTCTCTTGAATGTGAAATCCTGCCTTGCCCAGGCCAGGCCCCAGACACTCACCTGGGGGTTGGAGACTGCATTGTGTGAGGGCAGGCACAGCCCTTTCAGGTGTGAGTGACCACTCCTCCCCTCCCTCCTAGCACAGATGGCTCATCAGAATATGCAGGCTACACCCCAGCTCCCTTTGTGTCACTGTCTATTGTGAGGTGCAACCATCCCACCTGTCAAATTGACCCAGACAGGGAATCCACAAACAGGCAGAGTCACAGAAATGGTAGAAGCAAGAAAATGCTCACTTTCTAATAGTGGCATTTTCAAACACACAATCTTAAAAACAACTTTACTAAAAGATGTATTTCTAAATTGTGAACTCAGAGCCCACAAACTCCACATGTCCATCTGCTCCCAAAGGGAATCTACACTTTAATCATATTTAAAGGTAACCCCCATGTTAACCTATGAGAGGGACAGGCCTTGCAACAGTGAAAAAACGAATTTAGCAATATTTCACTGTCAGGACAAATAAAACACAGTACTATATGTCCTACCTTAACCATACACTGCACCCTACCCTTGGGGCTATCTAGGGCCTACCGTAGGGGTGTCTGACATGTAAGAAAAGGGAAGGTTTAGGCCTGGCAAGTGGGTTCACTTGGCAAGTCGAATTTATAGTTAAAACTGCACATACAGACACTGCAGTGGCAGGTCTGAGACATGATTACAGAGCTACTTATGTGGGTAGCACTACCAGTGCTGCAGGCCCACTAGTAGCATTTGATTTACATGCCCTGGGTCCCTCTAGTGCACCATACTAGAGACTTACTAATAAATTAAATATGCCAATCATGGATAAACCAATTACATACACATTTTGTATAGAAGCACTTGCACTTTAGCACTGGTTAGCAGTGGTAAAGTGCCCAGAGTAACAAAAACAGCAAAAACAGAGTCCCGCACACACCAACAACCTGGGAAACAGAGGAAAAAAGTTAAAGGAGACCACACCAAGGATGAAAAGTATAACAGTATTCCACTGCAAATATGCAGATATGGTATTTAAATGTCAGACAGGCTTCGGAGATGGCAGTATTTAGAAGAAAGCGGGACAGCAACTGTGTGTTGCAGGGAGGTTTGTGCTTGATCAGAGATGTCACTTTGGGTGTCAAGATCCCTTTCATTAAAACTGAGTATCCAAAAATGTACATGTAACATTTAGCTGTCAACCACAAAGAGCAGCTTTACCAAGTAAGTGTCAGCTCTTTTATTCAATTGGCACAGGAAGGATGGAAACCTGTTAATGTCGGATTGCTTAATGGAAAAAACACACGCACAAAAAACACAACACAATCACACATAATACATACTACATGGTTCATCATCTAAACAAATCCATTGCAGTGGAACATATATATTATTAAATTCCACATAACAATTTTGCACCATTGTTTGTTTTTGGGAATGATTGCATGAAAACACAAATGCAATTCCATACAAACTGTCATGATCACTAACTTTAGGGGCGCGTCAAATGTTTTGCAGAAGTGATATACTTATATGCTCTCGCTCACTCCAACACTTGTTTTCCGAGTAGGCTCTTGCAAAGAGGCACCGAGGATTGGACTGGGTAAAGTGAAAAATGAACAGAACAGGACACATTTAATAAGCCTCTCCTTTTTACTGAGACTGACGTCCGCACCACCCAAGTTCTTTCCCTGATCAGCCCCTTTCCAAATGGCTACAACTCACCATATGAGCTCCTTGGTGATCTCCTATGGGAGGCTCTGCGTAACCTCTTGAAAGTGTCTGCAAGCATGATAATTCAGTGTAGCCACTACAATGAGGTTGATAACTGCATAAGAGGGATAGAATATAAGAACTGTCAAGGTTTGAAACAAAGCACACACAAAAATCAGATACGACTTGTTAGAGCAATAAATGTGTACAGGTATATGCTAGAATGCTGAGGAATAATGACAACCTTTGGATTAGCTTTACCCAATGTGAAAGAAGCAGGCCTTGGTTTGTTGCAACATAGATCTTTGGGTTGATTTGGCCTTTGAAGTACAAATATTCACATGACTATCTTTACTATTCCTCTGTTTCGTGGAATTACTGGAGCTCAGTTTTCAAAGATTGTCTAATTTTTACACTGTGCAAGAAGTGATTAAGGTCTTTAAAAGAGTTGTCAGCACTTCTGAAATTGTTTTCAATGTATCTTATTAATTTGTCATGTTAGCTTCTTTCTTTTATGTTGCAGGAATGAATGATTAATCTAAAGTATCTCTTGTGCTAATTTTCCTGGGACGCTGGTACATTCAGGATGCTTGATGAGAATGTGTGAAGATCCTGAAGTGCAGGATTGCAGAACCAAGAGCACTCTAAAGTGAGCACAATCCAAAGGTTTCAAAGCAAAGCACAGTGAAGCATGTTTTTTTGTTTATAGTTCTAACCTGCTGTTAGAAATGGGATCTTTGGTTGGCAGTCAGGGTACCCACTGTCCAAGCAAGGACCCTGCCTCTAGTCAGGGCAAAGGAGAAACACACCCGGTTAACCCCCCCTTGCCCCCTTGGTAGCTTGGCATTAGCAGAAAGGCTTAACCCAGAGACAATGTGTAAAGTATTTGTCTCAACACACACTGTAATACAGTGAAAACACTACAATTTGACTCACCACCAGGTTAGAAAAATAGTCAATATTTATCTGAGCCAAAAAAAGACCAAAACGACAAAAACCCAACATACACAAGCGAAATTATGAATTTTTAAAATATTAAACTTCAATATAGCGTTTAGAAAGACAAATGCTTCAAATTGGTGATATCACAGCATCATGACAGAGTCGTTGCCAACAATCAGACACTAATGGCGCCGGTCACGGAGTCACATGGAACCCCAGGTACAGTACCTTGTGAAAGTGAGGAAACAAGCCGGTGCATGGAGTAGGGGATCATGGTGCTGCTAGATCCGAGGTGGCATTGGTTCCGGTGCTGCGGAGTGAAGGAGTGGAAGCATCGCGAAGAGGCGTCGGATCCTTGCTGCAGAGCAGTAGAGGTGATGCATCATCAGTGCAAAGTGCTGGATCTGTGCACTTTCGGTGGGGTCAATATCTGGTGGTCATGGCCTGGTGCGGCGAAGTCAGGTGTCACGGATGTCAGTGACAAAAACTTCGGGATTCACAGAGTCACAGACTTCGGGGGGCTGCTGTGGTGTTGGGCCTGTGGGGTCATCAAACTCCAGAGAGACTACTGCTTCAAGTGCAGGCCGCATCGCGTAATCCAGGAGCGCCGTCAGTCCGGGGTCGTCCGAAGTCAGTACACTTGTTTTTTTTTTATTTTCCACCAGCTTCTCCTTTCAAGGGCCCAGGGACTGGATTAGGCACCACTTGGCAGGGCAGGAGTCTATGCAGAGAGTCCAGGTGCTGGCAGAGGACGACCTTGATGGCCCTGAGACTTCAGAACAGGGGAAAGCTTAGTCCAAGCCCTTGGAGAAACTTCTCAAACAGGAATCTACCACAAAGTCCAGTCTTTGTTCCTTTCCTCAGGCAGAAGCAGCAACTTCAGGATAGCCCAACAGAGCACAGTCTCAGACAGGGGCAGCACTTCTCCTCAGCTATTCAGCTGTTATCCTTGGCAGAGGTTCCTCTTGGTTCCAGAAGTGAATCTTGAATAAATCTAAAGTCTGGGGTTTGGGATCAATACTTATACCCCTTTCTGCCTTTGAAGTCGCTCAACTTCTAAGAAAAGCCTCTATTGTATAAAGGATCCTGCCTGCCCAGGCCAAACCCCAGACACACACCAGGGGTTTGGAGACTGCATTGTGTGAGGGCAGGCACAGCCCATTCAGGCGTTAGTGACCAGTCCTCCATCCATTCTAGCCCAGATGGTTCATCAGATTATGCAGGCTACACCCCAGCTCCCTTTTTGTCACTGTCTAGAGGAGATTCACAAACAGCCCAACTGTCAGTCTGACACAGACAGGGAATCCACAAACAGGCAGAGTCACAGAATGGTTAAAGCAAGAAAATGTCTACTTTCTAAAAGTGGCATTTTCAAACTAACAATCTAAAAAGCAACTTCACTAAAAAAAATATTTTTAAATTGTGAGTTCAGAGAACTCAAACTTCACATTTCCGTCTGTTCCCAAAGGGAAACCGCACTTTAAGAATATTTAAAGGTAGCCCCCATGTTAACCTATGAGAGAGATAGGCAGAGTCACAGAAAGGTTAAAGCAAGAAAATGTCTACTTTCTAAAAGTGGCATTTTCTAACTAACAATCTAAAAAGCAACTTCACTAAAAAATGTATTTTTAAATTGTGAGTTCAGAGAACTCAAACTCCACATTTCCGTCTGTTCCCAAAGGGAAACAGCACTTTAAGAATATTTCAAGGCAGCCCCCATGTTAACCTATGAGAGAGATAGGCCTTGCAACAGTGAAACACGAATTTGCTGGGAATTTCACTGGTAAGACATGTAAAAACACATCACTTGATGTCCTACCTTTAACATACACTTCACCCTGTCCATGGTGCTACCTATGGCCCACCTTAGGGGTGCCTTACATGTATAAAAAGGGAAGGTTTAGGCCTTGCAAGTGAGTACACTTGCCAAGTCAACTTTGCATTTTAAAACTATTCACACAGACACTGCAGAGGCAGGTCTGAGACATGTTTACAGGGCTACTCATGTGGGTGGCACAATCAGTGCTGCAGGCCCACAGGTAGCATTTGATTCACAAGCCTTAGGCAGCTCTAGTGCACTTTACTAGGGAATTACCAGTAAATCAAATATGCCAATTATGGAAAAGCCAATTATACAAACAATTTCAAATAGGGAGCACTTGCACTTTAGCACTGGTTGGCAGTGGTAAAGTGCCCAGAGTAACAAAAACAGCAAAAACAGAGTCCAGCACATAGCAACAACCTGGGAAGTAGAGGCAAAATGTTAGGGGAGACCACACCAGAGACTCCAGGTATAACACCTGCAAACAAGGTGGACACTAAGACTGAGTTCCTGAGGGATTTCACCAGCTTAAGAGATCCCACAAGAACTCAACTAACAAGGGTTCTGGCTCCAGAAGAAAGGAGCACTACAGGTGTGGGGAGGTGCACACAGGATTAGGGAGAACAGTTTTGGAGTAGTTCAGCTGTTTGACACTATTGGGCAGATTTAATACGATGCAATGCAGAGAAGTAACTAGAGTTGATTTGCTGCATTGTGTCAAAGTATGGAAGAAAAACAGCACCATATTTACTAAGCTGTTTTCCTCTCACCCAGTGCTGATTCATTTTAAGCTGACGTATGCCTAAACAAACACCCTTCCACCATACTGCAAGCTTGTCTGCGTTGTATCAAGTACAGGTTTTGTATTGGAAGAGGACTCTGCCAGCACAACAACTATGCTTTAATATTTTCCCACTTTCTATGTGTGTTGTTCAGTGCAGCACACATGCAATGTGGAAAATATGGAGACTTTTACAAGTTGTTCTACCATTGTGCCTGCCTCGAGAAGGCCTAATTTTTGGTTGCTAGGGATATGCATCAAAACCCATGGGTGATTGCATGGGAATGTCCATGTACCATGTGGTATAGCCCATTGATGCAAAGTAGCATATAGAATTGCTTTGCGTTACTTTAGGAAGCTTTCTGATTCAAACTATTATTTGTGTTTGAAAGTAAATGCCAGTGCAACATTTTGTGTTGGTTTGCATCAATTTTGTTATGCAAATCCAATGCATTGTTGCATTTTATGTTTTCCTAATAACTTTGGCACTATTTAACTAATTTTCACGAGTCTTTCCAAAAAAATGTTCTTTCTCCTCAGCACCTAACTGGAAAGTTTCAGTTTCATTAGTCAAGAAAAAGGAGGGGTCTCGAAACAACTTTTCCCCATTCATTTTTACAAGTCATCTCAAAGGGGAGACTCTCCCCTTTCTAATGATGCTTGCCTCAAACATGGACTGACTGCCAATCGCCATGCAAGAGCGCACTCACCAGCAGGTTTCTCACTGCTATGCTGAGAGCTTATGATGTCATAGTTGACAGCCGCACTGGGGAGGAAGTGCCAACATGACTTTTTCAAGGAAACCCCTGCTTGTGGAATGGCAGCAGGATTCCATTGGACCACAAAAAATCCTCTGGACCACCATGAACTTCAGTGTTATTGGCGGCAAGGGGGCTGGTATCTGGGACATCCTCTCTAGGGGCCATATCTAATTACTGCAAGGGCCATGCTAGAGCTTAAAAGAGAAAGCGAAATGGAGCCATATACTCTGGAGACAGGTGCCATTTCAGGGGAAATGGCAGACAGTTTGGGGGGCTGACCACCTGGCCTACCGCTGACTCTGTAAGAACACAAATTTTGCTTGCCCAGTAATGTTTGTTTCCCCCTGTGAGGGCCATTAGACCCCAAGGATGGCTTGATCAGCTCTCCCCTCCCCCCAAGGGACAACAACAGTTTTTGTGCCTATTTTATGGTCTGTTGAGCAGGTGTTTACTGATATCCCTGATATTTCCATGGACATTGCCTGCAGCAAGCATAAATGTATAGGTCTTCTATACCTTGCAAAACACCTATACAACAGGTTTTTACAAGCTCAGATCAAAACAGCCTCAATTGGCAATAGGGAGGCTACTTTTTAGTTCTAGACTTAGCTATGATCTTTCAATTGTACTATCATCTATCTATCTATCTATCTATCTATCTATCTATCTATCTATCTATCTATCTATCTATCTGTCTATATCTATCTATCTATCTATCTATCTATCTATCTATCTATCTATCTATCTATCTATCTATCTATCTATCTATATTAACTACTGGGGGTGATCACTAGGTAGGTATAGTTAGGACCTAGTTTCCATAGGAAGCAAATTTTTTCCTTTGCCAATAACTTTGGCACGTCTTGACGAATCTTCATAACATTTTCAAAACGTATACTTGAGTGTGTTCAGCTGCTGTCTTTGAAGTTTTTGGGGTGATACGTCAAGCAGGGGCCAAGAAAAAGGGGGACCTGAAACACATTTTCCCAAAAGGATTTTGAGCATGACTCAGCACAAAACGCTGGACGGAACTACACCAAATTTGGCAGAAGACAAGCTCTTGGTCCAGAAAGCGTGTTTTTTGTGATTTAGTGTAAATCTGTTCAGTAGTTTTTGAGGTATTAGAGATTAAAAAATATAGATATTTAGGGGCACAGATCCTCTGCGGATCCATCACCGTGATTATATCTGATTGGCTGCCAACCCTTCAACAAGGAAGCCGAGTCCCACAAAAATGTTGAAAAGCCTTCGTCTAGGTTTTTCTCACAGACTCCGCAAGGGCTAGAGATCATTTAAAAAAAAAAAAAATCAGACAATTTTAATTACTATACGTTATTCCAACCCCCGCCAGGCATTGCAGCAAAGCCTTTATAACCACCCAACCCCACTCCATGCACGTCCTTTGGCTGTGGGCAGCACAGGTTGGCCACAGGGCCTGTCTCTGTCAGTGGATCTGTGAGTGAGTCTGAAAGTGGGTGTGTGAGTCTGCGTGTGTGTGAGGGGGTGCATGGGTGTCTGAGTGGGTGTGTGAGTGGATGTACTAGTGTCTGAGTGCACGTATGAGTGAATGAATTAGTGTATGAATGAGTCTGTGGTTTTTCTTTCAACTTTTTAAATATACGCGAATAATTCACAACTGTTTGTGAATATTAAGCATGGTGACGCAAAATTATCTTAACCCCATACTTTGCACCTAAAACACACCTATATCACACACCTGGGGTCAGGGTACCTTCACCCTGACCCCTTATGCTACTATTAATTTGGATTGTGACCCCGGGGACCGGATCCCGTGAACTAAAACGGCGGCTGCAACTTTGCAGTCAGGTTTCTGTCAGCCAATTGCAACGCTTATTTTCGCACGTGTATTCGCAAAAAATATGCACATTTTGCTAATTATTTGCAGCTACAGATATACAAATTTATTTTCCCTTCAATTTCTCAAAAACTACTGAACAGATTCACACCAAATAGGCGAAAGCATAATCTTCGTACCAACAGCTAGCTTTCTGCTAAATGTGGTGTAAATCAGTCGAGTGGTTTGGCCTGTAGTCGTGACTAAAGAATCCTATGGAAATTAGCACGAGAAATGCAGCCTTTTTTGAGCCCCCTTTTTCTCGGCCCCCGCTTAACGGTTCACCTCAATACTTTCCGCGCACAACAAGAATAACTGCAACACTTCTTTTAACATTTCGTGAAGATTCATCAAATGGTGCCAAAGATACAGGCAAGTAAAAAAATGCTTTTTCTATGGAAATATGTCTATATGGGTATGTATATATGTGTGTGTGTGTGTATATATATATATATATATATATATAAATATATATATATATATATATATATATATATATTGGCAGAAATCTAGACCTTGGTCCAGAAAGGGTGCTTTTTGTGATGTAGTGTAAATCTGTTGTAACTCTGTTTAGTACTTTTTGAGCAATTAAGGCCCAAAATGTTGTATATTTAACACCGTGGAGGATCCATGGGGCTGACAGATCTCATGATGAGATCTAATTTGTTGCCCCCACATCAACAAGAATGTGGCAGCAGCCATCTTAGAACTAGGGACTGAATCCTAAAAAAAAAGATTGAAAAAAGACATAAGGGGGAAGGGCTAATTATAATGTCATGTTAACCTGTGGGTTTTCAAGTGAATTTATAGTTTTTTTTTTATCTATGTTACATCTTATTATCATACCTAACTACAATATCACTTTAACTTTTGTTTTTAGTGGCTTTCTAAAGTTTTTTTTAATGTAAAGTGAGATCGCCACTGACACTACAGCTACAGGATTATACACTAAAACCGCACCAACAAACATGACAGAGGCCTTACCATCATCTTCAAGGAAACCATCTAATTTATCATCACCAATGACAACCCAACGCCTCTAATGGAACAGCTCAACTTTCGTTAACAGACCAGCGCTAATAACGCAATAAGAGGCACCTTCACCTACAGGCCTGCAGGACTCTGACCAGCTTTTTGGGATGCCATCTCCAATCGCATCAACCCCTAGCCATTGACTTCTACCACTATGTCCTACTCAGCGACTCAATTTCCACGTCGATGACCCCAACAATGCCAACTCCATCACCCTCCTGGAGAACCTTAGCAACATTGGCCTCACCCAACTGGTCACCGAACTTATGCACAAAGCTGGACAGACACTCAAATCCATTTTTATTTCTAGCGAAAGAATCAAATTCACCTCCATCACAGAACTCTTCTAGACTGACCACGCCATTGTTCACTTCTCCATCTCCGACACCCAGAATACTGTCGCTAAGCACCACAGCTCCTCCCACCATAACTGGGACAAGGTAACTGAGACTCAGTGGACAGAGGCCCTCAGCACCACACTACCTAAAATGGCAGCAGACAGGGACCAAGCCATCCAGAACTTCTCCGCCTGGATCACCAAATGCACCAACAAAGTCACGCCACTGAAACCAGCAAAAGCCAACAAAACCTCAAAATAAGCCAGCTGGTACACCCCAGCGCTCATAACCACCAATCGTAACTGCTATCGACTTGAGAAGGGATGGCATGACACCAAGATCCCCTCCGACAGAGCTGCACATAAAGCAGCCCTCAGCAACTACCACCTGCCAATCAAGGAAGCCAAGAAAGCAGCAATCACTGCCCGCATCAATACCGTGGCCATCCACGTGAAGAAACTTTTCAAAATAGTTAAGGAAATCTCCAACCCAACAGCCACAGAGAACACTGTGCACCCCTCTCATGAACTCTGCTCTGATACCCTCTTGGACTTCTTACACAACAAGACTGCCACCATCTACAACAACTTTGACCCCTAACACAGAACTCTCAGCATTGACAACCTCAACCAACAAGTGAAGACCAGCCAAACGATCTTCACCTGGGCTCCATTCAGCACTCAGACCACCAAAGCCATCATCTCATCCATCCACTTTGGGACACTCACTGCCCCTTCCTCCTGCCCCCCATCTCTTCACCCTTGAAACCAACCCAATAAGCACGGAACTTACCAGCATCCTCAATATCTCCATCTCCACAGCAACTTTACCGGACAGATGAAAACACGCAGAGGTCAGACGTCCTCCTAAAGAAACAAACTGCTGACCCCAGCTTCCTTAAATTACCAACCAATCTCCATGCTCCCCTTCTCAGCCAAGCTACTCCAGAAAGCAAACAACCAACAGCTCACCAAATACCTGGAACAAAACCACCTACTCAACACCTCACAGTAAGGATTTAGTGCCCACTGCAGCATTGAGTGCTGATTGCTGCTGAAAAACTGGGGCTCTGATCCTCCTTGACCTCTCTGCTATGTTCAACACTGTCTCCCACCACATCCTCATCCTCATCTACAGACTCAACAACATCGGCATACAGCAGAACATCCCCAAGTGGATCGCCTCTCTCCTTACAGGACACTCACAGAGCATCCAACTGCCTCCCTTTACCTCCACACCCATGGACATCATATGTGGTGTACCCCAAGGCACACCCATTAGCCCCGCAGCATCTACATGACCCTCCTCGAAGACATCTTCAGATCACATGGAGTAAACATAATCTCCAAAGCAGACGAAACTCAACTAATCCTCTCACTCTCCAAGGACCCCTCCGACGCCAAAACTAACTTCTGCAAAGTCATGACCAATGTAGACAAATAGATAAGAGACAACTGCCTCAAACTCAAATCCAACAAAACAGTTCTTATGGAAGAACACCTCCACATAGGACCACAGCTGGTGGCTAGCAGATCTCAGACCAATAGCCACACCACAACCTTGGCATCATCCTCGACAGCCAACTGACCATCAAATGAAAAGTCAAAGCAGTCACCTCCTCCTGGTTCCACACCCTTCAAATGCTCTGTAGAATCTTTAGAGGGATCCCAATCAACACCACAAAGACCATTACAGAGGACCTTTTCACCAGCCACCTTGACTACGGCAATGCTCTCTATCTTCTCAGAAGACTCCAAATCATACAGAACACTGCAGGCAGACTCACCCTGGACCACCCAACATGGAGCCAAAAACCCTTGCAGAAAAACCTCCACTGGCTCCCCATCTAGAAGAAATGCCAGTTCAAGATCCTCCCTCACACCTACAAAGCCCTACCTGATCAAGTACTGTCCTACATCAACCATCGACTGAACTTCCATCTGTCTACAAAACACCTTTGCTCTGCCTCAAGCTCCCTTGCACACACCCCCCACATCCATGGCAGCCACAGCAGGGGCATCTCCTTCGCCTTCATTGTCACCAAGATCTGGAGCGACTTGCCACTCCACCTCCGAGCAGCACCCTCACTGGCGCACTTCAGAAAGAAACTCAAGACCTGGCTTTTTGATGGACACATGACACCCTCAGCTCCCAGATACCCACAGGGGTGACATTGCTACACAATATAATACTGATTTAATAATTGTTGGTTACCATATCAAACTATAATGTTACTTTAACCTTTTTTCCAGTGAATTTTTGTTTTTCATCTTATATTCGCCCAACTGAGCATGTGCATTGACTGTCGCAGAAGAGGGTAAGACGTAGGACCTCGTCTGCTTTCAGGCCATGGCCCCAAACGCCCCTGCAGCACTCAGCTTTCAGCTCTGCACTCAATGCTCTGCAGGCTGGCAAACCCCAAGAGCAGCCAAAGCCCCATACCTGGCCATTTACCCAATGACACCGCAATCCCATATGGACACTTACCGCTTTTTTGCATTTCAGTGGTTGTTCCGCAGGTCCACATAGGAGAGCCATGCTGGGTCCCACAAGAGTCCTGCAGTAACTCACAAGGGCCTTGCTGGGTCCCACAGGACCTGCAGCATGATTGTTTTTTTAATAAGGTCCCTTGGGGGTCCCTCTGAGACACAGCCCCACAAGGCCCAGAGGGTCCTGTGATACCAAAGTGGCTGGTGAAAAAAAAGCCCTCTTGACTAATCAGATCACTCTATTTTTTTAACGTGTGGTTTCACTGGAGTACCGCTGTACTCCAGCAGGATACAACTGCTGAGAGATCATTAACTTCTGAACCTTAATTTCTAAAAAAAATGTCTGAACAGATTTACACCAAATTACTAAAAGAACTCCTGAGTAAAGATCTAGGGCCAGATGTACATAGATATTTTCTTCTCGCAAACAGCCCGAGTCACAGAATCGGGCCATTCGCGACCAGAAAATAGCATTTTGTTATGTATCAATAATATTTTGCAATTCAGTAATCTATTTACCAAATCGCAAAATAGGTTTGCAAGTCTCTATTTGGAAGGGGCGTGCCAAGGGCGTCCCTTCCAAATAGCGAGTCGCAGTGGTATGTAAGATTGTTTGCTACTGCGAATGCAAAACAATCACAGTTACCACCGTTTTCAAGTTGGTGTCAACCCATTCAAAAATGGGAAGGGGTTCTCAGGGGAACGGAAGCGAAAATATTTTTTCAGAGCAGGCAGTATACTCTGAAACCATGTAAAGAAAACTTTTTATTTTTTTGTTTGAAATGCATCTTGTTTTCATTAAGCATTCACACACCCATCCAGTCTCTAACATTGACTCACACACCCACACATGCCCTCACATGCCCACTCACAAATCCATACAGCCACTCACACACCCACTCACACATCCTCAAAACTACTCACTCACCCACTCACAGACCCAAACTTCCTCTCACACACCAACTCACAGACCCATTTAGCGAATCACACACCCACTCACAAACCCATTCAGACATTAACACCCACTGACAGACCCCTACAGAAACTCACACACTCACTCACTGACCCATGCAGCTGCTCACACACCCTGTCACAGACTGATACAGCCACTCACACACCCACTCACATATCCATACAGCTACTCACACACAGACCCATACATCCACTCACACATTCACTCACAGACCCATACAGCCACTCACACATTCACTCGCAGACTGACACAGATCCTCACACACCTACTCACAGACCCATACAGTGACTCACACATCTGCTCACAGACCCATACAGCCACTCACACATCCATTCACAGAGCCCTGGAGCCACTCACAAACATAGTCACAGACCCATTCAGCCACTCACAGACCCATGTAGCCACTCACAAACTCACTTACATGCCCATACCAGCACTCACATACCTATGTACAGACACACACACACACACCCAAACACCATCTCACCCAACAAGACACACACTTACACACCCATTCAAGCACTTACACACCCATGCACTCACCATTCCAGCCTGTGACACACCTACTCAGACCATGGTGAAGTGGGTGGCCTAGGTGGGCTTCAGGGCATCCACATTTTACTGGCCAGACTCCTCCCTCTTAACTAATTAGCTGTTCCCCAGGAGATGCCCCCTCCCAGGTTGGCTGCCTTTGTGGGATTGGCTACATAGCGGCCAACCCTTAGAACACATGGTCTACAGCTGTGGGGTTGGATGCATGCGGGGTGTTGCCCGCTACACTCTAAGTTTACAGTTTTGTTACACATCTTAAATGGTGTAATCTATTGAATGTCTCTTTCTATATCTTGTTTCTTTTATGTCAGGATTATGTCACTATAGGTCTGACCTCAATTGCTATAAGAACGTTGAAGGTTTTTGTCCTTGTGATTCATTTCTTGTCCATTACTCACTCCAATAGTAGTCTATCTGTCTACAATTTATAACCAGCAAGGAAGTGAGTATTTCTGCTGTCAGTCAGTCAATATTAACTTTATTCAATTTTCTTCTAAACTCAGAGGCAATGATTTGTATAAAACCAAGTAAAAGAGAATAAAAAAAAGCATCACCCTCAAACTTAATACATTAGGCTAAAATCAATATAAAGTGCTTGTGCATAAGCAAAAACAACTGTAGAGATACAAAAAAAACACAAAGTTAATACTGGATTACATACTAAGAAAAAATCATGCTATGAAAAATCTAGAGCACTGAGGAAGCATTCAATGCCCATGAAATATACTAGGAAGAAAGCAGGGAACCACGAAACATATTCTGTGAGATTGTAACAATTGTAAATACAGAAATGCTGGTCTCACCTGGTTACAGTTCAGTGGTAAAAGTAATTTCCAGATATAGCTATACCGTAGGCTATTGAATCTGGGGCAAATCATAACAATATGCATGGTGTCTGGTAAAGAAGAATTGTCGCAGGTACAAGCTTGTAGTTCAGGTACTTTGAACCAGCAACCCCTAGAGAGTAACAACTGGTGGAACAAGTTCAATCTAAAGTAGGTTAACAAAAAGTTCAAGATGACCCAAGGCGGCAAGATTGTTTCTAATAATTGTTATCAGGGGATTGGAGACAAGTTGTCCACATTAAGACAGTCAAAAACCACTGTTCTATTGAGTTTAATGTCATCCTTAAGTCTGATAGATAGCCATAAAAGCAATGGTATTAGACCAATCGAGTCAGCAATGTACCCCAAATCCTATTCCTGACTATCTTGCTGGGTGTACCCTGGGGAACTTCTGAAAGACCTCATAAAAAATTTATTCTTGGCTACCTGTAATAGTGCTGTAGGTGCATACCCCAAATGTCACAACCTAAACAGTCCACAAAAATGCTTTGGCCTTATACACTTTTAAGAAAAGTCTCAACATGGGGTTGGCTAAAACGACTAGAGAATGAATGATGTACGTCCAATAAAATCCCCAGATAAGTGTAGTGCTCAACTTTAGTAATAACTTTGCCTTACTCACAAGATTTTCTAGGGCCAATCACCATGGCATAGGACTTGCAACTGGTTGACAAGTTTATCTATAAAGGAGACAAGCTGATCTAAAGGATGCTGAAGTCCCACAGCTGTGTTCGCTATTAGGACCCCATATAGGAAAGCTCACAATTGGTGATCACCCACCTTCAGTACATCTAGCCCCAGAGTAGAAAGGGCTGTCTCCAGCCCATTAATGTAGATAATGAAGTGAAAGGGGGCAAATATACACCCCTGGTGAACCCCCCCTTCAAGCTAAAAGACTGGGTGCATTCTCCATTCAGCCCAAATCTCAATGAAGCCATTACTTCCCCATGAAGATATTCAGCACGGGCTCTACCCCCATGGAGACCAGTGCAGCCCAGAGCTTAGCTCTGTTAACCCTATGAAAGGTCGAGCTGATGTTCATGAAGGCCAAATGGACTGCCCCACCCTTCATCCTGATGTGTTTGGAAATCAACAGTAAGAGGTTCAAATTCTGTTATAAAGTCTTTTGCGCTACCCTGAAACTGTATTGGATTGCCGAGAGCACATTATTGTCCTTAGCCCAAGTAGTAAGATAGTCCAGAAGGCACCGTCTAATAATTTTAATCTTGCTGTCCACCAAGGAGATAGGGCAATAACAAGCAGGATATGATCTCAATCCCTTTTTAAAAATGGGTACAATAACAGATTGGCACCAGCTAGAGGGGAGTGAGTGAACTATAGGTGGCTGTATTAAGATGCTGGGTCACAGTGGGAGCCCAAAGGTCCACCTCTGATTCAAACAAGTCCCCTAATGCCCCATCTAGCATTGGAGCCTTACTATCTGGGAGGGACAAGATGGCTTCTTTAACTCGAAACACAATCCACTATCTGAACAACCTCTGGCAGGTAGATTCTTATTATTCTCACAATTGTAAATGGTCTCAAAGAGATCATGACAGCCCTGGGTGGGGGGTAAAAGCAAGGGCCTGCAGTGATGCCTGTTCAGGGCTGAACAGGGATGGTTCACAACTTTCCAGAACACTGTACTGTTCTGCAACTCGCAGGCCTCCAATAAACTTCCCCAGCTCCTTTTTTAGCTTCCTAATTCAGGCATCATGTGCTAGACGATAAAAGGCCCTAGCTCTTCTCACCTCCTCAGGAATGTGAGGCAGGCTTTGCAGTGAGGCCATAAGCACACTATGAGTCTGTGAACACGCCTTGTCAAACCACTTAGCTAGGTATACTGACTGTGTGGCAATAGGCAGGGTAAGAGCAGCCTTGATGCACCCTGTGCTATTAAAAAAAGACAGCCAATATGTTCAAATCAGGGGCATAAGCGTCAAGACAGATATTGAAATTGGATTGACAGGAAGATAGCAAGTAGAAGTTAAAATCTGATGGGACAAGCTTAACCCAGTTAAATCTAAGTCCATAGGCTATGGTCTTGGTAGAGGCTATCCTCCTTAGTAAGATTCTGAGACCAACGGAATGTAGCTTGAAGGGGATTATGGCTGCTAAAAGCATGCCAGCTCACAGCAAACCCTACCAAGGAGGGAAATAAGCAGTTCAATACAAAAATGTAATTGATTATCGAACAAGATCTTGCTACCTTGAAATCTGGAGTTTGTGTTGTGCAATTGTTAGAAATGGGATATTTGGTTGGCAATCAGGTTACCACCTGTCGAAGCAAGGACCCTCACTCTTGTCACGGTAAAGGAGAATCACACCCAGTAAACCCCTGCACACCCCCCTGGTAGCTCGGTACAAGTGGCAGGCTTAAAATTCAGAAGCAATGTGCAAAGTTTCTGAACCAAGACACACAGCAATACAGTGAAACACTACAAAATGGACACCACACCAGTTGAGAAAAATAGGTAATATTTATCTAAATCAAACAAGACCAAAACGACAAAAATCCAAATTACACAAATCAAGATGTGGATTTAAAAAAAAATAAGAGTCTTACTCCATTGAAAACAATGGAAATTATGATTTTGCACAAACTACCTGGTTAGCGTAAAAAATAAAGCTGCATGTGCGAGCGTGCGTCGGAAAAGGGAGGCTGTGCGTTGTTTCTTCTCGGGTCAGCGATGTGTCATTCTTCTCCCTCGCAAGAGAGCAATGCATCAATTTCCGGATGGGGGACATCGGATCTGCGCAGGGTCGGGATGACTTTGACGCCCATGGATGATGCGCGTTGTTAGAAAACCACGCTGCATGGGGCTTGCGTTGTTATCAACATCCGCAAGTGGGTGTTGTGCATCGATTCTCCAGCCGTGATGCGTCGATCCCCCAGCCACGATGCAGGTGGAGCATCGGTTTCAGCAGCAAAACTGGTCGTGCATCATTTATCAACCGTGTTGCAGATGGTGTGTTGAAAATTTCCCTGTACGCCTTTCTGTGCGTGGATTTTCAGCTCTTGTCTACCAACTTCACCTTTCAAGGGCCCAGGAACTGGATAGGGCACCACGTGGCAGGGCAGGAGTCTCAGCAGAGAGTCCAGATGTTAGCAGGGGAAGTCTTTGATGGCCCTTGAGTTCAAAACAGGAGGCAAGCTCAGTTCAAGCCCTTGGAGATTCTTCTCAAGCAGGAATGCACAACAAAGTCCAGTCTTTGTCCCCTTTCACAGGCACAAGCAGCAACTACAGGATAGCCCAAGAAAACAGTCACAGGCAGGGACATCACTTCTCCTCAGCTCTACAGCTCTACTCCTTTCCAGAGGTTCCTCTTGAATCCAGAAGTGATCTGATTTTCAGGGGTTTTGGGTCCGGTACTTATACCCCTTCCTGCCTTTGCGGTAGGCCTACTTCAAAGGAAAGTCTGTTGTTCACAAGATCCTGCCTTGCACAGGCCAGGCACCAGGCACACACCAGGGGGTAGAAAACTGCATTGTGAGAGGGAAGACACAGCCCATTCAGGTGTAAGTGACCACTCCTCCCTCTACTGTAGCACAGATAGCTCATCATGATATGCAGGCTACACCCCAGCTCCCTTTGTCTCACTGTCTAGAGGGGATTCACAAGCAGCCCAACTGTCAAACTGACACAGACAGGCAATCCACAAACTGGCAGAGTCACAGAATGGTTTCAGCAAGGAAATGCCCACATTCTAAAAGTGGTATTTTCACACAAACAATAAAAAAAAACTATTTCACTAAACTATGTATTTTTAAATTGTGAGTTCAGAGACCCCAAACTCCTTATTTCGATCTGCTCTCAAAGGGAATCTGCACCATAATAATATTTAAAGGCAGCCCCCATGTTAACCTATGAGAGAGATAGGCCTTGCAACAGTGAAGACTGAATTTAGCAGTATTTCACTGTTAGGGCATGTAACACACATCAGTACATAGCCCACCTTTTACATACACTCCATCCTGCCCATGGGGCTATCTATGGCCTACTTTAGGGGTGCCTAACATGTATAAAAAGGGAAGGTTAAGGCCTGGCAAATGGGTACACTTGCCAAGTCGAATTAGCAATTTCAAACTGCACACACAGACACAGAAGTGGCAGTTCTGAGCCATGTTTACAGTGCTACTAATGTGGGTGGCACAACCAGTGCTGCATGCCCACTAGTAGGATTTGATGTACAGGCTTTGGGCACCTCTAGTGCACTTTACTAGGGACTTACTAGTAAATCAAATAAGCCAATCATGTATAAGTCAATTACACATACATTTTACATAGGAGAAGTTGCACATTAGCACTGGTTACCAGAGGTAAAGTGCGCAGAGTATCAAAAACAGCAAAAACAGAGGCCGACACACATCAACAACCTGAGAAGCAGAGGCAAAAATGTTAGGGGAGACCACGCCAAGGATGCCAAGTCTAACAGCGATTAACATCATTTTTGTTAAATATGTTAGTAAGGATATGATCTAAGATCAAACTATTCTACTACACTAATCTAAGAGATTGTTTGCATCCTTTTTTGGCACTTTTACTGCCTGCTCAAAGCAGGAGTTAAAAAGAGGCACACCATTGTTTACAATAGACCTTAATGGGCATTACAGGATTAGAGTCAACATTTTTTACGCTAATCCTACAAAGCTCCGAACTACCGTAAATAATTCTGACACTAGTTCCCTAACTACTGCCATGGTGTGCCATATCCTAGATATGGCACACACATGGTGGTGTTAAGGGGACAGTAAGGGGTGCAAGAAAAGTGTCACTGCCCTGGGTGCAGCACCACTTTTCTAAAATCAGGATCTAAGTGAGTTAGGGTGCCCAAGATGTGTGATGAGTGAGAGAGGAGCCCCCCATTTTACAGCTCAGACTCAAGTTGACAAAGGTGGCTAACCTCCCTTTTAGCTCTACCATGAGGGGTGTGGTGGCAGGTAAAGTAAAGCTAGCAAAACCATCAAGCAGAAGAGTGGTCCCAACTTCCCAGGTCTCTTGCAGACAAACAATGTTGCAGGAGCTAAATGTAGGAAGACACTCCTCCCATGCTATTTTGTCTGGAGCCCAGCAGTATTCTGACTCAAAACCTTGAATCTGCCAGGGGTCCCTGTCTCATAGAAAGTCTCAGGATTAACCATGTCAGCGCAGAGTCAATCCTGGGAATCTAACTCACTAGGTGGTTCAAATCTGTTACACATAGGCCAGGGGCCTATGGCTGCTGGCAGGAGAAGCTTGTACTGGTCAACTGTGGGGCCAGGGGAGCCTAGGCCTGTTGACAAGGATGGCTAGATCTGGGCATCTGAGTGGCCAGCAAGACTCTCATTGGCACCATCTTCTCATGGGCAAGGTACGGGTTTATGAAAGGAACTCAAAGGAAGGAGAGTAATATTATTGGTGCTGAGGGATCCAGCAATAGACGTCTTTAAAATATCATGCACACTCCAGGAAGTGCAGAAATTGATAACAGTGCAATCTCCAGAAACTGTTTTTACCGTGGGCAATACAACCCATCCTGCATGTTATAATGATGTCATTACAAAAAGCAGAAACAACTTTGAATCTACTAGACAGCCAATGAGCTACTTTGTTTTTGAGTTGTTGATAACTCTCAATCATCTCCTGCTTAAGGGGACGGACATTCGTTAAAACCAACCCATATGGAATTGAGGCTGGTGAGAGTTGGATGACATCATTGCATGGTAACATCCTCGCCTCAGACTCAATAGGGGTAGAACAACCACCTCCCACTGTCCTCATGGTCCGTGGCCTCTTATGCTCTGAGAGAGCAGGACTATTACTAGAATTCAATCCCACTTTTAATGGGAGCACAGGCTGTGCTAGGTGAGGCAACAAGAAGGGGTACCTGAAGGATAGACAGATGTAGAATTAACACCACACATCCCCTGCACCACCTCATATGCCTGGAATGGGCTAGTTCTTACAGCACTCAACACAGAGTTGAAGAGTGACACACAGAACAGCAGAAGGCTTAGCAAGACCTGCACCAGAATTGTTAGGCGCAGGGAAGAGAGAATGAGTTGGTGCCATAGAAACTTCCAAATCACTGGTAAGCTATTCTACCTTGGAGATATGTTGTTCTAAATCATTGAAGTTAGTCTTAATAAGCCACTTTAGGTTCTGGAGATACTCCAGCTGAGACCCATTCCCTTCTGTTGAGGCCAACGCATGAGGCAAAATCCCTTTATTAATACTACTAGTCGTCCTGACAACTTCTTTAGATTGACCAGACATCCCCAATGTTCTAATCTTTGGCCTGGCCCCTGCCTTCTGAGTTTTTACATGTGGGGTATTTGAGATTGTGTTGCACCGAGGGGTCAGAGGTTGCTTAAGAATGGCTCCAGGTAACGTGCCCTTGGCTGTGCAAAGGGGGGCAAATCTGGGTGGGAGTCCCACCAGATAGGCCACAGTGAGGTAAAAAAGAAATTTCATTCACCGGACCTTGGGGCTGAGTTGTACTAATCCCTGAGTCAGAGTGGGAAAGCTAGAGGAAATACCAAAAGGAATACTAGGTGAGATACTGGGGGGGAGGACCAGGGATAGACACCAAAGAATCCTGCCCATTGGCTACATTAGATACATGCTGAGTGGCAGCTAACTCCTCTTCAGTGGAGATAATCTCTGTGCGGCCCCCACAACAGATTTGAGTTAGGAAAGGATAGATTTACCGGTCCTAGCCTCTTCTTGGTGCTGACAGGCACAGGATAGGCCTACCATTGAACTGGGCTGCTCCCGGGGATAGCCACCCCACGTCCCACACAGCGAGTCTAGTGTTGATGCTATAAGCGCTTTAGCGGTCAGTCTACTCCCCCTTCAGGTTTGGCTTATGTTGCCGCCTCCTGGCTCTAAGAAATGTGGGACAGCTAGTCCCCAGCAACGCTGTGCTCCTAGCTCAGCGGGTCTGGTGCTGGAGCTAAAAGCGCTTTAGGGGACCTAACAGATCAGGCTACTCCCCCTTCAGATGTATGAAGTCGCCACCTCCTGGTGCTGAGGAAAGTGGGACAGGTAGTCCCTAGCAATGCAATCCTATTTCTGTGTCTGTCACTGTTCCCCACATCTAATGGCAATCAAAATATGATTCCCCTTTTAATATCTCATCTTTTCGCATTTTTACAGGATACTATGGTGGTCATTCTGACCTCGGCGGTAAAAGGCGCCTACCGCCGGTCAGAAATCCTCCATAATCCCGCCGCGGTCGCGGAAACCCGCCACGGTCATTCTGACCCGCAGAAGGCAAACCTCCGAAAATCCGACCGCCACAACAGACCGCCAGACCAGCGGTCGGCGGAAAGGTGGAGGTGACAAAACCTCCACCGCCACGCCAACAGAAATACGCCCATCCCATTACGACCCACGAATCCACGCGGCGGTCATTCAAACGCGGTATTCCATTGGCGGGACACACCGGCGCGGTCAGAATACACACCAACGAACAAAACTCACCCACATTGGACGATTTGAATCCCACACACCTGATACACATACACACACCACTCCCACACACACAATACAATATAAAACACCCACCCACATCACCCACAAACCCCTACGCTTACAAAATCGTAAAGAAGGCAAGAGCGAGACACCAGCATCCAAAACATAACAGCCACAGCCACTCAACACCATCACCCACACACTATCCACACACAAAACAACACACACCACCACACTCAACTCACTTAAATACACATACTCCACCCCACACATCATACACACCACCCCATGGCACCCCAAAGACAACCCCGCTTCACAGAAGAAGAACTCAGGGTTATGGTGGAGGAAATCGTTCGTGTAGAGCCCCAGCTGTTCGGCACACAGATACAATACACCAGCATTGCCCGGAGGACGGAGCTATGGCAGAGGATTGTCGACAGGGTGAACGCAGTGGGACAGCACCCCAGAAATCGGGAAGACATCAGGAAGCGATGGAACGACCTACGGGGGAAGGTGCGTTCCATGGTATCCAGGCACAACATCGCCGTGCAGAAGACTGGCGGAGGACCCCCACCTCAACCCCCACAATTCACATCATGGGAGGAGGAAGTCTTGAACATCCTGCATCCTGACGGCCTCGCAGGAGTCGGCGGAGGAATGGATACTGGTAAGTTGAAGCTTCAATACTGCTTCCCCCCCACCTGCATGCCAAATCAGACCCCAACCCTCACCCCCATCCTCGAACCCCACCCTCACCCCCACCCCCATCCTCACCCCCACCCTCACCCCGACCACCATCCTCACCCCCACCACCATCCTCACCCCCACCACCATCCTCACCCCCACCCCCAGCACACCTATTCCCCGCCAATGTCTCACCATCACAACCCACACATCCCAAAACCTAGGCCTGCATGCGTCCACTAAGCATGGACACCCATCACCAAAGCATGCCCAATGCATATACACATCCCCCCCACAAGCCACCCTCACCAAAGCCCTCACACACGAATGCCAGCACTTGGGGACACGGGAACCCACAGATACACCCATATGCTACACATTGAAACTATAACCATACCTCTATACCCCTGCAGGACCCGACCGTCAACACACCGCGGCGGAGGGGCCAGAATTATCCACACCCCCCACCCAAGAGGCCGTCAGCGATGACAGCAGCTCTGTCGATCTGGACACCGATGACCAGCCCGGACCATCGGGGACCTCTGGACAGTCGGTTCCCCTCACACAGGCACAGGCCACTATAGACCCTAACCCCTCTGGGAACACCAGCACAGCTCCCACCCAGCGGGCCCATGCCTCTGTCTCCAGGGCGCGTCAATCTGCGGTGTGTCTACCACTACAGGGCACCCAGGATAACCCACCACCCCAACAACAACAGGGACCTGGGGGCAGTGGTAGTGGGCACACCGGCCAGGGGGCAGAGGCCCAGGGAAACAGGGCAACTCGGCGGGCAGCTGTGCGACAGGGGGGGGAGGAGAGGCCCAGGGAACCCACTCTCCACGAGGTCCTCACCACCATCATGGGAGCATACAACCGCTCCCAGGAGACGATGGCGACGGTACTGGCCCGGTTCCAGGAGATCCAGGTGCTGCAGGAGGAACACTATCGGGGGTACAGGGAGGACATCCGAGCCATCAACACCACCCTGGTTACCATGGTAGGGCTGCTGCAGGACCTCGTAAACAGCAGGGCGGACACTGAACAACACCCAAGGGCCCCTGCCACTAGCCTGGACCAAGAACAGCCATCCACCTCCGCCGGCGCTAGTGGACAGGAGGCCCCCGCACAGCAGCAGCCCACCAGACCCCCACCTCCTGCAGGAGAAGAACCACCCCGCAAGAGGGCCCTGAGATCTCGCAAGACAGAGTAGGATGTCAAGACCCCCGCCAGCAATGGATACCACCTGATGTCATCCCACTGTCCCACATTGTCACCCTGTCCATCCTCGAACTGCCCATGCTCCATCTCTCCACAGGCCTCTGGACAATGCACCTGTGTGACTGTTACTCTGGACTCTGCCATGGACATTCCTTCACCATAGCCCCCACCCACTTGAAACCACCCATCCCATTTTGAGCACTTCAATAAACACCTATTTTGCACCAAAATATCAGGAGTCTGGCTGTGATTTCAATAGATTGTAATTGACATGACAGTGCAAATATGTCCTTGTACATGGTGAAGTCAACAAACAGCTGCCACAAAGCTGTAGTCCATGGGGAAACGAAGCACAGGACTCGTAGTGGGGACCCCAGATCTGAAATAGGGAGGGAAAAGCCAAAACTCAGTCATCATACACTGGGGCAAATAGACAGGCAGCAGAGATGCTGCAGAGTAGTTAACATTTACTAAATTATCTTTGAAATGTTACCTGTGTCCTATTGGAAGTACTGTTCAATGATTCTGTCCCTGTTGTCTGTTTCAGCCCCGTCGTCTTCCTCCTCGTCACTCTCCTCAGGTTCCACCGCTGCCACAACACCACCGTCTCGACCATCCTCCTGCAGGAAAGGCACCTGGCGGCGCAAAGCCAGGTTGTGAAGCATGCAGCAGGCCACGATGATGTGACACACCTTCTTAGGTGAGTACATTAGGGATCCACCGGTCATATGCAGGCAGCGAAACCTGGCCTTTAGGAGGCCAAAGGTGCGTTCGATCACCCTCCTAGTACGCCCATGGGCCTCATTGTACCGTTCCTCTGCCCTGGTCCGGGGATTCCTCACTGGGGTCAGTAGCCACGACAGGTTGGGGTACCCAGAGTCCCCCACTAGCCATACACGGTGTCTCTGTAGCTGTTCCATCACGTAAGGGATGCTGCTATTCCTCAGGATGTAGGCATCATGAACTGACCCTGGGAATTTGGCATTTACATGCGAGATGTACTGGTCAGCCAAACACACCACCTGGATGTTCATTGAATGGTAACTTTTTCTGTTCCTGTACACCTGCTCCCTGTCTCTTGGGGGAACCAAAGCCACATGGGTCCCATCAATGGCACCAATTACGTTGGGAATATGTCCAAGGGCGTAGAAATCACCCTTCACTGTAGCCAATTCGCCCACCTCAGGGAAAATGATGTAGTTCCTCACGGATTTCATCAGGGCAGACAACACTCTGGATAACACCTTTGAAAACATGGGCTGAGACATCCCGGAAGCAATTCCCACGGTTGTCTGAAATGACCCACTTGCCAAGAAATGGAGTACTGACAGGACCTGCACCAGAGGGGGAATCCCTGTGGGTTGGCGGATGGGGGACATCAGGTCGGGCTCCAGCCGGGCACACAGTTCATGGATAGTGGCACGGTTAAGCCGGTAGGTCAGGATAATGTGGCGTTCTTCCATTGTCGACAGGTCCACCAGCGGTCGGTACACGGGAGGATTCATCCGTCTCCTCGCCCAACCCAGCGGACGGTGCCTAGGAAGGACAACATGGAGCACACAGTCAAGCAACCCACAGGTACGTACTCACAGCTAGCACAGTATACGATTCTCTATGCAGTGAATGGCGTGTCTGAGTGGCTACGCAAGGCCTAGGCCTGTGTGACGCAGTTGAAATTGAGCCATGTGGGCCCTGGAAATGGCGGCTGCCTGACCTGTGAAGTGTGACAATGGGATGTGAGGTCAATGCGCTGGCGTGGCACACCGCGGCGGGCGGCAGGCGAAGACCGCGGCGCGAAGCCGCATTGGTTAACATTGAAGCCTATGGGTTTCAGGAGCCAATGGCGAAGGGCGCCGGCGGTGGCGGGACGCACCGCCGCGGTACGCACCGCCGCGGACGTGACCGCCATTTTCTATCTACTTATCCACTTGCGACTTGAACTTTCACAGGAGAGGACCTATACTGCAAGTGTTGCTGTGACCTCGGTCTGGAAGGGACAATGGCTGCTGCGACTGGGGAAAGGGCCCCTGCCTTCACTGGAGAGGAGTTGGAGAAACTTGTGGATGGGGTCCTCCCCCAGTATGCGCTACTCTACGGTCCTCCAGACCAACAAGTGAGTTTAATTCAATCTGGATTTGGGGCCACTGGCTGGCTTGGGGGCCTGGCGGGGATGGGGGGCATGTTGGGGCTGGCGGGGGGCCTGGCGGGGATGGGGGGCATGTTGGGGCTGGCGGGGGGCCTGGCGGGGGGCCTGGCGGGGATGGGGGGCATGTTGGGCCTGGCGGGGGGCCTGGCAGGGGGCCTGGCGGGGATGGGGGGCATGTTGGGCCTGGCGGGGGGCCTGGCGGGGGGCCTGGCGGGGATGGGGGGCATGTTGGGGCTGGCGGGGGGCCTGGCGGGGGGCCTGGCGGGGATGGGGGGCATGTTGGGCCTGGCGGGGGGCCTGGCGGGGGGCCTGGCGGGGATGGGGGGCATGTTGGGCATGGCGGGGGGCCTGGCGGGGGGTCTGGCGGGGATGGGGGGCATGTTGGGCATGGCGGGGGGCCTGGCGGGGGGCCTGGCGGGGATGGGGGGCATGTTGGGCCTGGCGGGGGGCCTGGCGGGGGGCCTGGCGGGGATGGGGGGCATGTTGGGCATGGCGGGGGGCCTGGCGGGGGGTCTGGCGGGGATGGGGGGCATGTTGGGCATGGCGGGGGGCCTGGCGGGGGGTCTGGCGGGGATGGGGGGCATGTTGGGCATGGCGGGGGGCCTGGCGGGGGGCCTGGCGGGGATGGGGGGCGTTGGGCCACTGGAAAGGAAAATGCTGAGTAACTTGAACGTAGTATTTCTCCCTCCCTGTACGTGTCACATAGGTCCGCGCCCATGAGAAGATCGGGATTTGGCGTGCCATCGCCAAGGAAGTCCGGGCCCTGAGGGTCCACCATCGACGGGGCACCCACTGCCGCAAGAGGTGGGAGGACATCCGCCGCGGGACCAAGAAGACCGCCGAGTCTCTGCTGGGGATGGCCTCCCAACGTAGGCGGGGTGCCTGCCGTCAACTGAGCCCCCTGATGTTCCGGATCCTGGCGGTGGCCTACCCTGATTTGGATGGGCGCGTGAGGGCAGCACAGCAGACACAAGGGGGTGAGTCCAAGCATTATCTACTCTGTTGTTGCGCAGTGGAGGTGTCTGGGTGGGGGAGGAGGGCTGTGGGTCCCCCTAGGCCAGGGCGATATCTGTAGGCTGGGCACCCCCGTAAGCCCCTGTGTCCCCAGCCACCACCCTCAGTAGTGTGTCAGTACAGCCATCCCTGGGCCGTGTCATCCATGGGTGCAGTTGACAACTCTAGGCGTGTAGGGCATGTTCCACGGAATGCGTAGCGGACCCCAAGTGCGCAACTTAGTGCAGGGGGCATCTGTGTCTGTCATGTCCGCTAACTGTACCGGAGATCCATGTAATCAATATCCCTTTATTTCTCTCTCCCCCCCCCCTTTTTGTTTGTCTTTCTGTGCTTGTGTGCATCAGCATCATCAGGCGGAGGAGAAGTGGCATCGGGGCAGGAGGGAGCTGCATCTCACATGGCCCAGGAGGGCCATGCCACAGAGTCAGACTGGACCAGTGAGACGGAGGGCGAGGGGAGCTCCACGACGGGGACGACTGGAGCCTGCAGCGACACGGACACGTCCTCGGAAGGGGGCTCCCTTGCGGGGGTGGCACCATCCGTGCCCCCCGCCATTACAGGTACAGCCGCCACCCAGCGCACCATCTCCGCCCTCCCAGCAGCCCCTCCGCGTTCGCCCCGTGCCCGCTCTGCCAGGAAGCCGGGCATCTCCTTCGCCCCAGGCACCTCAGGCCCTGCCCCTGTTACCCCCGCTGCCCTCAGTGAGGAGGTCATTGACCTCCTCCGAACGCTCATTGTTGGGCAGACTACCCTTTTGAATGCCATCCAGGGGGTGGAGAGGGAGGTTCATCGCAGCAATGCGTACCTGGAGGGCATTCATTCGGGTCAGGCTGCCCATCAGCGATCGTTCCAGGCTCTGGCCTCAGCACTGACGGCAGCCATTGTCCCTGTCTCCTGCCTGCCTCTACTAACTCCCTCCTCCCAGTCTCCTGTTCCTCTGCCTGTCCCACCCACACCATCAGACCAGCCTGCACACACCTCAACACCCAAGAGAAGCTCATCCAAACATAAGCACCACAGATCACGCAGACATTCACACACGCAACATTCCGATGCAGACATGCCAACAGTCACTACCACCTCTGTGACCCCCACCTCCTCGTCTCCCTCCTCCCTCCCTGTGACGTCTACACTCACACCTCCATTCACCTCACCATCAGCCAGTGTTTCCATCACCAGCACACCCTCCAGTCCAGTCCGCACACGTGCAGTCACCACCCCCACTGCCATTTACACGTCCCCTGTGTCCTCTCCCACTGTGTCTGTCACCCCCTCTTCCACACCACACAAACGCAGCCACCCACCCACCCAACAGCCATCCACCTCACGACAGCCTATCCCTCCTGCACCTGCACCCAAAGACAGCAAACGTGACTCACCTACAACCACATCCTCTCCCTCCACTCCCATTCCCACTGTACCTACCACTCTCCATTGTCCCAAGAAGCTCTTCCTCGCCACTACTAACTTCTTTCCTGACCCTGAGCCCCCCCCTCCTTCTCGTCGGGGTAAGAAGAGCACCTCAGCCACCACCAGCCCTGCAGCCCCCTTGACAAGGGTGCAGGGGTATTGGAGCCCGCCAGCCCGCATGTCTGGATCTTCGCCCAGCAGCAAGGGGACAGCCAGCCCACCCCCTGGGAAGAGGAGCAGAAGGCGGAAGGGGCGCCGCAGGAGCCCGCCTTCTACATCCCCCCCGGACACCACCCAGAGACAGTCACCAGCCACAGCTCCAAAGGGAGGAAAGGGCCACAGGCCGACGACTAAGGAGGGCAAGGGCAGCAAGTTGGAGAGGTCAGGCAGCAGGCCTGCTGCCCAGGAGGAGCCCACAACCCCCATAGCCGCTGCCCCGGGAGGAACCGGCACAGCTGCCCCGGGAGAGCCCACCAGCCCCATAGCCGCTGCCCAGGGAGGACCCAGCCCAGCTGGCCAGGAGGGCCCCACCACCCACAGCCCAGGTGGGCAGTGAAGGAGCACCATCCCCGCTGCCCAGGAGGGCATCACCAGGCATTTAGCAGTTGGCCATAGACCGTCCGCCGTCTCAAGAACCGCTGAACTGGGCCCTTCAAGGCAAGAACCGCTGAACTGGGCCCTTCAAGGCAAGAACCGCTGAACTGGGCCCCGCCGTCTCAAGAACCGCTGAACTGGGCCCCGCCGTCTCAAGAACCGCTGAACTGGGCCCCGCCGTCTCAAGAACCGCTGATCTGGGCCCTTCAGGGCAAGAACCGCTGGCCCTTTGGCAGACGTGGCAGGGCAGGATCTATCTCGGGCAGGGCTGCAGGATGTCCTCTGGCCAACTTGCCTCCTCCAGTGGCAGTGGGGTCTGTTATGGACTGTATGGACTGTGGCTTTGCTCTCCCCAGGATGGCCCAGTGGGCAGGCCACCCACTGTATGGACTGTATGGACTGTGGCTTTGCTCTCCCCAGGATGGCCCAGTGGGCAGGCCACCCACTGTATGGACTGTATGGACTGTGGCTTTGCTCTCCCCAGGATGGCCCAGTGGGCAGGCCACCCACTGTATGGACAGTATGGACTGTGGCTTTGCTCTCCCCAGGATGGCCCAGTGGGCAGGCCACCCACTGTATGGACTGTATGGACTGTGGCTTTGCTCTCCCCAGGATGGCCCAGTGGGCAGGCCACCCACTGTATGGACTGTATGGACTGTGGCTTTGCTCTCCCCAGGATGGGCCAGTGGGCAGGCCACCCACTGTATGGACTGTATGGACTGTGGCTTTGCTCTCCCCAGGATGGCCCAGTGGTCATGGAGTCCCCTCGTGGATCTGGCGTCGTGTACTCAAGTGGCTGAGGTGCCCCCCCTTCCCTTCCCCCTGAGGTGCCTGTCCTATTTTCTTTCTGATGCCCCTGCAGTGTTCTCTCCGTGGAGTTCTTGTCGTGGGACTGGGCCTTGCCCCTTTGCACAGGACCCCTGTGATCCACGGACAGTGGTTGGACTACATTTAGTAGCTGTATATATTTTGTACATAGTTTATTTATTTTTTGGGATTAATGGCGTACATATTTCAATATATCTGCCCGTTTATGATCTCTTCTTTTGGTCTTTGCATTATTTCGGAGGGGGGTGGTTTGTGGGTTGTGACAGTGATCTGTGGGAATGCATTGATGTGTGTGTTGTAGTGGGTGTGGGTGGGTGGGTGTGTGCCGGTAATCTTTTCCCTCCCCTGTGTCGTAGGTGCAGTACTCACCGATGTCTTCCGCGCCGCCGGGCGTGCTCCTGGTATATGAGGAGGAATAGGAGTGCGGGGATGACCTGTAACTCTGGCTCCATACTGCCGGAATCTCGCGTGGAGTGCGTAGAGGTGAGCGTTTTCCCGTTCGTAGTCTGTTTCCGCCGTGTTCTTATCGGCGGTGCTCCCGCCCCGGAAAAGGTGGCAGATTGGTGGGTCGTAATAGGGTGGGCGGTACTTTGTCTGCCGCCGGGCTGTTGGCGGGAACCGCCGCGCTGTTTGTTTGTACCGCTGTGGCGGTCGGAGTGTTAAGTTGGCGGGCTGTGTTGGCGGTTCCCGCCAGGGTCAGAATTGCATATTTTAGACCGCCGGCCTGTTGGCGGCTTGGCCGCCGCTTTATCACCGACCGCCAGGGTCAGAATGAGGGCCTATGTCACTAATATAAAACAAATTATTTTCCGTACTATACCTACAGTGTGCCCTTAGTACGTGGAGGTGTTGTGGCTAGTAGGTCCTTCTGTTCTGTATCAATTTTCAGGACAGCCTCACTGATATCTGATACATGGGGCATATTTCGTTTAACTGATCTTTCATCTTTTATTTTCATTATTCTTTCTCTGAATTCTGCATTTTCTTAATGCAGTGGATTTTTAAACCAACAATAGACAAAAAGTGTCTCTCAGCTATTTGTATCCTCTTGTTATACATGATTCACAGTGTACCCTCCATCTGCTTTATCATATTTGGTTATACAGTTTATATTCTGTTAGTCTTTGACGTCACTTATCAATACTTTACAGCCGTGAAAAAAGTAATTTTCGATGAAACACGTCGGCTGTGTCTTCAACCATATAAGTTGTGCTATGCCACTTAACTTCATTTCCAACCTTTGACCAACTCAACGAAGAGTTTCCGTCTGCGTTTGTCGCAAGCTATTATGTGCTATTTTTTATCACCTCATGTTGAATTATTTTTAATTTCTTCTATGTGGAATGTTCATTAAATGTTAAATATTGTTCTTCATTTATATACTTACAATTCTGGTATAAACAGTTTTAGGACCTCTTTGTCAAGGTGTGCGACAGATTCTTGAAAAAATGTATTCAAGTGTGTCTCTTTACACGGTTCCAACTAAACTGGCCCATGAAATTACCTTTTGTACACCGTTATATATTCAGCCCACACTTCGTATTCAGATGTGTGGTTGGCTGATCCACTGCTACCATTGTAAAGGCGCTGAGGTGAATTTGCTTTTTGTCGGAATGTTTTGTGAAGGTTAGTCAAACCGGGCCAAAGTTATCAGCAAACCATAAACGCCTTGCCTATGGAAAAGCAGACCTAACGAACTACATATGTATATGTAGGTTTTTGCAGAATTGCTTGTAGTAACTGTTTGCAATGGGTTGGATTCTCTTTAATTTGAGCTAATACCCACACCTTTAATTGCTGAATGAAAACATATTAATGGAAGAAAGAAAACATTGTCTTGGCCACAGCGTATATTTGGCCAGCATGCATGATGGATGTGTGTAAATAGCCATGTGTTTTATGCCCTTGCAAATGGCACCTACTTACAGCAGACACATTACAGCTCTATTGAGGAAAATTAACGACAGATAAGCAGAACTACAGACATAAGAAACAACAATGAAAAAATACATACAATTTGTATGCAATGTTTTCTTACCAGAGACAATTATTCAGCAATGAATTGAAGGAGAGAATGTTTAACTTTATTTCATGAGTCTGCAGATCAATTACCTAAAGGAGCGGAGATCAGAGAACAATTTTCCTAGCAATTGTGTGAATTTATGTACAGTTCATCATATATTTTTTCATTAAGGAATGTCAGTAATTCTTGGCCAAATCAATCATAATTTTAATCCTAGGTTCTGGCTGAAATTAGATGAAAGTGTATGTTCTTAGCCATGCTTAGGACAAACCACAGACTGTATGCGTGGCTGGTATGCTGAGAAAACTCGGGAACGAGGAATTCCCTGGCAGCTAAATAACTGAAGGTGCTTTGAAGCCAGCTATCTCCATCCATTGGTCTGTGAGTGTGACATTTACATTTAGGGCCTCATTTACGAGGCCCTTGTGCCACTGGAGTGTTACTTTTAGCGACACTCCTATGGCGCAATGCTTTGCGCCATATTTACAAGGTGGCGTTAAGCTACTTTTTGTGGCTTAACACCACCTTGTAAATATGGCCTCTTCACACGCATCACTTAGAGTGGAAGGGACGTGCAATGGGTTTTGCTGTGGGCATTCCACTGCAACATCCATTGCATTTTGACGCTGCCCCAGATTTACGAGGAATCGTAAAACAGAGGCAGCGCCACAAATTAACACCACACGAGGGATGGCGTTAGCATGGCGCAATGAGGAGAAATACTTTTATTTCTCCTTGTTTTTGCTTTTTCTATGTGTGCTGCATTTTGTAGCACATATAGAAAAAGCAAAACACAATGAATGATTGCTTATGTGCAGGAAGGTGCCCCTTCTGGCACATAAACAATCATTATATAATGACGATTTGCTACTTTTATGTGTGCTGCAAAATGAAGCACACATAGAGCTAGCAAATTGCCATCATTGATCGGTATGGGTTTTTGTGTGGTAAGTTGTTTATTTAGGGTTTAGGGTAGGTATAGATTTTTGGCCAGCAAGCAATTTCAAAGGGTTTAGGGTGTGTATGGGTTTTAGGGTGTTAAGATCACATTTAAGTTTTAGGGTAGGTATTGATTTTGGGGTGGCAAGGGAATTTGTAGGGTTTAAGATGGATATGTTTTTTTTTGTAAGCAGGGGCAATTTTAGGGTTCAGGGTGGCTATGTGTTTTGGGTGGCAAGGTAATTTTTAAGGTTTACTGTGGGTATGGGTTTTTGAGTGGAAGGGAATTGTAAGGGTTAAGGGTAGGTATGGGTTTTGGGTTTTACAGTGTTTTTAGGCTTTAGGATGGGTGTGGGAATTTGGGAGTAAAGGTGTTTTTAGGTTTTAGGGTTGGTATGGGAGGTGGTTAGTTTAACCTATAGTACGTAAAATTACATTACATTAAAAAAACATAGCAATTCACTGAGAAAACCAAAGGTTACAGGGACGTTATAGTTAGGAAATAGAATTTAAAACAACAGAGAAATTCACTTCCAAAACCAAAGGTTGCAGGGAAGTTATTGTTAGGCTCACATTAAAAATACAAAACCATAGAAATTCAGCCATGATAGTTAAAGTTATTTCAAGTAACTATAACGCGTGCCCTAAGGTAACAATAACTCGCAGTCCTGCCATGCACTACTAATTACCCCAGATATTACAGCACTCATCATGTCTTTTAGAATGCCATTGATGATGGTACTGTAACATTTGCAGTAAAATGTTTGATGTGATAACTGTGCATGGCAAGGGTACAATTTCTAGTTACCTTAGGGCACGAGTTATATTTACTTGAAATAACTAACTATAATAGATTAATTTCTATGGTTTTGTACTTTTAAAATGTGAGCCTAACTGTAACGTCCATGTAACCTTTGGTATTTTAAGTGAATATATTACATAGTGGCAAAAATATAAAAATAAAACAAGGGCGCTTCTCTTTTTTAAAGCCTCTGGGTGGGCCAGGTCCCAGGGGCAAAGTAAAATATCAGGAGGGGGCGCATGGGGCCCCTGTCCTGGGCTTTTCAGTGCCCGAGGGACTGCCACCCCCCAGACTTGATTCTATTTGAATGCGGGGAAGGGCGAGCAGACCCCCGCAGCCTCAGGAACCACCACCTGCCAGTGGCTTGATTCTATTTGAAATTTGAATGCAGGGGGGACACGAGGCCCCCTGAAGTCCCAGGGACTGCCACCTCCCCAGGGTTTCCTTCTATTTCAATGCAGGGGTTGCACCTCCCCCCCACAGTCCCGGGAGCACCACCTCCCTAAGGCAAACATGAACAAAAAAGCAAGGGGGTCCATTTTGGAACCCCGATGCCCCGAAGACCACCACCTTCCTGGGGCTAAATTCACAGTTGTAGGCGGCCACGCGTCTCCCCTTGAGGAGTCAATGGCACCTCTGGGGACCACAAGCCTCCAAGGCCAGCTCCTGCTATGTCCCAGGTGCCCAACATGGTCCTAACTATAAGAAACTAGTGGTGACTGCCTATATTTCCTGCAGCATTTAAGCAGCAATAGGCAACAACATTCGCCAACATCTCTTAAAGTATACAATGGCTTCCATTAGCCACAAGGGTTGTGGCCACACGTTTACATGTCACTGCACCACAATAGGCCACAGAGGCCTTTCAATGAACATCTTATTTAAAGCAGAGGTGCTACTTATATGAGAGAACAGGAAAGAAGAGCTGAAAGTTGAGATAACCAGACAAAGTTGTCATGGAAATGAAGGATTCACAGATGAGATGCATCTGTAAGAAGATTTAAGATACTGGGTCAGTTAAGAACAGGATGTGCCTGTTGTGTCATATAAAGAAATAACTGAAATTTAAAATATTAATATTTACCTTTTACAAGTGGTTGTCCTAGTGTAACTCATTGAGATATATTCTCAATACATGCATACCTCCCCTTATGGAGGCTTGTCAAATGTTTTGTGGGCCCGGGTAAATGATTATGTGCGGAGCTCCACTCCCTCCATTTATGCAAGGTGTCATGAGGATCTGCTTCAAAGTATAAAATAATGGATTCCCGTAAAAGAGAATGGGTATTTCCAATTTTCTACAGAGCATAGGGTGTCAGTTAGTGGCATTTCCATTACAGTTGCCTCATCATTAATAATAGAAAATCATAGACTTGTCTTGTAAATTTATAACCAGATTTTGAAGCAGGGGCACGGGTTCTGCAAAAGCACAGCACCTGGGGCATAATGCCTCTTTTGATTCTTCTATGTGACAGCCCTGGCCTTATGTTAAACCTTCAAAAACCACAAGTGTGAATTTATTACAGATGCTTGCCTGCCACATAAATTTGAGAGACCAGCCTATATGGGTCTCAGAGCTGACATCAGCACTGCTTAATTTGTCTCTATCTTCATAAGTGGATAAAGCAGTGGTTCTCAACGTTTTGACTTCTATGTACCCCCAATTTATCATTACTGGAACCCCGGGACGTCCACCGAGACACTACTGTAAGCCGGGGACCCCACACTGAGTGATTACTGGAAGCTGGGGACCCCCGCCTAAACATTGTGGATGATTTGAACTGTAAAACAATACAAAACAAATACAGACACAACCATTCATCAAAGGGTACTAATTACATTTTTAGCCTCCAATTTCAAATTCCTTGACATTTAGAGCATGTTTTGTACATTTAGCCACTTTATGAATATGCACTTTATCAATCTGTTAATGGTAGTTAATTTTCCAAGCAGTCACAGACCCCCTGAGGAGGCTTCATGGACCACCAAGGGTCCCCAGACAACAGGTTAGGGACCATTAAATCAATGCACTTGATTTATATTCAATAAGAGAGACTTTAAGAAATCAGTAATGTATGTTTTGCTCCACACATGTCAATAAGAGCATCAACGAGCTGTTTAAGGCACCTACATGAACTAGCTTGACTGAATAAATCCCTTCAGCAATCTTGAACGTAGGCAAAAGACTTTTCCAGAAAAAAGTATAATGTGAAGGTTCAGAAGAGTACTTAAATGCCTCCTATTGAATCTTTTCATTTGTCGGTACCCTGTCACAACTTTAAGAGATTATAATGGAATAGAAATGAAGATTCTAAAGATAAATAAGTGATGGGCCAGAGGCACCAACAACTTTTCCATTGAGGACCAAGTTTGGTGGACAGGAACACCAGCCTGCCAAACTTCAGATGGGGAGGTTGCCGCCACACTCGCTACCTCCTCGCAGGACCCACTAACACTTTCCCCTCTAGGCTGAATGGCAGAAACCTTGCAGGTCAGCCTAGCGGGAAAGTGGCAGCAGCATTGTCTACAGCTCGTAATTGAGCCCGGGGCAATGCTGTCGCCTGCAGGGTGCACCAGCACTCTCACAATGTTCACTGTCTGCATAGGGTGCTGGGCAGGGGGCCCTTGCACTGCCCATGCCAAGTGCATGGGCAGTGCAGGGGCCCTCTTGTGGCCCCCCTTCACCTGTTCTCCGCCAGCCTTTTCATGGCTAGCATGAAAAGGCTGGCAGGGAGCCAGGTCGTTATCACTGATGCCGGCAGATACGGAAGTACCCTGGTGGTTTGACCGCCAGGGCCTTAATGTGGTGGTCACACCACCACAGCAGCAGCGGTCCTGACCACCACTGCGAGGCCCCATGTATTTTCACAGAGAGACAACACCACCCTTTTTAAACAGAACTAATAGATCCAAGTGGTAGGGTAGCTAACTTTCCATTGCCACTTTTCAGGACACTTTGCACTCTCAAAGACATTGGGTGCTTAAAAACACTTTACACATATGGAGACACTTGATACGTGTGATACATGGTGGATGCAACTTGGAGTCACTAAGCATATTTCTGAGTTTCTATTCCATAACATGCTCCTCTAAATGAGGCCTCTAGTCTATTTAAAAAATATTGACCTGAGCAGGCATTGAGTTTAGCAAATATGATTACTGTGTAATGAGTGATATGGCAAGATGGCCGTCACTGTAAACAGTGGTCCTGTGGCAAATAGACTGCTGGGGCAGGTTATCACTGAAAGGGCCAGCAAAGGCTCAGCTGATGGTGGCCCAGTGATTCTTTCGACTACAGAGCCATTTTGTTGTAAAACATAAATGGGGGAGCGGAATCTCATAGATAGGATTCAGCATTGATGTGTTCTGTTACAATCAACAGCATATGTTCACCAAACGATTTCACTCATACACTGAGTTTTCCAGAGTTCTGAGGCTTAGGTTTGCGTCCAATTCTAGATCCTGAATAACGGACATCACTTTATCTCTAAAGATAATGTCAGGGAGTGGTTGAATACAACATTACACTTTTTGGAAGTGTAACTTAAGGTAGAATGATGGGAGACAATTCCTATGGCAGAACAGCTAGTAATTAAATGAAAAATTAACACTACATCACTGCTTATAATGCATAACATATGGCAGTATTTTATTCCCTTTAGGGTGAGATTGAGTAAAATTGTGAAAAAGTGAGTGGATGGGTCGAGGCACTGATCACATCATTCGGGCTGAAATCTGATGTATGTTGTATTTGCTGTTAATGAACATATCATAATTCTAGGTTTTGTAACAAACACACCACCCTCAAACATTTTACCCAGCTACATTTTAGCAAGTCAAATCCGCAGAAAGTTGTTGGCAGAAAAAATGCAGGGTAAATTCTGACACGTGGAATTTGGTGTAATTCCCAATTACTTAATTCGGCATAATAGTATTTACCAGGTGCCATAAATACCTCCGTCTCCCATTCCACAGCTCTTGTAATGGGTGCCGGGGTGTACAAAATGAGCCCTTGCTTCAAAAATGAACTACTATACAAATAGAATTTGGATTTATGATATACATTCATATTATTCGAAAATAGTAGAATATATTACAAGGAAAAACTGGCAAAATGGTAAATGGGGCAAAAGGCCAGCAATGGAGGAAAACTGACGAAATCAATGTATAAATTCTGGTTCATGCATTAATTTTCTATTTCCCCAAAAACTACAATAATTACGCATATCGAAATTCTTTTTCCCTGCTGCACCCGTAATTCTGATGTGGTTTCCGCTGATCCCTTACTATGAGGATCTTAATCTTAAATTATACCAATTTGCTTAGATCATCAATGTGGTACTAATTATGCCGCAATATTAAACAAGATGAGTTCTTTATCTAATGAGTAGTTTTGATACTTGTGTTGTTTATAATTAGTTGTGGAAGGACATTTGCAAATCAATCGTAACCATTCAGAATATAATCCTGGAAATTAAATGTGAGATTTTATGTTTTTGTTTAATCAAATCTATAACATATGGTGACCAAAATGTTAAAAAAGTATCTGGGGCGATTTTTTTCATTTTCTTGTAACACGCTATTAATTTTTCTTTTTAGATATTTGTTCATCTCACTTCTGTCTATAGAGTAAATGTGTTAAAACTAGTTTTAAAGTGTGAGTGGCCAACAGCCAAAACAGAGTCCAGACCCACGAATACCAGGTATCATAAGGGGTTTGCAGACAGTTTTCTTTAGCAGTTCATAAATATATATAAAACTTTCTGCTCAATAACACCTCACAGCGCAGATATTCCCATCTAATACATAGTCAATAGAGTCTGCTCCCTTCTCCTGAAGAGAGTATGTGTTTGCTGATGAGCAGTTGGATCCACACAATTGTTAATGCAAATGAAAGCAGGCCTTTAGGACAATTACAAAATAAAATTTAAAATTTCTGTTCTAAATGCTATCGGTGTCCGAAGACCTCATATTGTGCAAATGTTATCTATCGTCAACATAATTCATGATTAAGTACATTCTTTGATTTTCAACTTGGAAATGGCAGGGACAAGCTGTGAGCATTCCTTACCGAGCAAATTCAGATGGCTTCAGCCAGTCTTGTTTGTATAGCTGGGGGATTCCGGACTTGTCCTATTGTTAACATACAAACAGATGGATGGGGGCATTGAAGCCTTACTGCTTGTAGCTTTGTTTGATAATAGTTTGTTATTACAGATGATAAAATACACAGGCATGAAGAGTTCAAAGACAGCAAAAACAACAGTCTGTGTTCTGTACAACAGGAAGATGTCTGCCTTCTAAAAACAGGCATCAGGGGAGGTAAAGGAAATGAGAGTGCTTATCTTTTAGACTAGGAAATCCCACAGCACAATTTGTAATCAAAATGCAAATTAATCTCTGTTGGATATTTTAGTACAGTAGGCAGAGGAAGCAAACAGATACAGATCAGATCCATGTCCACTCAGGAGAAATATTTGCAATGCTGGTTAAATGAGCTACAAATAAGTTTGGTATCTGTAAGGTTATTGTTGTTTTGAAATAATGATTTTGGTCATTTCCTTTTCCGTTCAACACGACATATGTATTTATGTGCATTTTTTATTATTAGAATCCAAGAGGAATAAATGTTCAGGTATGCCTGGCAATAAAAAACACACTGGGAAGAAAACTGCTTCTTTTATACTAACTGACAATCGGTTAGTATCACCAAGCAAAGGAATTCAACAATATGACTAACTTAAACTACAGATTCCAATGACCAGTAAACGTATTATAGAAACATTTTCATTGATAAATTATAGGCGTTGACTGAGGGAGCTGTGAACAAATTCAGCTGTATTCCGTCAACCGAACAGGGAAAATACTCCTTGCTATTCGTTGTCTTTTTTAACAAACAGGAGATACCTGATTCACAGAAAAAAAACTATGTAAGTTGTGTGAATTTTACCTGATTCTCAAAACAGTAGGACTTTAGAAAATGAACTTTGTAAAAAAAGAAATTATTAATTTTTATTTTTTTCAACATTATCTTATCCACTCTCGATAATGGACGTACACATTAAACTACATCAAAATAAGAGTAAACCACAAGTTTACTTATTGTACATCTCATTAAGCACAAAATCACAAAGCATCAATAATATTTCAGCAAAAGTCAATTTTCCTTGGGTCTTGGAATCGGTTTGGGATATTTGATTGCTTAATATCCCATGTCTTCAACACTTTATTCCAGAGTAAACAGTTTACAGTGGAATATTGAAACCATAAAAAGACGGATAAATATTGAATAAACAAAATAAACTTTGAATAAGGATGTTGTGACTATTTGTGATAAACTGCACCAGAGAAGTCTGCAACATATCGTGAAAATCTACAAAGAAAACTGATGGTGTGCAGATACATTTATCCAGCTGCTCTGCATTACGCACAATGAGGCTGCAATAGTAACAATGACGTGAGAAAATAAATGCAGATGTAGCAAAGGGTCTTACCCATTCTGTGTCTATGGGAAAATGAGTTTGTACATATGGCCCCTAGTGGCATACATCTGTAATAAGACAGGATCCAGAAGTAGGGTAAAGGAGGGTGGGAAGCAATTGGGACCAATATATTCTAAAAGCCTTCTCAAAAGGAAAAAGCAATTCCATGGGTGTGTGTGCGAAGGGTGGGAAATTTAGCAGGGGTGTCTGTCACAGGTGAACACCATCCCACCTATGGCGAGGAGAAGCCATTACACCTATCTCATTCCTAGTGCTCTGCAGTCAAACAAGGGCTTCCCGGATATCTCAAGGATAAACTGCATAGAAGGAAAATGAAGGGGGCAAGAATCATAGAAAGGATGTTGGAGACCAACTTAGGGTTCACCTAGCTATGCTTGTTTCAATTTTTGCGAATTAGATGGGTATTATCAGACTTCTAATAGTGTGTCCAGATCTACGTGTGCACCTCCGACTCATTCCTGCACTCTGTCTCTTTTAACAGGTTAGGTGGAACAATTCTGTTACTACATTCTCTGTGTCTGGGAGGTATTTGAATTTCCCAATGGCAGAGAATACACACCTAGGTGACTGCAAGATGGGTCGATAGCCAGCCGATCCAGTGAGAAAATGCATTTGGGTTGTCTCAGGTGTTAAATGAGAAAACTGGTTTCATAGACAATTGGATAGGGACAAGACTATGGGAAATTATTGTATCCCATATTACAGACCTGTACCCGGAAGGAGCCAGACAGGCCCACAGAATGAGGTAGAGATCAACCTCCTCAAATCTACACCTCCAGCAAAAAAAATGTCGACCCAGGCCCACCCTACGTAATTTAACTGGGGCCCAGTAGCAATTGAGTAGGATTCTGTAAAATGAAATATAAGGATGGTATTCCTGCAGGCTCAGGCATGCTTTTACAGTAAGGATGACCAACACTCTGAAGTGCAGTCCTGTGAGAGATCTATCTGCAGTGCAGCACAGGTCTCAGCTATGGTGGGCTTGGAGACTAATTCACTGATTAATGCACTCTAAAGCCATGATACAACATCTGTGTGTGTGCCCATCGTCTTAATGTACGAAACTGAACTTAAAGTTTTCATCACTTTCTTATCATAAATGTGTTTTATTGAATACTATGAACCTCGTCAGCAAAGCTTTACAAATATCACCCATCAGCAAAACATATCCGCACTGGGGAGATATTGTTGGAAATGAAATTACTTATAAGAAGCAGCAGAGCAAGTCTGTTGTCAGTATACCGGTGTGTTAAACATCTCGACAGACACAGTACGACCATTTGTGGTCACACTTTTTGGGTGCTACATTCTGCTCTGCATAAGTGCCAAATCACCATTAGCAATTGTTTATGTGCTGGAAGGGACACCTTCCCGCACATAAACAATCAAACACCTCAATGCAGACATCCTTGCACGATGGTGCAAGGATGCCTGCATTGGCTCTGGCAGCTAAATTTAGTGCCAGCGCATGGGGAAACGCAGGGGTGTGCCATATTCTATTAAATAGGGCACATCCATGCATTTCTAAAGTGACGCAGCGCGGTGCTGCCAATTTTGGCGCAGCACTGCTATTCAGCACTTTTCAGTAAATCTGGCTCCCTGTGAGACAATAAGCTATGAGGAAAGAGGATGCAGTGGAAGCCAGCAATATGATTCTGCGCAAGCCACAAGCCAACCAGAGACAAAGGAAGGAAACATTTATGTGTATAAGCTGCTGAACTTGTCTGAGGTCGCCTTAATGTACCAGGCTGACCAACTTGAACTGAATGCACACAAGATGACACACAAATAAGGAAGACATGCGCAGTGAAAGAAAGTGATGCAGAAGGCAAAAGATGAGCGAAAATCCATCAGCTAACCAATTAAACTGGTAGCAGAAGTCTATCTCCGAGACTCTCCACAGAGGTCGAAAAGCTTGGTCTTAAATCTCTTATGTGAAAGCTTTTGTTTGGTTTAGTGCATTTGTTCCAAACTTGTGGTCCGAGAACCCCTGAGCAGGCATCAAACCTACTAAGGGGATGGGTGATTGGTTAGAAAATATAATGTATATAAATACAAAATGTACGATTGACAATTTTTAATTGTTACTTCAAATGTAAATGTACCATTTAAGGGCCATATTTACAGGCTTGGTTTGTGTCACTCTCACATCACGCAACGTGGTGCAAGAGCAGATCAAACCTTAAGTAAGAATTATCAAGCCACACAAGGCCACTTTGTGTAGCTCAGAGTGGCATCATAAATCTTGAGTACTGTAACAGCACAAATTGCTGTGTTACATTACCCTGCACTAGGGAGGCGTTTCCATGGGTGTTCCCATGCAACATCAATGGATTTTGATGCATTCCAGATTTACAAGAACATGTATACTTGGGAATGCGCTGAAAACATACACCTAAATAATATGTTTATTTCTCCGCGTTTAAAATTAACATTTTAAATTTTTCAATTTGTGTTCATAAATTAAATAAAATATGCAATAATTTGTGGGTTTGTTTGATGAACGCTTGTATCTACACTTTAAATCATTGAAAATGCTTAGGCCGAGGTCCCTGGCTTCCAGTAGTGACTCTGAAGGTGTCCCCAGCTTCTAATACTTATCAAGGTCCATTAATGATTAAGTGGGAGTCGACAGAAGTGAAAATGTTAAGAACCACTGGTGTGGAGGATGTACAAGCAGCAAAATGTGATGCATGACATAAAACTACATAAGATAGGCCCATATTATTTTGCAATTTGTGTTGAAAGGGAAATTGTTCATTGCCATTGTTTAATTATGTTTAGATAAAGAAAATTCACAAAGAAGGTTAGCTGCACTAATAACCTTGACATTTTGAGCTCATTTACAACATTGATTTGCTGTAATTTTAGTAAGCATCGCCAAAACTCTGAAAAAAATCTATAAATGAGTGCACCAACAGCTTGTCGTTTGAGGAAGAAGGAAAGTGGCCTGTGGATCAGCAACGGGAATAACATTTGTGTATAGAGCAGCAGGGACACCTTATAGGCTTTGGGGGCTCTGGGCCAAACGTATTTTGGGTGCCCCTGCTTAGAACAGCTTTGAATTTATGATCCAATTTCAGCTCTTTCATGCCCTCTTTGACAAGGTCACTAACGTTGCACAGGCAAACTTGTCCAAATTATGGATGAGCAGTGAGCTCGGCTTCGCTGATGGAGTTTTTGGCACTCCGCTCCGTCAGCGGAGCTCATCCGGTACACACTGCAGCCCAGTTACGGGCTACACAGCACAAGCGCAGACAGTCTGCGCTTGCACTGTGTAGATCATAACTGGGCTGCAGTGTGCACCGGTGATTGATCCAAGCCTCCCTCAGCCAGAAGCCTGGGAGCAGGGGGCAGAGGGAGGCAGCCAGGCCCCTGGGAAGGTGGAGAATGATGAGGACCCCCTGGAGGACCCAGGTGAGTCCTTGTTTCTTTTTTCCTTTTGGGCATACTGGTGCACAAGAGTTCTGAAACGGCAGCTTTCACTGCCTACGGCCCTCTCCTGAATGCACCCGCTCTGAAAACGGTATTCAAAACAATTGATTTAAGATTTTTTTCAAGGTCATTAAAGCAATATACTCTGCTGAACAGAGCTGGCTCCATCAGGGAGCCCCGGAAAGGCTGGGTCGCTGGACTAGAGCCCACTTTACCCATGCCTTAAAACGTCCCTGCAGAGCAGAAATCCACAAATGCTTCACACAGGTTTGCAGCATACCTTTGACATAAGTGAAGTGCATGACAATAAAAAATAATCTAGTTTACCACATTTGGAAATGTATGACATGTTGCTAGTGCACGTGCATGTGCTCCTCTGCTCTCCAAGTACATGTTAAAAGATAGTGGACACCATCTCTATTTCGCCTATGCTAGAAAAAGTGTGCTCATGTATTTTCACAAGATGTTGAGGGCAGTCACTTCAGGTGGGAAAAAGTAGTCCTACCCTTTAGATTGCTGAACCTTCCATGTGTCGCTAACCATTTGTGCCACTCTTTGCCCACACACTTGGGGCCAGATGTACGAAGCCTGTTTACATTTCATAATGGTCCAAACCGGTATTTCAGGCCATTAAGAAATGCAAACTTGGCTTTTCTAATGTACAATTTGCGATCCCCAGAATAGGGAATGCAAATAGGGATTTCCTATTTGCTTTTCCTATTCTTATGCACCATGCAGTTCCAAAATGCGGTGTGGGCATTTTAGATGTGCAATTACCCCCGACCTGAAGTCAGTGATAACCAGGTGCAATTTTTTTAAATTACAATAGAGGACACACATGCCCCTTAGGCATATGTGTGCTCTACAGGTGCACCCCTATTTTTGGGGTGCACCAAGGGGGGCATCTTTCCCATTTCCATCTCTAGTTTTGCATTTACTAAATAGCGATTTCATAATAAGAAATCTATATTTGGGAAATGCAAAACTGGCCCATTGACTGAAATGCAATGGAATTTCTTAATATTGATTCCTATAAAGTAGGAATCGCTATTAGGAAATCAGTATCTTTGTACACAGCATTTTGCATTTCTTAAATAGAGATTTCTATGAAGTCGCTATTTCAGAAATGTGAAATTGCATTTTCGTACATCAATGCCGTGAAGCACAATACAGAAGAAACATGCACTGCACCATTTCCATGTAAATATCAGTCTGGTGGGCATTCAAACTGCCAAAATCTTGATATTCTGGGAAACATTTACTAGAAAATAGTGCAAAGAAGCACAGGAGCCGAAGTTGCTGAGCTACATTGCCTGAGAGGGAGAAAGTATTGCAGATCAGAGATCTATATCTTCCAAGCTATGTTGTTGCTGCTGTCTTCCCCAGCAGGCTGGCCTAGCACCACGCACCAACAATTTTGTATCACAGAGCAAAGATTTGTATGTGATGCCTAGCAGACATTTTGTACTGGAACTGGACCCTTGTTTAGATTAACTTTAAAACATTTCACACACCGAGGACCTGATTCACAAAGGTAAACTAACACTTTTGGTGTTTACAATTGTTTGCTATTCACCAAGGGATTTACGAGTACTGTCTTTTTGAGTGCGGAGTCTGCGCTCATAAAAAGGTAGGCACACTCTTGGCAAAGCTGCAACTACACATCTGGGCAATACTTCATTCAGAATATCCTGTATAAGAAGTAACAGATACCAAGAAGCTGGTCATTCCTATTTCCTGCAAATGACAAATGAGGTGCTGAGAGAATGATACTGGTCCATCACATAGACTGATCAATACATCAGCATTCCTAGAAGGAACTCTATGCTAGTTCAGTAGTAAAATTATCTTGGTAGTATTTTACAATGTTACTAATCCCACAGATCCACTTGGAGTGTCTTTTATACAGGGGCATTAACCCTCCCCCACCAAGGAAGCATGGTTAATCAGTTTTAGAATAATAACGCAGCATATATACATTAAAGCATGTCACATTTGTTGAGTTATTTCCTATTCCTGGCAAAGGAATATCAGCTGGAGATGTCTGGGGTGGAAGTTCTTTCATCACCAAAATGGACTCCCAGTTGGTCAGTAGTTTTACTTTGTGCACACTTTCTTTGGAGAACACATTTCCAACAGACCTCACAGACTTGTATTGATGCATTCTTCTTTTGCCTTCCTTTAGTTTCCCTTACTTGGTTCCGGTTCCTATGCCCTGTCTAGGAAGTCTGAGAAGCAACAAGCCTTCAGTGCATACTCTCATTTTCTGGGTGAACATGGCTATCATAAGGGTTTAAGCATCTTCTGAGGTTCCTCATTCTAGGCCTGTTGAGTGCCATTTCACTCATGGTGTGGCTGCTTTCAGGGCTTACCTGTGGGGAGTGTGTTCATCTGACATTTGGCCTTTAGTTACCTGTGATATTTCAGACAACTTTGGGAACCACTGTAAGTTGGTTTTTCCAGGCTCTTGATTTGCTGAATTCAGAGAAGCGATTTGCTGTTATATGCACCATTGATTTTGCTGTCTGTAATACGCTTTCACAGTGCCTCAGTTCTTGTGACTTTCCGTGCAGTTTTTGTTCAGAGTACATGGTGGGTAATTGCTTGGTACTTTCTCACGTTAATACTGTGACGAGAAAGTTGCCAACAATTCAAGTGTCTCTATTACTTGCCTTGTAAACTTAATTATCGGCAACTAGGCCTTCGTACACACTATCCCTTGGCTTTACTTCACAAAGATGTTGCTTAATTCCTACAGGATGTACTGTCAGGTGAGAGAAGGTAATGGAATAGTGTGTGGCTGGTTTAGAAAACATTGTTTTGGGTAGGGGTAAATGCCTCTCTCTAGAGTGAGCACTGATCTGACATGTTAGAACTGTGATGTGTAAGGCTGGCCTCAGACCAATGAAGATTACTATTAAGTAATAGTGCAACTGGCTATCAGTACACATACCCAGGTATCCCACAATCATACTTGTACCTGGTGAGCCATGTAGAAGACATCTCACTGTACTAACAGAATAAACTGCAGGTCACATGAAAGCTAGGAGTACGAATGTTGCAAGCTACAACAGCAAGAATTGTGGTTTGGCAGACAAAGTACACATATTTACATAAAGACAAAGGCCCTCATTACGAGTTTGGAGGTTTCTGGGCAAGACTGCCAAGCGAAATGGCGGCACCATCCCGCCCTGCCAGTGGTGGCGGTATAGCAACCGCCGGATTACGAGTCACAAAACACAAACCACCCAAAAACAGACACAAAACCAACACCGCCAGGCCAACCCACGGCACAAGACTGACTGATCAACCGCCGGCCCCACCACGCCAAGACCATTCCGACAGTCATATTAAGAGGCAACTTCCAGCACAGCGGAAACCGCACGGCAGAAACCGTTAGTGGTTTGCACCACCGTGAAACAAAAAGGCACTGCGGAAAGTAGCCAATACCACATTGGCTAGTTCAAATATCCCACACCTGATAAGCAAACACACACCATGAACACCAGCACACACCACCATATAACACCCCACACCTCCCCCCACAATCCCTTGCGACAAATACGAGCAGCCAAAGCCAGGCTTGAGATGAAGCACACCCTAAGCACAGCAAACAAATATCACACAGCACATATTGCACAAATAAACATAACAACCCACCAGCACACACAGCCAAACACCCCCACATCACCACACACCACGCACTGCACCCAACATGTACACCACATACCCACCCTCACGCCTGAAGCACCCACAGTTCACTGAGAATGAGTTGCAGGTTATGGTGGGTGAGATCATCAGAGTGGAGCCACAGCTTATGGGACTCCAGGTACAGCAAACATCGAGAGCCAAAAAGACGGAGTTATGGCAGAGGATTGTCGACAGGGTGAACGCTGTCGGCACATACCTACACACAAGGGAGTACATCAGGAAGAGGTGGAATTACCTCAGGGGGAAGGTCTGTTCCATGACATCCAGGCAGAGGATAGTCAGCAACAAGACCGGCGGTAGGCCCCACCTCCTCCCTTTCAGTTGACATTCTGGTGGTCATTCTGACCTCGGCGGTAAAAGGCGCCTACCGCCGGTCAGAAATCCTCCATAATCCCGCCGCGGTCGCGGAAACCCGCCACGGTCATTCTGACCCGCAGAAGGCAAACCTCCGAAAATCCGACCGCCACAACAGCGCTGGTCTGGCGGAAAGGTGGAGGTGACCAAACCTCCACCGCCACGCCAACAGAAATACGCCCATCCCATTACGACCCACGAATCCACGCGGCGGTCATTCAAACGCGGTATTCCATTGGCGGGACACACCGGCGCGGTCAGAATACACACAAACGAACAAAACTCAGCCACATTGGACGATTTGAATCCCACACACCTGATACACATACACACACCACTCCCACACACACAATACAATATAAAACACACACCCACATCACCCACAAACCCCTACGCTTAAAAATTCGGAAAGAAGGCAAGAGCGAGACACCAGCATCCAAAACATAACAGCCACAGCCACTCAACACCATCACCCACACACTATCCACACACAAAACAACACACACCACCACACTCAACTCACTTAAATACACATACTCCACCCCACACATCATACACACCACCCCATGGCACCCCAAAGACAACCCCGCTTCACAGACGAAGAACTCAGGGTCATGGCGGAGGAAATCGTTCGGGTAGAGCCCCAGCTGTTCGGCACACAGATACAATACACCAGCATTGCCCGGAGGACGGAGCTATGGCAGAGGATTGTCGACAGGGTGAACGCAGTGGGACAGCACCCCAGAAATCGGGAAGACATCAGGAAGCGATGGAACGACCTACGGGGGAAGGTGCGTTCCATGGTATCCAGGCACAACATCGCCGTGCAGAAGACTGGCGGAGGACCCCCAACTCAACCCCCACAATTCACATCATGGGAGGAGGAAGTCTTGAACATCCTGCATCCTGACGGCCTCGCAGGAGTCGGTGGAGGAATGGATACTGGTAAGTTGAAGCTTCAATACTGCTTCCCCCCCACCTGCATGCCAAATCAGACCCCAACCCTCACCCCCATCCTCGAACCCCACCCTCACCCCCACCCCCATCCTCACCCCCACCCTCACCCCCACCACCATCCTCACCCCCACCACCATCCTCACCCCCACCCCCAGCACACATATTCCCCGCCAATGTCTCACCATCACAACCCACACATCCCAAAACCTAGGCCTGCATGCGTCCACTAAGCATGGACACCCATCACCAAAGCATGCCCAATGCATATACACATCCCCCCCACAAGCCACCCTCACCAAAGCCCCCACACACGAATGCCAGCACTTGGGGACACGAGAACCCACAGATACACCCATATGCCACACATTTAAACTATAACCATACCTCTATACCCCTGCAGGACCCGACCGTCAACACACCGCGGCGGAGGGGCCAGAATTATCCACACCCCCCACCCAAGAGGCCGTCAGCGATGACAGCAGCTCTGTCGACCTGGACACCGATGACCAGCCCGGACCATCGGGGACCTCTGGACAGTCGGTTCCCCTCACACAGGCCCAGGCCACTACAGACCCAAACCCCTCTGGGAACACCAGCACAGCTCCCACCCAGCGGGCCCATGCCTCTGTCTCCAGGGCGCATCAATCTGCGGTGTGTCTACCACTACAGGGCACCCAGGATAACCCACCACCCCAACAACAACAGGGACCTGGGGGCAGTGGTAGTGGGCACACCGGCCAGGGGGCAGAGGCCCAGGGAAACAGGGCAACTCGGCGGGCAGCTGTGCGACAGGGGGGGGAGGAGAGGCCCAGGGAACCCACTCTCCACGAGGTCCTCACCACCATCATGGGAGCATACAACCGCTCCCAGGAGACGATGGCGACGGTACTGGCCCGGTTCCAGGAGATCCAGGTGCTGCAGGAGGAACACTATCGGGGGTACAGGGAGGACATCAGAGCCATCAACACCACCCTGGTTACCATGGTAGGGCTGCAGCAGGACCTCGTAAACAGCAGGGCGGACACTGAACAACACCCAAGGGCCCCTGCCACTAGCCTGGACCAAGAACAGCCATCCACCTCCGCCGGCGCTAGTGGACAGGAGGCCCCCGCACAGCAGCAGCCCACCAGACCCCCACCTCCTGCAGGAGAAGAACCACCCCGCAAGAGGGCCCTGAGATCTCGCAAGAAGACAGAGTAGGATGTCAAGACCCCCGCCAGCAAAGGATACCACCTGATGTCATCCCACTGTCCCACATTGTCACCCTGTCCATCCTTGAACTGCCCATGCTCCATCTCTCCACAGGCCTCTGGACAATGCACCTGTGTGACTGTTACTCTGGACTCTGCCATGGACATTCCTTCACCATAGCCCCCACCCACTTGAAACCACCCATCCCATTTTGAGCACTTCAATAAACACGTATTTTGCACCAAAATATCAGGAGTCTGGCTGTGATTTCAATAGATTGTAATTGACATGACAGTGCAAATATGTCCTTGTACATGGTGAAGTCAACAAACAGCTGCCACAAAGCTGTAGTCCATGGGGAAACGAAGCACAGGACTCGTAGTGGGGACCCCAGATCTGAAATAGGGAGGGAAAAGCCAAAACTCAGTCATCATGCACTGGGGCAAATAGACAGGCAGCAGAGATGCTGGAGAGTAGTTAACATTTACTAAATTATCTTTGAAATGTTACCTGTGTCCTATTGGAAGTACTGTTCAATGATTCTGTCCCTGTTGTCTGTTTCAGCCCCGTCGTCTTCCTCCTCGTCACTCTCCTCAGGTTCCACCGCTGCCACAACACCACCGTCTCGACCATCCTCCTGCAGGAAAGGCACCTGGCGGCGCAAAGCCAGGTTGTGAAGCATGCAGCAGGCCACGATGATGTGACACACCTTCTTAGGTGAGTACATTAGGGATCCACCTGTCATATGCAGGCAGCGAAACCTGGCCTTTAGGAGGCCAAAGGTGCGTTCGATCACCCTCCTAGTACGCCCATGGGCCTCATTGTACCGTTCCTCTGCCCTGGTCCGGGGATTCCTTACTGGGGTCAGTAGCCACGACAGGTTGGGGTACCCAGAGTCCCCCACTAGCCATACACGGTGTCTCTGTAGCTGTTCCATCACGTAAGGGATGCTGCTATTCCTGAGGATGTAGGTGTCATGCACTGACCCTGGGAATTTGGCATTTACCTGCGAGATGTACTGGTCAGCCAAACACACCACCTGGATGTTCATTGAATGGTAACTTTTTCTGTTCCTGTACACCTGCTCCCTGTCTCTTGGGGGAACCAAAGCCACATGGGTCCCATCAATGGCACCAATTACGTTGGGAATATGTCCAAGGGCGTAGAAATCACCCTTCACTGTAGCCAATTCGCCCACCTCAGGGAAAATGATGTAGTTCCTCACCGATTTCATCAGGGCAGACAACACTCTGGATAACACCTTCGAAAACATGGGCTGAGACATCCCGGAAGCAATTCCCACGGTTGTCTGAAATGACCCACTTGCCAAGAAATGTAGTACTGACATGACCTGCACCAGAGGGGGAATCCCTGTGGGTTGGCGGATGGGGGACATCAGGTCGGGCTCCAGCTGGGCACACAGTTCATGGATAGTGGCAAGGTTAAGACGGTAGGTCAGGATAATGTGGCGTTCTTCCATTGTCGACAGGTCCACCAGCGGTCGGTACACGGGAGGATTCATCCGTCTCCTCGCCCAACCCAGCGGACGGTGCCTAGGAAGGACAACATGGAGCACACAGTCAAGCAACCCACAGGTACGTACTCACAGCTAGCACAGTATACGATTCTCTATGCAGTGAATGGCGTGTCTGAGTGGCTATGCAAGGCATAGGCCTGTGTGACGCAGTTGAAATTGAGCCATGTGGGCCCTGGAAATGGCGGCTGCCTGACCTGTGAAGTGTGACAATGGGATGTGAGGTCAATGCGCTGGCGTGGCACACCACAGCGGGCGGCGGGCGAAGACCGCGGCGCGAAGCCGCATTGGTTAACATTGAAGCCTATGGGTTTCAGGAGCCAATGGCGAAGGGCGCCGGCGGTGGCGGGACGCACCGCCGCGGTACGCACCGCCGCGGACGTGACCGCCATTTTCTATCTACTTATCCACTTGCGACTTGAACTTTCACAGGAGAGGACCTATACTGCAAGTGTTGCTGTGACCTCGGTCTGGAAGGGACAATGGCTGCTGCGACTGGGGAAAGGGCCCCTGCCTTCACTGGAGAGGAGTTGGAGAAACTTGTGGATGGGGTCCTCCCCCAGTATGCGCTACTCTACGGTCCTCCAGACCAACAAGTGAGTTTAATTCAATATGGATTTGGGGCCACTGGCTGGCTTGGGGGCCTGGCGGGGATGGGGGGCATGTTGGGGCTGGCGGGGGGCCTGGCGGGGGGCCTGGCCGGGATGGGGGGCATGTTGGGCATGGCGGGGGGCATGGCGGGGGGCCTGGCGGGGATGGGGGGCATGTTGGGCATGGCGGGGGGCATGGCGGGGATGGGGGGCATGTTGGGCATGGCGGGGGGCCTGGCGGGGATGGGGGGCATGTTGGGCATGGCGGGGGGCCTGGCGGGGATGGGGGGCATGTTGGGCATGGCGGGGGGCATGGCGGGGGGCCTGGCGGGGATGGGGGGCATGTTGGGCATGGCGGGGGCCTGGCGGGGATGGGGGGCATGTTGGGCATGGCGGGGGGCATGGCGGGGGGCCTGGCGGGGATGGGGGGCATGTTGGCCATGGCGGGGGGCCTGGCGGGGATGGGGGGCGTTGGGCCACTGGAAAGGAAAATGCTGAGAAACTTGAACGTGGTATTTCTCCCTCCCTGTACGTGTCACATAGGTCCGCGCCCATGAGAAGATCGGGATTTGGCGTGCCATCGCCAAGGAAGTCCGGGCCCTGGGGGTCCACCATCGACAGGGCACCCACTGCCGCAAGAGGTGGGAGGACATCCGCCGTGGGACCAAGAAGACCGCCGAGTCTCTGCTGGGGATGGCCTCCCAACGTAGGCGGGGTGCCTGCCGTCAACTGAGCCCCCTGATGTTCCGGATCCTGGCGGTGGCCTACCCTGAATTGGATGGGCGCGTGAGGGCAGCACAGCAGACACAAGGGGGTGAGTACAAGCATTATCTACTCTGTTGTCGCGCAGTGGAGGTGTCTGGGTGGGGGAGGAGGGCTGGGGGTCCCCCTAGGCCAGGGCGATATCTGTAGGCTGGGCACCCCCGTAAGCCCCTGTGTCCCCAGCCACCGCCCTCAGTAGTTTGTCAGTACAGCCATCCCTGGGCCGTGTCATCCATGGGTGCAGTTATCAACTCTAGGCGTGTAGGCCATGTTCCACGGAATGCGTAGCGTACCCCAAGTGCGCAACTTAGTGCAGGGGGCATCTGTGTCTGTCATGTCCGCTAACTGTACCGGAGATCCATGTACTCAATATCCCTTTATTTCTCTCTCCCCCCCACTTTTTGTTTGTCTTTCTGTGCTTGTGTGCATCAGCATCATCAGGCGGAGGAGAAGTGGCATTGGGGCTGGAGGGAGCTGCATCTCACATGGCCCAGGAGGGCCATGCCACAGAGTCAGACTGGACCAGTGAGACGGAGGGCGAGGGGAGCTCCACGACGGGGACGACTGGACCCTGCAGCGACACGGACACGTCCTCGGAAGGGGGCTCCCTTGCGGGGGTGGCACCATCCGTGCCCCCCGCCATTACAGGTACAGCCGCCACCCAGCGCACCATCTCCGCCCTCCCAGCAGCCCCTCAGCGTTCGCCCCGTGCCCGCTCTGCCAGGAAGCCGGGCATCTCCTTCGCCCCAGGCACCTCAGGCCCTGCCCCTGTTACCCCCGCTGCCCTCAGTGAGGAGGTCATTGACCTCCTCCGAACGCTCATTGTTGGGCAGACTACCCTTTTGAATGCCATCCAGGGGGTGGAGAGGGAGGTTCATCGCAGCAATGCGTACCTGGAGGGCATTCATTCGGGTCAGGCTGCCCATCAGCGATCGTTCCAGGCTCTGGCCTCAGCACTGACGGCAGCCATTGTCCCTGTCTCCTGCCTGCCTCTACTAACTCCCTCCTCCCAGTCTCCTGTTCCTCTGCCTGTCCCACCCACACCATCAGACCAGCCTGCACACACCTCAACACCCAAGAGAAGCTCATCCAAACATAAGCACCACAGATCACGCAGACATTCACACACGCAACATTCCGATGCAGACATGCCAACAGTCACTACCACCTCTGTGACCCCCACCTCCTCGTCTCCCTCCTCCCTCCCTGTGACGTCTACACTCACACCTCCATTCACCTCACCATCAGCCAATGTTTCCATCACCAGCACACCCTCCACTCCAGTCCGCACACGTGCAGTCACCACCCCCACTGCCATTTACACGTCCCCTGTGTCCTCTCCCACTGTGTCTGTCACCCCCTCTTCCACACCACACAAACGCAGCCACCCACCCACCCAACAGCCATCCACCTCACGACAGCCTATCCCTCCTGCACCTGCACCCAAAGACAGCAAACGTGACTCACCTACAACCACATCCTCTCCCTCCACTCCCATTCCCACTGTACCTACCACTCTCCATTGTCCCAAGAAGCTCTTCCTCGCCACTACTAACTTCTTTCCTGACCCTGAGCCCCCCCCTCCTTCTCGTCGGGGTAAGAAGAGCACCTCAGCCACCACCAGCCCTGCAGCCCCCTTGACAAGGGTGCAGGGGTATTGGAGCCCGCCAGCCCGCATGTCTGGATCTTCGCCCAGCAGCAAGGGGACAGCCAGCCCACCCCCTGGGAAGAGGAGCAGAAGGCGGAAGGGTCGCCGCAGGAGCCCGCCTTCTACATCCCCCCCGGACACCACCCAGAGACAGTCACCAGCCACAGCTCCAAAGGGAGGAAAGGGCCACAGGCCCACGACTAAGGAGGGCAAGGGCAGCAAGTCGGAGAGGTCAGGCAGCAGGCCTGCTGCCCAGGAGGAGCCCACAACCCCATAGCCGCTGCCCCGGGAGGAACCGGCACAGCTGCCCCGGGAGAGCCCACCACCCCCATAGCCGCTGCCCAGGGAGGACCCAGCCCAGCTGGCCAGGAGGGCCCCACCACCCACAGCCCAGGTGGGCAGTGAAGGAGCACCATCCCCGCTGGCCAGGAGGGCACCACCAGGCAATTAGCAGTTGGCCATAGACCGGCCGCCGTCTCCAGAACCGCTGAACTGGGCCCCGCCGTCTCCAGAACCGCTGAACTGGGCCCCGCCGTCTCAAGAACCGCTGAACTGGGCCCCGCCGTCTCAAGAACCGCTGAACTGGGCCCTTCAGGGCAAGGAGCGCTGAACTGGGCCCCGCCGTCTCAAGAACCGCTGAACTGGGCCCTTCAAGGCAAGGAGCGCTGAACTGGGCCCCGCCGTCTCAAGAACCGCTGAACTGGGCCCCGCCGTCTCAAGAACCGCTGAACTGGGCCCTTCAAGGCAAGAAGCGCTGAACTGGGCCCCGCCGTCTCAAGAACCGCTGAACTGGGCCCCGCCGTCTCAAGAACCGCTGAACTGGGCCCTTCAAGGCAAGAAGCGCTGAACTGGGCCCCGCCGTCTCAAGAACCGCTGAACTGGGCCCCGCCGTCTCAAGAACCGCTGAACTGGGCCCCGCCGTCTCAAGAACCGCTGAACTGGGCCCTTCAGGGCAAGGAGCGCTGAACTGGGCCCCGCCGTCTCAAGAACCGCTGAACTGGGCCCTTCAAGGCAAGGAGCGCTGAACTGGGCCCCGCCGTCTCAAGAACCGCTGAACTGGGCCCCGCCGTCTCAAGAACCGCTGAACTGGGCCCTTCAAGGCAAGAACCGCTGAACTGGGCCCTTCAAGGCAAGAAGCGCTGAACTGGGCCCCGCCGTCTCAAGAACCGCTGAACTGGGCCCCGCCGTCTCAAGAACCGCTGAACTGGGCCCTTCAGGGCAAGAACCGCTGGCCCTTTGGCAGACGTGGCAGGGCAGGATCTATCTCGGGCAGGGCTGCAGGATGTCCTCTGGCCAACTTGCCTCCTCCAGTGGCAGTGGGGTCTGTTATGGACTGTATGGACTGTGGCTTTGCTCTCCCCAGGATGGCCCAGTGGGCAGGCCACCCACTGTATGGACTGTATGGACTGTGGCTTTGCTCTCCCCAGTATGGCCCAGTGGGCAGGCCACCCACTGTATGGACTGTATGGACTGTGGCTTTGCTCTCCCCAGGATGGCCCAGTGGGCAGGCCACCCACTGTATGGACTGTATGGACTGTGGCTTTGCTCTCCCCAGGTTGGCCCAGTGGGCAGGCCACCCACTGTATGGACTGTTTGGACTGTGGCTTTGCTCTCCCCAGGATGGGCCAGTGGTCATGGAGTCCCCTCGTGGATCTGGCGTCGTGTACTCAAGTGGCTGAGGTGCCCCCCCTTCCCTTCCCCCTGAGGTGCCTGTCCTATTTTCTTTCTGATGCCCCTGCAGTGTTCTCTCCGTGGAGTTCTTGTCGTGGGACTGGGCCTTGCCCCTTTGCACAGGACCCCTGTGATCCACGGACAGTGGTTGGACTACATTTAGTAGCTGTATATATTTTGAACATAGTTTATTTATTTATTGGGATTAATGGTGTACATATTTCAATATATCTGCCCGTTTATGATCTCTTCTTTTGGTCTTTGCATTATTTCGGAGGGGGGTGGTTTGTGGGTTGTGACAGTGATCTGTGGGAATGCATTGATGTGTGTGTTGTAGTGGGTGTGGGTGGGTGGGTGTGTGCCGGTAATCTTTTCCCTCCCCTGTGTCGTAGGTGCCGTACTCACCGATGTCTTCCGCGCCGCCGGGCGTGCTCCTGGTATATGAGCAGGAATAGGAGTGCGGGGATGACCTGCAACTCTGGCTCCATACTGCCGGAATCTCGCGTGGAGTGCGTAGAGGTGAGCGTTTTCCTGTTCGTAGTCTGTTTCCGCCGTGTTCTTATCGGCGGTGCTCCCGCCCCGGAAAAAGTGGCAGATTGGTGGGTCGTAATAGGGTGGGCGGTACTTTGTCTGCCGCCGGGCTGTTGGCGGGAACCGCCGCGCTGTTTGTTTGTACCGCTGTGGCGGTCGGAGTGTTAAGTTGGCGGGCTGTGTTGGCGGTTCCCGCCAGGGTCAGAATTGCATATTTTAGACCGCCGGCCTGTTGGCGGCTTGGCCGCCGCTTTATCACCGACCGCCAGGGTCAGAATGAGGGCCTCTGTGAGGAAAAGGTCCTGGACATCATGCAACCTGAGGGCCTCAATGGCATCAGCGGAGGGTTCAACTCTAGTCATCAATACCCCCAAGCACCAACCACCCCTGGCCAGCATGCTTCCCCACCACTCTCCAACCCACTACAACCCACCCCACTGCCCCACTACCAAACACCCCACGCCCTTCCTCTGCATGCTACACCACCCCACTCCCACCATCCCTACTCACACACACCTAATGCACGGATGACAACCACAATGTGAAGATCCACAGCTCCCACAATCCAATCCAAAACAATGTCTGCAGTGCAGCAGCTGTCATTGCCATCAATGGGAAGCAAGTCGAGCCACTGCATGCATTACAACAGGGACATAACAACTACAGTCACACAACTAACTTCTATTGTTTCCATCCACAGGTGCCACTGACACCCTGCAGAGGATGCAAGACTCAGACAGTCCTCCCCAGGATGAAGGCCCCACTGGATGGCTGGATGAGGACGACTTGCCTGGGCCATCTAGGGCCACTGGACAATCCACCAATGGCACACCCATCCTGGACACACTGGACTCTCCTACCCATGTGGCAACAACACTACTGCCAGACCCTGAAACCCAAACCTGTGCCCCAGGGACCTCTCAATCAGAGGTGTGCCTCATAGTACAGGGGCCAGAGTCAAGGGCACACACCCCAGACAATGAAGGCCCTGCTGCTACTGGGAGTGGGCATACTGTGCCAGGGGCACAAGGGGCCAGGGGCAGTGGGAGGGGAACCGTGGTCCAAGGCTTGGGACAGCCACACCAACTGACTGCCCAGGAGGCCCTCAACCACGTTCTGGCCCTCAACCACGTCCCAGCACACCCAGGACACAGTGGCCCAGATCCTCGCTATTGTGCAGGAGACCCAGTGGCTGCAGGGGAAATACCATCAGGAGGCCATGCAACAGTGGCAGGCCCACAATGCCACCATGGCCACCATAGTAGAGGTGCTCAAGGACCTTACCGCTGTCATGTGTGAGTCCACCACCCACCAGCAGGCCACTACCATTGGCCACATCCCTTCACAGCCCTCCACGTCAGTGGCAGCCAGTGGCATGGAAGCCACACCACAGGACTCACAGGACACCAGCACCCCTATCCCTGTAGCTGAGTAACTCCCACGCAAGCGAGGACATCCAAGTAGACATCCAGCCGGACATGATGCCCAGACCAGGAACACCGACAGGAAGTGACCCTCTCTGAACATTCTCCCTTGTGTGTGACTGTGACACCCTGTCGACTGTCCACTCCTAAATCTCCGTCTACCCATGGCCAGCAGACTGGAACTGGACTACCTACAGCTGGCCTCGCCACTCTGATGATGTCAGCTGCCATGACCCCACTCAGTTCATGCCTATGTATTTATTTGTCATGAGTACGAATGGAACTACCGATACGTGTACAACTGGCAACCCATCGTCCAGCACATGCATGGGAGGGTGACAGAGGGGGGAGCAAAATTCTGGGAGCTTGATCGTGGAGCAGCCAGTGGCTGGAGATATGTTTCAAGGGAGGCAGCAGGCCAGGCAGTGACCACGGGACACGACTACATTGTCCTGAAAGTAGAGCAACACAGGGACAACAATCACTGTAAGAGTCACAGATGCCAACTCCACACAAATGCACTGTAGGAACAGGTATCCAAGGCAGTCAAGACACATCCATATTGCCAGAACAACACACAAAAACAACACATACCAACCCATTGGTCCCACCCTTACAGCAACCAGCACCAGACCTGACTCCATACCCACTGCCACCAACAACAATGTAGCACTGCCACCCAATGTGGACTCCCAGGATAGATGCTGCACAGGTGCAACAACCCTGGGTGGCACACACATAGCACTTGAACTGGCAGCTCAGGGAACATTCTACATACACGTTGATGGCACTACTGCACTAGCACAACATCTGCCTGACTATATGCCTGACCTGTACACTATGACTATCTAAGCCATGGGCACATGTGACACCCCCCAAACCCACCCAGAGTCAGTGCTGCAACCAATACTGTCAGTGGTCACAGACAACAGGTAGCATCAGGGACAAGCAGACAGCTGTAGAGGACACATACCATACAGTTTACACATACCTGCATCTCAGCCGAAGTAATGCCGATTCAGCTCTGCCCTGGAGTCAGCTGCATCCTCATCATCATCCTTTTCATTACTCCCCATGCCCCCTTCATCAGCCACTGGTACAGCTCCCCCCTTCTCTACATCCAGCAATGGGATCTGACGCATCAGGGCCAGATTGTGCAGCATGCAGCAGGCCACAATGATCTGGCACACCTTCTGTGGTGTGTAGGGCAAGGCACCCCCGGAGACATGCAAACACCGGAACATGGCCTTCAGCAGGCCGAAGCACCTCTCAATTACCCGTCTGGTGGAGCATGGGCCTCATTGTAACGGTCCTCTGCAGCTGAAATTGGATGCCTCACGGGTGTCAGGAGCCAGGGCAGGTTGGGATAGTCAGAGTCACCTGTGTGCATAAAGGAAAGAGGGATGTCAAGACCGGGAGGGTGATAGGGCAGGGACACAAGGATGTGGAGAGCTGAGGGGTACACATATGCAGGGGTACATACCGATTAACTAGGCCCCGTCCCTCTAGAGTGGTGCCATCATATGTGGGACGCTGCTGTTCCGCAGGATGAAGGAATCATGCACAGTGCCAGGGTACCTGGCTGTCACCTGGGAGATGTACTGGTCCGCGAGACACACCACCTGCACATTGACCAAATTAAATTGTTTCCAGTTCGTATACACCTGTTCACTCCTCCTGGGTGGAACCAGGGCAATGTGGGTGCCATCAACGGCCCCAATGACATGTGGTATATGTGCAACATTGTAGAACGCCGCCTTGACATTGGGCAATTCGGCATGTTGAGGAAACCGGTTGTAGCTGCACAGATGTTCTAGCAGCGTACATAGTACATCCCTCAGGATGTTGCTGAACATGGGCTGCTGCCAGGCCCACTGTCACCTGGAAGGAGCCTGAGGCAAGGTAGTGGAGGACTGACAACACCTGCACTGTGGGAGGGTTGTCATTGGGATGGTGAATGGCAGGCAACAGATCTGGCTCCAACGGGGCCACCAGTTCCAGGATGGTCACACTGTTCAGGCAATAGGTCTGGATGATGTGACGCTCCTCTAGGGTGGCAAGGTCGACTAGGGGCCTGTACACCGGTGCATTCCTCATCCTCAACTGTCCAGCGTACCTAAGAACAGGAGAGAGTTGGTACCATAGACTGTGTCAACAGTGTTGATGTGGATGCAGGTCAGTATATGTCACCCATAACGCACTAACTTTCACACACATTACACATTGGACATGTAAAATGGCAGCCGCCTGTCTGCATGCATGGAACAGGTGGAAGTGAGATCATCCCACCGGCGTAACACGTCATGGCGGTAGGCTGTCATGACTGCTGTGCAACTCACTATTTGTTAACACTGTTGCCTATGGGAGGCAGGAGCCAATGGTGATTGCCGCCGGCAGTGACGGAGATGTCCGTGGTGACCGTGACCACCATTTCATGTGCTCATGCTCACTAGACTCCTGCACCTCATGCACTGAAGACATCCACTGCGTGTGCTGCTGTGTTCTGACTTTGGTAGCCAAGATGCCATGTCCTGCAGGCCCCAGCCTTCCCCAGGAAGAGTTGGAGCGGCTTGTGGACAGGGTCCTGCCCCTGTATGGACAGTAGTATGGGGCACCAGAGCAGCAGGTGAGCCCAATTTCATTGTCCTGTATATGATTTTACCCATGGGGGCCTTGGTAGGTGGCAGTGTGTATGGTGCATGGACATGGGTGAGGGGCCTAAGGCTATGTTGAGTGACGCCGTGTGGATGTGAAAGTGTGATGTGTGCTGTCCACTACTGTCCTAGGGATGCCACTCTACATTACTGTGTCCTTCTGTCTATGTCACCCATGCAGGTCAGCGCCCATCAAAAGAAGGGGATTTGGCATGCCATTGCCAAGCAAGTGTGGATCCTGGGGGTCCATGCCTGTTGGAGCACGCACTGCAGAATGCGGTGGGAGGACCTGAGATGCTGGGCCCAGAAGACTGTGGAGGACCAGCTGAGGACATACTCCCAACAAGGGAGGTGTGCCCGTCGGACCGTGACCCCCTAATGGGCTGCATATTGGCGGTGGCCTACCCTGAGATGGATGGGCACTTGAGGGCAGCACAGCAGCCACATGGTGGTAAGCACTCACTCTCACTTTGCCATGGTGGCTCTGGGTGGGCACCATTGGTAGCTGTGGCACGGGTGCTAGGTACAATGATGTCCACTATGGGTTGTGTCCATCTGGGCAGGATTGGCATCACAGGTGTAGGTAATGCCATACAGTCAGTGGTAGCGGGGAAGACTCCTCCAGTGTTGAAACTGTGTGGTCACCTTCTAGCTAGATGTGCTTGCCAGCTCATGGCAACAGGATGATGAGACCTGGTGTGTCAGGGCATTTTGATTGGTCCTTGCCAACCACTGTGCCAGGGGTTGATCCAGGACCTCAGTCAGCTGGCAGGCACTGCATGTGTAGTGGGGTGGGTGCACCAAGTTATCACAGTGCTACTTGACAATATACAGGTAGGCCTGCCATTTAGCCATGCAGGATCATGTTGGGAGTGCAGTCCTTTACATTCCAGTCTCAACAGCCATGGGTAGTGGGCAGGTACTGGACAGGTGTGGCGGGCGTGTACATGTTTGCATCAGTCAGACCATCAGCGGCTGACATGTGCATTGTTGCAGTTTCCCCCATGGTGTTCCCAAGTTGTAGGATGTTGAGGGGAGGGCATATTGTATCATGGCATGGCATCAAACGCTGAAGTTGTACCGTGTGTCACTGTGATTTCACCCTGTCTCTCTCTCTCTCTCCCCCTCCTTCCCAGTCTTTGTTTGCATCAGCATCATCTGGCAAAGGAGAAGGGGCACTGGCGAATGGGAAAGCTGTAGCCCACGGGACTCAGAAGGCTGAAACCAGCGGAGCCGAGGGGACCAGTGGGATGGAGGGCAAGGGGATTGTCACTGGGGAGATCAGACCAATGACTACATCTTCTGATTGCCCCTCCGATGGATGCTCCCTGACGGTGGCAGGCCCATCTGGGACCATCCCAGCACCATCCTTGTCTGCCACCCCCCTTACCAGCACCGTCCTCCCTGTAGTTCCCCACCCAGTTGCCTGTGCCCGCTCACCGACGAGGGTGGGCATCTGCTTTACCCCGGGTACATCTAACCCTGCCCCAGTCAGCCCTGCTGCACTCAATGAGGAGGCTATTGACCTCTTGAGATCCATCTCTGTGGGGCAGACAATTATCATGCATACTATCCAGGGACTGGCATCCCAGATGCAACAGTGCAATGCATTCCTGGAAGGCATTCACAGTGCCTTGTCTGGCCTACAGAGATCGTATCAGGCTCTGGCTTCCTCCTCGATTGCAGCCAGTGTCCCTTCTGCTTCAATCCCCCCTCCAGCTAACTGTTCCCACACTCACATCCCCTCCCCTCACCCATCTAAGGCACTCATACATACCCACATGCATCCACATCAGCAGACACGGTACACAAGGACAGACATATGCACTACAGACGCCACCACCGCCATGCACAAACTCAACAGACACATGTAAACATGACAACATCCACACCCTGCACCGACTCCTCTCCCCTCTCAGTCAATACACCACTCACACCTGCAGGCAGCACAACATCAGTCACTGATCCTGCCACATGTGCCCTCACTGCCACCGTCACAACATTTTCTGAACCTCATTCATGCACCCCATACACCACTGGCTCAGACACCACAACTGTCAACACACTCACATCAGCACATCCTCCCAAACTGCAGACACCACCCCAACATACACTCATACATCCCTGCATCCATCTCCCTTCATCCATCCCCACCTCCTCCCAGTACATCTAAATGCCTGCACTCACCAACCCAACAGTCCCCCAGCACACACGTATCATCCACCCATGCACCTGCTCCCAAGGCACCTCCACGTACACACCTCACAACCATACCCACTCTCTCCACTCCCAAATGTCCTTCCCTTGACCTCCCAAGTGTCCCCAAAACATATTTCCTTCAAGACTTTTCCCTGTTCCCCACCACTGACCCAGTCCCTGTTCCCCCAAGCACCCTGCTACCCTTCCAATGCCCCTACCTTCTGCCTCCCAGACTGCCACTGCTCTAGCCATGCCCCTCCACCACCTGCCACTTCGGCCCCTGTCACACCTACTGCTCCTCCTGCAAAACCCAAGCCCACTCCCTCTACTTCAATAGGCCAAGCCCACTCCCTTCATTTCCAAGGCCAAGCCCACTCCCTCCACTTCCCAGGCCAAGCCCACTCCCTCCACTTCCAAGACTTCCCCAAAACCCACCCTCCAAGGACAAGCCCAAGGACCCCCATCAAAATCCGCCCCTAATGACTCCTCTCCAAGCCCAGACCAAAGGACCTTCCCTCCAAGCCCAGACCAAAGGACCCCCCCCTCCAAGCCCAAGGCCCACCACCCCACCCCCCTCACCCCTGAGGTGCCTGCATTCCCCAATGATGCCCCTGCCCTGTGGAAGCCTGCACTTCGCAGTCAGGAGTCAAGTTGGGGTGTCAGCTTGTGCCCAGTGTGCTCGGGCCACTGTGGTGTCAATGGTACCTACCTTGTCCTGGTTTTAGGTATTCACATGCATGCATGTGTGTATGTGTGTGTGTGTTGGTATGCGTGTTTGTGTGTGTGTGTGGGCATGACTTCCCGTGTTGTGTGTGTGTTGTGTGTGTGTACTAACATCATTCCCTCCAATGTGTGCTAGGCTGGTGTACTCATGGTTGGTGCAGTGGTCACCGTCGCTGGTCCGCGAGTTGCATGGCCAGATAGAGGATTGGAAGGAGTTGCAATTTGCGTGCCATGGCGCCAACGGACGTGCCTGTGTTCCTGAAGGTAGGTGTTCCTTTTTATATTGCTCGTCTCCACCAGGCTTTTGGTGATGGTGGTTCCACCTTGGAAATCCTGGCGGTGTGCTACTCCGTAATATGGTTGTGGGATACTGCCTGACTGCCAGCCTGAAGATGGCTGCCACCTGGTGTGCCAGCCCTTCCGCTGTGGCAGGCCGAACTGTAACTTGGCAGTGTTCTGCAGGTGCCTTCCCAGTACTTGTCATATGGCAGTCTTCACCGCCGGGCTCAGGGCAGTGCGGCCACCAACTCCATTGCAGCGGTACGCTGACCACCATACTCGTAATGAGTGCCAAAGTGTGCTGCGGGAACTGATGCAGTCTGCGGGTCCAAGGCATCATTAATTCCATGTTTTCACTGAGCCTTGGCAAAGGGACAAAAAGGACATTCCTTTTCATAGAGGTAAGTACCACGTGCAAGAGATGTGCTGGGTTATGGAGGCAGGTAGGATGATTATCTTTATGACGTGTCACAAAGATGTCTTGGTTGAGGGAGGGTTGGATAGAAGTTAAAGCTAAAAAGTATTGTAGGATTCTTACCATCGGGGCAAGACTGCTCGGTGTTCGGCAGCAGCACCACCGTGTGTGGGTGACCGAATCAGTCCCACACAGACTGGAAGATGTTGGCCTGATCTTCTTGGCTAGCTAGCAGCATCTCACCCAAACCTAAAAAGTAAAGGTTATTTCTAGCAGCCTGATGCATGACACTCTGGCCCTCATTCTGACCCTGGCGGTCGGTGATAAAGCGGCGGCCAAGCCGCCAACAGGCCGGCGGTCTAAAATATGCAATTCTGACCCTGGCGGGAACCGCCAACACAGCCCGCCAACTTAACACTCCGACCGCCACAGCGGTACAAACAAACAGCGCGGCGGTTCCCGCCAACAGCCAGGCGGCAGACAATGTACCGCCCACCCTATTACGACCCACCAATCTGCCACCTTTTCCGGGGCGGGAGCACCGCCGATAAGAACACGGCGGAAACAGACTACGAACGGGAAAACGCTCACCTCTACGCACTCCACGCGAGATTCCGGCAGTATGGAACCAGAGTTGCAGGTCATCCCCGAACTCCTATTCCTGCTCATATACCAGGAGCACACCCGGCGGCGCGGAAGACATCGGTGAGTACTGCACCTACGACACAGGGGAGGGAAAAGATTACCGGCACACACCCACCCACCCACACCCACTACAACACACACATCAATGCATTCCCACAGATCACTGTCACAACCCACAAACCACCCCCCTCCGAAATAATGCAAAGACCAAAAGAAGAGATCATAAACGGGCAGATATATTGAAATATGTACACCAGTAATCCCAATAAATAAATAAACTATGTACAAAATATATACAGCTACTAAATGTAGTCCAACCACTGTCCGTGGATCACAGGGGTCCTGTGCAAAGGGGCAAGGCCCAGTCCCACGACAAGAACTCCACGGAGAGAACACTGCAGGGGCATCAGAAAGAAAATAGGACAGGCACCTCAGGGGGAAGGGAAGGGGGGGCACCTCAGCCACTTGAGTACACGACGCCAGATCCACGAGGGGACTCCATGACCACTGGCCCATCCTGGGGAGAGCAAAGCCACAGTCCATACAGTCCATACAGTGGGTGGCCTGCCCACTGGGCCATCCTGGGGAGAGCAAAGCCACAGTCCAAACAGTCCATACAGTGGGTGGCCTGCCCACTGGGCCATCCTGGGGAGAGCAAAGCCACAGTCCAAACAGTCCATACAGTGGGTGGCCTGCCCACTGGCCCATCCTGGGGAGAGCAAAGCCACAGTCCAAACAGTCCATACAGTGGGTGGCCTGCCCACTGGGCCATCCTGGGGAGAGCAAAGCCACAGTCCAAACAGTCCATACAGTGGGTGGCCTGCCCACTGGGCCATCCTGGGGAGAGCAAAGCCACAGTCCAAACAGTCCATACAGTGGGTGGCCTGCCCACTGGGCCATCCTGGGGAGAGCAAAGCCACAGTCCAAACAGTCCATACAGTGGGTGGCCTGCCCACTGGGCCATCCTGGGGAGAGCAAAGCCACAGTCCAAACAGTCCATACAGTGGGTGGCCTGCCCACTGGGCCATCCTGGGGAGAGCAAAGCCACAGTCCAAACAGTCCATACAGTGGGTGGCCTGCCCACTGGGCCATCCTGGGGAGAGCAAAGCCACAGTCCAAACAGTCAGCAAAGCCACAGTCCATACAGTCCATACAGTGGGTGGCCTGCCCACTGGGCCATCCTGGGGAGAGCAAAGCCACAGTCCATACAGTCCATAACAGACCCCACTGCCACTGGAGGAGGCAAGTTGGCCAGAGGACATCCTGCAGCCCTGCCCGAGATAGATCCTGCCCTGCCACGTCTGCCAAAGGGCCAGCGGTTCTTGCCTTGAAGGGCCCAGTTCAGCGGTTCCTGAGACGGCGGGGCCCAGTTCAGTGGTTCTTGAGACGGCGGGGCCCAGCGGAGCGGTGCGTGAGACGGCGGGGCCCAGTTCAGCGGTTCTTGAGACGGCGGGGCCCAGTTCAGCGCTCCTTGCCTTGAAGGGCCCAGTTCAGTGGTTCTTGAGACGGCGGGGCCCAGCGGAGCGGTGCGTGAGACGGCGGGGCCCAGTTCAGCGGTCCTTGCCCTGAAGGGCCCAGTTAAGCGGTTCTTGAGACGGCGGGGCCCAGCGGAGCGGTGCGTGAGACGGCGGGGCCCAATTCAGCGGTTCTTGAGACGGCGGGGCCCAGCGGAGCGGTGCGTGAGACGGCGGGGCCCAGTTCAGCGTTCCTTGCCCTGAAGGGCCCAGTTAAGCGGTTCTTGAGACGTCGGGGCCCAGTTCAGCGGTTCTTGAGACGGCGGGGCCCAGCGGAGCGGTGCGTGAGACGGCGGGGCCCAGTTCAGCGGTTCTTGAGACGGCGGGGCCCAGTTCAGCGCTCCTTGCCTTGAAGGGCCCAGTTCAGCGGTTCTTGAGACGACGGGGCCCAGCGGAGCGGTGCGTGAGACGGCGGGGCCCAGTTCAGCGGTCCTTGCCCTGAAGGGCCCAGTTAAGCGGTTCTTGAGACGTCGGGGCCCAGTTCAGCGGTTCTTGAGACGGCGGGGCCCAGCGAAGCGGTGCGTGAGACGGCGGGGCCCAGTTCAGCGGTTCTTGAGACGGCGGGGCCCAGTTCAGCGCTCCTTGCCTTGAAGGGCCCAGTTCAGCGGTTCTTGAGACGGCGGGGCCCAGTTCAGTGCTCCTTGCCTTGAAGGGCCCAGTTCAGCGGTTCTTGAGACGGCGGGGCCCAGTTCAGCGGTCCTTGCCCTGAAGGGCCCAGTTCAGCGGTTCTTGAGACGGCGGGGCCCAGTTCAGCGCTCCTTGCCTTGAAGGGCCCAGTTCAGCGGTTCTTGAGACGGCGGGGCCCAGTTCAGCGGTCCTTGCCCTGAAGGGCCCAGTTCAGCGGTTCTTGAGACGGCGGCCGGTCTATGGCCAACTGCTAATTGCCTGGTGGTGCCCTCCTGGGCAGCGGGGATGGTGCTCCTTCACTGCCCACCTGGGCTGTGGGTGGTGGGGCCCTCCTGGCCAGCTGGGCTGGGTCCTCCCTGGGCAGCGGCTATGGGGGTGGTGGGCTCTCCCGGGGCAGCTGTGCCGGTTCCTCCCGGGGCAGCGGCTATGGGGGTTGTGGGCTCCTCCTGGGCAGCAGGCCTGCTGCCTGACCTCTCCGACTTGCTGCCCTTGCCCTCCTTAGTCGTGGGCCTGTGGCCCTTTCCTCCCTTTGGAGCTGTGGCTGGTGACTGTCTCTGGGTGGTGTCCGGGGGGGATGTAGAAGGCGGGCTCCTGCGGCGCCCCTTCCGCCTTCTGCTCCTCTTCCCAGGGGGTGGGCTGGCTGTCCCCTTGCTGCTGGGCGAAGATCCAGACATGCGGGCTGGCGGGCTCCAATACCCCTGCACCCTTGTCAAGGGGGCTGCAGGGCTTGTGGTGGCTGAGGTGCTCTTCTTACCCCGACGAGAAGGAGGGGGGGGCTCAGGGTCAGGAAAGAAGTTAGTAGTGGCGAGGAAGAGCTTCTTGGGACAATGGAGAGTGGGAGGTACAGTGGGAATGGGAGTGGAGGGAGAGGATGTGGTTGTAGGTGAGTCACGTTTGCTGTCTTTGGGTGCAGGTGCAGGAGGGATAGGCTGTCGTGAGGTGGATGGCTGTTGGGTGGGTGGGTGGGTGGCTGCGTTTGTGTGGTGTGGAAGAGGGGGTGACAGACACAGTGGGAGAGGACACAGGGGACGTGTAAATGGCAGTGGGGGTGGTGACTGCACGTGTGCGGACTGGAGTGGAGGGTGTGCTGGTGATGGAAACACTGGCTGATGGTGAGGTGAATGGAGGTGTGAGTGTAGACGTCACAGGGAGGGAGGAGGGAGACGAGGAGGTGGGGGTCACAGAGGTGGTAGTGACTGTTGGCATGTCTGCATCGGAATGTTGCGTGTGTGAATGTCTGCGTGATCTGTGGTGCTTATGTTTGGATGAGCTTCTCTTGGGTGTTGAGGTGTGTGCAGGCTGGTCTGATGGTGTGGGTGGGACAGGCAGAGGAACAGGAGACTGGGAGGAGGGAGTTAGTAGAGGCAGGCAGGAGACAGGGACAATGGCTGCCGTCAGTGCTGAGGCCAGAGCCTGGAACGATCGCTGATGGGCAGCCTGACCCGAATGAATGCCCTCCAGGTACGCATTGCTGCGATGAACCTCCCTCTCCACCCCCTGGATGGCATTCAAAAGGGTAGTCTGCCCAACAATGAGCGTTCGGAGGAGGTCAATGACCTCCTCACTGAGGGCAGCGGGGGTAACAGGGGCAGGGCCTGAGGTGACTGGGGCGAAGGAGATGCCCGGCTTCCTGGCAGAGCGGGCACGGGGCGAACGCTGAGGGGCTGCTGGGAGGGCGGAGATGGTGCGCTGGGAGGCGGCTGTAACTGTAATGGCGGGGGGCACGGATGGTGCCACCCCCGCAAGGGAGCCCCCTTCCGAGGACGTGTCCGTGTCGCTGCAGGGTCCAGTCGTCCCCGTCGTGGAGCTCCCCTCGCCCTCTGTCTCACTGGTCCAGTCTGACTCTGTGGCATGGCCCTCCTGGGCCATGTGAGATGCAGCTCCCTCCTGCCCCGATGCCACTTCTCCTCCGCCTGATGATGCTGATGCACACAAGCACAGAAAGACAAACAAAAAGGGGGGGGGAGAGAGAAATAAAGGGATATTGAGTACATGGATCTCCGGTACAGTTAGCGGACATGACAGACACAGATGCCCCCTGCACTAAGTTGCGCACTTGGGGTCCGCTACGCATTCCGTGGAACATGCCCTACACGCCTAGAGTTGACAACTGCACCCATGGATGACACGGCCCAGGGATGGCTGTACTGACAAACTACTGAGGGTGGTGGCTGGGGACACAGGGGCTTACGGGGGTGCCCAGCCTACAGATATCGCCCTGGCCTAGGGGGACCCCCAGCCCTCCTCCCCCAACCAGACACCTCCACTGCGCGACAACAGAGTAGATAATGCTTGTACTCACCCCCTTGTGTCTGCTGTGCTGCCCTCACGCGCCCATCCAATTCAGGGTAGGCCACCGCCAGGATCCGGAACATCAGGGGGCTCAGTTGACGGCAGGCACCCCGCCTACGTTGGGAGGCCATCCCCAGCAGAGACTCGGCGGTCTTCTTGGTCCCGCGGCGGATGTCCTCCCACCTCTTGCGGCAGTGGGTGCCCCGTCGATGGTGGACCCCCAGGGTCCGGACTTCCTTGGCGATGGCACGCCAAATCCCGATCTTCTCATGGGCGCGGACCTATATGACACGTACAGGGAGGGAGAAATACCACGTTCAAGTTTGTCAGCATTTTCCTTTCCAGTGGCCCAACGCCCCCCATCCCCGCCAGGCCCCCCGCCATGCCCCCCGCCAGGCCCAACATGCCCCCCATGCCCCCCATCCCAGCCAGGCCCCCCGCCATGCCCCCCGCCAGGCCCAACATGCCCCCCATCCCCGCCAGGCCACCCGCCAGGACCCCCGCCAGGCCCAACATGCCCCCCATCCCCGCCAGGCCCCCCGCCATGCCCCCCGCCAAGCCCAACATGCCCCCCATCCCCGCCAGGCCCCCCGCCAGGACCCCCGCCAGGCCCAACATGCCCCCCATCCCCGCCAGGCCCCCCGCCAGGACCCCCGCCAGGCCCAACATGCCCCCCATCCCCGCCAGGCCCCCCGCCAGGCCCAACAAGCCCCCCATCCCCACCAGGCCCCCCGCCAGGACCCCCGCCAGGCCCAACATGCCCCCCATCCCCGCCAGGCCCCCCGCCAGGCCCCCCGCCAGGCCCAACATGCCCCCCATCCCCGCCAGGCCACCCGCCAGGACCCCCGCCAGGCCCAACATGCCCCCCATCCCCACCAGGCCCCCTGCCAGGCCCCCCGCCAGGCCCAACATGCCCCCCATCCCCGCCAGGCCCCCCGCCAGGACCCCCGCCAGGCCCAACATGCCCCCCATCCCCGCCAGGCCCCCCGCCAGGCCCCCAAGCCAGCCAGTGGCCCCAAATCCATATTGAATTAAACTCACTTGTTGGTCTGGAGGACCGTAGAGTAGCGCATACTGGGGGAGGACCCCATCCACAAGTTTCTCCAACTCCTCTCCAGTGAAGGCAGGGGCCCTTTCCCCAGGCGCAGCAGCCATTGTCCCTTCCAGACCGAGGTCACAGCAACACTTGCAGTATAGGTCCTCTCCTGTGAAAGTTCAAGTCGCAAGTGGATAAGTAGATACAAAATGGCGGTGACGTCCGCGGCGGTGCGTACCGCGGCGGTGCGTCCCACGACCGCCGGCGCCCTTCGCCATTGGCTCCTGAAACCCATAGGCTTCAATGTTAACCAATGCGGCTTTGCGCCGCGGTCTTCGCCCGCCGCCCGCCGCGGTGTGCCACGCCAGCGCATTGACCTCACATCCCATTGTCACACTTCACAGGTCAGGCAGCCGCCATTTCCAGGGCCCACATGGCTCAATTTCAACTGCGTCACACAGGCCTAGGCCTTGCATAGCCACTCAGACACGCCATTCACTGCATAGAGAATCGTATACTGTGCTAGCTGTGAGTACGTACCTGTGGGTTGCTTGACTGTGTGCTCCATGTTGTCCTTCCTAGGCACCGTCCGCTGGGTTGGGCGAGGAGACGGATGAATCCTCCCGTGTACCGACCGCTGGTGGACCTGTCGACAATGGAAGAACGCCACATTATCCTGACCTACCGTCTTAACCGTGCCACTATCCATGAACTGTGTGCCCAGCTGGAGCCCGACCTGATGTCCCCCATCCGCCAACCCACAGGGATTCCCCCTCTGGTGCAGGTCATGTCAGTACTCCATTTTTTGGCAAGTGGGTCATTTCAGACAACCGTGGGAATTGCTTCTGGGATGTCTCAGCCCATGTTTTCGAAGGTGTTATCCAGAGTGTTGTCTGCCCTGATGAAATCCGTGAGGAGCTACATCATTTTCCCTGAGGTGGGCGAATTGGCTACAGTGAAGGGTGATTTCTACGCCCTTGGACATATTCCCAACGTAATTGGTGCCATTGATGGGACCCATGTGGCTTTGGTTCCCCCAAGAGACAGGGAGCAGGTGTACAGGAACATAAAAAATTACCATTCAATGAACATCCAGGTGGTGTGTTTGGCTGACCAGTACATCTCGCATGTAAATGCCAAATTCCCAGGGTCAGTGCATGACGCCTACATCCTCAGGAATAGCAGCATCCCTTACGTGATGGAACAGCTACAGAGACACCGTGTATGGCTAGTGGGGGACTCTGGGTACCCCAACCTGTCGTGGCTACTGACCCCAGTAAGGAATCCCCGGACCAGGGCAGAGGAACGGTACAATGAGGCCCATGGGCGTACTAGGAGGGTGATCAAACGCACCTTTGGCCTCCTAAAGGCCAGGTTTCGGTGCCTGCATATGACAGGTGGATCCCTAATGTACTCACCTAAGAAGGTGTGTCACATCATCCTGGCCTGCTGCATGCTTCACAACCTGGCTTTGCGCCGCCAGGTGCCTTTCCTGCAGGAGGATGGTCGAGACGGTGGTGTTGTGGCAGCGGTGGAACCTGAGGAGAGTGACGAGGAGGAAGACGACGGGGCTGAAACAGACAACAGGGACAGAATCATTGAACAGTACTTCCAATAGGACACAGGTAACATTTCAAAGATAATTTAGTAAATGTTAACTACTCTCCAGCATCTCTGCTGCCTGTCTATTTGCCCCAGTGTATGATGACTGAGTTTTGGCTTTTCCCTCCCTATTTCAGATCTGGGGTCCCCACTACGAGTCCTGTGCTTCGTTTCCCCATGGACTACAGCTTTGTGGCAGCTGTTTGTTGACTTCACCATGTACAAGGACATATTTGCACTGTCATGTCAATTACAATCTATTGAAATCACAGCCAGACTCCAGATATTTTGGTGCAAAATAGGTGTTTATTTAAGTGCTCAAAATGGGATGGGTGGTTTCAAGTGGGTGGGGGCTATGGTGAAGGAATGTCCATGGCAGAGTCCAGAGTAACAGTCACACAGGTGCATTGTCCAGAGGCCTGTGGAGAGATGGAGCATGGGCAGTTCAAGGATGGACAGGGTGACAATGTGGGACAGTGGGATGACATCAGGTGGTATCCATTGCTGGCGGGGGTCTTGACATCCTACTCTGTCTTCTTGCGAGATCTCAGGGCCCTCTTGCGGGGTGGTTCTTCTCCTGCAGGAGGTGGGGGTCTGGTGGGCTGCTGCTGTGCGGGGGCCTCCTGTCCACTAGCGCCGGCGGAGGTGGTTGGCTGTTCTTGGTCCAGGCTAGTGGCAGGGGCCCTTGGGTGTTGTTCAGTGTCCGCCCTGTTGTTGACGAGGTCCTGCAGCAGCCCTACCATGGTAACCAGGGTGGTGTTGATGGCTCTGATGTCCTCCCTGTACCCCCGATAGTGTTCCTCCTGCAGTACCTGGATCTCCTGGAACCGGGCCAGTACCGTCGCCATCGTCTCCTGGGAGCGGTTGTATGCTCCCATGATGGTGGTGAGGACCTCGTGGAGAGTGGGTTCCCTGGGCCTCTCCTCCCCCCCCTGTCGCACAGCTGCCCTCCGAGTTCCCCTGTTTCCCTGGGCCTCTGCCCCCTGGCCGGTGTGCCCACTACCACTGCCCCCAGGTCCCTGTTGTTGTTGGGGTGGTGGGTTATCCTGGGTGCCCTGTAGTGGTAGACACACCGCAGATTGACGCGCCCTGGAGACAGAGGCATGGGCCCGCTGGGTGGGAGCTGTGCTGGTGTTCCCAGAGGGTTTGGGGCTGTAGTGGCCTGGGCCTGTGTGAGGGGAACCGACTGTCCAGAGGTCCCCGATGGTCCGGGCTGGTCATCGGTGTCCAGGTCGACAGAGCTGCTGTCATCGCTGACGGCCTCTTGGGTGGGGGGTGTGGAGAATTCTGGCCCCTCCGCCGCGGTGTGTTGACGGTCGGGTCCTGCAGGGGTATAGAGGTATGGTTATAGTTTCAATGTGTGGCATATGGGTGTATCTGTGGGTTCTCGTGTCCCCAAGTGCTGGCATTCGTGTGTGGGGGCTTTGGTGAGGGTGGCTTGTGGGGGGGATGTGTATATGCATTGGGCATGCTTTGGTGATGGGTGTCCATGCTTAGTGGACGCATGCAGGCCTAGGTTTTGGGATGTGTGGGTTGTGATGGTGAGACATTGGCGAGGAATAGGTGTGCTGGGGGTGGGGGTGAGGATGGTGGTGGGGGTGAGGATGGTGGTGGGGGTGAGGGTGGGGGTGAGGATGGGGGTGGGGGTGAGGGTGGGGTTCGAGGATGGGGGTGAGGGTTGGGGTCTGATTTGGCATGCAGGTGGGGGGGAAGCAGTATTGAAGCTTCAACTTACCAGTATCCATTCCTCCGCCGACTCCTGCGAGGCCGTCAGGATGCAGGATGTTCAAGACTTCCTCCTCCCATGATGTGAATTGTGGGGGTTGAGGTGGGGGTCCTCCGCCAGTCTTCTGCACGGCGATGTTGTGCCTGGATACCATGGAACGCACCTTCCCCCGTAGGTCGTTCCATCGCTTCCTGATGTCTTCCCGATTTCTGGGGTGCTGTCCCACTGCGTTCACCCTGTCGACAATCCTCTGCCATAGCTCCATCCTCCGGGCAATGCTGGTGTATTGTATCTGTGTGCCGAACAGCTGGGGCTCTACCCGAACGATTTCCTCCACCATGACCCTGAGTTCTTCGTCTGTGAAGCGGGGTTGTCTTTGGGGTGCCATGGGGTGGTGTGTATGATGTGTGGGGTGGAGTATGTGTATTTAAGTGAGTTGAGTGTGGTGGTGTGTGTTGTTTTGTGTGTGGATAGTGTGTGGGTGATGGTGTTGAGTGGCTGTGGCTGTTATTTTTTGGATGCTGGTGTCTCGCTCTTGGCTTCTATACGAATTTTTTAGCGTAGGGGTTTGTGGGTGATGTGGGTGGGTGTTTTATATTGTATTGTGTGTGTGGGAGTGGTGTGTGTATGTGTATCAGGTGTGTGGGATTCAAATCGTCCAATGTGGCTGAGTTTTGTTCGTTTGTGTGTATTCTGACCGCGGCGGTGTGTCCCGCCAATGGAATACCGCGTTTGAATGACCGCCGCGTGGATTCGTGGGTCGTAATGGCATGGGCGTATTTCTGTTGGCGTGACGGTGGAGGTTTTGTCACCTCCACCTTTCCGCCGACCGCTGGTCTGGCGGTCTGTTGTGGCGGTCGGATTTTCGGAGGTTTGCCTTCTGCGGGTCAGAATGACCGTGGCGGGTTTCCGCGACCGCGGCGGGATTATGGAGGATTTCTGACCGGCGGTAGGCGCCTTTTACCGCCGAGGTCAGAATGACCACCTCTGACTCCTCATGGAAGTCGTGGTAAAACAGATTTTACCTTTTTTTCTCATTTGCACAAGTCTGATATATGTGAAGACAGAGGATAGGTTTCAATGTATTCTATTGAAGCAATAACCATCTATGTAAAAAGGTATGAGCTGCAATTATTAGGAACATGAAACATAATGGGCCTGATTCTAACTTTGGAGGACGGTGTTAAACCGTCCCAAAAGTGGCGGATATACCACCTACCGTATTACGAGTCCATTATATCCTATGGAACTCGTAATACGGTAGGTGGTATATCCGCCACTTTTGGGACGGTTTAACACCGTCCTCCAAAGTTAGAATCAGGCCCAATGTGGTTACGATAGTGATCATTATACTAAAACATATAAACAGCCCCAGCATCCTGACATAACCATAAATCTAAGAATTCCTACCTCCACTTCTAGCATCTAATATGAAAGCATAGCTGTGTTAGCCCGTACTTATTCTATGGAAGGGCCCATCTGGTCCTATACCTGGAGAATTGGAGGGGTCTGCTTGTTGTCTGCTGGCAGTGTTCCCGGTTGGCTGGAGAAACAAGGCCAAGATCAGCAGAGCTGCGATGAAGTGGCACATGGCATAAGATAGCTGGCTGGAGTGTCCCCTCTAACCTCCTTCAGCCTTTGTGGGGTTTTTTAATACCAAAATATGTTGTGTTCTGAGAACAGGCCCAACATTATAATATGCCTAGGTTCAGAAGGTTAGCTCCATACACTTGGGCTGGCAATACTAGGTAAACTATCATGTACAGCCCTGAGCAGAGGCAAAGGATGAAATGTTGTGCAAAGTAACTGACAACAATGCTTTTGCAGAAAGGCAGTTGATTAAAACGTAAAAACCTCCCTGCTAAAAGCAAGCCATGCTAAAATAAAATAGAGTGAATAAACAAAATGAAACAATTATCTGGGTAGAAGGGCACAGGTCGCAAGCCTGATGCTGAAATAACTGTGCCCAACAAGGCGCTAAGATGAACCCACGACAAAAGGTTAGCGGGATGTAGTGGAATCGGAAAAAGAAGGAATAATGATGATAGGGATAGCGAAGTTTAGGAAGAGATGTATCATGATGAAGGGGCACAGGGATGTTGTTTGTTAGAGGAAATTAAGATGAAGATAAAGGAGGGGCACAAGGGTGTTATGGCTTAAAGAAGAAGTGTTGGTAACACATTATTTCATACTTTTCTTCTTTTGTATGAATTTCATGTTAATTCCAAGAGTGAAAAATTGGAAGCTAGCCAGTCAATCAAAATGCACCCTTTGCTGGCAATATTTAATGTTACAGGCTTGTAAATGGAGAATTTACTAAACTGAGGCAAAGTTATTATCAAAACAACAAACCATTGTAGTTGGGCGAAAGCTGCCAATTATGCCCTTTCACGAATCAAGACAAAGGGCCTGATTTAGAGTTTGGTGGATGGTTTACCCCATCACAAACATGACGGATATCCAGTCCACTGTATTACGATGTCCAACTTCATCTAAGATGGAGCTTTGCATCAGCCTGTTGTTGTATTATGAAACCAGAAGCTCACTAGTTCATCTGACTACAATAAGTCATTACAACCACTGTCACTCGAGGCTGCTAGCATTGGCTAGAAGCGGAGAAATACAGTGGCCTCTGTCAAACGAATCACATGCTTCTTTCCAGCTGCTGTAAATCATGACCTTGGACGTTTGAAACTGTGGAAACCAAAAGACGTGGCTCATTAGGACTAGCCCTGTGTGGAGGTGATGGAGTCCAACTCTGTGTAATTCCGTGGAGTTGAAAAATAACTCTGTGGAATTCCGTGGAGGTGGAGTTCCATGAACCACAGAGTCCTGAACTCGCCTGATCTCAGCAGCACTAAGCAGGGTCGGATCCGGACGGCCTGGCCCAACCCTGTTGAACACTTCCAAGACTGGGAGCATTCAGGAGAGGGTCTTGGCACAACACAGAACAGACCGGTGCACAAGAGGCCTTAAACGGCAGCTTTGTTTTGCTGCCTATGGCCCTGGTCTGAATTCAGGCCAGGGTTGTAGCCAGCAAAAGCTGGCAGGCCTGTTGTGCACTGGCCTGCCCCGCGTGCAGTGCACACAGGACAGGCTGGTGCACAAGAGGCCTGAAACAGCAGCTTTCACTGCCAGGGCCCTGGGTCTTCCAGGGGGTCTTCTTCTCCTCGTCTGAAGGCGACAAGCCTCAGTGACTGCCTCCCTCTGTACTGCTCCGGTGTGCACTGCAGCCGAGTTATGGGCTGCACAGCACAAGCGCAGACTGTCTGCACTTGCTTTGTGCAGCCCATACTGGGCTCCTTTGCGCACCGGGTGAGTTTTTGGACTTACTCCACGCTCCAAGCGGAGCATAGAGTTGCAAAAACTCGGTTAGCTCCTCCAACAGAGCAGACCTCCCCGCACACCCCTTATTAAGCAGCAAGTACATAATGTATGCAGAGATGTTAAGGTGTGGTTAACTGAAAGTATGAAGTAATGCACCGTTTGTTAGTGTATGCTGAGGAATAAAGTAATGTTTGATTGCAGCTCCTGGGTGTTGGAATTCATCTGCATGCTCCAGTGCTAGGGATGACAATACAACTGATGACGAGTAGGGGACACATGCCTGAGAAGACAAGACTGCTCTCCCTGAGAGTTTGCAATGATACGGCAAACTGCTAATGCGTGTGCTGTGTGCCCAGAAATGATATAGCTCGGTCTCCTTCTGGCACATGTGAAGTCAAAGCCCTGCTCCTGTCCGTACACAGCCATAGAAGAGATTGACGGCCCTGCATAGGAGCACATTAAAAAATATCCACCAAAACTGTTGAGGAAGTGGTCGACAGAGATGCTGCGCCATGTATCAAATACAGAACTAACATCAGACAAAGCAAGCAAATTACGAGTCTCAGACAAATCAGTCTCATATCTAGACTACACGCTGGTAAACCTTCCATTATATAAGCACGTAAGTGACTTCAGAGTGTTAATCATGAGGAGAGTGCCCATCATTTACAAATAATTAAGGTTCAGACAATTTTGTTTAAGCAGAAACCAGCAGCAGTCCTCAAGGGGGAGAATGGTACTGAAAATGTAAAATGATTGAAGTGGAGCTCTCATTCACATCCACTGGAAACACAAATCTGTCATCCACTTGAGAGACCTTCTCCAAAGAATGAATAAACCAAGGCTCATCCAAGAGAGTGAATAAGGGAGCCCACCTGGGATGCTGCTAAGGCAATTGCAAAAATCCCCAGAGGATGAAATGCCATTAAGAAGCCTCCGTAAAGAAAGCAAGTTACCACAAAGGGAGATATGGGCCTCCCCAAAAAATTCAACAGGAATCTTTATGGGCTAAATTGCTGCACACATCAAACTCTGCCGACCCAAAATGCTTCTGGAAACTTATTAATAATACTGAAAAAGGTCCAAGAGCTACCCATAATGCAAACATAAGTGGGGAGGCCTGGGTTGGTCATCTGAAATCACTCCAGGCCCCAGTGGGTTAACACAAGCACTGGTTAAACATTCAACAGTAAGATTGACAACCTTTCTTGCAGCAATGTTCAATCATATCCTGTCAACTGGAGTCATTCCAGCTAGCTGGAAGGGTTCAATAATTCATTCCATTTATAAGGAAGGTCTCATTTCCTCTACAAGAAACTAACGCTTAATTGCACTTTTGGACGTGTATCTTAAGTATTTCTCTATGTGCCTACTCCAAGATCTAAAGTCATGGGCAATTGATAATGACAGATTTCCTATCAATCAATCAAACTGGCTTTTACAAGAAACTAATCTCCTGGCGCTGGGTCAGATTGTTAACAGAGCAAAGACCACAGAACTCAATTTTATATATGCTTTGTGGACTTTAAAGCAGCCTTTGACTGTGTCCCTTGTGGTAAACTGTGGGCAAAATTACAGCAATGGTAGTTGCCTTCAAATATTTTGAGTGCCAGCAGACCAATCTACTCTGACACGTGGGTCAAGAATAAGCTTGGGGAAAGTACCCACCTCTCTAGGGAAGTCAAAACAACAGCTGGCCTAAAACAAGCCTGTGTTTTAACACCACTTGTTTTTAATCTATATACTGCAGACCTCTGGTCAGCCAGCGCATGCACCTAGTCTTGATGGCTACCAACTTACCGATATGCTGTACGCAGATAATCGGCTGCTGCTTAGCAACTCCAGAATGGGCTGACAAAGGCTGCTGGACTGTTTAGGAATGTATGCAAAGTCCAATGACTTGGAAATAAATCAAAATACAACAAAAGTGATTGCCCTTAATCGCTGAATCTCCAATCAGTGTAAATGGCACCTAAATGGGAAGCTAATTGTGGAAACGGCCATGTATATACCTATTTAGGGGTCAAGATGCACTTGAGAGGCACGTATGCACCCATAGGGACATTATAAAGGAAAAAGCTCAGGCCCTGAATCATGTCTTTGGGACGCAGGCAAGAACTATTCATGGGCATACTCTTAAACCGTTGACATCAGTCATGAGGGATAAACTATTACCCACTCTTTCTTATGGTACAGAAATAATGAGAGGTGGCAGAGAGAACCTTTCTGGGTAAACAAATGATTAGATCATATAAGCAAGCCTTTTGGTTACCTAGGCCGTCATCACCTGCCCAGGTCAGGCTGGAATTCTTGCTAGTAAAGCAGTTGCTTGCCAGACCTGCAGCATTTATAAAATGTTGTCATAAACTGCAGCAGTCTGCCGATGGAATGCTGGCAAACCTAGCATGGCCGGAAATCAATCTTGAAAGCGGAATGGTGACTATAAGAAACATTTTTAAAAAATCATAAAACTGCTGGATTTGGTTGACCTGTGGGATCTTAATATGTCTGGGCCAGCATTTAGGGAAGCAGTAAATAAATCAACTAAGCTGCAAAGTTGGAAAGAAGATAAGGAGGAATTATCCAAGCTGTGGCATGGGTGGCTGGTTCTAAAATCCTGTAAAGCATTTAAAGAGTCACCCATCTTGGTCTCCCCATACTCCTTGAAGATAAAGCAAAGATTTTTAAGGTTAAGACTTGGTGATATTCCAACGCTAGATTTTCAGCCAAAATGGAAGGAGGATGCCCAAAGAGAAAATCAGAAATGTCGCTTATGCCCTCAGGTTGTGGAAACATTGTTGCATGTTATCTGTATATGGCCAGCTCTGGCCAACCAGAGAAGGAAATGGTTGAACAGGAATTTAGCACACTGGGGATTAGATCCTGTAGATTAGCCCTCATTGAGTAGTTTGACTGAGGAACGAAATTATGAATATCAGGCTGGTTCAGTTTCTGGAAAGTTTTAAATCAGTTGTCACTTTATCTAGCTGCCAGACCAGATTGCCGCCAAAATTAAGATCTTAAGATCATGCTTTACACCTGGTGTTTTTAGGCACATTCACAACTTCTTTTGCACAATGTATATAACTTTTTATATTTCAAATTAGTTTGTTTGGCGTCTGGACAATTTGCTTCAGTATCGCCTGCTTTGATACTTGGTATTTATGAAGTCTAAATAATATGCATCTTTTGCACATTATAAATGTCAGTGATTGCACTAACATTGAACACTGAAGCTTGGTCAGTGCCTAGATATTTTCAATAAGGACAAATATGCCTAATCATTAATTGCCTTGATAACTGCGTTCTATGCAGATGGAATGATATGTACTTTTTGCCGAATTTTGCACACTATTTTTATCAGTGAAAGTAAACAGATTGAATAATGAAGTGCCAGGACATTTTAATAGGGGTTAAATTGTCTAAATATTAAGGTGCACATTTTAACATTGACGGTAAGTGCTGCCTACCGCCGCGGAGACTGATGCCAAAAGATCACTAACATCCGTCCAACATAATATGACCACAGCTGGATTTCCACCACAGGAAGGGCGGAAATACAGCTGTGGCCATGCAGGCGGACGGTGTTAAGGTGGCACTGCTTCCACCAGCAGCGCCACGCCAGTATACTGCCGATAGACGTATTATGAAAAATAATACGGCCTGACGGGGTTCTGCTGGTGGGTGCTGCTGGCTGTAGCAGCGCCCCGTCCCGTCCCCTACCGGAAGACCCCCTGTATGCAGATAAGTCAGGTTTCCGACAGGGGTGGGGGGTGTTGTGTGTGTGTGTGTGGGGGAGTGTGCATGAATATGTGAGTGTGTGCGTGAATGCGAATGTGTGTGTAGTGCTGTTTGCGTGTGTGTGTGCATGTCTGAGAATGCTTGTATGAATGGAAATGTGAATGCGTGTCTGCCTGTCAGTGTGAATGTGTGTATGGATGTGTGCATGAAGGAATAGATGCATGCGTGTATGCCTGTGTGAGTGAGTGTGTGAATGCGTGGTGTGTGCCTGTGAGTGTGCATGTATGGGGGGTATTTGAAGTAGGGAGCGTGGATGGATGGGGTGTGAGGGTTATCTGGGGAGTGTTGGGAGGTGGGTGGCCCTCCTACCGATGACAGGGAAGGAATTCCCTGTCACTGGTAGGGCCTACCGCCATGGTTTTCGTGGCATTACGAACGCCACAAAAACCATGGCGGTAGGCAGAGTCATAATGCCGCCGGCGGTACAGTAGCGGCCGCCGGGTTGGAGATTGTTTTCTCCGGCAACGGTGGCTGCTAACGCCATGGCGGTCGGTGTGGTATATTGGCGGGTTGGCTTCAGACAACCCACCAATGTCATAATCTGGTGGTATGTACCGCCAGCCTGTTGGGGGTACTACCGCCACATTTACACCGACCGCCGGGGTCATAATGACCCCCTAAATGTCTTGATATTGACTCTCTGTGAAGATGGAGTGATACGCACTTTTTGCCTAACCTTTCTATATCATACTTGATATGCACTTTTTGCCTATTTTTGCACACTATATCAGTCAGTGAATGTACCAAGATTCAACAATGAGGTTTGAACAGTGCCCAGACATTTTGAATAGGGTTACATTGCTTAGATATTAATTGCATTGATATTTGTTCCATATGAAGATGGAATGCTACCCACTTTTTGCACATTACATTTGTCAGTGAAGGTCCTAGTATTGATAAAATGCAGCAAACTGAGCATGCTGCTTGGATGAGCATGTGAGATGATGATCTCTCGGCATGTTAGATTCATTCTCGCACAACTTTCCACATGGTTGTGCCTAGTGAACATTCTAATACTGACACTCGGGCTGATTTGCATACGATCCATGGCAGATTGAGAAGGAAGTGGGGTGGGCTATTAGGCACTTATAACCTATTTAAATGTATGATTGGTCTGTTTGTACATATGGCAAAATATTGCCCTTTGCCCCTTTTAAGAGAATATATTAAGGTTGAATGCTCTGTACTGTACTGTGTATGAAGTTGTTATGGTTTTATTTAATTAATACAAATAAATTTCACAGCAGCAATTACATCAGCAAGGTATGAAAAACAGAAAACATACTCACAGTCAAGGGTGATTGAAACACACGGCAGTTCACACTTTAAACCAAGACCTCTGTTGGAAGGTGTTGGAATTGCCACCCTGCGCAGCCAAAGCTGTCTGAACAACACGTGCCCTCAATGGCGGCAGAAGGAATCACAAAATACAATGTGACTGTGTTCCCAAAGCCACCACGGCCTTTCAACACTGCTAAGAAGAAAAACATTGGTGCCAGGTGGGCTGCGTGGATCGAAACATTTGATGACTTCATAGATGCACTAGAGGTAGAAAATGACAAGAAGATCATCAAATATTTGAAAAACCTTGCAGGTAATAGAGTGAAAGAAGTGTTAAAGAAAATCTCACTGAATGATGTGAAATCGTACCAAAAGGTAAAAGAAGCATTAGAGACCAAGTTCAATCCAATGCCAAATGTTGACTATGAAAGGTATATCTTCAACGAAGTGCAACAACAGGATGGTGAAACAATGGATGAGTTTGTTGAATGAAGAAGATGAGAAGAGGCCATCAAATATTTGAATTACCTTGCAGATGAGAGTGAAAGAAGTGCTAAAGAAAATCTCACAGACTGATACAAAATCAATCCAAAAGGTAAAAGAAAAATGAGAGACTAAGTTCAATCTAACACAATTATCGACTATGAATGAGGTATATCTTCAACAAAGGGCAACAACAGGTTGGTGAAAAAATTGATTTGTTTGTTGAAAGACTTGATGCACTCATTAAACATAGCAAGTTCTGCAACTTCACTGACAAAGGAGCCTTGTCCCTCACAATCATTGATGGCTGCCTTTCAGATTCTTTTAGAAGGTGCATGCTAAGGGAAATGGATAATCTAGTGAAAATGCTGATGGCTGAAAGAACAGAAGAATGAGGAGATCTGCAAGCTGCTGACATGGAAGCAGGAACGACACACCATGTATCTGCACTGACTGTGAAAAGCAATCAGAAGTATAAACAAAAAAAAACATAGGTCAACATCTTCAAGGAAAACAAAACTATGCTTCTGATGTTAAGTTTTATTTCCCCTTGAAGGTAAATGTCCATCTATAGGACAAGTTTGCAAAGGTTGTGGAAAAGAGAACCATTCCATAACTATGTGCCGAACCAAAGAAAACTCAAGTTTCTCATGACGGCAAGCGAAAATGGCCGCAAGAATGTTCCAGAAGTAATCGCACCATGCCCCTAAAACCAGAAAGCAACATCAGCTACGACAAGTAGAAACCAAGCAAAATAATTCGTCATCAAGCTCATTGTACATAGATTCTTCAATGTCATTAGCAAATTCCAGCAAAGAAGATACATGTGCACTGATGATATCCACTAAAGGACGGTGTGCACATGTGGGGTTGACTACCTGTAAAGAAGGTCATAGTTCAAAGAAAGTTCACCAACCAGAGTGACAAACATCATTTGGACACTGTCCCAAAATCAAGTTGAAAGTGAATAATCATCAAATAACTTTCATCATAGACAGTAGTATGTTGATTAAAATAATGCCAGTAGAAAAGCTTAACAACCTATCACGTTAGCCTTACCTCACTCCATCAGGCATCAAGTATACACTTGGGCTGCTTCTGAGTAATTGGAAAGCCAAGGGTCGTTCTTAGCAACAATGTGACACAAAAATACATTAGTGCGAGACAACAGTAATTGGCACCAGGGACTCAATCGAGTGCCTGTTCACTCAGTTTTGCTGACATGGGACTGATATCCCTCAGCATCAACCTCTGAGTTTGGTTGGAGATGATGAGCTGATTCCTTGTCATTGTGCCATTGCTTGGGAAAAGTCAAGAAAAAGAAAGTACAGATCCAAATCAAAAAAGACTTTCACCCTGTTGCTCAGGGACACTACAGAGTTGCTTTCCATCTGCGAGAAGCCGTAGAGAAAGAGTTGGAAGCTCTCTTAAAACATGACATTATTGAACGCTTTAGAGGCCCCACACCATGGGTTTCACCCAGAGCAGTAGTACCAATAAAAGTCAGTAGCTGAGCACCAGGCAAAGAAAGCCATTGAGAGGGAGGGACATCCTGGTCCACTCATAGCAAACATGATCATGCAAACGAATGGAGCCAAAGTGTTTTCCCGCCTTGACCTGAATAAAAGATACCATCAACTCAATAAGGAGGAGAACTGCAAATCATGTTAGTTTGTTCAGCTATAAGAGAGGGAGTATCTTTGGCTGCTGAAATATTTCAGGATGTTATTCTCTGAGTGATCCAACACGTTACTCATGCTTTTGATTACAGGGATGACAAACTAGTTTTTGGGAGATCAAAAAGAGAAAACGGCAAAGCCCTTACCCAAGTGTACCAGCTACTGGCTGATGCAGGTCTCATTCTGAATGTCGCAAAGTGTGAGTTTCACAAAAACAAACTCAAATTTGTGAGGCACATATTCTCTGAAGGGGGAATGACCCCAGACAAGGTGCAAACACTATCATCCACTCGCCCCTCCCAAGATGGCACCATGCTGCAATCCTTTTAGGCATGGCCAGTTATTCCTCACGATACATCCACAATTTTGCTACAGTGTCTCATTGAGAGACTTGACAAAGTGAAATATACCATTCCAGTGGTCTCGGAATGCAACCAGAGTTTCAAAGGCATTAAACATGCAATTGTGAATGCAATGGAAATGGCAAACTTTGACCCCAAGTTACATACTGAAATAATGGTTGATATGAGTCCGGTAGGGCTAGGGTGCAATCCTTGCTGAACACAATGGCCATATAGATGCTCCAAGACACATAGGTATTCACTATGACATTGGCGGTGAGTGATAAAGTGGTGGTAATACCGCCAACAGGCTAGCAGTAATTACTGCCAAATTATGACCATTGCTGTGATACCACTAATAGACAGCAAATGTACCACACCAACCGCCAGGGTGTTAACACCACTGACCACGGTTGTAGCCATCAACAGCCAGGCGGATGCCAAGGTACCACCTACCATATTATGACATAGCAAACGGCCACGATTTCTGGGGCGGTACCAATGCCATCAAACGCCTGGTGGAAACAGAACACAAAGAAAACAAAAGACTCACCAACAGGTACACAGAGGACTCTGCCGCCGCCATGGAACCGGAATTTCAAGTCTTCCTGATGCTATTCTACACCACGGCCCTCCTGGAACACCAACGCCGAGGAAGATGACGACGGTGAGTACAGCCACCTAGCACACAAGGGAAGGAGGGAGGAAAAGGAGAGTGAGACACATACGCACAACACACACCATTTACACACACACCATACACAGAACCAGCAGCAGAGATAAACCAATGTCACAGGACACACTTCAAAATAAAACAAGGACAACTATGAGAATCAGCAAACATTGTTTTTGTCCATTGGATTTCAAATGCAAGCGACAATGTTCAGAATGGGCCAATGGCTAGTCCAAAGTACAAAATGGCCACATGGCCACAGGGCACAGTCCAAGGCCCAGCTTGACTCCTGACAACTTACGGAATCCACTGTTCAGGGGCATCATATTAGAAATGGGCAGGCACCTCAGGAGGAAGGGGGAGGGATAAGGGGGCACCTCAGCTGAAGTGGGGAACTTGCCAACTGGTTCTGGAGGGGTCTCCATACCTATTTGTCTTTGTGGGGAGTGCAAGACCACAGTCACTGAAGTGGGGAACTTGCCCACTGGTTATGGAGGAGGCTCTATGCTCATTTGTCTTTGCTGGGGAGTGCAAGGCCACAGTCACTGAAGTGGGGAACTTGCCCACTGGTTCTGGAGGGGGCTCCATGCCCATTTGTCTTTGCTGGGGAGTGCAAGGCCACAGTCACTGAAGTGGGGAATTTGCCCACTGGTTCTGGAAGGGGCTCCTTGTACAACAGTCCCTGGAGGGTAGCCTACATGTCCTCTGCTGGAGGTGAGGGCTGCTGTGTCTCTGCTGGAGGTGAGGGCTGCTGTGCCTGTGCTGGAGGTGGAGGGTCCTTGCCCTCTGTTGGAGGTGAGTGCTGCTGTGCTTGTGCTGGAGGTGAGGGCTGCTGTGCCTCAGCTGGAGGTGAGGGCTGCTGTCTCTCTGCTGGAGGTGAGGGCTGTTGTGTCTCTGCTGGAGGTGGGATCTCCTTGCCCTTTGCTGGTGGAGTGGGCCTCTTGCCTTTTAATGGTGGTTGAGTGGGCCTCTTGCATTTCATTGGTGGTTGAGTGGGCCTCTTGCCTATCATTGGTGGTTGAGTGGAAACCTTCCCTTTCATTGGTGGTTGAGTGGGCCTCTCACATTCATTGGTGGTTGAGTGGGAACCTTCCCTTGCATTGGTGGTTGAGTGGGCCTCTTGCCTTTCATTAGTGGTTGAGTGGGAACCTTCCCTTGCATTGGTGTTTGAGTGGGCCTCATGCCTTTCATTGGCAGTGGAGTGGGAACCTTCATTTTCATTGGTGGCTGAGAGGGAACCTTCCATGGATCCACTCTTGTGAAGGGTCCCCTTGGCCTTTGACATGTCACTGGTGTCCTTGCCTCCAGGACTAGGAGGTGCCTCCAGTGTCCCTGTCTGCTGTCCCTTGCTTTTCGCCACCCTAGTCCTCCCTTTCTGAGCCTGAGGTGTGCTCTCAATAGGAGTGGCAGCCTTTACACTCTGGGTCCCCTTTGTGCCAGCAGCTGATGACTTGATGGGAGCAGTGGCAGACTGTTTGGCTGAGGTGCAGGGCTGAGTCATTGGGACCCTGCTCTTACAGGCAGGACAGGGGTGGAGGGGGGAAGAGGTCAAGATGTGCAAGGAAAAGCTTCTTAGGGACGTTGGAGCAGGGTGTGGGAGGATGGATGGGACTGGAGGTTGAGGGAGTGGTTGTCGGAGGTATACGTCTTCTGGACTTGGGTGCAGGTGCATGGACATTGTGTGGTTATGAGGTGGGTGGCTGTAGGCTGTAGGGTGTATTTATGTCTCTTAGGAGGGGGCAGACAGGGTGGGAGAGGATAAAGGGAACACATGAATTTATGTTGTGGAGGTGTCTGCAAGTGAGGTGTGTGCGCTGCATGATGTGTTGGTGGTGGTGGCTGCTGATGCAGTGCATGCAGATGTCAATCAATCAATCAATCAGGGAATTTGTAAAGCACACTACTCACCCCTGAGGGTCTCAAGGCGCTGAGTGGGGCTGCTACTGCTTGAACAGCCAAGTCTTGAGATATCTCCTGAAGGTAAGGAGGTCCTTGGTCTGACGCAGGTGGGTGGGAAGAGTGTTCCACTTCTTGGTGCGAGAATGATCTGCCACCGGTGGTTGTTCTGCGGATTCGAGGGACGGTGGCGAGGACAAGGTCGGCGGAGCGAAGCTGTCGGGTCGGGGTGTAGAAGGAGAGACGTTTGTTGAGGTATTCTGGTCTGGTGTTTTGCAGTGCCTTGTGAGCGTGGGTGAGGAGTTTGAAGGTGATTCTCTTGTAAACCAGGAGCCAATGCAGGTCTCTCAGGTGGGCTGTGATGTAGCAGTTGTGGGGGATGTCCAGGTTGAGGCGTGCAGAGGCATTCTGGATGTGTTGCAGTCTTTTCTGGAGTTTGCCCATGGTTCCAGCATAGAGGGCATTGCCGTAGTCCAGTTTGCTGCTTACGAGGGTTTAGGTGACTGTTCTTCTGATTTCAGTGGGGATCTTCCGAAGCATGCGGAGAGTGGTGAAGCAGGAGGAGGTGTGAGTGCGGATTTGAAAGTGAGGGAGAAGGAGGACGAGGGGGAGACAGTGGAGGCAGTGGATGTGGTTGTGTGTGTCTGTTGTTTGTGTGAGTGCTTGTGGCCTGAAGTGTGCTGCCTGTGTTTGACTGTGCTACTCTTGTGTGATGTGTTGTGTGCATGCGGCCTGTATCTGTGCCTGAGATGGGTTGGGATTGAGGTAGTTGGAGGGGGACAGTAGGAACAGGGACACTGGCTGCCATCAGAGAGGAGGCCAGATCCTGAAATGATCTCTGTAGAGCCGCCAACCCAACATGGATGCTCTCCAGGTATGCATTGCATTGTTGCATCTGGGATGCCCCTTGATGGCATTCTCAATGGTTGACTTCCCTACAGAGATGGATTTCAGGTGGTCAGTAGCCTCCTCATTGAGAGCAGCAGGGCTCACAGGGGCAGGGCCTGAGGTGCCTGAGGCGAAGGAGACACCCACCCTCCTACATGAGGGGGCACAGGCAACTCGGTTGGGGGCTACTGGGAGGGCAGTGCTGGTACAGTGCTGTAGCTGGGGTGGTTCCAGAGGTGTCCTCCACCACCAGGGAGCTTCCATCAGAGGAGGAGTCAGAGTCAGTGTTATCTCCTCCTGTCTCCGCCGTGGTGCTCCCCTCGCCCTCTGTCCCACTGGTCCCCTCGGCATCAGTGGACTCTGCCTCCTGGGTCCTGTGGGATGCAGCTCCCTCAGTCTCCAGTGCCCCTGCTCCTCCGCCAGATGATGCTAATGCACACATGGATAGGATGATGGAAGAAAATAAGGGGGAGAGAGAGAAAGGGAACACTGGGTCAATTACAGCAACAACACCACAGTTGGCATACACATTACCATCAAACACAGGGATCAGGATTGAGCATAATGCATCGCACTGGCATTACATTGACTAAGTGCCACAGCAAGATGAGAGCCTACCACAACCAACTGCACCCCTCCTGGGATCCACTAAGCCCTGCCTGACATGGAATGCTACCTAGCTAGATCATCAGATTTTGCTATACACCCGTTTACCTTGAGCTGGATCATGCAGCAATGGCTGAGTTGCCAGGATCCCATGCCACCCAAAAATAATTGTTGTCACGCTCACTGTACTCACCCACTTGCGGCTGCTCTCTAGTGCCCATCCAGCTCTAGGTAGGCCACCGCCAGTATGCGGGCCATCAGGGGGGTCAGGTTCCGATGGGCACCCCACCCTCGTTGGGAGGCCGTCCCCAGCTGGGCCTCCGTGGTCTTCCGGGCCCAGCATCTCAGATCCTACCACTTTTTCCTACAGTGGGTGTTCCACCTGCTATAGACCCCCAGGGTCCACACGTACTTGGCGATGGCACACCACAATCCCTTCTTCTGATGGGCGCTGACCTGCAGAGGTAATACAGACAGGAGGACACCATAAACCATACAATCCAGCCTGGCACACATATGGCCCACAAATACCATTTCCATCTCCATTGGCACACACATCAGCACTGCATGTACACTACCACCAGACATACCCCCACCCAAATTACACACTGCTAGCACACACATCTCTATGCAACCTTGTCACATGCATCATGCCCATGGTGTACATACCTGTTGATCTGGAGGCCCATGCAGCTGTCCATACAGAGGTGGGACCCCATCCACCAGGTACTCTAACTCCTCCAAAGTGGAGGCAGGGGCCCTTTCCCCTGACTAACGGGCCATGGCAGGATCCAGACACAGGTCACAGCAGCACACACAGTGGAGGTTATGTCCTGTGGAAAGTCAGGAATCAAGTGAGGTTACACACAGAAAATGACAGTCACGCCCGCGGCTGTGTACACCGTCACCGCCGCCAGTGATCCCCATTGGACACTGTACCTCATAGAGCCCCATTTTAGCCAATGAGGAATAGAATAGCTGTGCAAGACTTCCTTCCGCCATGACGCCCAAGGCAAGCGGAGTAACATCACTTCCACCTGTCCATATAGGACAGGCGGTTGCCATTTTATGGTGGTGGACAACATTCAGAAATATGAAACTGCATCATTGCTATAAATTGCACATACGTTGCCATTCCCATTGTACGATTACATACATGCTCTATGTACACTGAGGTGGTGGTTTCATTGTTGACATTGTGACACCCTACTCACTCTTGTGTCCTTTAGATACCTACCACTGCAGAGGAATAGGAGGCGGAGACAAGACCCCATGTACAGACCCCTTGTGGACTTTGCTATACTGGAGTACAGACACATAATACTAACCTATAGACTGGACAGGGCCACAATCACAGAGCTGTGTACTCAAATTGAGCCTGATCTGATATCAGCTATCAGTCAACCCACTGGGATCCTCCCTCTTGTGCAAGTTCTATCAGTGCTTCATTTCCTGGCAACTGGTTCTTTCCAAGTAACAGTGGACTTGGCAGCTGGAATGTCACAGCCAATGGTCTCAATAGTGCTGGCAAGTGGTTTGTTTACCTTGGTCAAACACATGTGCAGCTACATCGCTTTCCCCCAGGTGGAAGATTTGGGCTCTATGAAGGCTGGATTCTATGCAATGGGACATATACCAAATATTATTGGGGCGATTGATGGAACACATATTGCATTCCCCCCACCCCGGCACAATGAACAGGTATTCAGGAATCAAAAGAGTTTTCACTCACTCAATGTGCAAATGGTGTGCCTGGCAGACCGGTACATCTCCCACGTCACTGCCAAGTATCCTGAGTCGGTGCATGACCCCTTCGCCCTGAGGAACAGCAGCATCCCAAATGTGATGGCACAACTATAGAGGCACAGGGTGTGGCTAATAGGTGAGCCACAGTCCCCACCCCAGGTATGTCAGTGTATGCCTTCTAGAGTCATCCCTTACACCACTGTGTAAGGCTAATGTTTGTCCCTCAATACTTGCAGGTGAATCTGGCTACCCAAACCTATTGTGGCTCCTGACCCCTGTGAGGAATGCCAGGACAGGGGCTGAGAATTGTTATAATGATGCACATAGGCGAACCACGCAGACCATAGAACGTACCTTCGGCCTCCTGAAGGCCAGGTTCAGATGGCTCCATCTGACAGGTGGATCCCTGTGCTCCTCCCCTGAGAAGGTTTGCCAGATAGTTGTAGCATGCTGCATTTTGCACAACCTGGCGCTCAGATGACATGTGCCTTATCTGCAGGAGGAGGAGATCGGAAATGCCCCTGTGGCAGCAGTGGGCCCTGAAGACAGTGAGGATGAGGAGGCCGAGGATGAGCATGTGGACAACAGGACATCAGTTATACGGCAGTTCTCCACGCTGTGCATGCATAGGTGGTGGGTGTAAAGGCGGGGCTGGGAGGGCTGGATGCAGTGGGTATGGCATGCAGGGCTTGGCATTGGGGTTAGTCATATGTGTAGGTGCACTGTGTGGGATGGAGTGGAGTGATGGGAGTCAGGGAGTGAGATGGCATGCAGGTATGGAGGGGTGATAGGTCGTAAATGTTGACTCACCAGTGTCCAGTCCTCCGGCTACTCCAGTGAGTCCCTTAGGATGTAATATTGCCAAGACTTTCTCCTCCCATACTGTCAGCTGTGGGAGAGGAGGTGGGTGTCCACCGTCGGTTCTCTATATGGCGAGCTGGTGCCTTGCTTCAATGGAACGTACCTTCCCCGGTAGGTCATTCCACCTCTTCCTGGTGTTGTCCCTTGTTCTTGGATGCCTCATGGTGTTCACCCGGTCCACAATTCTCCACCATAGCTCCATCTTACTTGCAATGGATATATGCTGTACCTGTGCTCCAAACAGCTTTGGCTCGACCCTGACTATTTCCTCCACCATGACCCACAATTCTTCATGCCTTTGTGCCTTTGTAGGGACATGGGTGTTGTGTGGTGTGTGTTGTGCAGTGGGTGTTGAATGATGTGGTGGGGTGTGGGGTGCGTGACAGATGGCTGTGTGTTACTGGTGTGTGTAGTTGTGTCTGTGATTAGCGTGTCTGTCTCATGCCTAGTTTTTGTGTTTGTAAAGGGTTGTGGGAAATGTGGATGTGTGTTTTACAGTGCTGTTGGTGGGAGGATGTGGTGTGTGTATTAGTGTCAGGTGTGTGTTTTTGGTACTGGCCAATGTTGTGTTGTTTTGTATTTGGGTGGCCATTCTGACCGCACCAGTGTGTACCGCCAATGGTTTACTGCCACTGAATGTCCGCCGTGGTGATTCGTGGGTCATAATGTGGAGGGCGTTGTTTTGTTGGCGTGATGTGTTCGTACCGACAGTTTTACACTTACCTTTGGTCTGGCGGATTTGTGTTTGTGGGAGTATTCTGTCGGTTTAGTGTGTGTGTGACATAATATGGCGAACTGATGTTCACTTCCGCGACGGTATGTTGGCAGCCGTCACTGCTGCGGAAAGCGGGATTTACTGACAACCCCATAATGAGGGCCATAGTGGTCTATGCCAGTCGAAGCCTGTCTGATAGAGAATCTGCTTACTCTGAGCCGGAGAAGGAGAATCTGGCTGTGGTGTGGGCCTGCAAACATTTTCATGTATTCCTCTACAGATAGTAATTCACCATCATCATGGAAGGGTACGCATTGCTTAATATTTTTGGAAACCCAAAGCCTTATATGCCCCCTCATATCGAGAGGTGGGGGTTATGACTACAAGCATATGAGTTTAAGATCATGCACAAACCCGGGTAAGGATCAAATCCAGCAGAATACTTTTCACAAGTGCCACTGCAGTGTCACAGTTCAACATCCAAGACAGCAGAAGCATATCTCAACTTTATTGTGAACTCCAGAATACCAGTGGCTCTGCCTGTGAACAAAACATTGCTGCCATCAATGCAGATAAAGACACGGATTACCACAAGACCACGAAGGAGAAATGCCTGTCATCTTGCAGATGATGTTGAATTCCAAAAGTTCAAAATGTTAACAGTCACCCAAGAAGGCGTGATAATACATGGCTCAAGAACAGTCGTACCTGGAAACCTCATACAGTGGGTCATCAAGCTGGTCCAGGAAGGACATTGTGGTGTTGTAGCCACCAAAAGAGCATTAAGAGATTGAGGGCCTCATTACAAGTTTGGCAGGCGGCAGAGGCTGTCTTCCAAACGCGTGCATCCAGACAACCGTTCGGGATTCCGCCCGCTTGCCCTATTATGAGTTTCCCACTGGGCCAGCGGGCAGAAACAGCATTCCCCGCAGGAAACTACCCACAACATTGACACCGGCTCGTAATAGAGCTAGCGGCAACGTTGTGGTGCGTCAGGTGCAACAGCACCCGTCGTGCTGTTCACTGCCTGTAAATCAGGTAGTGAACAGCCCAACAGGGCTGCCCAGTGGGGGTCCTGCACTGTCCATGCCATCTCCGTCAGCCTTTGCATGGCGGCGGAACTGTCATGCAAAAGCTGGCGGACACTGGGGTCATAATCTCCAGGGCAGACAGCTGGAACTGCTACACTTGCGCTGGCCGATGGCCTGAAGGTGCCGGCAGGCTGAATCTGCCAGGGCAGTGCTGCTAGTAGTGCTGCCCTGGGAATTAATACCCCTCTGTCCACCATCTTTTGCACGGCGGTTACACTGTGGTGCTTTTGCCATGGTCGTAATCTGGAGGCTGGACCACCGCATTGACGGAGGTCTGACTACCATCGCAAGTTTGGCAGTACTAGGACCGCCAGACTCATAATGAGGGCCTGAGTGTGGTTCCTTTGGCTAGATGAGAGAGTCGAGGTGAAGGCATGCAACATTTGCAATTGTTTGTAACGAAAAGTGATGTATTACGAGTGACAATGTCTGATCTGTTCTTCCTGCCCATGCCTGGGAGAGAGTTCAGGCCTATAGGAAATAGACACTATCTCATGGTCTTCATAGATGAATATTCACGTTTTACTTTGGTGGAAGACCTATCTTCGACAACCCTTAAGAATGCCATAGAACAGCTTGATGACATCTTTGCAAATCCTCAAATCTGATAATGGGCCGCCCTTTAACAGCAAAGAGTTCAAAGAATTCCTCTTCCGATTCAATGTAAAACACCAAAGGAGTACACCCACTGGGAGGTAGTTGAACAATTCATCGGCACCCTCAAGAGGGTCATTCAACAAGCATCCATGGTGGGAATTGATTTGAACCAAGCCATGTCAATCTACTCCTCACTCCAGAATTGATGAGAATCTAGCTACTGTGCTATTTGAGAGAACCATCGGAACAAAACAACCTCAATGGATCCCAGATTGATCAATGAATACTGACAAGATTCGAGAGACCGACGCAGCTTGGAAAAGAAAAATGAAACATACACAGATCAGCATTGCCATGTCCAAGGGACAGTTTTTGACAAATCATACTGGGCATTGGTCAAGCAAAAATTCAGATGAAAAATGGACACTCCTTTTGCTGCTGATCCTTTACAAGTTGTGGCGTTAAAAGGACATATGGTGACAGCACATTGGCCTGGACAATCCATCACTTGGGACACATCACATTTCAAACACCTACTGCAACACTTGACAAGTCCTTAAACTGCACGGGAAGTGACCAAGCTAGCAGGTACGGCCCACAAGCATCAGCCTATGGTGCTGTTTCCCAATCAGGGTGAACCTCAATCATCTTGAATCACGTGAGCCGGCAGACAAATGACAGTGATTCGCCGACTATTTGAGGAAATTGGATTTTTTAGTTATGTCTGCTACTTTTTTATTTAACAAAGGGAGATATGTAGTTTCTTGATGGTATGTGCACTAGACTGCACTAGGACCCCTGTGGTTCTGGGTGGACTCTGAACAGGAAGTACATAATGTGCGGGCGCTGTTAAAGTGTGGTTAACGGAAAGTATGATGTAATGCACAGAGTGTTAGTATATGCTGAGGAATAAAGTAATGTTTGATTGCAGCTCCTGTGTGGTGTAATTCATCTTCATGCTCGAGGGCTGGGGAAGATGCTACACCTTTCTCTTTTTTTTAGGAATGGGGAGATTAAGTGGTTTGCCCAGAATCACAGTATGTTGAACTCAGCAAAGTTGGAAGTTTTATTAAAAAGTATGCATACTTACTAACCATCAAGTTTCACAAAATAACACAGCATAACAGAACATAACATCCGTATTTGTAAAGTGCACATTCACCCAGAAGGGTATCTTGGCGCTGAATATATATATATATATATATATATATATATATATATATATATATATATATCGTGATATCTGTGCATTCCTTTACACCATCAACAGCCACACTGTAGCATCCATAAGTCACAACATTAAATCCCTTCAACGTTAGCAACTCCTCCATATATACGTTCACTGTCCATCTTTTCTTTTCACAACTCCACCGGTCAAATACATCATGAGCGCAATATTGAAAATATATCAGTATATACTTTCCTTTAGTTCCGCACTGTCCGCCATCTTGTCCCTTTCTGCGCACGCGCAATGAATATATATTTTTCACTGAAAAAAACAAAGGTTACAGGGACGTTATAATTATATTCTGAATTTACACATACAAACCCATAGAAATTTAGCAGTTATAGTTAGAGTTGTTTCAAGTAACTATAACTCACGTCCTAAGGTAACTATAACTTGCGCTCTCACACTCTGTTTTTTTTTTTTCAAAAATAAAACTGCTAATGTTTCATTGATACTTTTAAGGATTTTATAGAAGTTCTCATGACTGCTGTAATATGTAAGGTAATTAGCATTACACTGCAGCTTGTCCCTGCTGTCAACCCCTATAACAACCCAACCCCACACGGCTCCCCTCCCCAGACTGATCACAGCCCCGGGGACCCCAGGGCGCACCCTAAATATTTAATTTTTTGGGTGGAGGAGGGCTGTATAGTTCCCTCTTCCCTGGCTGATCTTGGTCTACTAACATAACAGCAGAACATAGTGAAATGTAGGATGTTCTGCAGAGACCTGTTGTCGCAGCCACAGGACATCCTACAATCAGACAAGGCCCATCCACTTGGGGAAGCCAAGGGACAATGAAGCGTTTTGAACCTAAACTTGGCCAAAAGACACCTATCTCGCTGGTGTCAAACTTGGGCCAATTATGGCTCCATGCCTTTAGTGGTCTTTAGGAGCATGTGTCCCTGCACCAAAGATATCTGAAACTCACACTGTTCTCTTTCTAACTGGGCCTCATCCAAGAACCATCTTTTGACACATTTAAGTTCATGGGAGAATAGCAAATTGGGATTGATAAACATTTCTGATCTCCCCAGGAAGGCAAAAGCAGCCTTTACACCTGGTTGGCAGACAAACAATTAGCAAGGATCCGCCAATTCAGCTTCAAATCCTCCCTGGTCCAAACCTTGATCCAGCACAGGAGGGGGGCTAAGGGCCACTATATCCATCACATGACCAAGACCAAGCTCCGCATGTACTAAAAACGTGGGAATACAATGTGATACCTGTGTTACTCGGCGTAGAAATTGATTTTCCTCAGTTTGGATCTTGGCCAGGTTACCATACCCCCAGACCTCGTTTCCATATCATAACTGGGATACACATTTGGCCTGATAGATTTTTAAAAGGCCCCTAAGGGGCCAAAACCCTAACCTGCGCGCAAAAACTAAAAACCGCCAGTAGTTTTAAGAAACTCAGATATTTTTCCCTCAATTAGCTGCTCAATTATCGGCTTCCAGTTATTCTTAAGATAACACTCATTCAGCAGAGAGGCCCATTATTCTAATGCAAATTGATGCCTGTGCCCTTTTTTGTTTTTCGTATTTATCTTCAGGCTTGTTCTGCTGTGGTGCAAGTTAGTGAATGCAATCCTTCCTCACTACAACCTTAAGACTCTCAATGGATCACCAAACTGTGAAGTGAGGTGCAGCTTGACCAACAATTGGGGGTATACTTATGACACGTTTTCGTATTGGGATTGGTTCCCTTATTAGCAGCCCTTAAATAACTCATCTACATCAAATTTTAGTTGCATGTCACTTATCATTATCGTTAAATGCAGTAAACCAGGTCAATACTACTCAACTTGTCATGGAATCACAAGCTGACAGACTCAGTCCAGAATGTGACAAGGGATGGGCAGAAATTTATTTACCTTCTTTTTTTAAGGCCCAAGGTAATGATACACCTTTCAATTACCCCTATGTTTTAAAAAAATTAAAGTAGTCGAGCAAATGGTTCTCTAAAAAAAAGTCACTGGAAGAAAGAAGCAGCTGTAGACATATATCCATCCATCCACGAATGCAGCTGAAGATCAGGACGTACATTATTTCCAAAAATATATAATTTAACAATACAATTCAGTAGTTCTGTTTAAGGTTTGTGTACATTTTCGTACTTTATTAAGTTCCGTTAAAACCCATAAAAAGTGTTTCAACAAAAAAACTAAACAGAAGACAGCCAATACACCTCTAAAAAATAGTGAAAGCAGCAATAAAAGAATGCTGAGGTTGAAATTGGGAGTCCGGTTCAAGAGGGAAAAAGAAAACAAGCAAAGAAGATACTGATTCAAAAATGCAGAAAAAGGGGGCAAAAAATACCCCTAAGTGCAATGTTTATTAGGTATTGGCCGAAAAATCGACTTCCAAAAATCATGAAGGTAGGCATATATAGGTAAGTGTCAGTTTTGCCTCACTTTATTTCAACTATATACAATTTGATGATATACGTGTCTTCATGGTGCATACATTAATTAAGAATAAAGGGAACAATTGCAGGTGTATAGTTACATGTGTATACTTACCGTCACAATATTCTTGTAGACAGTATTTTGATCACATTACTTTTTCAGGTGGTATTTTTTTCTTATGGTATTCTGACATGCACCCTGGTAAAAAAGTTGCCAGGTGTTTTGTGACAAATCAAGTATAGGATAAAGGGACCAATTTCATTAGAGTGATGTGTCTGGTTGGGAAATCTTCACCATGGTAAAAGATTTCTATTAGAATAATGAGATTTAAATATTGAACTGCCAAAATATTGTGGCTAGAATGTCCACTACCACAATATTGTGAATTTAAGTATACTTGGTTAAGTATAGCTTTACTGTACTTAACTCTGCGTATGCATCTCTTGGTAATATATATATATATATATATATATATATATATATAGCCAGGCCTTGTAGCCAAGCCTTTATAACCACTCAACCCCGTGTCACGCATGGCCTTTGGTCGTGCACAGCTCACGTTGGCCGCAGGGCCCTTCTCTGCCAGTGGATCTGTGAGTGGGTGCCTGAGTGAGTATGTGAGTAGGCGCATGAATCTCTGAGTGCATGTATGAGTGAAGGAATTAGAATATGAATGAGTTTGGGAATGTTTTTTTTTAAATGTTTTGCATATTCTCGAATATTGTTAAATATCCTTGAATATTCGAGAGTATTCTCGGAGATCCACGAATAGCCTTGAATATTCGCAGCTATTTTAGGATATTCGCGAATGTCATGCACAGTGAAGAAAAATAATTTAAAACCCATAGTTTGACCCTAAAACACCACCGTATCACAACCCTGGAGTCAGCCTACCTCCATCCTGACCCCGTATAACATTTTATCATTTTCATTTTCAGTCCCAGGAACCCTCTCCCATAACATAAAATGGCAGCTGCAACTTTCTATTCAGGTTGTGGCTAGCCAATTACAGCGCTTCTATTTGTGTGCGCAGTGTCAAAAATTCGCAAATATTCATATTTATTTACTGACAGAGATGTACAAATTTGGATTTTCCTTAATTTTTCCTAAACTACTGAATGGATTTACACCAAGTAACCAAAAGCGTAATCTGAGTACCGGCAGCTAGCCTTTTGCCAAATTTGGTGTAATTGTGTCCAGCAGTTTGGGCTGTAGTCGTGTCCAAAGGTCCGATGGGACTTCACCCCCCTTTTTCTCTTCCCCCGATTGACAGATCAACCTGAAACTTTCCATGCACATCAAGTATCACCAGGGCACTTTTTGGGGACATTTTTGAGAAGATTCGTCAAAGGATGCCAAAGATATAGGCAAGTCAAAAAATGCTTTTTCTAGGGAAATATGGTCCTAACTATACCTAGTGGCGACTGCCAGTAGCTAATATATATATATATATAAACATATATATATATATATATATATATATATATATATATATATGTATATATGTATATGCACACACACACATATATATTTTGAACAGAGTCGTATCTCATATATGTCACTCTGCTCAATTATAAAATGCCTGACTAGACCTAATTTTGCCACTTACAAAGTCTCGCAGGGAAAGTTGCCTTTGTGTTCAGCTACTTGGGCAGCACAGCCTGTGCCTCGCCACGCAGCCCACCTCCAACCTTCCCTGCTCCCTAAAAGCGTTAGACAGTTCATTATGCCATGACACTCCAAATGTCAAGGACAGAAAAGACAGTATTTCCGGGACAGAGAAGTCCACTGTTCGACCTTGTACTCAGGTAAGTGTGGTGGGTGGGTCAAGCGGTAGATTTGAGTCTAATGCAGGGGGCATTGGTATTCTTTTTACTGACGAAACACAGAAGCTAGGAGCACGTTAGGATATACATGCCATTATACTGTATGTTAATTATTTGTAAAATGACCTGCGGTACATGAACAATTATAAGAATCTACTCAGATATCTCCGTTCCAAAGACTTAGCAATAACTCTAATGTCTTTATAAACTCTGGCAATAGTTTTAGAACATTTTGTCTAATGTATTCTCCTTTACTGACAGTGTGTATACGAGTCCCCTGAGTCACGCCCGCAGGCTATGATCACTTGCTTGAAGTTGGCTGTAGTTCTTATCTTTGCTGCACATTGTGGGAAAGTTGAACAAATTACCAAATAAAATATTTCCATTAAAATGCTTTCACTTTTCACACTTAATACAACTAATCAACTTTTAGTTCTTGCTACTCCAAAAATTCAATAATAATGAATATTGCAAAATGTGAATGTTGGCAATCCTCTTTAATCGGTAGACTGTTTATGTGGAACATTGATGAGGTCATTGCTAGCAACCGAATAAATACCATGCTAGACGACTTGATGTAAATAATCTTGCACGTCTGTTCAACTAGATCCTATTCAATTTGTTCAGCTTGTTGCAATCATCATAAAAGGCATAGGAAACGGTATGGCTGCTTAACCTATTCCTCCTCACTATCTCATCTTAGGTGTATTCACCCAGCTGGCTATATAACCTCACCAGTTCTATCTAGTTATGGTTAAAACACACTTTCCATTTAAACTGTCTTTTTGTTTGACAATAACTTTGTCTCTGATGAATCCGAGTAATTTGCAGTTTCATGCAGATCCATTTGGGGGCTAAATTAAAGATGACGAAAGTTGCATTCTCAGTGTTAATTCCCAATAGAATTTCTGTTCCCTGATACACAAAAACTGTTGTACAGGATAAAACTAGAAGATTTTTGGTGTCAATGGATGCAGTTCTTTTAGATATATTAGTACTACAAAAGTTGTCAGATATGCTTGCCATGGTTAACATGACATGATTTTTGTATATTTTGACAGTTTATTCTAGAATTAATTTCAGGTTTGGATCCTTGAATTCTTTGTGGATAATACATGTACAATATAAACACATCCTGTTGGAAGAGACTGTTTATCCTTGCCCAATGTGGGATTCAAGGAATCTCAGAATTTGATTATCTTGGTAATCTGACTGGCGGACAGTAACTTTTGTTTGTTGAACTCATTATAGGATGCCATGTGCAAAAACATGGGGCAAGAAAAAGCCACTGAGAACACGGGCAATAGTACAAGGCAAACATAATAGTTCCCTCAGAAGAGATATCTATATGTAAAGTAGTAATACAACTTATGTACAGGGACAGTGTATATAGGATAAAGTTCCAACTGTCATACGTTATAATATTAGATGTCATGAGCGGTTCTGTGACCATATAGAGAAAAGAATTCCATTATAAGGGCATGTAACTGAAATGTGACATGCAATATCCTTGAAACATATGGCAGGGGAACTTTGCTCCTTATGTTACATGGTCAAACCATCAGCGTTCCCACAAACCTCTTAAATCTTTGGTGAATTGCTGTAGCGTGTTTGCAAACTTGAAAAGTAGTAGCAGAATCTCTAGAGCAGTTAAAAATGTTTAGAAACATGCAGAGAGATTCTAACCTTTCTATAATTACCTAAAGCATGCACAAAATAAATATGCTGCTATACATATCTCTTTTCTGCTTACCACCGTTCATGTAAAAAAGAGCAGAAGGAAAAGCCACATTTAATGTTATGTTTTTTAAACTGTAGCTTTCTTATGCTCCGTTTCCTGCCTTTCACATTGACCACTGACTCTGGCAGCAGGAACTGTGATGTCAGAACTCAACTGTAATAAGTTATTACAGTTGAGAAGCTGCAACATTCCTTTATTACAGGTGACTGGTGTGTTACAAGTTGTTTGTAATAGGAAAATGGTTTTTACACAGGGATTGCAGGATCCCAGGTATTGTAAAACCTTAAAGAGAGGAGACTGAATCGGAGGCAAACCACTAAAATACGGAAGAGAAAACAATTGGAAAAATAATTTGCATCAATTATAATAATTAATGTAACACGTACACATTAAATATGCAAGCAAGGTAACTGGTGTCATGATCAGTTGGTGGTGTAAAACAGTGCAGCGCTCTAGCGAATTGGGTGCAACAGGTCTGTGGAAAGAAAACACATATGATTGGTTGTAGAGTGGAGATGATCAGTTAAGAAATAGCATAAAGTATTGTAAAAATACCTCATCAACAGATCAAAGAGTTAATTTTTTTGTTCAAAGTAGGGCAGGTGCAAATGTTTGAAAAGGTCGTAATTTCAGTCCCACTTATGAACTTAACAAGGGCCATCATCGGGAAAGCATCTGAGACAATTAGTGTAGGGTCTTAAGCAATCTAGTCATAAAGAAGGCAGGTCTACACAGGACATAAAATAAGTTATGGAAAGAAACAATTTGGTAATGCAAAAAACAGGTGAAAGGAGTTTTGTCAGGAGGGGACTGCACCAGTGGCTGCTGCCTGCAAAAAAGCAGTGGGTGTTATTGTGAAGGTCCAAAATGATTCATCATAGCAGTAGGTAGGACTGAGGAGGCTCACAGCCACCAAATTAAGTCAATGGAATTGTATGTCACACATGCTAAGGGAGGCCAAAGTGGGAGGGGCATTTTACAAATACTTAAACCCATAAAGTGCATTCTAGAATGGGAAAAGGGAGTTATGTAAAGAACTGTATAAAGGCTGCATAGAATAGCCCAAAGGCAAAAAGGTATTAGTGTCCAGCAAAATGCACAAATGGCCAACCTATGCAATGTCTGTGGGTAGAAATGTGAGGGACCAAATGTGCCCGAGGAAAAGAGCAATTACGTGGGCAGCTGGCGCATCTACCTCACTGGTGAGGTAACAATGTAGGCATGCCGTGGGCTACTAGTCAAAAGAGAGGCACAGCAGGGCCAAGTGGTTAATGCCTGGTCCATGAAGAATATACCTGAGGATGGGCATGAATGAAGGAACAGAGAGTGTGTGTGCCTCCAAGGTCATACAACTAACACAGTTGCTTTTGAATGCTCTCCTTAATGATCCAATGTGTTTGCCTTCAATTATAGGATGCCAGTCATTAAGGTAAACATCCTGACAAAAAGAAGACAGGGGAAGTAATAAGTAAGTGTGAGCATCCTCCAACTCTCGGGAGAAATGGGCAGATCTCAGAACGCCACATACTGCTGGTACAATTTTTTTTAATGGGGTTCCTGGATGCAAATCCATATTTGTGAATCCTCTGGTAGGTCTGCAAGAATTGTGAGTCCTACAGAAAACCTATGGTGCACGCACGTTTGTGATTAAAACCTGTTGCAAAGTGTTAGTAATTCTGGGCCTCAGTGAGGGGTTGAAGTGGTAAATTATGCTTACTTTTCTACTACCATTTCTTTACCAAAGCAGACCATCATTTAAAGCAGCATGCAACTAGGCAAGTGCATCTAGTTCCTAAAACACATTTCTCATCTCATCACATTCTCCAATTTAGTAGTAAAAATAATTCAATAGGTGAAAGAGTAAAAGATACCCACCTGACCAGCATTTTACCCTATCTGCAATGGGAAAATAATTTTTGGCGCTTCAACCTGATAGCTGTTACAGTACAACTGCAAACACATCTTAATCGTGCTGACCATCTCCCTATTTGATACATGCGCATACAAATGCTATGCAGGGGACCGTAAGCGAATAGTATGTTTTTCAGCATTGTTCAATCAATCAATAATATTTATAAAGCGCGCTACTCACCAGTGAGGGTCTCAAGGCGCTAGGGGAGGGGGTTACTGCTGCTCGAAGAGCCAGGTTTTGAGCTGCCTCCGGAATGCGAGGTGGTCCTGGGTGGTCCTGAGGTAGGCGGGGAGGGAGTTCCATGTCTTGCCGCCAGGTATGAGAAGGATTTCCCACCTGCCGTTGTGCGGCAGATGCGAGGGACGGCGGCGAGTGCGAGGTTGGCGGAGCGAAGTTGACGGGTGGGCGTGTAGAAACTGAGGCGACGGTTGAGGTATTCGGGTCCCTTGTTGTGGAGGGCTTTGTGTGCGTGGGTGAGGAGCCTGAAGGTGATCCTTTTGTTGACGGGTAGCCAGTGCAGGTGTACCAGGTGGGCGGAGATGTGGCTGTTGCGGGGTATGTCGAGGATGAGGTGAGCGGAGGCGTTTTGTATTCGCTGAAGACGTTTCTGGAGTTTTGTGGTGGTTCCTGCGTATAGGGTGTTTCCGTAGTCCAGGCGGCTTGTGACGAGGGCGTGGGTCACAGTTTTTCCGGTGTCGGCGGGGATCCAGCGGAAGATCTTTCGGAGCATGCGGAGAGTGAGGAAGCAGGAAGACGATACGGCGTTGACTTGTTTGGTCATGGTGAGAAGCGGGTCCAGGATGAATCCTAGGTTGTGTGCGTGGTCTGAGGGGGTTGGTGCGGTGCCTAGGGCCGTGGGCCACCAAGAGTTGTCCCAGGCGGACGGGGTGTTTCCGAGGATGAGGACATCCGTTTTGTCTGAGTTCAGTTTCAGACGGCTGAGTTTCATCCATTCTGCAACGTCTTTCATTCCATCCTGCAGGTTGGTCTTGGCGATGGTAGGGTCCTTGGTGAGGGAAAGTATCACCTGGGTGTCGTCGGCGTAGGAGATGATGTTGATGTTGTGTTTGCGTGCGATGTCGGCGAGGGGGCTCATGTAGACATTGAAGAGAGTCGGGCTGAGCAAGGAGCCCTGTGGGACGCCGCAGATGATCTCGGTGGGGTCCGAGCGGAACGGCGGGAGGTAGACTCTTTGGGAGCGGTTAGAGAGGAAAGAGGTGATCCAGTCCAGGGCCTGTCCTTGGATACCGGTGGCGCGGAGGCGGGATATTAGGGTTCGGTGGCAGACGGTGTCAAAGGCAGCCGAGAGGTCGAGGAGGATGAGGGCGGCTGTTTCTCCATGGTCCATCAGAGTTCTGATGTCATCGGTGACTGCAATGAGGGCGGTTTCTGTGCTGTGGTTGGCTCGGAATCCGGACTGGGAGGGGTCGAGTAGGTTGTTGTCTTCAAGGAATTTGGTCAGTTGCTTGTTGACGGTCTTCTCGATGACTTTGGCAGGGAAGGGGAGGAGCGAGATGGGGAGGAAGTTCTTCAGGTCGCTGGGGTCCGCCGTAGGTTTCTTCAGGAGAGCGTTGACTTCCGCATGTTTCCAGCTCTCGGGGAATGTGGCAGATGCAAACGAGCTGTTGATGATGGTCTGGAGATGGGGGGCGATGATGTCGTCGGCTTTGTTGAAGATGAAGTGGGGGCAGGGGTCCGAGGGGGCACCGGAGTGGATGGTGTTCATGGTAGTTTTGGGCTCTTCCACGCTGATGTGTGTCCAGGCGTTGAGGGTGATGGCTGGGGCTGTGGGTTCTGTGGTGGTTGGCTGGGTCTGAGGACCAAAGCTGTCGTGTAGGTCGGTGATCTTTCGATGGAAGAAGGTAGCGAGGGAGTTGCAGAGATCTTGTGAGGGCGTGATGGAGTTGGAGTTGGCGTTAGGATTGGAGAGCTCTTTGACGATGTTGAAGAGTTCTTTGCTGTTGTGAGTGTTCTTGTCCAGTCTGTCTTTGAAGGATGTTCTCTTGGTGGCGCGGATCAGCTGATGGTGTTCGCGGGTGGCGTTTTTGAGGGCAGACATGTTTTCTACGGTGTGGTCTTTGCGCCAGGCTTTCTCAAGGGTACGGCAGTTTTTTTTGGATCCCTTGAGGGTGTCTGTGAACCATTGAGGTTTCCTGGTGTTGGTCTGTCTTGGGAGGCGTCTGAGGGTGCAAGGTTGTCCGCGCAGTTGGTGATCCAATGTGTGAGGGCTGCGTTGTTGGCGTCGGTGGAGATGGTAGGTTGGTTGTGGCTGAGAGTGGAGAGTAGCTTTTCCCGTGGAGATTTTGTTCCAATGTCTGCGTGGGATGGGGTGTGTGCGGAGGTGGAGAGTCTTGCGTCTGAAGGTGAAGTGGATACATCTGTGGTCGGTCCAGTGTATTATGGAGGAGTGGCTGAAGGATACGTGGTTGCTGGCGGAGAAGATGGGGTTGAGCGTGTGTCCAGCGATGTGGGTGGGGGTGCTCACCAGTTGCTTGAGACCGAGGTTGGCGAGGGTGTCGAGCAGGGTGGTGGTGTTGGGGTCGTTGTTCTGCTCCAGGTCGAAGTTGAGGTCTCCGAGGAGGATGTAGTCCGGCGAGGCTAGGGCGTGCGGGGAGATTAAGTCAGCGATGGATTCGCTGAAGAGGGCGCGTGGTCCAGGGGGTCTGTAGATGAGAGTTCCTCTGAGGGTGGTCCTGGGGTCGGTGTGGATCTGGAAGTGCATGTGTTCAGCGGCGAGGGGGGTGTCTTTGGTGGAAGAGGTGACGTTAATGGAGTCCTTGAATATGATGGTGATTCCTCCTCCGACTTGGTTGGTGCGGTCTCTCCTGGTAATCTTGTAGCCGTCGGGGATGGCTATGGCGATGTCGGGGGCCGAGAAAGCGTTCATCCAGGTCTCAGTGATGAAGGCGACGTCCGGTGCGGTGGAGTCCAGGAGGTCCCATAGTTCAATGGCGTGCTTGTGGACGGAGCGTGCATTGATGAGGATGCATTTGAGGTGGTTATTGGCGCGTGGGCTGACGGGCGGGGTGCAGTCGCGGTGGAAGGTGTGCTTGCATGTAAGGCATGCGAAGGGTCCATGAGTGCGTTTTGGGTTGGCTTGGAAGCAGGTTCTAGAGCGTCCCGGGTTGAGTGCGTGGAGGGAGGTGAGGTCGTAGCGGCGCTGTGGGGTTTGGGAGTGCTGGGGGCCAGAGGTCGTGGCGCTGGGCGCGGACCAGGTGCGGACGGGCGCAGACGGGCTTGCCTTTGGGACGGCTTTGGCGCGCCAGTGGAGCTCCCGCTGCGCGCGGCCGGCAGCGGCCGCCATAAGAGGGAGGAGGGGGGGAGGAGGGGTCAGCTGGGGGCGGGAGGGGGGGCGACGAATGGGAGCAGGGGGGCGGGGCCGAACGGGTGGTGGCGGCGGGAAAGCAGAGGGCAGGGGAAGGGGGGTCAGATAGAAGGGAAGGGAATGAAGAGAGGGAAGGGAAGTGATGGATTACAGAAGAAGAGAAGAGAGGAATACAGAAGAAGAGAAGAGTACAGAAGAAGAGAAGAGAAGATTGTTGATTGGTTTATCCATGACTGGCATATTTGATTTACTAGTACGTCCCTAGTAAAGTGCACCAGAGGTGCCTAGGGCCTGTAAATCAACTGCTACTAGTGGGTCTGCAGCATTGGTTGTGCCACCCACATCAGTAGCCCTGTAAACATGACTCAGACCTGCCACTGCAGTGTCTGTGTGTGCAGTTTTAAACTGCCAATTCGACCTGAGAAGTGCCAGGCTCAAACCTTCCCTTTTTATATATGTGAGGCACCCCTAAGGTAGGCCCTAGGTAGCCCCATGGGTAGGGTGCAGTGTATGTTAAAGGTGGGGCATGCACTGCTGTGTTTTACATGTCCTAACAGTGAAATACTGCCACATTTGGCTTTCACTGTTGCAAGGCCTATCTTTCTCCTAGGTTAACATGGGGGCTGCCTTTAAATAACTTTAAAGTGCAGATTCCCTTTGGGTGCAGATAGAAATATGCAGTTTGGTGTCTCTGAACTCACAATTTAAAAAAAACATCTTTGGCTAAAGTTGTTTTTTAAATTGTCAGTTTGAAGATGCCACTCTAGAAAGTGGGCATTTTCTTACTTAAACCATTCTGTGACTCTGCCTGTTTGTGGATTCCCTGTCTGGGTCAGACTGACAGTTGGGCTGTTTGTGAATCCCCTCTAGACAGTGAGACAAAGGGAGCTAGCCTGCATATCCTGATGGGCCATCTGAGCTGGACTGGAGGGAAGAGTGATCACTTATACCTGAATGGGCTGTGCCTGCCCTCACACAATGCACTCTCCAACCCCCTAGTGTGAGTCTGGAGCCTGGCCTTTGCAAGGCAGGATCTTGTGAACAACAGAGACTTTCCTTTGAAGTTTGCCAACTTCAAAGGCAGAAAGAGGTATAAGTAGTGGACCCAAAACTCCAGATTATAGATTTCCTCACGATTACTTCTGGGATCAAGAGGAACCTCGGCCAAGGAGAAGAGCTGAAGAGCTGAGGAGAAGTGCTGCCCCTGCCTGACTGTGCTTTGTTGGGCTATCCTGCAGTTGCTGCTTCTGCCTTTGAAAGGGGACAAAGTCTGCATTTTGTTGTGCATTCCTGCTTGAGAAGACTCTCCATGGGATTGAACTGAGCTTGCCTCCTGTTTTGAAGCCTCACAGCCACCAAAGACTTCCTCTGCCAGCACCTGGACTCTGCTGAGACTCCTGCCCTGCCAAGTGGCGTCCTATCCATTCCCTGGGCCCTTGAGAGGTGAAGTTGACAGAACAAGGACCAAAATCTGTGCACAGAACACCGTGCGGGGAAAGTTCTGGTGCACCACCTGCCACGCCTCTGACAAATGATGCGCCACCCACTCTGCAGCAAAAATCAACGCTCCTTTTGCATCGCGGCTGGGAGATCAATGCATCACAACTGGAGAAACAACGCAACACCCGCTTGCGGCTGCTGATAATGATGCAAACCCTATGCAGCGTGGTTTTCTAACACAGTGCAACTGGATTTCCCACGCATCATCCCTGGGTGTCAAAGTCATAGTGTACCTGCACGGATCCGAGGTGCCCCATCTGGAAATCGATGCATCGGTCTCTTATGAGGGAGAAAAACTACGTATTGCCGACCCGACCGGAGAAGAAACGATCCAAGGCCTCACTTGTGAGTAAGGAATCTACACATCGCTGACTTTTCCGATGCATGCTCATCCGTGCGGCTTTATTTTTGCCGCAAGCCAGGTACTGTTTCCATTGTTTTTCATGGAGTAAGACTTTTTTTCTTTTGAAAATTCAGATTTTGAGTTGTGTAAGTTGGATTTTTGTCATTTTGATCTTGTTTGATTTATATAAATATTCCCTATTTTTCTAAACTGGTACGATGTCCATTTTGTAGTGTTTTCACTGTATTACTGTGTGTATTGGTACAAATACTTTACACATCACTTCTGAGTTAAGCCTGCCTGCTCATGCCAAGCTGCCAAGGGGGTGAGTGGGGGTTAACCAGGTGTGTTTCTCCTTCGCCCTGACTAGAGTGAGGGTCCTTGATTGGACAGGGGGTAACCTGACTGCCAACCAAAGACCCCATTTCTAACAATATTTGTGACACATCTTTGGGTCAATTTTATTATTCAGGCATAAACATTACAAACAGCGACAGAGACCAATAGAGTCGGTTCACCATTTTACATCTAGGCTACATGATCTGTCAATCAAATGTCAATTTGGTTCTAAGGTTGACAAACTGCTAATGAATCAAATGATTGATGAGTCCAATGTAAAAGTAGTAAATGCAAGAAAGATTGCTTGCTGCTAAGAACATTTCTTTGAAGTAAGTGACTGAAATAGCGAAGCGAGTTGAAGAATCAGAGTACTGTATGCAGGAAATGAACAAGAAGGATGTAAGAGGAGGAAATTATGTGTCATCAGTGGACAAGGTAGGGAGTGATGTGGCAACATATTTCAAGGCTAGTGGTAATAAGTGGAGTGGAGTGTCTAGCATTAAATCATCAGTTAAGGATTGTGGAAGTAGTAATAGTTATAACCATACTTCAGATGTGAAAAATTGTTTTGCCATTGGGAAGGAATGTAGAAAGTGTGGGCGTAAAAGACATTACACTAGAATGTTTTGAGACCCAGCCAGGGCAAAAATAGTGATGTTTTCTGAAGCTTCATCTGATCTACTAGTGTGGGTGCAGCTAGGATTCCATGTGTAGAAGATGATGGCAACAGTTTAAGTAGGAAAAATAGACCGAAAGTGGAATTTATCATTAGGAGAAAGAAGGTGCGGTTAATGGTGGACTCAGTATCCTTGTATACAATTTTACTCAAAAAATGGGGCATATTTACAAGAAAGTGGCACATCGATCCCGATGATCCACTTTTCTTGCATCCTCCTTAGCCCCACTAACACCATGGTTGTGCTGTATTTACAATATGGCGCACCATGGCAGTCATTACCACAACAGCGTCTACATTTTGGACGCTGTTGTGGTGCTTTGCTGCACTAGCACCAAGATTGTTGGCACCAGTGCAGCAAAGTAAGGAAGGCCCATAAGCCAATACATAAGGTCACTTTAACGCCTGCCCTGGGCAGGCATTAACAATGATGGAAAAATGGCACAGTGAAATCTTGTAAATCTCACTGTGCCATTTTTTTGGGCCTCTCTGGGGGAGGCATAATGTGGCGCCAGGGTATGCACAGTGGCACAATGCATGCATTGCACCACTTTGTAAATATGGCACAGGGGAATGGCCTCCTTCATGCCTCCTTAGCATAAAAAATTACACTAAGGCAGCGCTAGGGGCTTGTAAATCTGCCCCAAATATTTTTTCAGAATGGCCATAGGTTAGATTACTATCTAAAGATATCAATCCTGGTGGGTATTGGGGGAACAGATTGATATTATAGGTTACATGTTTACAAACATTGGGTCAGAGACAGACATATAAAAAACAAAGGCCCTCATTACAACCTTGGTGTGCGGCTGAAGCCGCCCGCCAAGGTTGGACCGCCAGGCGGCCGCCAATGCAGGCGCACTCCCGCGGCGGTCATTTTGAGATCTCCGCTGGGCCGGTGGGCGGAAACCTGGTTTCCTCCTGCCGGCCCAGCGGGAATCACGGGTGCAACACAGGAGCCGGCTCCAAATGAAGCCGGCAGTGTTGCGGCTGTGCGACGGGTGCAGTTGCACCCGTCGCGCTTTTCACTGTCTGCATAGCAGACAGTGAAAAGCTGCACGGGCCTTGTCGTGGGCCCCGCGACTCCCCGTACCACTAGCCTTTTCCTGGCAGTTCAAACCACCAGGAAAAGACTGGCGGTAGGGGGGCTCGTAATCTCCTTGCCAGCGCTGCCCTGGTGGATTAAAACCGCTGGGACTGAAGTGGCGTTAAACCGCCGGTCCCGGCGGTGCGACCGCGGTGCCTCCGCCGCGGTCGTAATACCATGGGAAGCACCGCCAGCCTGTTGGCGGTGCTTCCGTAAAAACAGCCCTGGTGGTCTTTGACTGCCAGGGTTGTAATGACCCCCAAAGGGTATGTGGCAGAATCAGGCCATATTAGTCTGGCTCCATCAATGGGATTTGTGCATCATAATAAATTCATGTGCCCCCAAATAAGTCATGGTTGTTAACGACACAATGCTGCCTCATTTAGTCAATGGAGCCAAAAGTGTTTTTAGAGAAGAAATGAGGGAACTGAAGGTTATGATCATAAAATAAGGTTAAAGCAAGGGGTGGTTCTGGTTCGGCAGAAAATCAGAAGAGTGCCCATTCTTGTTAGGAATGAAGTAAAGGAAATGTTGTACAACATGTTGGGGAGTGAAATGATTGAACCAGTGGAAGTGTCAAATTGTATTTCTCCAGTATTCATCAGAGAGAAAGCCGATGGAGAACTGAGACTCAGAGTAGACTTGAGGAGTTTGAATCAAAGTCTTGTGATGGACAATTCCATCTTCCCAACATAAATGAATTGATTTTGTTGCTCAAGGGGGTAATTGTTTTCTAAATTGGATCTAAAAAATTTCTATCTTCAGATCTGGCTGCATGAAGATTCCAGGCCTTTGACAATATTCATAAGTATCGGAGGAGCTTTTTAGTTTACTAGGTTGTTATTTGGTCTGTCATCAGTGGTAAGTGTCTTTCAGAGGGTTACTAGTGAAGTGTTCAGGGTCTTGGATGTTGTCAATTCCTTTCAGGATGACATTTTGGTGTTACAGGAGAGTGTGGAAAGTTACAATCATGCTTTGAAACTGGTTATCGGCAGAATTGCACAAAAAGGTTTAATACTAAGGAAGGAAGCATTTTTATTCTTGGAGAGTGAAATGTAATATTTGATTTACACTTTGACAGCTGAGGGTGTTACATTAAGGAGAGATTTGGAATCTGAAGTTAAATCCACAAACAAAGATGGATTAAGATCTTTTTGGGGTTTAATAGTGTAGGATTCGAAGTCTGTTAAAATCTTTGCCTCTAGAAGGAGTGTTTAAAAATCTAAAATGTGTATGAGGAAAGGAGTAGATTTTTCTAGGGACAATGCACAAAGATTGTGTCTTGAAAAGATCAAAGGGGAAATTGTAAAACTGTAATTCTAGTTCCTTTTGCTACTAAATGTCAGACCATTGTGACTGTTGATGCAAGTGCCACTGGTGTAGGTGTTGTATTGCCACAATTTTATTGTTTTACAGAAAAGACTAACCTTTGCATCTTACTTTTTAACATCAACAGAGTGACATTATTCTGTAATTGAGTGGGAGGCACTTGTAGCAGCTTGGGATGTGGAGTATTTCAGGATGTATGTCTGGGAAAGCCAGGTTTTACTCTGCACTCATCACAAAACATTGGTGAAGATTTTAGCCCAGGGGGAGCAGAAAAGGGTTCGGCCAGGCTTGCTAAGTTAGCAGCTTGGTTACAAGAGCACAATTGCACTGTTAATTACATACTAGGCTGGATACCTGTCACCCTGCCATTAAATTGGGAATGTGTGAATAAATAGAGTGTATTTCAGAGTGAAAATGAAGCGGCTCTAGTAAGTGTGAGTTACACGATTCAAGGGAGTTTGGTTGTGGTGAGTGATAAAGAATGGATTGATGCTATGGAGAGTGATGAGGTCTGAAAGAGGTAATTCAAATGATTGAGAAAGGTGGAAAGAGAGAGTATTTTGTCTAATGCTTTGAGATCTTATAGACAGATGATGGATGATTTGTCATTGTCGGAGACCAAAATGGTGTTGCATGGTGAAAAACTTGTACATAAACCAAAAATCGAAGGTGTCTCCCAAAATACGCAGCTACATTACCCTGCTCCTTATTGCTCCCCAGGCACATTACATGTATTCTTACAGAACCCTCATGTTGGCATGCTTCCTTATCGGTTTCTCACCTGGTGAGTACTCACCACTAAGTGGGCTCAACATTGCATTGTAAGAGAGCACCTTGACATTCTCTATATTCTTACTGGGATCTTATGACACAAAACATTACAAATCTCTCCAAGGAATCCTAGCCCAATTCTTTAATAAAAGGGGCCCTGTGATATGGTAAAAACATAACTTCACCCAAAGAGGCATTAACTGAGGCTGTGTGCCTATTTTATGTCGATATGTTTCCTCAGCTTCGCAAGATGTGCAGATTTCATTAGGACCTCTAGAACCTTGTACTCATAACTTATACTGAGCAAGAGTTATGCATCTGTATGTATTCCAGGCAAGATTGAGAGATTACCCAGCACTTCTATTCAGGATATATATATACATATACATATATATTACTTAGTGGAGGTTGCCACTAGGTAGTTATAGTTAGGACCATGTTTCCATAGAAAAGGTGTTTTTTTGACTTGCCTACATCTTTAGCACTGTTTGACAAATCTTAATGACATTTTCCAAAAAAGTGTCTCGGTGATTCTTGTTGCACACGGACAGTTTCCGGGTGGGCTGAGGAAAAGGGGGCATGTCAAAAACGTTGTGTTTCCTATGTTAATTCCCATAGTACCTTTAGACACGTCTACAGCCAGAATCACTGGACGGAATTACACCAAATTTTGGCAGAAATCTAGCTTTCGGTACGTGGATTGTGCTTTCACTTATTTGGTGTAAATCTGTTCACTCATTTTTTTAGAAATTTTGGGACATCCATATTTGTACATCTCTGGCCACCAAGTATTCGCAAAAAAAGACAAGCTTGTGCAGGGAATTAAATATGTAATACCAGGGCACACCAAAAGAAGTCCTGTGTCCAAATTCCAAGTGGTCAATGATAAGCAAGGTCTGCAACAATGAAGCGGGTGCAAAAAGAGTTTATTGGTTCAAGCAGGCATAGAATCAGTATCAAAAGCACCAATCCAGTAACCAACGAGTCATCATGAGTGCAGAAAAATTCCAAATCATCTTATATACAGCAAAACAGCTGACACATGTTTTGTCTCCTAGACTTTGTCAAGACTGTGGGTGTGAATGAAAAGAATATATGTATTGGTACATTGAAAAACATGGCAGATGAAAAACCAAACAGATGTGTGAGAGTATAACCTACTCGTAGAGTGTGTGCACCCGGAAAGAGCCCAAGGTTGAAATAGCGAAAGGGATGCTACCAACTACCGGTGTAGGTGGAAAATAAAGGTAAAGGGGCATATTTATACTCCGTTTGCGCCGAATTTGCGTCGTTTTTTTCGACGCAAATTCGACGCAAAACTAACTCCATATTTATACTTTGGCGTTAGACGCGTCTAGCGCCAAAGTTCATGGAGTTAGCGTCATTTTTTGGCGTGAACACCTTCCTTGCGTTAATGAGATGCAAGGTAGGCGATCCCGTCTTAAAAAATGGGAGTGGGCGGGGCAAAAAACCCCGCATTTGCACCTCTTTTTAACGCCTGGGTCAGGGCAGGCGTTAAGGGACCTGTGGGCTCAGAATGACACCCCCTGCCACCCTTGCTCACCCCAGGAGGACACCCAAGGATGGAGGGACCCATCCCAGGGAAGAAAAGGTAAGTTGTGGTAAGTATTTTTTTACATTTTTTTTTGTGGCATAGGGGGGCCTGATTTGTGCCCCCCTACATGCCACTATGCCCAATGACCATGCCCAGGGGACATAAGTCCCCTGGGCATGGCCATTGGGCAAGGGGGCATGACTCCTGTCTTTGCTAAGACAGGAGTCATGTTAATGGCGTCTGGGCGCCCAAAAAAAATGGCGCAAATCGGGTTAAGACGATTTTTTTGCCTCAACCAGACTTGCCCCATTTTGGGACGCCCAAACGCCATTTTTACCTACGCCGGCGCTGCCTGGTGTACGTGGTTTTTTTTCACGCACACCAGGCAGCGCCGGTCGGCTAACGCCGGCTAACGCCATTCAATAAATACGGCGCCCGCATGGCGCTTCAGAATGGCGTTAGCCGGCGCTAATTTTTTGGGCGCAAAACTGCGTTGGCGCAGTTTTGCGTCAAAAAGTATAAATATGGCCCAAAGTGTTTAATTTGACATTGTGTATAATCAAGTGCTTAATCCCGCAAGGCCACTCAGAGGTGGTAGAACCAGTGAAACGTACAGGTAAAATGAACGTGCTTTCGTGCTTAACAAGTAAAGTGTGGTCCTTACGAGCACATGGACCCATCAATGAGATGAACAGAGTGAAGATACCAGACAAGGAAAGGTCTAGAGTAGGAAAAATCAAAGATAAAAAGACAAAAAGAAAGAAGAAAAAAATACCTGATGGGGTATTGAGAAATGAAGTAACGCAGTCGTATGAAAATAATTTCGCCGCCCAAGGCAGATATGAATCCGGCCCCGTTAGGCCAGAGTAACCAGAGATGTTGAAGGCCGCAGATGGCCCTGATAAGCCTAAAGGAAAAAGATGGAAAGAAAGTACTTGATCTGGAGGAGAAAAAGTGAAGGGACAAGGCTATTGAAAGGTGTTGTTGACCCAGAAGAAAACGTGAGGTGAGAGTAACAAACAAGTGAGCTACAGGGACTGGTCATAGGGCATCCGTGGTCAGGAGTGACAAGGTCAGGAGTGGCAAGTTAAATGAGTTACTGGGCAAGTTGGGAACAGGTAAAAAATGGCGCGGGGAAAGTATGCATCAAGAAAACATGCAACTTGCAGGTACGAGGGCCGGGCGCGCAGAGGAGTTAACCAGAACAGCGTGGTCAAGAAACGTATGGAGGACCACTCAAGGAGACATACTGCGTCTGTAATACGAATCGGGAGTGAGGGGAAAGTAAAAGTGTGGGGGAGCACTAGTGAAACCAAACAGTGTCTGTGGTACGGATATGTGAGCATGGGGACAGTATGCAATCGATAGACATGTAAGTAGCAAAAAAAAAAAATTGGGGCCCGGCGTGTAGAGGAGCTGAAAAGGGAAATCGGTCCTATCCAAGTATTGAGGACTGCTAGTAAAGTCGTAAAGTGCCCAAAGTGAAAAAATAATCATTAGGCTGAATGACCAGTATTGGTTTGGCCGCAAGAATTCAAAGAGCAGAGTAGCGAATAGCCAGTTAGAAAGTCCACAAAGTTAAGAAGTGAAACCAAGAAGCCCGCCTTACCTGTATGTAAAGTATAACCATGCCTGCTCGCGTTGGTAAATTGAGTGATTGTGTGATGTCGTGCAGGGAATTGTACAGCTCTGATTGGCTGCCAGCACTTCAAACCAGGAAGTGTTGGCAGCCATCTTCAGACACAGCTTCAGTAGAGTCCCAGAAAAATACTAAAAAAAAAAAAAAAAGGGGCATGGGTATAGACACCCTGAGCTCTGCTGGAGGGGTTCCAGAGGGACCTCCCAGAGGAAAAAATATTTTTGTTATTGTTTTTGCCACAGACCAGTGCTATTAGCATATTTGAGGCATTTTTTTTATAACAAGCACAGACTCCCATGCCTGTTTTTTAAGAAGCCCCTTGGTGGACCAAGCCCTCAGGGTTCTCAAAATTTTGAATGTGAAGAGCCCCCCCCAACAGCCCTGAAGACCCCTTGCGCCCCCTGGGACCTCCATCTCCCCTGGGACAAAATGCTTTACTTATGTGGGAGGTCCGGTGACCCCCCCACAGCCCCAGGGACCACCACCTCCCCTGGGTGATTTATTTTGTGGTATATGCAAGGGTCCTGGCCCCCATGCCCTAGGGACCACCTTCTCCCTGGGGCAAAATGCTTTATTTGGGTGGGGGAGGATTGTGGCATCCCCACACCCCCAGGGACTCCCACCTTCCGGCGGCATTTATCTGATTTTGTGCAAGCAGCTGCATGGCTGCCCCGGAGAACACCATCTCACCGGGCCAACCTGAAAAAAATAGAAAGGGGGTCAGTTTCAGATAGCCCACAAAGGGCACATGATAAAATACATTTTAAAAATAGTCAGGGACCGCAGGGAAGGTCTTGCGGCTCCGCCGCGGTCCCAGATAGCCCATAAAGGGCTAAAAAACATATTAAAAGAAAAAAAAATAGCTTAGATGTGAAGGTGAGAGACCGGGTCCAGGTGTATCCCTGGTCATTTCCCTCCTTTCTTTTAAATGGATATGTTTAAGGCTCATACTGAAAGGTGATTTTACTGGTTTTAATTGACAAATACGTTTTTCTTTTCAATTTGTGCAGAAATATCTCAGTCTAAGTATATCATCCATCAAATCCTAAAAAAACTCTCTTTCTCCCTCTCACTCTCTTTCTCTCTCTCTCTTTTAATCTCTTTCTCCCACTCACACATCCACTCAGACCCTTACGAACCCACTCACAGACCCATTCAGACACTCACCCATCCACTCACAGATCCACTCAGACCCTCGTGCACCCACTCACAGCCCCACTCAGACCCTCACGAACCCACTCATAGACCCACTCAGCCATTTACGCACCCACTCACAGACCCACTCAGGCTCTCAGACACCAACTTACAGACCCACTGACACCCTCATGTACCAACTCACAGACCTGTGTGGACACTGATGCACCCAATAAGACACTGCAAAGGCTGTGCATGGTGCAAGGTTGGGTGATTATAGGGTGTTGGCCACATGGCCTGGCCTAAAGACATCCACATCCACGGCGCGGCAGTGGTTGGATAGTGAGGGTGCTAGTTGCAGTTACCTTAGGGAACAAGTTATAGTTACTTGAGGTAAATCTAACAATAACTGGTGAATTTCTATGGTTTTGTACATTTAAAATGTGAGCCCAACTATAACGTCCCTCTAACCTTTTTTTTAAAAGTGAATTTCTATGTTTAAAAAAAATTGTATCTCCTAACCACAATGTCCCTGTAGCCTTTGTTTTTTTTCAGTGTATTTCTATGTTTTTTTAATGTATAGTAATTTTAATTACTATACGTTAATCCAAGCATCTCCACGCACGGCCGCTTCAGCCAAGTCCTAAGATGGCTGACAAAACTTTAATGGCTTCTGTTGTTGAAGTGTTATCAGCCAATCAGATCTCAGCACGAGATCTCAGATCTCGCAAATCCTCTGTGCCCCTATATATGCTGTTAGAAATGGGGTCTTTGGTTGACAGTCAGGTTACCCCCTGTTCAAGCCAGGACCCTCACTCTAGTCAGGGTAAAAGAGACTCACCCTCAGCTAACCCCTGCTTACCCCTTTGGTAGCTTGGCAGAGTAGTAGGCTTAACTTCAGAGTGCTAGGTGTAAAGTATTTGTACCAGCACACACAGTAACTTAATGAAAACACCACAAAATGACACAACACAGGTTTACAATAAATAGGAAATATTTATCTAAACAAAACAAGACCAAAACGACAAAACTCCACCATGCACAAGTCAAGTTATCAATTAAAAATCAAAAAGAGTCTTTAAGTAGTTTTAAAAACACACTAGCATTGCTAGAGTGAAAATGTACCTGGTGTGCATCAAAAATAACCCCGCACGGGCAGGTGTGAGTCAAAAATAACTCCGCACGGCGGTACTTGAGTCAAAAATCCAGCCGCACGATGATCCGAAAATCCCGCAGCGCAGGTTGTGATCTCCCAGCCTCCGTCAGCGATGCTGCGCGTCGTTTCTCCTGCTCCGTGTATCGATTTTTCGGTCGCGTTTCCTGCGAGCGTCGTTTCTCAGCTGCGGAGCCGGCCGTGCGTCATTTTTTCAGCCGCAGATCGGATTCGCGTCAATCTTTTCCCCGCACGGCGCTCTGTGCGTCGATTTTCTTGTCTTTAGGCTGCCAGCTTCTCCTTTCAGGTTCCCAGGAACTGGATGGGCACCACAGGGCAGAGTAGGAGTCTCTCCAGAGACTCCAGGTGCTGGCAGAGAGAAGTCTTTGCTGTCCCTGAGACTTCAAACAACAGGAGGCAAGCTCTAGATCAAGCCCTTGGAGATTTCTTCTCAAGATGTAAGGCACACAAAGTCCAGTTTTTGCCCTCTTACTCTGGCAGAAGCAGCAACTGCAGGATAGCTCCACAAAGTACAGTCACAGGCAGGGCAGCTCTTCTTCCTCAGCTATTCAGCTCTTCTCCAGGCAGAGGTTCCTCTTGGTTCCAGAAGTGTTTCTAAAGTCTGTAGATTTGGGTGCCCTTCTTATACCCATTTTAGTCTTTGAAGTCACCTTTCTTCAAAGGGATCTCACACCTACTTGTGAAATCCTGCCTTGCCCAGGCAAGGCCTCAGACACACACCAGGGGGTTGGAGTCTGCATTGTCAGAGGCAGGCACAGTCCTTTCAGATAAGAGTGACCACTCCAACCCTCCCTCCTAGCAGAGATGGCTAATTTGGAAATGCAGGCTACAGCCCAGCTCCCTTTGTGTCACTGTCTAGTGTGAGGTGAAAAACAACCCAACTGTCAAACTGACCCAGTCAGGGAATCCACAAACATGGCAGAGTCACAGAATGGTTTAAGCAAGAAAATGCTCACTTTCTAAAACTGTCATTTTCAAACACACAATCTCAAAACCAACTTTACTAAAAGATGTATTTTTAAATTGTGAGTTCAGGGACCCCAAACTCCACACGTCCATCTACTCTCTAGGGGAATCTACACTTTAATCATATTTAGAGGTAGCCCCCAAATTATCCTATGAGAGAGACAGGCCTTGCAACAGCGAAAAACGAAATTGGCAGTATTTCACTGTCAGGACATATAAACCACATTACTATGGTGGTCATTCTGACCCCGGCGGTAAAATGCACTTACCGCCGGTCAGAAGACCGCCATAACACCGCCGCGGCCGCGGAAACCCGCCACGGTCATTCTGACCCGCAGAAGGCAAACCTCCGAAAATCCGACAGCCACAACCGACCGCCAGACCAGCGGTCGGCGGAAAGGTGGAGGTGACAAAACCTCCACCGCCACGCCAACAGAAATACGCCCATGCCATTACGACCCACGAATCCACGCGGCGGTCATTCAAACGCGGTATTCCATTGGCGGGACACACCGCCGCGGTCAGAATACACACAAACGAACAAAACTCAGCCACATTGGACGATTTGAATCCCACACACCTGATACACATACACACACCACTCCCACACACACAATACAATATAAAACACACACCCACATCACCCACAAACCCCTACGCCAAAAAATTCTGAAAGAAGGCCAGAGCGAGACACCAGCATCCACAAACTAGCAGCCACAGCCACTCAACACCATCACCCACACACTATCCACACACAAAACAACACACACCACCACACTCAACACACTTAACTACACATACTCCACCCCACACATCATACACACCACCCCATGGCACCCCAAAGACAACCCCGCTTCACAGACGAAGAACTCAGGGTCATGGTGGAGGAAATCGTTCGGGTAGAGCCCCAGCTGTTCGGCACACAGATACAATACACCAGCATTGCCCGGAGGACGGAGCTATGGCAGAGGATTGTCGACAGGGTCAACGGTGTGGGACAGCACCCCAGAAATCGGGAAGACATCAGGAAGCGATGGAACGACCTACGGGGGAAGGTGCGTTCCATGGTATCCAGGCACAACATCGCCGTGCAGAAGACTGGCGGAGGACCCCCACCTCAACCCCCACAATTCACATCATGGGAGGAGGAAGTCTTGAACATCCTGCATCCTGACGGCCTCGCAGGAGTTGGCGGAGGAATGGATACTGGTAAGTTGAAGCTTCACTACTGCTTCCCCCCCACCTGCATGCCAAATCATACCCCAACCCTCACCCCCATCCTCGAACCCCACCCTCACCCCCACCCCCACCACCATCCTCACCCCCACCACCATCCTCACCCCCACCCCCAGCACACCTATTCCCCGCCAATGTCTCACCATCACAACCCACACATCCCAAAACCTAGGCCTGTATGCGTCCACTAAGCATGGACACCCATCACCAAAGCATGCCCAATGCATATACACATCCCCCCCACAAGCCACCCTCACCAAAGCCCCCACACACGAATGCCAGCACTTGGGGACACGAGAACCCATAGATACACCCATATGCCACACATTGAAACTATAACCATACCTCTATACCCCTGCAGGACCCGACCGTCAACACACCGCGGCGGAGGGGCCAGAATTCTCCACACCCCCCACCCAAGAGGCCGTCAGCGATGACAGCAGCTCTGTCGACCTGGACACCGATGACCAGCCCGGACCATCGGGGACCTCTGGACAGTCGGTTCCCCTCACGCAGGCCCAGGCCACTACAGACCCAAACCCCTCTGGGAACACCAGCACAGCTCCCACCCAGCGGGCCCATGCCTCTGTCTCCAGGGCGCGTCAATCTGCGGTGTGTCTACCACTACAGGGCACCCAGGATAACCCACCACCCCAACAACAACAGGGACCTGGGGGCAGTGGTAGTGGGCACACCGGCCAGGGGGCAGAGGCCCAGGGAAACAGGGCAACTCGGAGGGCAGCTGTGCGACAGGGGGGGGACGGGCCCAGGGAACCCACTCTCCACGAGGTCCTCACCACCATCATGGGAGCATACAACCGCTCCCAGGAGACGATGGCGACGGTACTGGCCTGGTTCCAGGAGATCCAGGTACTGCAGGAGGAACACTATCGGGGGTACAGGGAGGACATCAGAGCCCTCAACACCACCCTGGTTACCATGGTAGGGCTGCTGCAGGACCTCGTCAACACCAGGGCGGACACTCAACAACACCCAAGGGCCCCTGCCACTAGCCTGGACCAAGAACAGCCAACCACCTCCGCCGGAGCTAGTGGACAGGAGGCCCCCGCACAGCAGCAGCCCACCAGACCCCCACCTCCTGCAGGAGAAGAACCACCCCGCAAGAGGGCCCTGAGATCTCGCAAGAAGACAGAGTAGGATGTCAAGACCCCCGCCAGCAATGGATACCACCTGATGTCATCCCACTATCCCACATTGTCACCCTGTCCATCCTTGAACTGCCCATGCTCCATCTCTCCACAGGCCTCTGGACAATGCACCTGTGTGACTGTTACTCTGGACTCTGCCATGGACATTCCTTCACCATAGCCCCCACCCACTTGAAACCACCCATCCCATTTTGAGCACTTAAATAAACACCTATTTTGCACAAAACTATCTGGAGTCTGGCTGTGATTTCAATATATTGTAATTGACATGACAGTGCAAATATGTCCTTGTACATGGTGAAGTCAACAAACAGCTGCCACAAAGCTGTAGTCCATGGGGAAACGAAGCACAGGACTCGTAGTGGGGACCCCAGATCTGAAATAGGGAGGGAAAAGCCACAACTCAGTCATCATACACTGGGGCAAATAGACAGGCAGCAGAGATGCAGGAGAGTAGTTCACATTTACTAAATTATCTTTGAAATGTTACCTGTGTCCTATTGGAAGTACTGTTCAATGATTCTGTCCCTGTTGTCTGTTTCAGCCCCGTCGTCTTCCTCCTCGTCACTCTCCTCAGGTTCCACCGCTGCCACAACACCACCGTCTCGACCATCCTCCTGCAGGAAAGGCACCTGGCGGCGCAAAGCCAGGTTGTGAAGAATGCAGCAGGCCACGATGATGTGACACACCTTCTTAGGTGAGTACATTAGGGATCCACCTGTCATATGCAGGCACCGAAACCTGGCCTGTAGGAGGCAAAGGTGCGTTCGATCACCCTCCTAGTACGCCCATGGGCCTCACTGTACCGTTCCTCTGCCCTGGTCCGGGGATTCCTTACTGGGGTCAGTAGCCACGACAGGTTGGGGTACCCAGAGTCCCCCACTAGCCATACACGGTGTCTCTGTAGCTGTTCCATCACTTAAGGGATGCTGCTATTCCTTAGGATGTAGGCGTCATGCACTGACCCTGGGAATTTGGCATTTACATGCGAGATGTACTGGTCAGCCAAACACACCACCTGGATGTTCATTGAATGGTAACTTTTTCTGTTCCTGTACACCTGCTCCCTGTCTCTTGGGGGAACCAAAGCCACATGGGTCCCATCAATGGCACCAATGACGTTGGGAATATGTCCAAGGGCGTAGAAATCACCCTTCACTGTAGCCAATTCGCCCACCTCAGGGAAAATGATGTAGCTCCTCACGGATTTCATCAGGGCAGACAACACTCTGGATAACACCTTCGAAAACATGGGCTGAGACATCCCAGAAGCAATTCCCACTGTTGTCTGAAATGACCCACTTGCCAAGAAATGGAGTACTGACATGACCTGCACCAGAGGGGGAATCCCTGTGGGTTGGCGGATGGGGGACATCAGGTCGGGCTCCAGCTGGGCACACAGTTCATGGATAGTGGCACGGTTAAGACGGTAGGTCAGGATAATGTGGCGTTCTTCCATTGTCGACAGGTCCACCAGCGGTCGGTACACGGGAGGATTCATCCGTCTCCTCGCCCAACCCAGCGGACGGTGCCTAGGAAGGACAACATGGAGCACACAGTCAAGCAACCCACAGGTACGTACTCACAGCTAGCACAGTAAACGATTCTCTATGCAGTGAATGGCGTGTCTGAGTGGCTATGCAAGGCCTAGGCCTGTGTGACGCAGTTGAAATTGAGCCATGTGGGCCCTGGAAATGGCGGCTGCCTGACCTGTGAAGTGTGACAATGGGATGTGAGGTCAATGCGCTGGCGTGGCACACCGCGGCGGGCGGCGGGCGAAGACCGCGGCGCGAAGCCGCATTGGTTAACATAGAAGCCTATGGGTTTCAGGAGCCAATGGCGAAGGGCGCCGGCGGTGGCGGGACGCACCGCCGCGGTACGCACCGGCGCGGACGTGACCGCCATTTTCTATCTACTTATCCACTTGCGACTTGAACTTTCACAGGAGAGGACCTATACTGCAAGTGTTGCTGTGACCTCGGTCTGGAAGGGACAATGGCTGCTGCGCCTGGGGAAAGGGCCCCTGCCTTCACTGGAGAGGAGTTGGAGAAACTTGTGGATGGGGTCCTCCCCCAGTATGCGCTACTCTACGGTCCTCCAGACCAACAAGTGAGTTTAATTCAATCTGGATTTGGGGCCACTGGCTGGCTTGGGGGCCTGGCGGGGATGGGGGGCATGTTGGGCCTGGCTGGGGGCATGGCGGGGGGCCTGGCGGGGATGGGGGGCATGTTGGGCCTGGCGGGGGGCATGGCGGGGGGCCTGGCGGGGATGGGGGCATGTTGGGCCTGGCGGGGGGCATGGCAGGGGGCCTGGTGGGGATGGGGGGCATGTTGGGCCTGGCGGGGGGCCTGGCGGGGGCATGGCGGGGATGGGGGGCATGTTGGGCCTGGCGGGGGGCATGGCGGGGGGCCTGGCGGGGATGGGGGGCATGTTGGGCCTGGCGGGGGGCATGGCGGGGGGCCTGGCGGAGATGGGGGGCATGTTGGGCCTGGCGGGGGGCATGGCGGGAGGCATGGCGGGGATGGGGGGCATGTTGGGCCTGGCGGGGGGCATGGCGGGGGGCCTGGCGGGGATGGGGGGCATGTTGGGCCTGGCGGGGGGCATGGCGGGGGGCCTGGCGGGGATGGGGGGCATGTTGGGCCTGGCGGGGGGCCTGGCGGGGATGGGGGGCATGTTGGGCCTGGCGGGGGCCTGGCGGGGGGCCTGGCGGGGATGGGGGGCGTTGGGCCACTGGCAACGAAAATGCAGACAAACTTGAACGTGGTATTTCTCCCTCCCTGTACGTGTCACATAGGTCCGCGCCCATGAGAAGATCGGGATTTGGCGTGCCATCGCCAAGGAAGTCCGGACCCTGGGGGTCCACCATCGACGGGGCACCCACTGCCGCAAGAGGTGGGAGGACATCCGCCGCGGGACCAAGAAGACCGCCGAGTCTCTGCTGGGGATGGCCTCCCAACGTAGGCGGGGTGCCTGCCGTCAACTGAGCCCCCTGATGTTCCGGATCCTGGCGGTGGCCTACTCTGATTTGGATGGGCGCGTGAGGGCAGCACAGCAGACACAAGGGGGTGAGTACAAGCATTATCTACTCTGTTGTCGCGCAGTGGAGGTGTCTGGGTGGGGGAGGAGGGCTGGGGGTCCCTCTAGGCCAGGGCGATATCTGTAGGCTGGGCACCCCCGTAAGCCCCTGTGTCCCCAGCCACCACCCTCAGTAGTTTGTCAGTACAGCCATCCCTGGGCCGTGTCATCCATGGGTGCAGTTGTCAACTCTAGGCGTGTAGGGCATGTTCCACGGAATGCGTAGCGGACCACAAGTGCGCAACTTAGTGCAGGGGGCATCTGTGTCTGTCATGTCCGCTAACTGTACCGGAGATCCATGTACTCAATATCCCTTTATTTCTCTCTCCCCCCCCTTTTTGTTTGTCTTTCTGTGCTTGTGTGCATCAGCATCATCAGGCGGAGGAGAAGTGGCATCGGGGCAGGAGGGAGCTGCATCTCACATGGCCCAGGAGGGCCATGCCACAGAGTCAGACTGGACCAGTGAGACGGAGGGCGAGGGGAGCTCCACGACGGGGACGACTGGACCCTGCAGCGACACGGACACGTCCTCGGAAGGGGGCTCCCTTGCGGGGGTGGCACCATCCGTGCCCCCCGCCATTACAGGTACAGCCGCCACCCAGCGCACCATCTCCGCCCTCCCAGCAGCCCCTCAGCGTTCGCCCCGTGCCCGCTCTGCCAGGAAGCCGGGCATCTCCTTCGCCCCAGGCACCTCAGGCCCTGCCCCTGTTACCCCCGCTGCCCTCAGTGAGGAGGTCATTGACCTCCTCCGAACGCTCATTGTTGGGCAGACTACCCTTTTGAATGCCATCCAGGGGGTGGAGAGGGAGGTTCATCGCAGCAATGCGTACCTGGAGGGCATTCATTCGGGTCAGGCTGCCCATCAGCGATCGTTCCAGGCTCTGGCCTCAGCACTGACGGCAGCCATTGTCCCTGTCTCCTGCCTCCCTCTACTAACTCCCTCCTCCCAGTCTCCTGTTCCTCTGCCTGTCCCACCCACACCATCAGACCAGCCTGCACACACCTCAACACCCAAGAGAAGCTCATCCAAACATACGCACCACAGATCAAGCAGACATTCACACACGCAACATTCCGATGCAGACATGCCAACAGTCACTACCACCTCTGTGACCCCCACCTCCTCGTCTCCCTCCTCCCTCCCTGTGACGTCTACACTCACACCTCCATTCACCTCACCATCAGCCAGTGTTTCCATCACCAGCACACCCTCCACTCCAGTCCGCACACGTGCAGTCACCACCCCCACTGCCATTTACACGTCCCCTGTGTCCTCTCCCACTGTGTCTGTCACCCCCTCTTCCACACCACACAAACGCAGCCACCCACCCACCCAACAGCCATCCACCTCACGACAGCCTATCCCTCCTGCACCTCCACCCAAAGACAGCAAACGTGACTCACCTACAACCACATCCTCTCCCTCCACTCCCATTCCCACTGTACCTACCACTCTCCATTGTCCCAAGAAACTCTTCCTCGCCACTACTAACTTCTTTCCTGACCCTGAGCCCCCCCCTCCTTCTCGTCGGGGTAAGAAGAGCACCTCAGCCACCACCAGCCCTGCAGCCCCCTTGACAAGGGTGCAGGGGTATTGGAGCCCGCCAGCCTGCATGTCTGGATCTTCGCCCAGCAGCAAGGGGACAGCCAGCCCACCCCCTGGGAAGAGGAGCAGAAGGCGGAAGGGGCGCCGCAGGAGCCCGCCTTCTACATCCCCCCCGGACACCACCCAGAGACAGTCACCAGCCACAGCTCCAAAGGGAGGAAAGGGCCACAGGCCCACGACTAAGGAGGGCAAGGGCAGCAAGTCGGAGAGGTCAGGCAGCAGGCCTGCTGCCCAGGAGGAGCCCACAACCCCCATAGCCGCTGCCCCGGGAGGAACCGGCACAGCTGCCCCAGGAGAGCCCACCACCCCCATAGCCGCTGCCCAGGGAGGACCCAGCCCAGCTGGCCAGGAGGGCCCCACCACCCACAGCCCAGGTGGGCATTGAAGGAGCACCATCCCCGCTGCCCAGGAGGGCACCACCAGGCAATGAGCAGTTGGCCATAGACCGGCCGCTGTCTCCAGAACCGCTGAACTGTACCCCGCCGTCTCAAGAACCGCTGAACTGGGCCCCGCCGTCTCAAGCACCGCTCCGCTGGGCCCCGCAGTCTCAAGAACCGCTGAACTGGGCCCTTCAAGGCAAGAACCGCTGGCCCTTTGGCAGACGTGGCAGGGCAGGATCTATCTCGGGCAGGGCTGCAGGATGTCCTCTGGCCAACTTGCCTCCTCCAGTGGCAGTGGGGTCTGTTATGGACTGTATGGACCGTGGCTTTGCACTCCCCAGGATGGCCCAGTGGGCAGGCCACCCACTGTATGGACTGTGCCACCCACTGTATGGACTGTATGGACAGTGGCTTTGCACTCCCCAGGATGGCCCAGTGGGCAGGCCACCCACTGTATGGACTGTATGGACAGTGGCTTTGCACTCCCCAGGATGGCCCAGTGGGCAGGCCACCCACTGTATGGACTGTATGGACTGTGGCTTTGCACTCCCCAGAATGGCCCAGTGGGCAGGCCACCCACTGTATGGACTGTATGGACTGTGGCTTTGCACTCCCCAGGATGGCCCAGTGGGCAGGCCACCCACTGTATGGACTGTATGGACAGTGGCTTTGCACTCCCCAGGATGGCCCAGTGGGCAGGCCACCCACTGTATGGACTGTATGGACTGTGGCTTTGCACTCCCCAGAATGGCCCAGTGGGCAGGCCACCCACTGTATGGACTGTATGGACTGTGGCTTTGCACTCCCCAGGATGGCCCAGTGGGCAGGCCACCCACTGTATGGACTGTTTGGACTGTGGCTTAGCACTCCCCAGGATGGCCCAGTGGTCATGGAGTCCCCTCGTGGATCTGGCGTCGTGTACTCAAGTGGCTGAGGTGCCCCCCCTTCCCTTCCCCCTGAGGTGCCTGTCCTATTTTCTTTCTGATGCCCCTGCAGTGTTCTCTCCGTGGAGTTCTTGTCGTGGGACTGGGCCTTGCCCCTTTGCACAGGACCCCTGTGATCCACGGACAGTGGTTGGACTACATTTAGTAGCTGTGTATATTTTGTACATAGTTTATTTATTTATTGGGATTACTGGTGTACATATTTCAATATATCTGCCCGTTTATGATCTCTTCTTTTGGTCTTTGCATTATTTTGGAGGGGGGGGGTTTGTGGGTTGTGACAGTGATCTGTGGGAATGCATTGATGTGTGTGTTGTAGTGGGTGTGGGTGGGTGGGTGTGTGCCGGTAATCTTTTCCCTCCCCTGTGTCGTAGGTGCAGTACTCACCGATGTCTTCCGCGCCGCCGGGCGTGCTCCTGGTACAGGAGCAGGTATAGGAGTGCGGGGATGACCTGCAACTCTGGTTCCATACTGCCGGAATCTCGCGTGGAGTGCGTAGAGGTGAGCGTTTTCCCGTTCGTAGTCTGTTTCCGCCGTGTTCTTATCGGCGGTGCTCCCGCCCCGGAAAAGGTGGCGGATTGGTGGGTCGTGATAGGGTGGGCGGTACATTGTCTGCCGCGTGGCTGTTGGCGGGGACCGCTGCGCTGTTTGTTTGTACCGCCGTGGCGGGCGGAGTGTTAATACGGCGGGCTGTGTTGGCGGTTCCCGCCAGGGTCAGAATTGCATATTTTAGACCGCCGGCCTGTTGGCGGCTTGGCCGCCGCTTTATCACCGACCGCCAGGGTCAGAATGAGGGCCTATATGTCCTACCTTATCCATACACTGCACCCTGCCCTTGGGGCTACCTAGAGCCTACCTTAGGGGTGCCTTACATGTAAGAAAAGGGAAGGTTTAGGCCTAGCAAGTGGGCACACTTGCCAAGTCAAACTTACAGTGTAAAAATACACACACAGACACTGCAGTGGCAGGTCTGAGACATGATTACAGGGTTACTTGTGTGGGAGGTACAACCAGTGCTGCAGGCCCACTAGTAACATTTGATTTACAGGCCCTGGGCACCTCTAGTGCACTTTAATAGGGACTTAACAGTAAAATAAATATGCCAATCATGGAGAACCAATTACATACACATTTTAAACAGGAGCACTTGCACTTTAGCACTGGTTCGCAGTGGTAAAGTGCCCAGAGTAATAAAAACAGCTAAATCAGAGTCCAGCACACATCAATAACCTGGGGAACAGAGGCAAAAAGTTAAGGGAGACAACGCCAAGGATGAAAAGTCTAACATATACAAATGTGGATTTTCTTTAATTTCTCTAAAACTAATGAAGGGAATTACACCCCCCCAAAAAAAAAAGGTCACTTTCTGCCAAATTTCGTGCAATTCTGTCCAGTAATTTTGGCGCTGTTGCTGTTTAAAATCCCTATGAAAAAATTAATGGGGAAAACATGTTTTAGGACCCCCCCCTTTTCTCGCACCCCCCCCCCACCTCCCAGACAGATCACCCCGAAACTTTCTGGACAGCAGCTGACGTTACGGGCAAATTTATTTGGAAGGTTTTGTGAATATTCATCAAGCGGCGCCAAAGATATAGACAAGTAAAAAATCTAATTTTATATAGAAACTAGGTCCTAATTATAACTACCTAGTGGCGACTGCCACTAGGATATATATATGTATACTCCCTCTCACTGCAAGGTTGAGCCCACCTGGAGGTGAGTACTTCACCAGGTGAAGATAGGTGATGAAGCATGGCACATGATTACCATGTGGGTGAGGGTTCTATAAGAACACATGTAATGTGCTTGATGAACGCTAAGGAGCAGGGCATAGTCACTGCTTGTTTTGGGAGACAGCCTCCACTTTTGGTTTCTGTACATTAGTTCAGTGAAACTGAGTTCCTTTCCTACATAATTGTTCCCCTCCCCTCTCACTGGTTTTGGAAAGGGTTGCACCACCTGTAGATGCATGGAAGAAACGTTTTCATATAGCACATGAGGGGCATTTGGGTAAAACTGTCACTAAAAGGAGACTAAGCTCAGAACCTTTAGTGGCCTAGAATGGGTTATTATGTGGTAACTTGGACGGAGCAGTGTGCAGAGGGTGTGGTGAGTTAAATGAGTCTCTAGATGGGTAGTCAAGCAGATCTGAGTACAGTGCATGACCATGGGCAGGTTTGTGTGGACTTTAAAGGTCTCATGTTTGGGGTTAAATGTGAAGGTAGATTTGCTCTTGTGAAGATTGAAGTGTGTTCTAGGAGGCTCGTTATGAAACTTTTGTCAGAGGTTTCTACTGAATCCAGGATAACTATCTTACATGAAGACATAAGGGATGAGGTTTTTCCTGTTTCCCTCATTACTGATAACGGTACCCAATTGACATTTCTAGAGATTAGAGAATTTTTGTCTTTGTGTGGAGTCGAACACTCACACACTTCTCTGTACAATCCTCAGACCAACAGAATAGTTAGAAGACCAAATCCTATGATCAAAGGTGCCATTCATTTGATACTGGCTAATGGGTTGAATATTGAGAAAGTTGTTACCGAATTAATCTGGGCTTATCGCACTATGGAGAATTCTTCTACATCTTCCTCACCTTTTTATTTGATTGAGGGTAGGAAGCCTCGTACAAAAGTTAAATTATCTTAGATGAAGGATTTTATAGTGAGTGGGAAGACGTCTACGGATGAGGTCAGCAGACGTTTTGAGAGGGATTCATGTGGTTTTGTTTTTCAATCACGTGAATGAGTATGAAAGGAGGATTTTAGCTGTTAAAATAAGGTTGGATCGAGTGGTGAAGGGTTTATGTAAATTCTGTCTAGAGTTTGAAGTGGGAGAAGTTTATAGTTGGTGTGTGGTTTTGACCAGTGGTGAAGAATGGAACGTTAGAAGAGCTGCTAGGTATGGTATGGATAACAAGGATGCATGATCAAGAGTTATGGGGGGATGCAGTGGATTTGTGTTGATGGGAGATGAGGAAAGTAGAAGGAAATTCACGCCTTGCTTTCTCTTGAGCACTCAATTCCCTTGTAATAGTGGTTTTGGTGACAGCAATGTTAATGAAAATTTTAATGAGAGTTTGGTTGATAAAAAAAAATATATGGTCAGAAAGAATTCAAAGAGTAAGAAGAACACTTAGGTATTAGCAAGACTCTGTGAAATGAAATGCAACTTTTTAAAGGTCAAAATTTGCTTTTCAGGTATGTGTTTTTTATATGTTTAATTAGTTACTTTTAGGTTAATGAAGTGAAGGAGATATAGGGGGTCATTACGACCCTGGCGGAAGGCGGAGAACCGGCGGTAAGACCGCCAACAGGCTGGCGGTCTCCCTTCATGGAATTATGACCATGGCGGTTACTGCCATGGTCATCCGCCGGTTCTCCGTTCTGCCAGCCAGGGTGGAGATGACCACCGGGCTGGAGACCTGGGTCTCCAGCCCGGCGGCCGTCACTATACCACCGGTGGTATTTTGACCCGGCTTACCGACGTGGATTTCCTGCTGTTTGAACCGCCATGAAATCCATGGCGGTAAGCACTATCAGTGCCAGGGAATTCCTTCCCTGGCACTGATAGGGGTCTCCCCCACCCCCCACCCCTACCCTGACTCCCTCCCCTACCCCCCCACCACACCTGCCACCCCCCAGAGGTGGCAGGGCCCCACTCCCCACCCCGACCCCCAACATCACATCACCCATTCCCACACGACACGCACGCAGGCACCACCTCACACTCACACGCACACACGCCAACATACATGCCTACATACACACACACAGGCAGACACGCACACCCACATTCAAACATTCACGCACACATCCATACTGACATACCCACAGACATACACACACTCATTCCCATACACACAACACCCCCACAAGCATACACGCACTCACACCCCCCTTCACATACACAACCCCATGCACCCACACAACACCCACCACCCCCCCACCCCCCTCACGGACGATCGACTTACCTGGTCCGACGATCCTCCGGGAGGGGACGGGAGCCATGGGGGCAGATCCGCCGACACCACACCGCCAACAGAACACCGCCACGGCGAATCACAGGACGTGATTCGCTGGGCGGTGTTCTGTTGGCGTGGCGGTGGAGGTGGAGCAACCTCCACTTCCCCGCCTCCCGCCAGTATGGCTATTGGTGGCTCTCCGTACGAAAAAGGACGGAGAGCTGCCAATGGTCATAATAGGCCGAGCGGAAAACCGCCACCACTGGAGGTCTTCCGCATGGCGGTCCCTCGGCGGTCTTTCAAAAAGACTGCCGAGGTCAAAATGACCCCCATAGTGTAATTTTCCCCTTTCTACCTAGAGTTGGAATGTTAAGAATAGTATGTTTATTGTGCATTTACTTGAGTAGAGACAATCCATCTTCTGGAATTTACTCGTGGACTGACAGAGGTAGGCCACACTCAGCTTCTCTGTCTTATATAAACCATTTTACTTAACTAAAATGGGTCCTCGATTTGGTCATGGCAACATAATGTGTGGGATTCTTTGGACCAAAAAAACATTTTTACCTTTAGCAAATAATTTTTTTCAGATTGATGAGGGCTCGGCCTATGTCCAATCAATAAGGTTTTGCAAAATCATCACAAATCAAAACTAGAATTGTCAGGAGGCTGGCAGCCAACACCAGACCAATTGGCTTTACCAATCCTTGTTTTGATATGTGATTTTGTTTTTTGTGTTTTATTTTAACTATGAGAATCAATAGTGTCGAACACATTTTGGACATTTTCTGATTGAGTTGATCAGCTGAAAAGCTCTGTTTTTATTCTGGAAATTAATAGAGATGAACTGTCAGTATTTGTCTCTAAGGAATTATTGAACACTTAGGCCCTCATTACAACCCTGGCGGTCGGTGATAAAGCAGCAGTAATACTGCCAACAGGCCGGCGGTAATAAATATGAAATTATGACCACGGCGGAAACCGCTCAGACAGACAGCCATCTTAACACACCGAACGCCAGGGTGAAACCAACAGGCACCACAGCGATAACCGCCAACAGCCAGACGGAAGACTATGTACCACCCACAGTAATATGACACACCTATCCGCCACCTTTTCCGGGGCGGTACCAATGACATCAAAAGCTTCGCGGAAACACTGTACAGAAGGGAAACGACTCACCTCTGGAGACTCTGCTCCATTACGAACATCAACGCCAGCAAAGACGACCACGGTGAGTACTGCCGCCTAGCACACGGGGAGGGGGGAGGAAAAAGAGAGTGACACACATACGCAACACCCCCACCCCCAACACCAACCAGATGCACTAACAATACATATACACCCTGTACACCTCAGGAATAATGCAAGGACAACTACTATAGTGTAAAAAGTCTATAATAAGATAAATATAGGTGAAATATGTGCATCCAAATAAAAAAGTATATACATATGTACAATGCAAGGGACACTGCCCACTCCTCAATGTCCTTGGGCCACAGGGCCACATTACAAAGTCCAAGGCCCAACCTAACTCCTGCAACAGCATGGAGAGAACACTGCAGGGGCATCAGGTCGAAAATAGACAGGCACCTCAGAAGGATGGGGAATGGGGGGGTCACCTCAGCCGGAAGATGGTACAACGCCACTGGTCCTGGAGGGGGCAACATGCCCTGTGCTTGGTCCTGGGGAGTGCAAGGCCACAGTCTCTCAAGTGGGTGATTTGCCCACTGCTTGATCCTGGGCAGTGCATGCATGGCCACAGTCTCTCAACTGGGTGACTCCTTCCATTGGTTCTGGAGGGGACATTGTGCCTAGTGAGCTTCATCCGGGGATGGCTTCTTCCACTGGTTCTGGAGGGAGCATTGTGCCCAGTGAGCTTCATCCTGGGAAGAATGGGGTGAGTGGATGGCTTCTCCACTGGTTCTGGATGGGCCATTGTGCCCAATGAGCGTCATCCTGTGGAGGATGGGGTGAGTGGATGGCTTCTTACACTGGTTCTGGAGGGGGTATTGTGCCCAGTGAGCTTCATCCTGTGGAGGATGGGGTGAGTGGATGGCTTCTCCACTGGTTCTGGAGGGGGCAACATGCCCTGTGATGTAGATCTTGGGGAGTGCAAGGTCACAGTCTCTCACCTGGGTGTCAGACCCACAGGATTTGCTGGGGCCAGGCCGCACTACAGCCCATGGACGCAGGACTACACACTGTCTGCCGGCAGTCATGGCTGGTCAGTGGTGGCAGTGGTGGTGCTGGTCGCAGGGCTGGCAGTGGTGGGGGAGGCTCCAGCCCTTCCCCTGCAGCCTCGGACTGCTGCCCACTGGGGCTGCTGCTGCTGGAAGTGGTGCTGGTGGCAGTGATGGCAGTGGTGGGGGGAAGCTCCAGCCGTTCCCCTGCAGCCTCAGACGGCTGCCCACTGGGGCTGCTGCTGCTGGCAGTGGTGCTGGTGGTGGTGCTGGAGACGGTGTTGTTGGCGGTGCTGGCATGGTGAGGGGAGACTCCAGCCCTTCCCCTGCAGCCTCGGATGGCTGAACCACAATGGTTGGTGGTGGGGGCTCCGACTGAGTCCCAGCACCAGGCCTCTTGTCCTTTTTGCCTGCTGGTGCAGGCCCCTTGCCCTTCCTACTAGCAGCTGGGGACTGCTCCTTGCGCTTTCTCTCAACTGTCCGGTATTGCTCCCTGCCCTTCCTTTTACCAGCTGGGGGTGACCCCTTGCCCTTCCCTGCAGCAGCTGGGGGTGCCTCCTTGCCCTTCCTTACAGCACTTGGTGCAGGCACCCTATCAGTGTGGCTGCCTGGTGCCCGGGATCCTTTCCCACCTGGTGTAGCTGTGGACACTACTGTGCCCCTGGACTGGGTGGCTGAGGTTCTTGCCTGGATTTTGACCACCCTGACCTGACGTGAGGGACGGGGTGGAGGAGGGCTAGGGAAGAGGTCAATGTTGGCAAGGAAAAGCTTCTTAGGGACATTGGGGAGGGAAGAGGGAGATAGTTTTAGTTTAGGAATGGAGGAAGAGAGAGTTTTTGTAGGAGGTGTCGGTCTGCTGTGTTTGGGTGCAGGTGCATGGGCTCGATGCTGTTGTGAGGTGGATGGCTGTTGGGTGTCTGAGTGCTTGCGTTTGTGTACTTTGGGAGGAGGGGGCACAGACACAGTGGGAGAGGACACAGGGGATATGTGCATGGGGGTGGTGATTGCCAGTGAAGGACGTGTGCTGTTAGGTGTGCTGGTGATGGCGGTAATGGATGAGGATGTAGGGCATGCAGGTGTGAGTGTAGATGCAACTGGGAGGGAGGTGGAGGATGAGGAGGAGGGGGCTACAGTGGAGGCAGTGCATCTTAATATGTCTGATTCTGGATGGTGTTTGTGTGATGAAGTGGTGCTTGTGTTTGCCATGTCCACTCTTGTGTGTTGTCCTGGGTGCATGCTAATCTGACTGTGTGCTTGGGATAGTATGGGGTTGAGGGGAATGGGATTGGGTAGAGAAAGTTGGAGGGGGAGGCTAGAAACAGGAACAATAGCTGCCATCAGAGAGGAGGCCAGAGCCTGGATTGATTTATGTTGGCCGCCTTGCCAGTGTGAATGCCCTCCAGGAATGCATTTGTCTGTTGCATTTGGGCAGCCAGCCCCTGGATGGCATTCACAATGGTTGACTGCCCAACAGAGATGGATCGCAGGAGGTCAATAGCCTCCTCACTCAGGGCAGCAGGGAGACACGAGAAACTCACTGAGGGGCTGCTGGGAGGGCGATGCTGGTACGGGGGTGGCGGCTGTACCTGTAGTTGGGATTGGCACAGAGGTGTCCGCCACCACCAGGGAGCTTCCATCAGTGTCTGCACTATCCCCTCCTGTCTCCACCGTGGTGCTCCCCTTGCCCTCCGTCCGACTGGTGCCCTCACCGTCGATGGATTCGGCCTCCTGGTTCTTGTGGGATGCAGCTCCCTCCATCACCGGTGCCACTGCTCCTCCACCAGATGATGCTAATGCACATAAGGGCAGGGTGACAAAACAAAAAGGGGGGGAAGAGACAAAGGATACACTTGGTCAGTGGCGGCAACAACACCACTGTTGGCGTACACAACACACACACACAGGAAACAGCTCTACGCACTAGGCAATGCACTACCAGTCACAATGCTAGTTACCAGGCCATGGATAGGGACACCTAACGCCAACTGCAGCATACCTGAGACCCACAGACCCCTGCCCAGTAGTGGATGCCTATTAGCTTGGTTGAAGGTATTTTACATCAGAACCGTGCCCAACATGGGACCTACTCTGCAATGTCAGGCCTGGCCTAGGGGCATCCACAGGCCCACATCCCCCACCCGGATACCATCCCACCAGGTGCAAGTTGTATATTGGGACACTGTACTCATCCCATTATGGCTGCTGTGATGCCCCAAAGCGCCCATCCATCTCCGGATAGGCCACCATTAGTATGCGGGCCATCAGGGGGGTCAGGGTTCGATGGGCACCCCTTCCTCATTGGGAGGCCATCACCAGCTGGGCCGCTGTTGTCTTCCATGCCCAGCATCTCAGGTCCTCCCACTGTTTGCAACACTGGGTGCTCCGCCTGCCGTAAACCCCCAGGGTCCGCACGTCCTTGGCGATGGCACACCATAAACCCTTTTTCTGATGGGCGCTGACTTGCAGGGAAATGGACACAGGGAAAGGTATTAGTCCGACCGTCCTGCCTGTTAGAACACATGGCCCACCATGCCCCTTCCCATCCCCATTAGCACAGACATGGCCCACCATACATGCTGCACGCTGCCCAGGACCCATCTACCCCCCCAAACATGAGGCCTTTACACACACCACACCACTCCATGCATTCACGCCCCATGCATCATACTCATGGTGTACTCACCTGTTGGTCTGGAGGCCCAAACAGCATTCGGTACTGGGGTAGGACCCCATCCACCAGTCTCTCCAACTCTGCTGAGGTGAAGGCAGGGGTCCTGTCCCCAGTGACACGAGCCATGGTCAGTTCCAGACACAGGTCACAGCAGCACATGCAGTGTAGGTCCTCTCCTGTTGAAGGTCAGGTAGCAAGTGAGAGAACAGATAGAAAATGGCGGTGACGTCCACGACGGTGAACACCGTCACCGCCGGCATACATCACCATTGGCCATTGTACCCCATAGGGCCCAATGTTAACCAATGAGGAGTTGCACGGCGCTTTTCGACCGCCTCCTGCAACAGCGCACAATGTCAGCAGAATTACCTAACTTCCACCTGTCCCTCCAAACAGGGCAGGCGGACGCCATATCGGGGGGTGCAGGAAAATGGCTCCTAACTGCGTCACAGTACACATATGCACCATTTGGACATCTCCAACAAAATACTGTTACAATCACAACATACATTGAAGTGTAGTGGTTGGAATTAAGAGATACTGACCAACTGCTCACCATTTTGCCCCATAGATTGAAACCGCTGCAGATGAAAAGGAGATGGAGACAACCCCCGTGTACAGACCCCTGGTGGACTTGGCAACAATGGAGGACAGGCACATTATCCTCGCCTATAGACTGGACAGGGCCACAATCACAGAGCTGTGTGCCCAATTGGAGCCTGACCTAATCTCTGCTATCCGTCACCCCACTGGGATCCCCCCTCTTGTGCAAGTGCTATCTATGCACCATGTCCAGCCAACTGGCTCCTTCCAAATGACAGTGGGCTTGGCAGCTGGAATGTCTTGGCCAATGTTCTCAATAGTGCTGGCCAGAGTGTTGTCTGCCCTGGATAAACACATGCGCAGCTACATCGTTTTCCCCCAGGTGGAGGATTTGGCCACAGTGAAAGCTGACTTCTATGCAATGGGACATATCCCTGACATTTTTGGGGCAATTGTTGGTACACATATTGTTTTGTCTCCCCTCTGGCGGAATGAACAGCTGTTCAAAAATCAAAAGAGCTTTCACTCCATGAATGTTCAGATGGTGTGCCTGGCTGACCAGTACATCTCTCATGTCAGTGCAAAATATCCTGGGTCTGTGCATGATGCCTTTATCCTGAGGAATAGCAGCATCCCATATGTGATGGCTCAACTCCAGAGGCACAGGGTGCAGCTAATATGTGAGCCCTGGTTCCCACTAGTATATGTTGGTGTATGGGTATGGTGTGGGCCCTAAGGGTTGGTGTGTGGCTAACAGTTGTCCCTCGATATTTGCAGGTGACTCTGGTTACCCCAACCTCTCATGGCTACTGACCCCTATGAGGAATCCCAGGACAAGGGCAGAGGAACTTTACAATGAGGCACATGGGTGTACAAGAAGAATTATAGAGAGGACCTGTGGCCTCCTGAAGGCCAGGTTTTGTTGCCTCCATCTAACAGGTGGATCCCTGTACTACTCACCCAAGAAGGTCCACCAGATCATCGTAGCATGCTCTATGTTGCACAACCTTGCCTTACGACGCCAGGTGCCTTTTCTGCAAGAGGATGGGGCTGGAGATGGCCGTGTGGCAGCAGTGGACCCTGTGGACAGTGAAGATGAGGAGGCAGAGGATGAGGATGAGGACAACAGAAGTGCAATACTTTGACAATACTTCCAATGACACACAGGTAAAACAGTGTAACTTCACATTTAAATGACTGTTTTGTGTTTGACATTGTCACTGGCAGGCTGATTTTCCCACTTCTATGGCCACTCACTATACCCTTTGGCATCTCTATTTGCAGATATTTGTGCCCCACTATCGCTCCTGGTGTGTTGACTGCAGCCAACTACAGGTCATTCCTATGTGGACATTATTGTACAGTTGATTTTCAATGTTTAAACCTTGTTAAATGAATACATACTTAAATCATTTGACATACTCCATACTTTTTTCAAAGGGTGTTTATTTAAGTGCTAAGAAGTGGAGGGGGATGTGAAATGGGCTGCGGTGATGGTGGAGGAAAGTCCAGGTTAGAGTCCAGTCTATTTGTATCACAGATGCATTGTCCAAGGGGGCATAGGAAGGGGAGCAATGGCAGTTCAAGGTGGACAGGGTGACAGAGTGGGACACAAGGGTGACAATCAGGGGAGTCCTATTTCCTGGCAGGGGTCTTGGCAATGGTCTCTGGCTTCTGCCTGGACTGCAGGGAACATTTGCAGGGTGGTTCTCCTTCTGCAGGGGGGAGGGTGCTGGTGGCCTGTTGGTCCTGTGGCGGGGCCTCCTGTCCACCAGCAGAGGTGGAGGGCTGTTCATCTGTTTGGCTAGTAGCAGGGCCTGCTGTTGTGCCACTGCCTCACTCATAGTGTTGGCCATGTCTGCCAGCACCCCTGCAATGGAGACCAGGGTGGTGTTGATGTCCTTCAAGTCCTCCCCGATCCCCAGGTACTGTCCCTCCTGTAGCAGCTGGTTCTCCTGCAACTTGTCCAGTATCTGACCCAGCATATAGTGGGAATGTTGGTATGCTCCCAGGATCGCAGTGAGTGCCTCCTGGAGAGTCGGTTCCTTCGGCCTGTCCTCCCCCTGTCGCACAGCAGTCCTTCCAGCTTCCCTGTTGTCCTGTACCTCTGTCCCCTGAACCGTGTGCCCACTGCCACTGACCCCAGGTCCCTGATCGTCCTGTGTTTGTGGGATGGCCTGGGGTCCCTGTAGTGGTGGACACACTGCTGATTGATGTGTCCTGGGGACAGAGGTATGGGTCCGCTGGGTGGGTGCTGTGGTGCTGTTTCCTGAGGGGGAGGCTCTGTAGTGGTGTGAGAGTGTGCCTGGGTAACCGACTGTCCGGAGATCCCCGATGGGCCAGGTTGGTCATCCAGATCCAGGCGAGCAGAGCTACTGTCATCACTGTGGGCCTCTTCTGTGGGGGGACTGGATGTTGCTGGCACCTCTTCTCCGGTAATATTGTCTGGGGGGACCTGTGAGGATGTAAATGCAGTGTTATTGTTTCTGCGTGTGACATCATGTGCATGGGTGTGTTGGCCTCTATGGTTGTTGTTGCCCTGGCAGCTTTTCCTTTATGTGAGCTAATATTTGGTGGGCTAGTTGATTCTCTCCGGTGTGCATGCAGTAGTGATAGGTGTCCATGCAGGTCTGTGAGGGGTGCCCATGTATTGGTATTACATGCAGGGCTCGGTATTGGGATGAGTGGGTTGTGATGGTGGGGTATGTGGGAGGTGGTGAAGTGATGGGGGTGAGGGTAAGGGTGGGGGTTTCTGATGACATGCACATAGGCAGGGTGATAGTAATAGAGACTGCCAGGCCCTCAGGATGCATGACTGCCAATACTTTCTCCTCCCATATTGTTAGTTGTGGGGGAGAAGGTGGGGGTCCACCACCAGTCCTCTGTACAGCTAGTTGGTGTCTTGCTGCTGTGGAACACACCTTTCCCCGTAGGTCGTTCTACCTCTTCCTGATGTTGTCCCTTGTTCTTGGATGCTGGCCCACGGCATTGACCCTGTCCACGATTCTCCACCATAGCTCCATCTTCCTAGCAATGTATGTCTGCTGCACCTGTGATCCAAATAGCTGTGGCTCTACCCGGATGATTTCCTCCACCAAGACCCTTAGCTCCTCCTCAGAGAAGCTGGGGTGTCATTGTGGTGCCATGGGTGTAGTGTGAATGGTGTGAGTGAGGGTGTGTGGGGTGATGTGTTGGGGTGTGTGATGTAAGATGCGTGGATGGTGTATAGGTGATGATGCTATGTGGCTATGGTTGTGTGGGTGCTCTTGCTGTCTCTCTCTCTGTTGGCAATGGTTTGTCTTCATAAAGGGTTGTGGGTTTTGTCAGTGTGTGTTTTGTAGTGGTGTGGGTGTGTGGGTGTGGTGTGTGTATGTGTGTCAGGTGTGTGTAGTTTGAATAGTCCAATGTGGTGTGGTTTTGTTAAGTTGTGTGTATTTTCAGCGCGGCGATATGTACCGCTAATGGTTTACTGCCATTGAATGTTCGCAGCTGTGATTCGTGGGTCATAATGCTGTGGGCGTTGTTCTGTTGTCGTAACGGTGTGGATTTTGCTACCACCAGTTTATCACTGACCTTTGGGCTGGCAGACTTGTGTGTGTGGCTTTATAGTGATGGATTGGTATGTGTGTGTCATAATATGCCGCGGCCTTATGTTGGTGGCAGTCGGCATGGCGGTAAGTGGGATTTACCACCAATGTCATAATGAGAGCCTTAATTTCCTTTAAAAAGTATTGACATATGGCTTTGTTGAAGACCTCAGACCAAGTCTGTTAGAGTCAAACATGCAGTTTTAATGTAAAGTAATCAATAAAGGCATTGAGTGCAAAATCATTGTATGTTCAATGGAATATCTTTATTTTGCTCTGGCTACAGGGGCACTTCTTGAATTGCATGTCGTATAAAGACATTGGCCCTCATTTCGACCTCAGCGGTCTTTTTCAAAGACCGCTGAGGAACCGCCGTGCTGAAGACCGCCAGTGCAAGCGGTTTTCTGTGCGGCGCATTATGACTGCTGGTAGCCCTCCGTCCTTTTTCGGACTGAGAGCCACCAGCAGCCATACTGGCGGTCAACGGGGAAGTGGAGGTTGCTCCACCTCCACCACCCCGTCATCAGAACACCGCCCACCGAATCACATCCCATGATTAGGTGTGGCGGTGTTCTGGTGACGGGGAGCTGGCGGTGGAGCAGCCCCCATGGATCCCGTCCCCTCCCGGAGTATCAACGGACAAGGTAAGATGTTTGTCCGTTAGGGGAGGGGGGTGTTGTGTGTTGTGTGCGTGCATGGGGGTGTGCGTATGAGTATGTAGAGGGGGTGTGTGAGTGCGTGTATGCATGCAGGGGGTGTGTTGTGTGTATGGGAAATGTGTGCTGTGCATGTCTGTGTGTATGTGTGTGGGTATGTGTTGTTGCAGTGTATGTGTGCGTGTAGGGGTGTGTGTCTGTGCATGTTGGGGGTGGGGAGGGGGTGTGTGTCTGTGCATGTTGGGGGTAGGGGTGGGGAAGGGGGTCCTGCCACCTTTGGGGGTGGCAGGGGGTTGGGGGTGTGGGGGGAGGACTCGGGTGGGGGAGGGGGGGAGGGAGACCACTATTAGTGCCAGGGAAGGAATTCCCTGGCACTGATAGTGCCTACTGCCATGGATTTCGTGGTGGTTCTAAACCACCCGAAATCCATGGCTGTATGCAGGGTCGTGATATCGCCGGTGGTCTGGTGACGGCCACTGGGCTGGAGACCAAAGTCTCCAGCCCAGTGGTCATCCCCGCCCTGGCGGTCGGAGTGGAGAAGTGGCGGATGACCATGGAGGTAACTGCCATGGTCATAATTCCATTTTGTTTCTGCCAACCTGGCTTGTAATGAGGGCCATTGTCTGCATGCATTCTTCATTTTGTGTGCTTTGTGATTTAATAATTTCTTGAAAAGCAAAAGTATAGGAAGAGTGGAATAAGAGACGGATGAAAATGTTCATGGAGAACACAGACAGATAGAGTTAATGAGAATGGGAAGGAGTAGAGACAGAGGAGAAGGGTTTAAAGAGGCTTGAGGAATTAGTGAAGAAGTGTAGGAAAATACCAGAAGAGGTGATGACAAGGTGAAGGGTAGCTGGAAATTGACCTTTCCTGGAAGTGAGATTATATGTAAGAACAATGGCATGAGAAAAGATATTTCTGGCAAGATAGTGACATTGATTTAAGTCTTCTGATAGGAAGTTCATAGAGAGCAGTGTAACCCATTGGAAGAGATAACATCACAAAAATTATGTAATATACAATGATTATATAGGCTCCACCCAGACTTAGAGGAAGTGCAACTAGCTGGAGGTGGATCAGTAGGCCTGATGTCCCATTAATAGCTTTGTAGGATGCATTACTCCAAACCTGCTTATGCTGAGTTTGTTATGAGCACAGAGGGAATGGTGGTGTTCAAGGAGTCTTAATGAAGTCTGGTGACTGGCTTTGCACTGTGAACTCATTACACAATGGTGCCTAACAAAGAAGCTGCAGTTTTGAAGAATCCTTGAACTCTCACTGTATTTGGAGATAGTGGTAACCGTCTTGGATTGTGTGGTATAACTTTCCTCATGTTTCACAGCATCCTCTTTGGCAGTTGAGGTGTAATGTTGCTATACCCAGGTCCCTGCTTATGGATTTCTGACTTGCTTTTAGAAAACAGATACTTAATTAAAAGCCTGTAGAAGGGCAGTTTGAATTCAGAGAACTATTCTGAAGATCAAGGTTGTGTTAGAAAAAAAACTTTGAATTGTGTGTTAGACATGTTGATGTTAGGAGTTAATGACATTCATGAGTACTTATCATTTTTGAACTGTAGGTTTATAATTACTAACGCTACTTCTATTATTTTTTTGCTAATAACTTTGGTGCCGTTTGACAAATCTGCATGAAATTAAGTTAAATCACCTCAGCTCCTCCTTGGATATTTTTGTGATGCTCCATCAAGTGGGGGCACAGAAAAGGGTGTGGATATCAAAATACTTTATCCATGTTAATTGCAATAGGAAACTTCTATCGTAGGTACAAAAGAAAAGATTGTTAAAAATATTTGGCAGAAAAAGTGAACTCTCCTGAGACAGCATACCTTTCCATTATTTGGCGTAAACCTATTTAGCTGTTTTCAAGAAATGTCCATTTAAAGAGGTGTTTTGTGGTCATAAAGTGATAACAAAATAGTCATATCTGGGCAGCTGGTCTGTGAGAGTTCCACAGGAGTCCTGTGGTACCAAGTAATTTGATTGGCTGGCTGTAACTCAGAGTTAAATGTTGCAGATGCCATTACAGGACTCAGGGGATCTGTCCCTTCACCCTCAATTTGATACAAGGAAGTAGTACAGGGGGCAGGTAGGGGCAACCAGACCCCCTGACACCTCTGTGGAGGACTCAGAGGGACAACATTCTAGGAACAAAACAATTAGCAATTTTTGACAAATGGTGCCTTTAGAAGAAATTGCCTGGCTCCCCCACCCTCTTTTGCCATTATCCTCACCTTGGTAGCAGCAGCAGCAGTTGATCTCTGACTACGTACACACGAGCATGCCCCACCTCACTTAGCAGGCTATTTCTGTGACATGACAGCACATCCACACAGCAGGTGTGTGCAGTGGGTGCGCCGTTGACACACTTAAGGCAAGCCCTTCTGCACCTGTCTGTGGCCGGACTGCATCGTGCCTCAGAAACCTTGGATTTTCCCAGATGTATTTCACAAAGTTTCTTCTTTCCCTGAATAAGGGTGGTAAGTCACCTTTGTGCAATTTGTTTACTTTTAATCAATCTCAACATTCCTTTATTAGTTCTAATTGTAAACTCATATGTCGGGTTTTGCCCACTCAAGACCTTACTTCTAAATGATTTCCTGCCCTTAAGGCTTGCTCTAAGAACCAGTTACAGAAGGTAAATTGCCTCTAGCTGGATGCCCGATCCTTAATGAGGTATAAATATGAATTCCATTAGTACTTGGAATTACACAGAGCCAACCTCCCGTTCCTAACTGAAACCTGGGCTGACAATTCCTCAGCTCCCAACTTGATAGGTGCACTACCTGTTGGCTATCAAATCAAATCAGTAGATTGGACAGAGAAGATAAACTTTGTGGCAGAATGGAAATTATCTGTAAAGACCATCTTAAGGTCACCTCAAAATGTGTCTCTATTGCAGATTGTGAAGCTCTTCTCTGTCGTAAAGTTGATGATCACAACTCTCTGTATTGGCTACTAGTCTACAGACCCTGAGGACCTAGAAACAAATTTACTCAATACCTCAGCAATATTTTAGAAAGTAGTATGCTACATTGAAATTTCACGGTTCTGTGTGATTTTAATTTTTATTTAGATTCCTCAGACAACAAAGATACAACATAAAATGATAATCTAAGGGTGTTTGGTCTGAACGAACTGGTAAACACCCCGACCCATCTAGCTAGCCATACACTCAATGGGACTTTCTCAAACCATGTAGGATTTAAGCTACAAGATATGCACCAGGCTTGCTGGTCCGACCATAACGCAGTACGTTTTTGCTTTGTCACCAAACTGACCCATTTGCTCAAGGTCAGTAGAAACATGGGTCAGATTGTGGAATAAAATTAATTTCACTGACCTGTCTGAAACTATGGTGGTCTCTCAGCTAAATGTGTCTGGCGACATAAATCAAGTGGTTACGATTATTTCAAACTGGTTAATGGAAGCAGTTAACAAGCTGGTCCCAATAAAAAGATTGAGCAAAATAGAAACCTCCTCCTTGCTATACTCCAGAGCAAAAAGACATGATAAGGAAATGTCGTCATCAGGAAAGAAATTGGATAATTAATTATGCCCCAGAGGGAAAAAGACAAATATAAACTCCTTATTCAGGAATATAAAAAAGCTGATAACAACGGAAAAAATAAGATATTTCTGAGTAAATCTATTCCGCGATAAATTCACCTATGGAACTGTTTCAAACTATCTGGGCACTTACTACCCTCCCAGTTGGCCAGTCTTCTCCTATCACTAAACAGAACTGTGACAGCCTTGCAGAGTTCTCTAAAAAAAAGGTGGAGGTAGTTTACTTCGATTTCAACACTATTGAGTGCAAAGATGCACCTCAGGTAATACACGTCCATTCGGACCCCCTTACCTTCTCACAGATTTTCCATCACTGACAACGGAGCAAACAATTGAACTCCTTAGCTTAACTTAAGCAGGGTCACCCAGTTACCCTTGGCCTACAAGGGTGCTACACAAGCTAGCCCATTCCATCACCCTCTCATTTACTGTTCAGTTTAATAACATCCTGAGAAATGTTTTTTACGTTCTGAATGGAAAAGAGCCTCCATCCTTCCTTTACTCAAGGAAACTACTTCAGATCCTCAGGAAGACAAGAACTACCAACCTATGCCTTGTCTCCCGTTGCTAGCCAAAGTCCTGAAGAGGCATCTAAACATCTCTTTCTCAAAATATCTGGACCAGAATCATATCTTGGATGCCGTACAATTCTGCTTTCAGAAAGCCCACAGTATGGAGATGGCCCTGCTAGTAGTTTAGGAACATTCTAGAGGGTGGGAAGGTTGTGGTCATCCTATTTGACCTATCTGCAGCCTTTAATAGGGTGAAACATTCAATTCTAAAATGCTGTTTAGCAGAGATCAACATCCGAGGCATTGCCTTGGACTTACTATGCTCTTTTCTTGACGATAAGGAACAATCAGTCTCCAAGGGGGATTTCACCTCCAAGCCTTTTTTCCTTCCCTGCGGGGGTTCCACAAGGATTCTTGCTGAGCCCCACATAGTTTATTAAGTATGCCACATCTCTGATGAACTTGATAAGATCTTTTCGATTTAAAACAGTTTCCTACGCTGATGACACCCAAATTGTGGTTCCTATATTAAATGGTGTAGAAGAGGTGGCCTCCCGTTTTAAGAGATGTATGTCTGCAATAGTTTCCTGGATGAGCTTGTGTTGCCTGAAGCTTAACTCTGAGAAAACTGAGATACTCCTATGTGGACGGGATATGTCGTTTTGGAACACCACTTGGTGGCCAGCGTCCCTTAGTTCTCTCTCAATCCCTGTGCCAAGGGTGAGGAATCTGGGCATCATATTTGATCCCTATCTCTTGTTCTCTGAACAGATGAATCAATTGATGTCATCTTGCTACTTTATTATTAAAACAAAAAAAAGATCCTTCCCATCATACCCTGAGATTTGCAGAAAACAGTGGCCACCTATCTGGTGCTTTCTAAGTTGGACTAATGTAATGCCTTATATGCCGGAGCTCAGGAAGGTATTGTAAACGAACTTCAAAGACTCCAAAATGCGGCCGTCTGCAATTTAAAGAATCTTAAAAAATTTGACTCAGTCACTAAAGCATGAATAGAACTTCACTTGCTTCCCATCATCTAAAGAGTAGCTTTCAAAACTCTCTGTATTGAACACAAAACACTCTTTCTCTCTGGCCCAGTTCCACATAAAAATAGAATCTTCTGGTACACCCCTCACAAAAGCCTACAGTCTGCTACAGCTAAAAAACTCACCGTCCCTAGAATCCACCATGCCTCCTGGGGCGTCAGAAGTTTTTCCTACACAACATCTCGTATCTGGAACCAGACACCATGTCATCTGAGAAACCAGCCCAATCTCTTCACCTTCAGGAAACTGCAAAAAACATGGCTAGTCACTCATCCTCTGTAACCTTTTCAGGTCACATTTTTTATCCATGATGGCGGCCCCAGGGCATTTGTGCACTTTACAAATAATAAAATCAAATCAAACAGGTACCATGTTACATCATTGAGACCCAGTGTGGCCCTTCAATGAGCTACCACAATTCTCCTGTGGGAACACAAGCTTCACCCCCATGGTATCATGGTACTGTGCAGACTTCACCAGGGGAAAAGGTTTTCATGGTACAGTGGTACAATTGAGTTGACGCTTGAAGACTGGCACCTTTCAAATACCGCGGTACCAGTCAAAAAACTGTTATAAGGAATGTGGTTTGGGGATCTGCAGAGTTATGGTCTCTTGTGGGGGCCTTGGCGCAGGGTCTGGCCAGAGATTGGCTGAAGGTCAGCTCTCAATGCCCAATGGCTGTGCTCAATAGGGGATTGGGTGTAGAGCCTGCTATGATTCCAGGCTTGCAGCGGGGGGTTGTTGTCCACATTGAAGGGCCTGGCTGGCAGTCAGGCCATGCAGCTAACAGCATGGTGCACAGCGGGTATTGGCCACTCGTATCAAAGTTGTCCACAGGACCAGGCTGGAGAACAAGTTCTGCGACCCACTCCTTCTCTGCATGGACGAATGCCATGCACAGCAGGGTGTTGGCCACCCGTGGGTGTTATGTGCAAGGTCTGGTAGACTGCGCACAGCAGGGGTTGGCCTACCAGCGAAGGTTTGAGCACAGGGTCTGGCCAGAGGCCAGGTCGTGTGGCCAACCCCATATAGTGCATGGTTGTAGAGTGGGCTCAGCTGTGGGGTTGACTGAATGTGATCAGAAAATGTCAGAAATTCACTGAAAAAACAAAGGTCAAAGTGACATCATGGTTGTTGAAATAACACAAAAACGGTTTAAAACTGAAAAGAACACTGAAATGCACCAGTTACAGTTTACTGAGCTAACTATAACTTGAGCCTCAGCCATGCACTACTTATAATCTTACATACTACATCACTCATGACATGTTGAATGATATCATCGATGGCATTGCAAACCAGCAGAGTGTCACCACAGCATGGACATGTCTGGCACGGGATGATGTCTGGGAGCCAGGGTATGCTGGCAGGTTACTTAAAGGTTGCTTTGTGAGGGTCAAGAAAGGGGGCATGCAGTTGGGCATTTGGCTTCATCTAATGGCTGCAGCAGAGAGCAGACGGGTCAGGAAACATATGTTCCTTTGGGGGTAGGTGGAGGGATGGACATTTTGTGGCAGGCTCTCATGCTACAGGCAGGGGCAAGTTTGTTGAAAAGATAAGGGCTCTTTAGGGTTGAAGAAATGGTATGTTAGGGCATCTCAATAGTTTCCCTTTTGATAGACCTTTTCTTTTTTTCCATCAATGCTGTATTGATGGAATAGGGGATATTTTGTTTATTTCTCTGCAATGCAGAAGAAAGTTTTTTTATTTTCTGTACATGACAATGGATAGTTAATTTTTGCTTAGCCACTTGCAGAGGAGTCCTTGACAAAGGGTAATCCCAATGTGCTGCACACAGTATTGTCAACAGTATTATTGTGGCAAAATTAGAAATTAGAAGGTAAATTGACGCAACTACAACATGAGGAAGGCTCTCCGCATGCCCTATGAAATTAAATCCATGAAGGGGAAACTTTAATATTGTGCCAAGTAAGAGGGCTAAAATAAACCTTTCTATGACAAAGCGAATAAAACTGACAACCATCTGACACATCAATGTAAAGGTACACTAAACAATTGCATATACCTCAATTAGTCTCACCACTCAGACACACAGTCATTGTAGAGAGACACTTATAATATTCAGATTAAGCTTCACTTTCTGAACAGCAAAACAATCCCTTTGAAAGTCCTTAAAAATCCAAAATGTTTAGCAAGCCATCATGGCACTCAAACTGAATACAAATGCAGGACCTCATGGGGAAAGTGGCATGTTCAACAAAGGCTTTGCTTCATCAGTAGCTGCACTCATAGGCAGTAAAGTAGCTTACATTGGTGCTTCAGGTGCAGGAGCACCACGGCACAGAAGGCTGAGGGACACACTGAACACTTAGTACTGCTGTATTTCACATTTCCTTATTTATACTAGGACCCACAAAACATAGGCTTCACTACTGCTCAATATGGCCCTGTTTGGTTATTTTATTCAAACCACTGGCTTCACTAATGTCCCATAGATCCCCATTTGGTTAATTTATTCAAAAAGGAACAGTGGCAGTTTCTGTAACTAAGACTGACATCTTGCTTATCCTCAAAGCTAGAGAGTATGGGCAGCTATTCTCAGAGTGTTTGCCTCTGTTCTGCTACACTTTAAGAAATGGTACCTTTATTTAAATCCTAATTTGTATATATCTCAGAAAAACATCTTTCTTGTTAGACTTTGTGTATGAAATTGGGTTACTTGTTGAGGGGGTTGCAACTCTACGTAAGCAGAAACCGCAAGCAAACCCGAAATCTGTGCTTAATCTCCAGGTACCTTGTCACTGAGCAGTCAGAATTAACTTAGAGGAAATGTGTATGTGTACAACACTTCAAACAGTAACACAGCAGTGAAAACATTTACAAAAGGATACCACACTAGTTTAGAAAAATAGTGCAATATGTAATAAATAAAACAAAATGACAAAAATCCAATCAGGTTTTCAGGTTTCATTGAAAAATAGTGCCAAAAAGCACAAAGCACCAACTGTAAATATCTGGGCACGCCTGACTTGGACAAAGTCACAAATTGAGCTGCACTGTGATGGAGCATGGGCTGGCCACAGGGACCCAGTTAGGCTTGCTAAACAAGGATACCTTAGGTCCTGGTTGAGGAGCATAGTGAGGTCCCTCACTGAGGGTGTGTCGCTTTGCCGAGGTGATACATCGGTTCAGAGGTTCTGTGGGGCTGTAATGTGAAGTCCTACATCGTCGTCAAGGATCCAGTCAATGAGGGCTTGTGATGTGAAGCCCCGCATCGAGGATGCATCACACAGTCAAGGAGATGCATTGGTTCTGACGAGCTGTGAGGCCGAGATGCGAGAACCTTTGTCATGAACAAGGTTGCCATCAACAAGGGATTTGTGATACAAGGGCCTGCATCGGGAAAGCTTCGCAGAGGCTCTGATGCAAGCTGCAAGGTTAATGCAGAGTCTGTGCATCAGGATAACCCTCGCAGCAGGGGTGTTTGGTCGGTTCTGCTTGGGAATGTTATGCTGCAGAGCAGATAAAAAGTTCGGTTCTGCTGGATCCACAGATGGGCTAGCAGAGAATCTTTAGGTCCACTTACAAGGGTCCAGGACCCTAGTGGCACCATTTGTCAGGGTAGGACTCACAGATGGTAGTGTCCTGGTACTGGATGCAAGGTTTTTGGAGCCCTCTGTCCCTGAGGCTCCAGTCATGAGGCAATCCAACTAGCCTGGGGAGTCACTTTGGGGTCCTGGGTTCAACAGATGCAGGCCCAGTCCTTCTCACTGGGGCAAGAGGGCAGCAGGCAGTAGATCAGCACAGCAGGGCAGCAGTCCTTGAGGGTGGCAGTCTAGAAGAGTGGCAGTCCTTTAAAAAGCACAGCAGCCCTTCTTCCAGGCAGAGTATCCATAGGTCCAGAGCTGTACTGAAGAGGTGGTCTCTGAGGTCCAACATTTATACCTGGTACCCTTCCTATGGAAGATGGGGAAGTTTCTAGAAAGTCTCTTTGAAGTGCCCAGGCATCCTGCCTTCCCTGTCCTGGCTCCAGACTAACCAAGGGGTATGCAGTCCTTTATGTGGAGGCAGGACACAGCCTATTCAAGTGTAAGTAGGGCTCTGCCCAGCTCAATCCTCCAATCTTGCCAGTGATGGTACATCAAGGCACGCCTAAGCCCTCTATTGTGTGTGGTTGTCTAGAAGGAATACACAAAGCCCAACTGGAAGCTTCACCCAGTCATGTGGCCTGGAGAGAGGCTACAGGCACTAAATGTCAGAGGCAGAAAAATGGCAACTTTCTTTAAAAATGTTTTCAAAATTGCAGTGCAAAATCCATCTTCACCAGGAGAGAGCATTTTTCATTACAATTCGAAATACACCAAACCTGCTCCCATTTGGACATTTTCACTTATTATTAAATATAATAAAGTAACTCTATTGTTAGCCTATCGGAGAGGACACCTTGAAGCAGTGAAAAAGAAATATACAAGTTTTTCAGTACCAGGACATGTAAAACTTAGCGGTAAATGTACAACTTTTTAAATACACTGCACCCTGTCCCCTGAGCTGTCCAGGGTCTATCCCAGGTGGACTTATATGCATTAAAAAGGAAGGCCTGGCAAATGGTGTATTCTGCCAGGTCAAAATGGCAGTTTAAAACTGCACACGTTGGCTGCAATGGCAGGCCTGAGGCATGTTTAAAGGGCTACTTAAGTGTATGGCCTAATCAGTGATGCAGGCCCAGTAGCAGCATTTAATTGACTGGCCCTGGGTACATATAATACCTCTTTACTAGGGACTTACACATACATTTAATATGTCAATTGGAGAATAAGCCAATGTTATCATATTTTAAGGAGTGAGCACATGCACATCCTTTTGGTAAAGTGTGCAGAGTCCTAAGACAAGTACAAATTAGGTCAGAATAAATAAGGGGAGGGATGCAAAAGGTTTCGGGGAAGACTATCCTAGGGCTACTAGATTTAATACTCTGCCTTTTCTTGTAAAGAGTGAGGTCCAGTCACCCTCTATCAAACGATTCTATAAAAATTTCACCAGTGTGCAATTGATGGCTTGTTTGATAAATGCTGCAAAAATAGGCGCATTGTGATCTCTGGACACGTTAGAAACTTGTAAATGTACTGTGGACAGTTCCCCATGTATGTATGGATCACTGTAAGTACTTCACTTCACTGCACTCTTTGAGCACTGCACTATTTGCACTTTAACTGATTTTGTTGACATGAATATGTATATTTCAAAATAAATAGAGCAAAATGATTTGAATACTAAGAAAGAGAGTTAGATTGTGTGTACATTTACGAAAGAGTCCCTCAGAACCATTGTTGTTTTTTGATAGAAATCAGAAGAGTCATACTTGTGTGAGCTGTAATTTTCATTTTAATGTTTAAAAGATGCACAAAACAAGCTGACTTCTACATGTACAATGCCATCAAGTATACCCCCTTCAAATGTTTTCACCAATGCATCCTCAGAAAAAACATGAACAGTTGTCCAAGGTCCAAGCCATACGTGCATGTGTGAAGTCCCAGGACCTAAAATTACTGCATTGCTTCAGTACTGAATCTATTCTACAATAGCAAAGCATGCTGGTCGTTATAGTGTCCATGTCACGTCATTAGAAAAATGTTAGTGCATGAAATATAAAGCCTCAATAGCCAGAAAGGAAGAACATGAACCAAAAGTCTAACTAAGGGACATATTTATACTCTGTTTGCGCTGAAGTAGCATAATTCTTTTTACGCTATTTCGACGCAAACTTAACTCCATATTTATATTTTGACACTAGACCTGTCTAGCGTCAAACTATTGGAGTTAACGCCATTTTTTGCCTGCGGAAAACTACCTTGCGTCAATGACATGCAACATAGGCATTCCCGGGCAAAAAAAGACTCTAAGGCTCTTGCGCCCTATTTATCCTCCCATGCAAAAATCACACACGGGAGGAGGAGGGCCTTAACTAATGGCGCCAAGCCTGCTTAGCACCATTATTTAACGCCTGGGTCAGGGCAGGCGTTAGGGGACCCGCGTGCTCATTTCTATGGTCAGAAATCATTGAAACAGCCCATAGGTGCCCTTCCCTGCCCCAGGGACACCCTCACCCACCCGCAACCACACATGGAGGACACCTAAGGATGGGGGGACCCATCCCAGGTAAGTCCAGGTAGGTATTTTTAATTTTTATTCAACGTGCCATAGGAGGGCCTAACTTGGGCCCCCCTACATGACAGTGGGCCCAATGGCCATGCCCAGGGGACATAAGTCCCCTGGGCATGGCAATTGAGCTGGGGGGCATGACTCCTGTCTTTACTTAGACAGGAGTCATGTCCATGGAGATTGTGCGTCAAAGAATGACGCTAGTCCGGTTAGAGTCATTTTTTTACTCTAACCTGACTAGCGCCATTCTTTGACGCACAACCTTCTGTTTCCCCTACGCCTCCCCCACCCGGTTAGCATCATTTATTTTGATGCTACTTGGGCCTTACCGCCGGCTAGCATAATTCCTTAAATATGGCGCTCGGCTGGCGTGCTGGAATGGTAGTAGCGGGCGGTAAACATTTTCACGCAAAACCGCATTAGAGCAGTTTTGCTTGAAAAAGTATAAATCGGGCCTAAATCTTTGAAAATATAGCATGACTGTGGGAAACACCTCAGCCCAATTAAGCTCAAAACACTATCATATATGCAATACAATTCAAACACCTTTTTAACACGAGAATACAGAAAAGAGCAATGTTGGGTACTTAATTCGTGGCTGAGTAGCAAGAAAGATGTTGTTACTTACGGTTGACTGCTATTTGTGGACTAAGTTTATGACTGATTGGTGGTTTCACTTCCCCTCTAGTTTTAGTTTGTGACCCAAAGGTTTACTGGGAAATGTTGTGTTTTGTGAATCATGGTTGCTAAAATAAAAGGAGCAAGTTAAGATCAAATAATGTGAGCCTCTGTGCCTTTAATTAAGTCAGAACTTTCCTTCCTTCCTTCTTATCTAGGACAACCTTGTGTTTAGAGTCTCAAACATAAAACATACATGTGGAAGTTACAACGTTTACCAGATGTAATTCAAACTTAAGCCAAGAAAAACCTTTGTTGTTTATTCCTCGATTAATAGTTTTATTGCAGTCCCAATTTTGCCATAAACATGAATTTATGGGGGTCTGGATCACAACTTTTCCTTAGTTTTTCCCACACACACTTGCCATGAAAAGCTGGCGAACTGTCTTCTGGTAAAGGGCGTGAATTGGGATAAAAACCTGTGGGAATTGGTCCAAAAAACAGATACCTCCATTAATTTCCTACGACCAGTGAACAACTTGGAATACTGTTATTCTGCAACTAGGGGTTTGAACGTTCCAGGTCCTGCCAGGTCTCAGACCCGACATTAAGGTAAACTGCTCCTCGGAATTACTGTACCACACGATGTCAGTAATTCCAATTTAGGAATTACTGATGAGGGCATAAATGTTGTGCATGGTGACTTTGCTCTGTGAGTATTTGAAGGACATCTGTGTCTACGCTTTATGGTGGTTCCGTCGGCAGCAGTGAGGATGTCCTAGTAATACCCTCCTGTATGCATTATTTCAAAAAGCTCTGTTGGGTCATCCTGACATGCCATTTGTTTACAGAATTTTTAGTTTACGCCAGCTCATGATAAAACCTGCTATTTTCGCTTTCTTTAGCCAAAATCCCTTATTGTGTTTTGAAGTGCAGAGGAGCTTTCCTTTAACGAACAAAGAAAGCTGGTTTTAAACAACTGACTTTGTTTTAATTCTAAACAAAAGGGCAGTATCTGTTTTTACTTTCTGTACTCCGAGCACGAGCCTACAAAAGGGAAAAGCTGTTTAAATTTGAGCTTGTGCCTGGCGCGGCCTGTCAGGCACCCCGTGCTACAAGGGCAGGCTTCTCGATTCTCGTCTGCTTTTAAGAGCAGTCGGTCACACACTGCAGCCAAATCCAGTCTGCAGGCCCGGGCTCCGAGGGAGCCAAGAGCAACAATAAATAACCTGCTCTCAAGCAAGCTCCAAGGCTCGGGAATGGTTCCAGGCTCAGCTGGGGCTTTTTCCTTTTTGTCTGAGAAAGTCGAACTGCCTTCTGATCTACGTGAAATAAGGGCTGTGCAGCGAGAGTATCCAAATGGGATATTTAAGGTCGTGTAAAGATGAATTAATCACAACATCGTAACAATCGCGTTGAGTTGATGTCCAATTACTAAGATTAGCAGATACTCAAGTGTTCTAGGTAGGCATTGTGGAATAACAATATTATCATTCCCAACCAGGCAATTCATGGGAAATATAATAGTGTGCTTTATAATGAACATGGTTTAGTTTAATTTATCCCCAAAAATGCCACACAATTTATGGTATGTTCCTGGGGGATAGGCAAATGAGCTATATATTTTTTCACGAATTTCTAACTGAACTGAAATTTCGACAAATATTTTGGGGCATATTTATACTCCGTTTGCGCCGGAATTGCGTCCTTTTTTTTTACTCAATTCCGACGCAAAACTAACTCCATATTTATACTTTGGCGTTAGACGCGTCTAGCGCCAAAGTCCATGGAGTTTGCGTAATTTTTTAGCGTGGACACCTACTTTGCGTTAATGATATGCAAGGTAGGCGTTCACGTCTAAAAAATTGACTCTGAGGCATGTGCGCCGTATTTACACTCCCGGGCAAAATTCACGCCCGGGAGTGGGCGGGTCAAAAAAAATGACGTACGCCCGCTTTTGTGCCGTTTTTTAGCGCCTGGAAAAGGCAGGCGTTAAGGGACCTGTGGGCTCTGAAGGAGCCCAGAGGTGCCCTCCCATGCCCCCAGGGACACCCCCTGTCACCCTTGCCCACCCCAGGAGGACACCCAAGGCTGGAGGGACCCATCCCAGGGACATTAAGGTAAGTTCAGGTAAGTCATTTTTTTTTTTTTTTTGTGGCATAGGGGGGCCTGATTTGTGCCCCCCTACATGCCACTATGCCCAATGACCATGTCCAGGGGACAGGAGTCCCCTGGGCATGGCCATTGGGCAAGGGGGCATGACTCCTGTCTTTGCTAAGACAGGAGTCATTTCTATGGGGGTTGGGAGTCGAAAAAAATGTCGCAAATCGGGTTGAGGCGAAAAATTTGCCTCAACCTGACTTGCCCCATTTTTTGACGCCCAAGCCCCATATCCCCCTACGCCGGCGCTGCCTGGTGTACGTCGTTTTTTTCCACGCACACCAGGCTGCGCCGGCGGCTAACGCCGGCTAACGTCATTGATTAAATACGGCGCCCGCATGGCGCTTCAGAATGGCGTTAGCCGACGCTAATTTTTTTTACGCAAAACTGCGTTAGCGCAGTTTTGCGTCAAAAAGTATAAATATGGCCCTCTGTGTCTTTGGTTAGCTATACCGTTTTCACTAACTACAAATTGAACTGAAATTCGCAAAATAGTTTTTGTCCTTAGTTAATTGATTCACTTTTGTAATATTTGGTTGTTTATCTCAAAAAGTATTTTCTTGGTGTAGTGAATGGATCCGAAGAGCAGAAGGGGACCAAAAGGACCAAGGCATTGAATCGTTTTACCCCTTCTTCACAACACAGTAGCTAACGTTTATTATATCCCAGCACCTAACAATTCAGTTTCAGTTGTCTTCCACATACCTCCATAAGTGTTGTCAGTACTGATAAGTTGCTCCTGTACCAAGCAAGAAGCAAGTAACCTCCCAACCGTTGGATACAGACCCTTGCATTCTACTCAGGATTGCTCTCCTGTCCCACAAAACTGTAATCAAGAGGAGATAGCTGCAAGGACCATCCGAATTAGAGCAAGTATCAAACAGTGCACATGTTCATATTGGCGTGTGGATGCACTCTAGAGAATAAATCTTCCACTTTCTCACCAAGCCATGAGGGAGCATCAGGAACTCAAGCTAATTCCCAGATAGATTTGGGGAATTTGGAGTTTTAGCAATAGTAAGACACTCCCTCATTAGATCCCATCCCACAGCTCCCACCCTGATACCGCTCAATGATCCTCTGGATGCCTTCAATCAACCAATCAATCAGTATTTGTAGAGCAGCACTATCACCACTGGGGGTGTCTGGGTGCTGGGGTGCAAGGTCTCCATTGAAGAACCAGGTCTTGAGTTTCTTTCGGAAGTGTGCAAGGAACAGTGCTGTTCAGGGATGGGGGGCAGGTTGTTCTAAACCTTGGCTGCTATGTAGGAGAAGGTGCGGCCACCTGTGGGGCTGTGACAGATTGGGGGGGGGTGTGCGAGGGCCAGTGAGGAGGAGCGTAGGTGTCTGGCAGGTTGTTGGAAACTCAGTTGGTGGTTGATGTTAGTCGGTCCTTGATCCTGTAAGGCTTTATAGAAATTAATGAGGATCTTAAACTGGCATCTCTTCTGGACGGGGAGCCAGTGGAGGTTTCTGAGGGGGGAGGGGAGGTGATGTGGGCCCATTTGGGGAGGTCCAGGATGAGTCTGGATGCCACGTTCTGTATGGTACACCTCCAGCTGCTCACCTCCTTTTGCCCAAAAGCTTGTACTGATGTTTAAGAAGCAGTTAAAGAATACTTTTGGTCTTATTGCTCTTTTAATTCAGCCAATGTTGGCCTCTCTTTCCTTCAGATTTGGACCCTTTCCTCTCTTTTTCATTGCTAATTGTGGGGAGATAGACTGTGTGAGTGATTCCCTGTGGGGTGGTCGAGGAGTGGTTAAGGATTTGGGTTGATAGAGGGTGGAATGAGTAGTGGTGGATAGGTGAGTGAAGCACAAACAAGTTACAAAAAGTGCATCAAGTAAGTGAGTTAAGCAGAAAAATGTTACCAAAAGTCCATTGATCAGGAATAGAGGTTGGTCTATTATCGTACCAAAATGGCAGATCTCTTGAGACTAGTTACATTGGAATGTGAATGGTCATTGTTAGAAATGGGGTTCCTGGTTTGCTAGGTTAGGCACCTAAGTCAGGCAGTAATAACCACTGTACTCAGAGCAAGGGAGCTACACACTAAGGTAACCCCTGCTCACCCACTTGGTAGCTTTGGCCCGAGCAGTCAGGCTTATTCCAGATGCAATGTGTGAAGTGATTGCACAACAGATACAACCCAATGACGCAATAAATACACCACAAAAAAGACTTCACAACAATCTATATACAAATAAACTGTATTGCATAAAAACATAGACCAAAACAACAGAAATCAGTAATTTTTACCAAACAGGCAATTGTCAGACAGTTCTTCTTATGAATGCAAATACGAGAAATATTCCCATATTGCACATGTCATTAAACACATCCTCCCACTGCATGTAAAGCAGATCCTTAAAATATGCATGTCACTTCAACATTGCAAGCACGGCATATAGCATAAGTCAGATCATGAAAAATTCAGTATAAACAATGAGGGCAGAAATCCAAGGGTGAAATGTGACATCTACAGGAATCACCACAAAGCACTTTGTACACGAAGGTCACCACCAATCTGCACTTCTCCTACATGGGGGCAATAAATACCTACAAGCCCGGTCCAGTACAGGTGCTCCAGGGCTCTTTCTACACAGAGTGTGGTATTTTCCCTGCTAACTAGAACCGAGCCTCCGTTAAGGTCTCTGTCCCATCCCTCATAAGGCTGACAAAACAAGAATGTCCTAGGAGATATGCACAACATGGAGGAGGGCTCCCATACCTCGGATGTCGGCGGGGAGACCTCCCTCAGTCCTTCCAGCAATCAGGAACCCCCACTCACCAGAGTTGATGGCCTGCAAGCATGTGGCACTGCTTCCGACCACTGGGGGATGGCCCAGAGGCTCGTTTCATCTCAGGCTCCCACATCAGTCTCCTGGGGCCCACAAGGGAAAGCACAGCACTTCCCTGCCCCTCACAGGCAAGGACAGCCTCTCCAGCCCTGGGCTGATCTCCTGAGCCCTCGGCAGCGAAAAGCTCTACATAGAGGCATAGAACGTGGCCTCATGCCGGGCTCCCATGACATGGGTGAATGCCTGCTTGTGCCCGGGGGGCACTTGTTGGTGCATGTCTCATCCGTGTGCATCAGATGACTCCAGTGACTACCGTGGGATTCCTCCTGCCCTTCAGTGGCGGGCAGTGACATGGGGGCACAGCGCTTGCCCTACACGGAGACACCAGAGGGCAGCCCTCAGTACGCTCTTCCTGGCTTACTGGCCATGCTCTGGTCGGGACTAGGAAAAGCACACGCTGTCAGGGGAGAGCGTTCAGCTTACACCCGCTCAGGTGATCTCTAGTGCTTCTTTAGAGCTAACAAAGCACTAAACATATGCAAGAGCATTCCTACTAAAAACCTATGAGAGGGGCAACATACACAGCAGTGAGAAACTATATAGGCTGTTTGTCACTACCAGGACATGCCACACAATGAACACACATGTCCTACCTCTTACGTACACAGCACCCTGCCCATAGGGCTACCTAGGGACTACTAGGGGTGACATATGTCTAGTAAAAAGGGGAGTTCCAGGCCAGGCAAGTAATTTAGATGCCAAGCCAATATGGCAGAAGACTGTATACACAAGCCCTGTGGTGGCAGAACTGAGGCAGGTTTGAAAGACTACTTCTGTTGGTGGCACAAGGCCTACTAGTGGCATGTAATTTATAGGCCTTGGATATAAGGAATGCTACTGTACGAGGGACTTACAGGTAAATTAAATGTGGCAATCAGGTGTAAGCAAATCATAACAAGGTTAGAGGGGAGAGCACATGCACTTTAGCACTGATTAGCAGTGATAAAAGGCTCAGGGTCCTACAAAAAGAGGGTCAGAAATTCAGGAGGAGAGGCATAAAGTATGCGGATGACTGTGCACTAATGGCCAGGTCCAACAGATGTAATCAGAAGCACAAACCAAAAAAGGTTCAGGAGGTGCTGGAAAGCATCTGAAAGGCCAATGCTGGTCTCCTTCAGAAACATACCTTTTACAAGAATAGGAATGTTGCCAGCCATTTGCCCTCAGAACTTGGATTTCTTATGCCCCACACTTTTTCAATACAGGAGGCAGCTATAATTGGTTTTAACTGCCAATTCAAAATTATCAAAGTTAAATCTGATGCTCAAGGAAGATGTTGTATCAAGGTTTTTTGTTTTTTCCCAGAGGCATTGAAAAAACATGTACCCTTTGGTGAAATTAACATTCATAAGTCCAAGATTTGGTAATGGAATTAGCTTAAAGGAAAGAGCTACTTCTTTTCTTTGGGAATTTTTATTGCATGACGGACTCCTCAACTGAATAGACCAGTAGGCACAACTGGATCTGGGTGACGTTTGTAAAGATTAATGAATGATGTAGGATTAAGACACAAAAATTAATCTGTACTTAACCCTGTGGTAGCTTGGCACAAAATCAGTCAAGCTTAAATTACAGGCACTATATTAAGTACTTATGGAGCACAAAAATAACATTAATAATTCAAATAATAAAGGGAAAACACAACACAAGGTCACACACAATTTTGGAAAAATGAAGAAAATATATAATAAATTATTTGACACCAAAATGACAAAAATCCAATCTGTAGAACCAGAGTTACACATTTTTAAAGTGTTAAAGATATTAGTAAAAACCAGCAACTAAAAGATCAAAGAGGCAACCATGGATAAGTATAGTCGTATGACACTGGGACAATATCTAAAGTTATGTCCAACTGTAATGGAGTGTGATTCGGATACACCAGGTGGATTGGGCTTTCCTTCAGAGTTAGAAGAAATCTTGAAAAAATGAGAAGTTACATTTCAGCAGGGCTCCATGAGGCTGAATACCCCTTCTGAGAGGAGCCATGGAAAAGGATTTGCTGTTATGGATAAGAACATAGGGGGAGCAATTAAGTGAAAACACGACACAAGAGATATTGCAAACAATTTAGAAATTAGAGTAAAATGTAATCAAATAAAATGAGACTAAAATGGCAAAAATCCAAACGCTAGATTAGGCAATTTCAGATGGTTAAGTAAAAATAGCGCCAAGAAGCAGAAATTACATACTGTGGCCATCTGGGCATGCTAGACAGGGACAAGTTCAAGCTGACTGTGATGGAGTGAAGGCCAGATACAGGGGTCAGTTTACACCCACTGAAAAAGTTACCTTTTCAAGGTCTGGCGCACAGAGTTCAAAATTTCAAGATTACAGAAGAGGAACTTAAACGATGCCAGCCAAGTGTCCAAGACCTGCAGAGGCACCTTTATGTGGATCAAGAACTCACTTTGGCAAAGGTCAGCAGGACTCAGGCAGGTCGAGTTGCAAGTCCAGACAGGTTGAGTTGCAGGTCCAGGCAGGGCCAGTTACAGCAGGTCAGCTGGGCAGTTGCAGGGAGGCCTCTGGAGCTTGTTGTGTCCCTGTGGCTGGGAACAGGAGGTCAGACAACTAACCCTTGGAGTAACTTAGGTAGCCTGCTATGAGAAGAGCAGGCCCAGTCTTTCTACTCAGAAAGCAGGGCAGGTCTCAAGCAGCAGGAGAGACCTTTAAAGAATAAGGCAAGCTTCAAGCATCAGCACAGTCCTCTGGGGAGCAAGGCAGGCTTCAAGCAGCAGGGCAGCCCTCTAAGGAACAAGGCAGTCCTTCTTCAGTAATGTCCACAGGTCAGAACTGTACTGAGGAGTGGCTCAGGAGGTCCAATTACTTATACCATGTGTCACCCTTTGAGGTGGGTGGAAACCTCTATTTCACTTCCACATCTGGTTCTGGAAAATTCCTTCCTCCCCTTTTCTTCTGATGCCCAGGCTTGAAGTGTTTTAGGGTGACAAAAACTGTTGTCAAGTTCCTGAGTGTTGGAGACAATCCCTTTGAAATGTATGTAGGTATTGGCAGGTGGCCCATCCTGCGCACACCTAGACCCCTATTGTTCATTGTCTGGACCCATTACACATTATTGGCAGGGCAGCAATTATTAGATCCAGGTAGCTGAAAACCCCTAGAAGGTTGCTGGAAGTTTAGGGGAGGAAAATGTCAAATTTCTAAAAGCAGATTTTTCATAACTGTAATCTATAATCTTTACCATAACAATTGTAATTCATGTAGGTACAAACATGACATTTCAATCTGTTTCCAATAAAAAGCTAGCACTTACAAAATGTAATAAGGTCACACAATGAGGGTAGTGGGACTCACAGTAGTGAAAAACAAATGTGAGAGTTTTTTTTTTTTTCACTGTCAGGACGTGCATAACTTAAAACTGCATGTCCTGTCCTTTAAAAAACAAAATGCACACTGCCCTGGGCTTTCTAGAACCTACTATTGAAGTGAGTTATATGTATTAAAAAGGGAGGTTCAGGGCCTGGGAAAAGGTTTAGTTTGCAAGGTCGATTTGGCAGTTGAACCTGCACTACAGGCTTCAATAGTAGGTCTGAGATGTGTTTTAAAGGGCTACTTAAGTGGGTGGAAAAATAGGGGATGCAAGCCCACTATTAACATTTAGGCCGGTATTTATACTTTTTTTGCGCCGCATTTGCGTCGTTTTTTGACGCAAAAACAGCGCAAACTTGCAAAATGCCATTGTATTTTGTAGGTTTGCGCCGTTTTGCGTCAAAAAGCGGCGCAAATGCGGCGCTAAAAAAAGTATAAATACGGCCTTAATTTACAGCCCTATCTACATGTAGTACCACTTCACTAGGGACTTGTAAGCAAATTAAATGTGCCCACTGGGTGTAAGCCAATTTTACCATGTTTAAAGAAAAAAGCACAACACATTAGCTTTGGTTAGTGGTGGAAATGTTTAAGTCCTGATGTCAGGAATGTCAGACAGGAGGGGAGAGGGCACATTTTTTTGGAGAAGACCACACAAATATTGTGAGGTCTAATAGTTACTCAGTTATTAGACCCAAAAGGATTCCAGAATATAAATTAACTAATTTATCCTCTTTAATCAATATTTACATAAATATTTATCTTTGTATCCTAATTTGTGTGTCAATTCATTCCAATTGGACACTCCTACAACCTCTGATTAATGTACCAGGGAAAATGTAGCATCCATTATATCACACTTAACCAGCTGGAACCCAACCATGTAGCTTTATGGGATATAATATGAATGAAACATAGAAAAAGATAGTGATCTTAAAAATCTGGAAAGGCTCATATGTGCTTTAGAGCGGTTTTAAAAGGTGAAGTATAAAGAAATATTATCAGTGGCTAACCGTTGTGTTCCTGGGATGTTTTTACTAAAGTTAGCTTAAGCTTGGACAAGGGAAATACATTAGGATAAGTGTTATAAATGGGGTCTTTGTTTGGAACTCAGATTACCTCCTGTCCAAGCAAGGACCCTCACACTAGTCAGGGCAAAGGATAAACACACATAGTTAAGCCCCACTCATCCCCTTTGTAGCTTGGCACGAGCAGGCAAGATTAACTCAGAAGAATGTGTAAATTATTTGTGCCAACACTCAGAGTAATACAGTTCAAGCACTACACAATGGACACCACACCAGTTTAGAAAAATAGGCAATATTTATCTAAATCAAACAAGACAAAAATGACAAAAATCCAACATACACAAGTTAAAATATGAATTTTCAAAAGAATAAGAGTCCACTCCATAGAAAACAATGGAAACGATGACTTTGCACAAAGTACCTGGTTAGTGTAAAAAATAAAGCCGTACGGGCGGGCAAGCGTTCATGGAAAAAGGCAGCGATGGATTGATTCCTTTCTCGCAAGGGAGGCCGGGGGTCGTTTCTTCTGCGGTCAGGTCGGTGATGTGTCATTTTTCTCCCTCGCAAGACAGCAAGGCTAGGGGCACCTCCGATCCGAGCTGAGTTGAGATGATTTTGACACCCAGGGACGATGCGTGGAAAATCCGGATGCACGGTGTTCGAAAACCGCGCTACATGGGGTTTCCATCATTATCACCAGCCGCAAGCTGGGGTTGCGCGTTGTTTCTCCAGCCACGAGGCCACGATGCCTCGATCTCACAGCTGCGATGCAGGTGGAGCGTCGATCTCAGCTGCAAAGCCATTGGTGCATCATTTATCAGCCGCGTTGCAGATGGTGCATTGAAAATTTCCCTGCACTGCATTCTGTGTGTGGATTTTCAACTCTTGTTCTGACAACTTCACCTTTCAAGGGCCCAGGGACTGGATAGGGCACCACTTGGCAGGGCAAGAGTCTCATCAGAGAGTCCAGTTGCTGGCAGAGGAAGCAAGCTCAGTTGAAACCCTTGGAGATTCTTCACAAGCAGAAAGATACCACAACGTCCAGTCTTTGTCCCCTTTCACATGCAGAAGTAGCAACTGCAGGATAGCCCAAAAAGCACAGGCAGGGGCAGCACTTCTCCTTTGCTCTTCAGCTCTTCTCCTCTTGGTTCCAGAAGTGATCTAATTTTCAGGGGTTTTAGGGCCAATACTTATACCCCTTTCTTCAAAGGAAAGTCTCTGTTGTTCACAAGATCCTGCCCAGGGCAGGCCCTAAACACACACCAGGGGGCTGGAGACTGCATTGTGAGAGGGTAGGTACAGCCCATTCGGTGTAAGTGACCACTCCTCCCTCCACTCTATCACAGATGGCTCATCAGGATATGCAGGCTACACCCCAGCTCCCTTTGTCTCACTGTCTAGAGGGGATTCACAAACAGCCCAACTGTAAAACTGACCCAGACAGGCAATCCACCGACAGGCAGATTCACAGAATGGTTTAAGCAAGAAAATGCTTATTTTCTAAAAGTGACATTTTCAACCTAAAAATCTTAAAACAAACTTTACTAAAAGATGTCATTTTAAATTGTGGGTTCTGAGACCCCCAACCTCCATATGTCTATCTGCTCTCAAAGGGAATCTACACTAAAGATATTTAAAAGCAGATCTCATGTTGACCTGTGAGAGAGAGAGGCCTTGCACAGTGAAAACTGAATTTGGCAGTATTTCACTATGAGGACATGTAAACACATCAGTACATGTTCCACCTTTAACGTACACTGCACCTTGCCCATGGGGCTACCTAGGGCTTACCCTAGGGGTGCCTTACATGTATAAAAAGGGAAGGTTTAGGCCTGGCAAGTGGGTACATTTGCCAAATCGAATTGGTAGTTTAAAACTGCACGTACAGACACTGCAGTGGCAGGTCTGAGCCATGTTTGCAGGGCTACTTGTGTGGGTGGCACAACAGTGCTGCAGGCCCACTAGTAGCATTTGATTTAAAGTCCCTGGTCTCCTCTAGTGCACTTTACTAGGGACTTACTAGTAAATCAAATATGCCAATCTTGGATAAACCAATCAACAATACAATTTACACAGAGAGCATATGCACTTTAGCACTGGTTAGCAGTGGTAAAGTGCCCAGAGTCCTAAAGCCAACAAAAACTGGTCAGAAAAAATAGGAGGAAGGAGGCAGAAAGATTGGGGACAACCCTGCAAAAAGGGCCATGTCCAACAATATGTGAAAAAAATATCTCAAGTGGGGCAGCCTATTTACAACATCAAGGCCCAGATTTACAAGTGGCCTGCGCTGCAATACATCCCTTTTTTATGTATTGGCTACAAAGGCTGCTAACCCATATCTACAAGGGGATGCAAAGCCACTTTGCATGGCTTTACATGGCCTTGTAGATATGGAGTAAGGCAATGCAGCGCAGGTCGCTGTGTTGCCTTACTTTGCATCAGGGAGGTGTTTCCATGGGTGTTGCATGGGTGTTCCCATGCAACACCTGTGGATTTTGAATCATTGCCAGATTTACATGGTTTTGTAAACCTATGAATGAGTCAAAACCCTACGACCTCCCAGGGGTGGCGCAGAAGTGACACAATGAGGAGAAATATCTTTATTTCTCCTGTTTCTTTTGCCCTCTTTCTATGTGGGCTGCATTTTTTGCATTTTGCAGCACACATAAAAGAGGAAAAATCCTCTTGGGAATGTTTTTGTCTAGTGAGGTGCCCCTTCCTGCACCAAAACAATCATCCCAGCAATGCGCACCCTTGCACCATGGTGCAAGGGTGCCTGCATTGGTGCATGTGCAAGGGAAAAGTACAGGAATATGCTTAATCTTGTAGCTATACAGCATTCCTGCCTTTTTGTTTTGACGCAGGGCAGCAGAGCAAGAAGGCTTGTACGCTTTCAGGACTGCAGGTTCTTGAAATCCCAAAAGGATCCAAGGAGATATGGCTTATATCATCGCAGCACACTGCTCAACACATATTATAACATGTATAAGAAAATATTAGCCAATAGGCTTGCTGTCGAGGTTGGGGGTGTGGCAGGAGCCAATCAAATGGGGTTTAATCCCAGGAAGCCTCTCTTTACATATACTCATTGCCTTATTGAACCTAAGGTTTTTGAAGGCAAAAGGTGGAACTCGGCTGAGCCACTTCTTGGTTAGTTTGGCATTTCTGTATACCATTATGGTAAGACAGGTGTCCCAGTGGAAATAATGTAAATTCTAGTAGTTAATCATCTGGTTAACTGAGGAAATTGCAAATTTGCGAGCTGTGAATTATTTATCTCTTTTGAATAAGGCTGACAACAAATTATGGTGGACATTACAACCCTGGCGGACGGTGTTAAAGCTGCGGAAACACCGCAAACAGGCCGGTGGACCAAAAAAGGGAATTATGACCCTGGCGGAAACCGCCAACAAAGACAGCCACTTTAACACACCGCCCGCCACGGCGGTGCAAACAAGCAGCGCGGCGGTCCCCGCCAACAGACAGGCGGGAGACAATGTACCGCCCACAGTATTACAACCCGCCAATCCGCCACCTTTTCCGGGGCGGATTCTCCGTGGATAAAAACACGGCGGAAATAGCTTTTGCTATGGGAAAACGCTCACCTGAACACATCCCACGAGGAACGAGGACTCCATGGAGCCAGAACACCAAATACTACCTGCCCTTGTGTTTCTGCTCCTCTACGACCAACAGCTACGTAGGCGCCGAAGACAACGGTGAGTAATGCACCTACAACATAGGGGAGGGGGGAGACAAAAGTTAGGGGGACACCCACCAAACACCCCCACCCTCGCATATTACAACATACACACCAATGCATTCACAAAAATCACAGTGACAACCCACAATCCCCCCGGAAGAATGAAAAGACAATGCAAAATTCGGTCAAACATTGTTATGTGGCAATATACATGTCATACAAAAATATACAGATATATATTTGAAAATCAGTCAGAATTATATACAATACGAGAAGTAGTGCAGATATGTACACAACAATGTCCGTGCACCAACAGTCCAAAAATGCATGGGCGAGGCCCACAAAGGATACCTGACCACAATCGGAGAGAACACTGCTGGGGCATCAGATAGAAATACTACAGGCACCTCAGGGGGGAGGGAAGGGGGGGGACCTCAGCCGGATGACTGCAAAGCCAGATCCACGACGGGGCTCCATGCCCATTGATGTATCCTGGGGAGTGCAAAGCCACAGTCTTTTAAGTCTCTACAGTGGGTGGGGTGCCCACTGTGCCATCCTGGGGAGTGCAAAGCCACAGTCTCTCAAGTCTCTACAGTGGGTGGGGTGCCCACTGTTCCATCCTGGGGAGTGCAAAGCCACAGTCTCTCAAGTCTCTACAGTGGGTGGGGTGCCCACTGTTCCATCCTGGGGAGTGCAAAGCCACAGTCTCTCAAGTCTCTACAGTGGGTGGGGTGCCCACTGTTCCATCCTGGGGAGTGCAAAGCCACAGTCACTCAAGTAGATGCAGGTCTCTAGTGGTACTGGGGGGGACTGGTGCCCAGACTGGATGAGTCTCCCCGTGAAAGTTCCTGTCCTGTCACTGTCCCAGCTGCACATGGGATAAGGATGTCTGATGTGGCGGCCCATTCATTCCTACCCGGTGCTTGCCCTGTTCAGCGGTGCTTTGCCATGGCGGTCTTTGCCCTGTTCAGTGGTGCTTTGCCATGGCGGTCTTTGCCCTGTTCAGCGGTGATTCGACATGGCGGTTCAGGACTGTTCAGCGGTGCTTTGCCATGGCGGTCTTTGCCCTGTTCAGCGGTGCTTTGCCATGGCAGTCTTTGCCCTGTTCAGCGGTGCTTTGCCATGGTGGTCTTTGCCCTGTTCAGCGGTGCTTCGACTTGGTGGTTCAGGACTGTTCAGCGGTGCTTTGCCATGGCGGTCTTTGCCCTGTTCAGCGGTGCTTCGACATGGCGGTCTTTGCCCTGTTCAGCGGTGCTTTGCCATGGCGGTTCAGGACTGTTCAGCGGTGCTTTGCCATGGCGGTTCTGGTACGGACATTGGTGTGTGGCATGACGTTCCATCATAGCCCACCTGGGCTGTGGCAGCCGGGGCCCTCCTGTGCTGTGACTCCGGCGGTGGCAGTGGTCTCCTGACCAGTGACGATACTTGGGCCCTCCTGGGCAATGACTCTGGCGGTGGTCTCCTGACCAGTGACGATACTTGGGCCCTCCTGGGCTGTGACTCTGGCGGTGGTCTCCTGACCAGTGACGATACTTGGGCCCTCCTGGGTAATGACTCTGGCGGTGGTCTCCTGACCAGTGACAATACTTGGGCCCTCCTGGGCTGTGACTCTGGCGGTGGTCTCTGGACCAGTGACAATACTTTTGCCCTCCTGGGCAATGACTCTGGCGGTGGTCTCCTGACCAGTGACGATACTTGGGCCCTCCTGGGCTGTGACTCTGGCGGTGGTCTTCGGACCAGTGACGATACTTGGGCCCTCCTGGGTAATGACTCTGGCGGTGGTCTCCTGACCAGTGACGATACTTGGGCCCTCCTGGGGTGTGACTCTGGCGGTGGTCTCTGGAACAGTGACGATACTTGGGCCCTCCTGGGTAATGACTCTGGCGGTGGTCTCCTGACCAGTGACAATACTTGGGCCCTCCTGGGTAATGACTCTGGTGTTGGTCTCCTGACCAGTGACGATACTTGGGCCCTCCTGGGCTGTGACTCTGGCGGTGGTCTCCTAACCAGTGACAATACTTGGGCCCTCCTGGGCTGTGACTCTGGCGGTGTTCTCTGGACCAGTGACGATACTTGGGCCCTCCTGGACAATGACTCTGGTGGTGGTCTCCTGACCAGTGACGACGGTGCTGGCGGTTGTGTCTTGACCGCCGGAAATGATGGTGCACTTCTCCGCCGTGACACTCACAACAGGCTGGGCAGACTTCCTCTGGCCCTTCCACAACTTTGGTGGAGTCACAGCTGACTCTCCAATCCCCTTGGAACCCATGTCAGTTGTTTTCCCAACAGGAGTCTTAACACTGTCCCGTCGTCCACTCTCCAATTTTAGAGCCTTTACAGGGGGTGGGCTGCCAGTGCCTTGGCTCCGGGTCCTAATGCCTGCCCTGGTGGGCGGTGCACTCCACAAACCTTGAACAGGCACCACTGGTATTGGAGGCTTTTTGGCTGAGGTGCTACGACGGGACTGATGAATTGGAGGGGGTGGGGTGGGGGCAAAAAGGTCAACTTTACAGAGGGACAGTTTCTGACGAACACTGGGATGGGTAGTTGGAGGGGGTCTGGGAGTGGAGGAAGAGGAGGTGGTTGTCAGAGGTGTCACTTTAGGTGCTTTGGGTGCAGGTGCAGGTACTGGAGGCTGTCGTGAGGTGGAGGGATGTTGGGTGAGTGATTGCCAGCGTTTGGGTACTTTGGGAGGGGGCGTCACAGGCACACTGGGAGAGGACACAGGGGACGTGTAAATGGCAGTGGAGGTGGTGAGTGCAGGTGAGCGGCTTGTGGTGCTGGGTGTCCTTGTGCGATTCATGGTGCCTGTAGATGTGGTGCATACAGGTGTGTGTGTAGACGAGACTGGGAGGGAGGAGGGAGAAGAGGAGGAGGGCGACACAGTGGAGGCAGTGGATGTTGCTGTGTCTGAACATGGGTGAGGCTTGCGTGAGTGCCTGTGGTATGTGTGGTGCCTATGTTTGCTTGAGCTACTTGGGTGTGTTGACTTGTGTGCATGCTGGTCTGTAGGTGTGCTTGGGATGGGCTGGGGTACAGGAGATTGGGTCTGGGTGGAGGAAGTTGGAGGGGGGAGGCTAGAGACAGGGACAATGGCTGCCATCAGTGCTGAGGCCAGAATGAATGCCCTCCAGGAATGCATTACCGTGTTGCAACTCTCGTTCTACACCCTGGATGGCACTCACAATGGTAGACTGCCCAACAGTGAGTGACCTGAGGAGGTCAATGGCCTCCTCACTGAGGGCAGCAGGGGTGACAGGGGCAGGGCCTGAGGTGCCTGGGGCGAAGGTGATGCCCACCCTCCTGGGTGAGCGGGCACGGGGCGAACGCTGAGGGGCTGCTGGGAAGGCGGGGCTGGTAGGGGAGGTGGCGGCTGTACCTGTAGAGGTGGGGGGCACAGATGGTGCCGCCACCACAAGGGAGCCCCCATCGGCGGACGAGTCCGTGTCGCTGCTTGGTGATCCGGTGGCCGACGTGAAGCTCCCCTCGCCCTCCGTCCCACTGGTGCATTCAGAGTCTGTGGTGTGGCCCTCCATGGCCAAGTGGGATGCAGCTCCCTCGTGCTCCGGTGCCACTGTACCTCCGCCTGTTGATGCTGATGTACAAAAGGACAGGGAGAGCAGAAAAAGGGGGGGAGACAGAAGAAAGAGAGTTTTAGCGCATGGATTACCGCTTCCGTTGGCGGACAAGACAGACGCAGCAGCCCCCTGCATTACGCCATGCTCCTGCCCTCTGCACATGCAATTCCTGGGATATGGCCTACATGGCAATGGTGAACATCTGCGCACATGGATGCCACAGGGACAACTGTACCTCGACTTGGCACTCTGATGAGGTGGGGTAGAGTGCCACATGGCCTACATTACGGAGGGGCCTTGCCTACCTAACTCGCCCTGGCCTACGGACACCCACAGCCCACCTCCCCCACCCAGAGCCCTCCACTACGCGCAAAGTCAGCAGAATGAGGTTGTATTCACCCCCTTGTGTCTGCTGTAATGCCCTCAAGCGCCCATCCAACTCCGGGTAGGCCACCGCCAGGATCCGGAACATCAGGGGGGTTATGGTGCGACGGGCACCCCTCCCATGTTGGGAGGCCATCCCCAGCTGAGCCTCCATCGTCTTCTTGCTGCAGCGGCGAATGTCCTCCCATCTCTTACGGCAGTGGGTGCCCCGTCTCTGGTGGGCCCCCAGGGTCCGGACCTCTTTGGCGATGGCACGCCAAATGTCCCTCTTCTGGTGGGCGCTGACCTACATGACATGCACAAGGGAGGAAGAGAAGCCATTACCAACTGCACCGTAGATGTAAGTGTCCCCCCTCCCTCCCCTTGCCATTTGGCACATGCATTAATGTTCCCTGAACTCTGCCCCCTTCCCTCTTCCAACCAGCCCTCTCCACCCAGGCCTAGCCCATACAACGTGCTCCCTGTGTACTAACCTGTTGGTCTGGAGGACCGCAGAGTAGCGTGTACTGGGGGAGGACCCCGTCTACCAGTTTATCCAACTCCTGTGCAGTGAAGCCAGGGGCCCTTTCCCCAGACGCAGCAGCCATCGTCGCTTCCAGACCGAGGTCACAGTAGCACTTGCAGTGTAGGTACTCTCCTGTCGAAGGTCAGGTATCTAGTGATTGAACAGATAGAAAATGGCGGTGACGTCTGCGGCGGTGACGTTCGCGGTGTGGCGCATCATCACCACCGGCGCACCTGTTCATTGGCTCCTGGGACCCATAGGGTCCAATGTTAACCAATGCAGCATTGCGCCGCGGTCTACGACCGCCTACCGCGACGGTGTGCAACACCAGCGCTGTTACCCCACAATCCAATTGTCCCAGTTTAGAGGTCAGGCAGCCGACATTTCAGAGGCCCACATGGCTTCTATTACTACTGCGTCACACATAGCTAGGCCTACACTCTACACACATACAGGAAGGGTTTTGTGAGTGGTGTAGTCTTGTGTGTAACTGTGGGTACATACCTGGAGGAATACTGACTGGTTCTTCGCTGTTGTCCTTTGTAGGCACCGTCAGCTGGGACATATGAGAAGATGGCGGAATCCTCCGGTGTACCAACCGCTGGTGGACCTGTTGACAATGGAAGAGAGACATGTCATCGTCACCTACCGATTTGACTGTGCCACAATCCAGGAACTATGTACCCAGTTGGAGCCAGACCTGATGTCACCAATCTGCCATCCGATTGGAATCCCCCCTGACGTGCAGGTGCTGTCAGTGCTCCATTTCATTGCAAGTGGGTCTTTTCAGACAACAGTGGCCATGGCATCAGGGATGTCCCAGCCTATGTTTTCCAACGTGTTGTCCAGAGTGTTGTTTGCCCTGCTGAAACACGTAAGGAGATACATCATCTTCCCTCAGGTGGAGGATTTGCCTACAGTGAAAGGTGACTTCTATGCCCTTGGACATATCCCCAACGTCATCGGTGCCATTGATGGGACCCATGTAGCTCTGGTCCCCCCCCACAGGAGTGTACAGGTGTACAGGAACAGGAATTGTTATCATTCAATGAATGTCCAGATCGTATGTTTGGCAGACTAGTACATTTAGCAGGTAAATGCTATGTTCCCTGGCTCAGTGCATGACGCCTACATCCTGCGGAATAGCAGCATCCCTGATATGATGGGTCAACTCCACAGGCACCATGTATGGCTATTGGGGGACTCTGGTTACCCCAACCTGTCCTGGCTATTGACCCCAGTGAGGAATCCCAGGACCAGGGCAGAGGAACGGTACAATGAGGCCCATGGGCAGACTAGGAGGGTGATCAAATGCACCTTTGGCCTCCTGAAGGCCAGGTTCAGGTGCCTCCATATGACAGGTGGATCCCCATTCTACTCACCGAAGAAGATGTGCGACATCATCATCGCCTGCTACATGTTCCATAATTTGGCATTGCGATGCCAGGTGCCTTTTCTACAGGAGGATGATCCAGATGACGGTGTTGTAGCAGCTGTGGAGTCTGTGGAGCCTGTGGACAGTGATGAGGATGATGCTGAGGAAGAAGACAACGACAACAGGGAGTCAGTCATACAGCAATATTTCCAGTGAAACACAGGTGAGAAAATTTTCATTTTTACCATTATATAAACTTTCCCACGTCTACCTCTATCCTGTTTCTCGATTTAAATCACTATTTGGAAACTGAGTTGTACCCTTCCATTACGGTTTCACAGTTGTGGTTACCTGCGTGTCAACTGCTTGCATCCTTCAAGTGCTGGTGATGTGTGACATAGGTATGTTAGCCTTACAATGGTAAACCCATTATGACACTGTCATTGATTATACATATTTAGTAAATCACAGACTGACTCCAGATTGTTTTGTGGTTTAAGGGTGTTTATTGAAGTGCTCTGAAATGTGAGGGGTTTGTAAAATGAGGATGGGTGATGGTTTAGGAATGTCAATGGCAGAGTCCAGTCTATTTGTCTCACAGGTGCACTGCCCATCTGGGCATAGGAAGTGGAGCTGGTGCAGTTTAAGTATGGACAGGGTAACAAAGTGGGACAGTGGGGTGACAATCAGGGTGGTCTCATTTCCTGGCAGGGGTCTTGCCATCTTGCTCTGTCCTGTTCCTGGATCTCAGGGCCCGCTTGCGTGGTGGTTGTCTGTCTGCAGGGTGTGGGGTGCTGGTGTGTTGGTCCTGTGGCGGGGCGTCCTGTCCACTAGCGCCGGCGGAGGTGGTGGGCAGTTCATCGTCCTAGATAGTGTCAGGGGCCCCTTGGAGTGCCACGGTGTCCCTCAAGGTCTGCTGTATGTCCTTCAGCACCCCTACGATGGTGGCCAGGGCGGAGCTGATGGTCCTGAGCTCCTCCTGAACCCCAAATACAGTTTGTCCAGCAGGCACAGGGTCTCCTGCAACTTGTCCAGGACCGTGGCCATTGTCTCCTGGGAGTGGTGGTATGCTCCCATGATGGAGGTGAGGGCCTTGTGGAGAGTGGGTTCACTTGGCCTGTCCACCCCCTGTCGCACAGCAGCCCTCCTAGTTCCCCTGTGTTCCTGGTCCTCCGTCCCCTGGACTGTGTGCCCACTACCACTGCCCCCAGGTCCCTGTTGTTGTTGGGGTGGCGGGTTATCCTGGGTTCCCTGTAGTGGTGGACACACCGCTGATTGACCTGTCCTGGGTAGGGAGGTTTGGGCCCGCTGGGTGGGTCCTGTGCTGGTGTTACCAGAGGGTGGAAGGTCGTGTTGGGCTGTGCCTGTGCAAGGGGAACCGACTGTCCCGAGGCCCACGATGGTCCGGGCTGGTCATCAGGATCCAGTAAGGCAGAGCTGCTCTCGTCACTGTGGGCCTCTTCTGGGGGTGGAGTGGTGTTGTCTGGACCCTCTGGTGTGGTGACGGTCCTTCGTGTTCCTGCAGGGGCATAAGAGCATGATTATTGCATGTGTGTGTGTAATGGTGTGCAATGGGTGGGTGTTTGTGTACCCCAGTGCAAGCATTCCTGTGTGTGGGTTTGTGTGATGATGGTAGAAGGTGTGTTCTGGGTATGTGCAGTGGGCATGCTTTAGTGAGGGGTGTCCATGCTTTGTTGTGTCATGCAGGGCTTGGTGTTGGGATGGGTGGTTTGTGTTATGGGTAGATTAGTGAGGATTTGGAGTGATAGGGGAGGGGGTGAGGGTGGGGGTGTGTGATATCATGCAGGTAGGGTGGGGGATATGATAGTTACGAATTGACTTACCAGTGTCCCATCCTCCACCGACTCCTCCGAGGCCCTCTGGATGCATGATGGTCAAGACTTGCTCCTCCCATGTTGTTAGTTGTGGGGGAGGAGGTGGGGGTCCGCCGCCAGTCCGCTGCACCGCGATGTTGTGCCTGGAGACCGTTGAACGCATCTTCCCCTGTAGGTCGTTCCACCTCTTCCTGATGTCCTCCCTATTTCTTCGGTGCTGTCCCACGGCGTTCACCCTGTCCACTATTCTGCGCCATGACTCCATCTTCCTGGCTATTGATGTGTGCTGTAGCTGTGAGCCAAATAGCTGTGGCTCTACCCGGACGATTTCCTCCACCATGACCCTGAGCTCCTCCTCGGAGAAGCGGGGTGTCTTTGGCGTGACATGGGGTGGTGTGTGTGATGTGTGGGGTGGTGTATGTGGTGATGAGTGTGGTGAGTGTAGTGGTGTGTAGTGTTTTGTGCGTGGATGTTGTGTGGGTGATGGTGTTGTGTGCCTCTGTGTGATGGGGTTGTCTATTCTGTGCTCTCTCTCTGGCCTTCGTTCGTGATTTTTTGGTCGTAGGGGTTTGTGGGTGATGTGGGTGTGTGTTTTATATTGTGTTGGGTGTGTGGGAGTGGTGTGTGTTTGTGTATCAGGTGTGTGTATTTGTAATTGTCCAATGTGGCGGTGTTTTGGAGATGTGTGTGTATTTTGAGCGCGGCGGTGTGTACCGCCAATGGAATACCGCGGTTGAACAACCGCCGCGTGGATTCGTGGGTCGTAATAGCATGGGCGTGTTTCTGTTGGCGTGGAGGTGGAGAATTGGTTTCCGCCAGTTTATCACTGACCTTTGGTGTGGCGGTGTTGTGTGGGTGTCTGAATTTCGGCGGATTCCGAGCTGTGTGTCACAATAGCTGTGGCGGAATTCCGCGACCACGGCGGTGTATTGGCGGTCTTCTGCACGGCGGTAAGCACCTTTTACCGCCAATGTTGTAATGAGGGCCTCTATTATGATCTTGGGATGCTTTACCTTTCATTAGAAGTGGATGAATTTAATATCCCCTTCTGTGCCGAGGACGTAGTTGTTACGTCCTTCGGCACAGTGCTGCTGTGCCGAGGACGTAACCACTACGTCCTCGGCACACAGCCCAGAGGGAGCGCTCTCGCTCCCTCTGTGTGCTTCCCCCCACCCCCCAAAGTCAGGGATGGAAGGGGAAGACCTTCCCCTTCCACCCCCGACCCCTCCACCCCCCCATAATGACTTCAGCGTGCGATCGCGCGCTGACTTCATTATGGGGATATAGCCGCACAGGAAACCATTTCCCGTGGGTGGGGGGTTTGGGCCAAAGAGGCACCAGGGGAAAGGAAAGGCTTTTCCTTTCCCCCGGTGTCTCTTTGAGCATTCCTGCTGCCCGATCACATTGCGATCGGGCAGCAGGAATGCCCACTAGACACCAGGGATTTTTTGTTGTTGTTGTTTGTGCAATCATTTTGACTTGCGGGGAGCGGCCCCTTGGGCAAGGGTCGCTCCCCTTGTGGGGGCCATTATTGAGGGCCATTTCTGCCCCCCTTGGGGCAGATTGGCCTACTTTTTAGGCAGATCTACCCCCAAGGGGTGCAGAAAACACTAGATCACCAGGGACTTTTCTATATTTGTTTATTTATGTGGGGGGGTGCCCCCTTGGGCAAGGGGCGGCCCCCCCAAGGGGGCAGAGAACTGTTGGCCTTTTCTGCCCCCCTTGGGGGCAGATCGGGCTATTTTTTTTAGGTCCATCTGCCCCCAAGGGGGGCAGAAGCCACTTAGGCACCAGGGATTGTGTGTGTAGTGGATGGGGGGGCGGCCCCTTGGGCAAGGGTCGCTCCCCTTTGGGGGGCATGTCTTTTAGGGCCATTTCTGCCCCCCTTGGGGGCAGATCAGCCTATTATTTTTAGGCTGATCTGCCCCCAAGGGGGGCAGAAACCACTAGAACACCAGGGATTTTTTTTATTTGTTTTTTTTTGTGGGGAGGGCTTCCCCTTGGTCACGGGGCGCCCCCCCAAGGGGGGCATTGACCTGTTGGCCATTTCTGCCCCCCCTGGGGGCAGATGGGCCTATTATTTTAGGCCCACCTGCCCCCAAGGGGGGCAGAAGCCACTTAGACACCAGGGATAGTGTGTGTGTGTGTGTTAGTGGATGGGGGGGGCATGGGCAAGGGTCACCACCCACTTTGGGGGCACATGTACCCAGGCCATTTCTGCACCCCCTGGAGACAGATCAGCCTATTATTTTTAGGCTGATGGGGGCAGAAACCACTAGAACGCCAGGGATTTTTTTTATTTGTTTATTTTTGTGGGGGGACGTCCCCTTGGTCACAGGGCACCCCCCAAGGGGGGCATTGACCTGTTGGCCATTTATGCCCCCCTGGGGGCAGATGGGCCTATTTATTTAGGCCCACCTGCCCCCAAGGGGGGCAGAAGCCACTTAGACACCAGGGATAGTGTGTGTGTGTGTGTGTGTTAGTGGATGGGGGGGGCCTTGGGCAAGGGTCGCCCCCCACTTTGGGGGCACATGTACCCAGGCCATTTCTGCACCCCTTGGAGACAGATCAGCCTATTATTTTTATGCTGATCTGCCCCCAAGGGGGGCAGAAACCACTAGAACGTTAGGGATTTTTTTTATTTGTTTATTTTTGTGGGGGGGCGTCCCCTTGGTCACGGGGTGCCCCCCCAAGGGGGGCATTGACCTGTTGGCCATTTCTGCACCCCCTGGGGGCAGATGGGCCTATTTTTTTAGGCCCACCTGCCCCCAAAGGGGGCAGAAGCCACTTAGACACCAGGGATAGTGTGTGTCTGTGTGTTAGTGGATGGGGGGGGCCTTGGGCAAGGGTCGCCCCCCACTTTGGGGGCACATGTACCCAGGCCATTTCTGCACCCCTTGGAGACAGATCAGCCTATTATTTTTAGGCTGATCTGCCCCCAAGGTTTGCAGAAACCACTAGAACGCCAGGGATTTTTTTAATTTGTTAATTTTGTGGGGGGGCGTCCCCTTGGTCAGGGGTGCCCCCCCAAGCGGGGCATTGACCTGTTGACCATTTCTGCCCCCCCCCCGGGGGCAGATGGGCATATTTTTTTAGGCCCACCTTCCAAGCCACTTAGACACCAGGGATAGTGTGTGTGTGTGTGTGTGTGTTAGTGGATGGGGGGGGCCTTGGGCAAGGGTCGCCGCCCACTTTGGGGGCACATGTACCCAGGCCATTTCTGCACCCCTTGGAGACAGATCAGCCTATTATTTTTAGGCTGATCTGCCCCCAAGGTGGGCAGAAACCACTAGAACGTCAGGGATTTTTTTTATTTGTTTATTTTTGTGGGGGGGAGCGTCCCCTTGGTCACGGGGCGCCCCCCCCAAGGGGGGCATTGACCTGTTGGCCATTTCTGCACCCCCTGGGGGCAGATGGGCCTATTTTTTTAGGCCTACCTGCCCCAAGGGGGGCAGAAGCCACTTAGACACCAGGGATAGTGTGTGTGTGTGTGTGTGTGTTAGTGGATGGGGGGGGGCCTTGGGCAAGGGTCGCCACCCACTTTGGGGGCACATGTACCCAGGCCATTTCTGCACCCCTTGGAGACAGATCAGCCTATTATTTTTAGGCTGATCTGCCCCCAAGGGGGGCAGAAACCACTAGAACGCCAGGGATTTTTTTTATTTGTTTATTTTTGTGGGGGGCGTCCCCTTGGTCACAGGGCCCCCCCCCCCAAGGGGGGCATTGACCTGTTGGCCATTTCTGCACCCCCTGGGGGTAGATGGGCCTATTTATTTAGGCCCACCTGCCCCCAAGGGGGGCAGAAGCCACTTAGGCACCAGGGATAGTGTTGTGTGTGTTTTTTTGTTTTTTTTGTTTGAGGGCTGTCCCCTTTGGCAAGGGTCGCTCTCCATGGGGACACACTACTAAAGGTATTTTCTGGCTTCCTTGGGGCAGACAGGCCTATTTTGTTTAGTAGGCCCATCTGCCCCTATGGCAGAATCCACTTAGGCACCAATTTCTAAATGTTTGATGGTGGGGTGTTTGTCAACTGAAGAAGTCTTTGCATTTGTGATAAAAAAATGTTTTCCTCCTTTTTGTTCTAGTTCAAAGCTTTTGCTTTATTTGCTGTGGCTCCTTGCGGTTTTGGCGGTGGTTGACCTGCAGTTTGCACAGTTGCATGTTTTAGGTAAGTAAAAACAATTTACTCCAAAGGAGTATTGTTGCCGTGCATGAATGACATGTTTGTAGGGGATGTACTAAATGCAGGATTGTGTGTGAAATTGTCCTTAGGTTTGTGCACAATGATATTTGTTTTGTCTTATTTCTAATTTGCCTTTCTTTCTTTCTTTTTAGTGGGATATCATTGGTGATTGCTGTGTAGTTGCTGGTGAATCAAGCTTTTTCAGGCAAGTGAGCGGTATAGTTTTTGAGTTTATAACTCTTACTAACAAAGCTACACTTTGTTACTTGTCTTACACAGTGCTGGTTGTTGGTGGTGAATTTGTCCAGTTAATTTTAGCAGGAGAGATCATGGCTAGCCGCAGGATGACCGCTCAGCAGGTGGTTGGTATGCTTTTTGAGTCACAGTCTGATCATGACTATGAGACGGACTCTGCATCTGAGGCAGAGGAGGAAGTCAGAGATTCTGGCAGGGATGTTTCTGTTGGAGGGGAATCTTCTGATGATGAAGCCACACTCAGTGCAGATGAAGGGCCTGTTTTAGAGGAGGACATTGATGTGCCAATAGTGCAGCAACCTGGGGCTGAAAGGTTTCCTATTATAAGACCTGATGTCTGGGTTGCCCCAAACATGGAGCAGCCAGAGTTGCCTGCCTTTACTGGTCTCCCGGGGTGTAACGCCAATACAGAGAACTTTTTGCCTATCAATTTCTTTGAGTTATTCATGGATGATATGTTTTTGGAAGAGATTGTTGAGCAGACTAATTTGTATGCGGAGCAGCATTTGAGGGACAACGCTGCTAGACTTAGGCCACACTCTAGAGCTGCCCAGTGGATTCCCTCAAATTTGGAGGAGATAAAAAAGTTTTTGGGTTTGACTTTTTTGATGGGGTTGATAAGGAAGCCGTCACTGGCTTCTTATTGGTCTACTAGTCCCTTGATGGCAACAGCTATATTTCCTGCGACCATGAGTCGTAATCGGTATTTGCTTCTTCTTAGGATGCTGCATTTTGTTGACAATGCATTAACCTTGCCACGAGATCACCCAGATTCTGACCGTCTTTTTAAGATTAGGCCTGTCCTTGATCATTTTGTAGATCGGTTTTTGGAGGTCTATGTTCCAGGCAAAGAGTTAAGTGTGGACGAGTCTTTGGTCCTCTTCAAGGGTCTTTTGTTTTTAGGCAGTACATTCCTAGCAAAAGGGCACGATATGGAATTAAATTGTATATGCTGTCTGAAAGTAGGACAGGATATGTGTATAGTTTCCGTGTGTACACTGGTAGGGATACCAATATTGACCCCCCTGGTTGTCCTCCCACTTTTGGAGTTACCGAGAAAATTGTGTGGGATCTTGGTAGACGACTGTTCAACAAAGGTCACCATTTGTATGTAGATAACTTCTACACTGGTGTGCAGTTGTTCAAGGAATTGTTTAGAATGGACACAGTTGCTTGTGGCACAATCCGTTCTAACCGGAAAGGCTATCCAAGGGAGCTTGTCTGTAAAAAACTTGAGAGGGGATAGTGCTGTGCCTTGCGGAATGAGGAGCTGCCAGCTTTGAAATTTTCAGACAAGAGGGATGTCTACATGCTAAGTACCATCCATGATGAGATTACTTCCCCCGTGACTGTTTGGGGCCAGGTTGCTGAAGTGCGCAAACCTGTGTTCATTTTAGATTATAATAAGCACATGGGAGGTGTAGATAGAGTTGACCAGAGGTTGGAACCTTATACTGCTATTCGTAAGTCTTACGTTTGGTATAAGAAGTTAGCACTTCACCTCTTCCACTTAGCAACCTTCAATGCTTTTATTGTGTTTAGGGATAGGTCTCCAGAGTCAAAGATGACATTTGTGAAATTTCAGGAGTCAGTGATAGAGAGCCTTATTGTGGTGGAACAGGCCAGAGTTCCTAGAGAAGCAGTGGTGGAGGATGTGGCTAGATTGAAAGATCGCCACTTTGCTGAGCACATTCCTCCCACACCCAAAAAAGACTTTCCAGCTAAGAAATGTAGAGTGTGTTTTCGAAGAGGTATCCGGAGGGAGACTCGAATGTACTGCCCAGATTGTCCTTCAAAGCCTGGGCTGCGTGTCGGTGGTTGTTTTAAGAATTACCACACCCAGAAGAATTTCTGGGAACAACCATGAGTGTAAACTCATGTCTGTTTTGTATTTTCATGTGTTCAGTTTCATGGTTAGCATTTCTGTCATGTTCTTAGTTAGAGCTTTTGCGTTTGTAGTTTTGTAATTCTTTCTACTTAGTTAGGGGTTCCTCTGTTTAAAAAAAAATAAAAAATGGTGCCATTGTGTGTGGAGTGGGTTGTGGCTGAGAGTGTACATATTGACTTGCTGTTGGCTACTGCAACACACTGCCAGCCAAACACTCTCATGCCAAATCCAACCAGTATGTGTGGTAAAAATGTCAAAACCTGCTCCGCTGTAATCAGGCGTCGCAGCACACCTGTGACACGCTAGGTGCCTCAGGTGGGACCCCGATGATGAAACATGCCACCAACTTGGTTGGTGGGTGAGAGGTCTTTTTCACATAACCTAAGTGTGTTTCTTTTCAAAATTTTAGTGTTTGGCACATCACGGACGTATGTGGACACATCAAAACAATATAATACAAAACTACCTGTGTTTGGGGGGGAGAGGGCACCTATGTTTTTGGTCCTGTGTGCGGCCTTCATCTAGTGAAACCTACCAAACCCAGACATTTTTTAAAACTAGACACCCCAAGGAGTCCAGGGAGGTGTGGCTTGCGTGGATCCCCCAACATTTTCTTACCCAGACTCCTCTGTAAACCTCAAAATGTGCTTAAAAACGCATATTTTCCTGACTTTTCTTCGTAGGATCACCACTCCAGCACAAAATTCCTACTCCCAGTGTTCCCCTCAGTCTCCCAAGTAAAATGACACCTCACTTATGTCGGTCCCCAAAGCAAGGTCAGTCTAAAGATGTATAAAAGAATATGTCCTTATAAACTCGCTGTGCTATCCCCTCTATCTCTACAAGTTTTGGGCCTTATTCTGTTGCAGGCACCTGGCCCACCCACACAAGTGAGGTATCATTTTTATCGGGAGACTTGGGGGAAAGCTGGGTGGAAGGAAATTTGTGGCTCCACTCAGATTCCAGAACTTTCTGTCACCGAAATGTGTGGAAAATGCGTTTATTAAGAAAATTTGAGGTTTGCAAAGGATTCTGGGTAACAGAACCTGGTCAGAGCCCCGCAAGTCACCCCATCTTGGATTCCCCTAGGTCTCTAGTTTTAAAAAATGCACAGGTTTGGTAGGTTTCCCTAGGTGCCGGCTGAGCTAGAGGGCAAAATCTACAGGTAGGCACTGTTTTCAATGAAAACATGTGATGTGTCCACGTTGTGTTTTGGGGCGTGTCCTGTCGCGGCCGCTAGGCCTACCCACACAAGTGAGGTATCATTTTTATCGGGAGACTTGGAGGAACGCTGGGTGGAAGGAAATTTGTGGCTCCTCTCAGAGTCCAGAACTTTCTGCCACAGAAATGTGAAGAACATGTGTTTTTTTTAGCCAAATTTTGAGGTTTGCAAAGGATTCTGGGTAACAGAACCTGGTCCGAGCCACACAAGTCACCCCATCTTGGATTCCCCTGGGTCTCTAGTTTTCAGAAATGCACAGGTTTGGTAGGTTTCCCTAGGTGGTAGCTGAGCTACAGGCCAAATTCTACAGGTAGGCACTTTGCAAAAAACACCTCTGTTTTCTTTAAAAAAATTGGATGTGTCCATGTTGCGCTTTGGGGCGTTTCCTGTCGCGGGCGCTAGGCCTACCCACACAAGTGAGGTATCATTTTTATCGGGAGACGTGGGGGAACGCTGCGTAGAAGGAAATTTGTGGCTCCTCTCAGATTCCAGAACGTTCTGCCACAGAAATGTGAGGAACATGTGTTTTTTTTGCCAAATTTTGAGGTTTGCAAAGGATTCTGGGTAACAGAACCTGGTCCGAACCACACAAGTCACCCCATCTTGGATTCCCCTAGGTCTCTAGTTTTCAGAAATGCACAGGTTTGGTAGGTTTCTCTAGGTGGCGGCTGAGCTACAGGCCAAAATCTACAGGTAGGCACTTTGCAAAAAACACCTCTGTTTTCTTTAAAAAATTTGGATGTGTCCACGTTGCACTTTGGGGCGTTTCCTGTCGCGGGCGCTAGGCCTACCAACACAAGTGAGGTATCATTTTTATCGGGAGACGTAGGGGAACGCTGGGTGGAAGGAAATTTGTGGCTTCTCTCAGTTTCCATAACTTTCTGCCACAGAAATGTGAGGAACATGTGTTTTTTTAGCCAAATTTTGAGGTTTGCAAAGGATTCTGGGTAACAGAACCTGGTCCGAACCACACAAGTCACCCCATCTTGGATTCCCCTAGGTCTCTAGTTTTCAGAAATGCACAGGTTTGGTAGGTTTCCCTAGGTGCCGGCTGAGCTAGAGGCCAAAATTGTCAGGTAGGCACTTTGCAAAAAACACCTCTGTTTTCTTTAAAAAATTTGGATGTGTCCACGTTGCGCTTTGGGGCATTTCCTGTCGCGGGTGCTAGGCCTACCCGCACAAGTGAGGTATCATTTTTATCGGGAGACTTGGGGGAACGCTGGGTGGAAGGAAATTTGTGGCTCCGCTCAGATTCCAGAACTTTCTGCCATAGAAATGTGAGGAACATGTGTTTTTTTAGCCAAATTTTAAGGTTTGCAAAGGATTCTGGGTAACAGAACCTGGTCCGAGCCACACAAGTCACCCCATCTTGGATTCCCCTAGGTCTCTAGTTTTCAGAAAAGCACAGGTATGGTAGGTTTCCCTAGGTGCCGGCTGAGCTAGAGGCCAAAATCTACAGGTAGGCACTTTGCTAAAAACAGCTCTGTTTTCTGTGATGTGTCCACGTTGTGTTTTGGGGCATATCCTTTCGCGGGCGCTAGGCCTACCCTCACAAGTGAGGTATAATTTTTATCGGGAAACTTGGGGGAACATAGAATAGCAAAATAAGTGTTATTGCCCCTTGTCTTTCTCTACATTTTTCACTTCCAAATGTAAGACAGTGTGTAAAAAAGGTGTCTATTTGAGAAATGCCCTGTAATTCACATGCTAGTATGGGCACCCCGGAATTCAGAGATGTGCAAATAACCACTGCTTCTCAACACCTTATCTTGTGCCCATTTTGGAAATACAAAGGTTTTCTTGATAGCTATTTTTTACTCTTTATATTTCAGCAAATGAATTGCTGTATACCCGGCATAGAATGAAAACCCACTGCATGGTGCAGGTCATTTATTGGCTCTGGGTACCTAGAGTTCTTGATGAACCTACAAGCCCTATATATCCCCGCAACCAGAAGAGTCCAGCAGACGTAACGGTATATTGCTTTCGAAAATCTGACATTGCAGGAAAACGTTACTGAGTAAAACGTAGAGAAAAATTGATGTTTTTTTCACCTCAATTTCAATATTTTTCTTTTTCAGTTGTTATTTTCTGTAGGAAACCCTTGTAGGATCTACACAAATTACCCCTTGCTGAATTCAGAATTTTGTCTACTTTACAGAAATGTTGCGGTGTCTGGGATCCAGCGTTGGTTTCATGCCCATTTCTGTCACTGACTGGAAGGAGGCTGAAAGCACAAAAAATCGTAAAAATGGGGTATGTCCCAGTAAAATGCCAAAATTGTGTTGAAAAATTGGGTTTTCTGATTCAAGTCTGCCTGTTCCTGAAAGCTGGGAAGCTGGTGATTTTAGCACTGCAAACCGTTTGTTGATGCCCTTTTCAGGGAAAAAAACACAAGCCTTCTTCTGCAGCCCCTTTTTCCCATTTTTTTGAAAAAAACGAAATTTTCACTGTATTTTGGCTAATTTCTTGGCCTTCTTCTGGGGAACCCACAAAGTCTGGGTACCTCTAGAATCCCTAGGATGTAGGAAAAAAAGGACGCAAATTTGGCGTGGGTAGCTTATGTGAACAAAAAGTTATTAGGGCCTAAGCGCGAACTGCTCCAAATAGCCAAAAAAAGGCTCGGCACAGGAGGGGGAAAAGGCCTGGCAGCGAAGGGGTTAATCAAAATAGTGGTACTGCCTGAGCGTTTATATATGTATCATGGTTTGTCATGTTTTGTGCTGTAATGTACCTAATACTGCCATTATTTTATTTGTTTGGGCAGGTAAAGGAAACCGAGCAAGTCGTAATAATTTGTGTTAGGCTCTGTAATGAGGTGAGTGGTCTTTACACAGTTTCATGGGTAGTATATCTCTTCATGAGGTGGGTTTTTGAACATGTTGAATGGCTTTTTACTGCAAGGTGGACTAGTTTATTGGTGTGCTAACTGAATATAATTGGTAGAATACTGTTTGACATGAAGATTGGGTCCTAAATATCATTAAAAAAACGCCCTTTTTATAGCAATGGAGCATATGTTTTGTAATGTATATTGAGGTCCACGGCTATCTTCACGAAAACAGACTCATTAATGTTTAAGTCTTCTAACTTGCTTTGCATAGGAATTCTATGTTATTGTTACCCTGATGCTACTGTTTATTCCTCGGTAACAATCAGACTCTAACAAATCTCAGGAACTTGTGTTTCCTCATTGTTTGACAGAGGTTGGCAATGGGATGTTTAGGAATTATCTCAAGCCAAACAGAAGCAAAACTGAAATATTTATTTTTGGAGCCTCATCTTCTTTGTGGTCACATACATTTAGGCCTACCTCAATGTAAGAATGTTCTACCCCTACCACTCAAACTCGTAATCTGGGCATCCTTGTAGATACCCAGCTGTCATTCATGCTTCCAGTAAACAAGATCATGTCCCCCACTTTCTTGCTCTTTACCTCTGAGGATAGTTTTGCTCTACTTGCAAAGTATTGTAATAAAAAACATCATTAAACCTATTTGAATTTCTACAATTGACAATGCAAATAAGGTTTAATTGGACTTTCCTAAATATATTCCCCACCATTTATAGATCGTACAAGATCTAGTGGCATGTCCAGTACCTAGACTGCCTTGCAGAGAACATGTATACCATCCACTGGTTGCCTAAACACAAAAACCTTAGCTTTAAACTTATGTGTAGATACCATAAAGTCAGACATGGTCTCAGTCCATCTTTTTGGAGATCCCATCTCATTCTTTGTAGTTCAGACATAAGGCTGATGGTCTGCTGTTCCTTGCAAGCCACTATCCGTTTGCAGTCAGTAACAGGGGGTGGCTAACAGGGTCCAGTCCATCTCATTAGGCAAGTTATTGTGCAACCATCAAGGAGTGGAGAGCTTGTGATGAGGCCTATTACTGCTTTGGTTGTATGACAAAATTAGATACTGGCCACAAATGTCATTTCTAAGTTTGCAACCACATCTTGCCACCTTTGTTTCCTTACATTGTGCCTTTACTCCTTATAAGTGTGAAATAAGTTGCACTGAATTCATAAAAACTTAAATGCAGCACGTATGGCAAAATGTGGTTAAGGATTTCTTAACATATTACAATTTAAAAATTATACCATACTGAACAATGATAAATATTCTTAGTAAATACCAAGTTCCTCTTTTTTACTTAAATGAAACCTGGGACTGAAGGAGGCCCGTCTTTGAGGTTGGATGATAAACTGAGTCACTCAAGTATTTAATGTTTTGAACTTAAGCTGTGCTATAAAGGAAAACTCTGTTCAACAGGCCAAATGCATTTTGTAGCCAGTTATGTGGTTGAGAAGTCAAATCAACATGTTTTAAGCCTTTAGTACAACCTCCAGTTGAGATAAGGTGACTTTGAGTTGCTGATACTTAATTTGCATTTGCTTGTTGTGTGTAGCTTATAGGTTTCCACTATTCACTTCTTCTCTTTAAAGCTCCTGAAACATTTTGTAGCTGGCAGTTGCTGCCAATAAGCCATTGCGAGCTTCAGGAGACTGGAATGCTCTTTGGAAGGTCACAACGTGAGGAACTTGCCAAGGTTAAAATTCTTTGAGTGGGAAAGGACATATTATACCAAACAAAGTTCTAACTTTTAATGGTTATGTGGTGCAGTATCCACCCAGTGATACAGAAGATCACAAAAAGTAAATCTGTCTGCAAGTAGGTCAAACAACACCCAGAGGTAACAGGGTACTAAAGTAGCAGTACTAACATATATGTTTCTTATGGTACTTTAGCACTGTGTACAAGAACTCAGTCCACTTAGTCTCAGATTTAGGTATGTCTCCACAAACTCTTTTTCTAATGTCATAGTTATCTGGTCTTCAAAACAGAAAGCAAAGAAAGCCTTCCTGTACAAAGCTCTTCATTCAAGATTACTTCAGATTCTCGATATTTTTAGGGACAGAATGGTGGCTCCACAACAGATGCAAACCAAGAATGTCACACAACCTTTACCTGTTCAAAAAACTGTAGTCAGGATTTACTTTAGGAAGAGATCCAGGCAAAGGGCATGAGGGTTCTTACTAAGTTTCCTTATTCAAGAGAGTCAATATTGCTCTGTTTTCTCTCTTGAGCAAGCTGAAACTAAGGATCAGTGGTTTCAGCATGGGTTTTTGAACAGAAACAGTTAGAATATCATTTATAGATTGTCTTTTTTTATTTTACCTTCTCCTGTTGAGAGATGTATGTATATTATTTTTTCATCTTTATCAGGATACTTTTGACCATTGTTTCAATAGATTTTTCTGACACAGTTTGGAAAATCTTTCATCTTTTTCACTCTTCTAATTACAACAATGTTTTGGTTGTAAAAGCACCTTCCTCTATTGCCCAGGCTACTATTTAATTTTGCCACACTTTAGACAGGAACTATCTCAGTGCAATAATCGAGTGAGGCGTCATCTTTATAACAGTGTTTTCTTTTGTCCTCCTGAATTGCAACTCTCTCACTCTCTTAGCTGAGAATTTTTGTCTCCATCTTCCAATATAGTTTTGGCAAACCTTATATCATATCTCTTCCACACCTAGCACGATATACTGTGTATACCTAACTTTATGCCAAATGTACATTTTCCTGCTTCTATTGTATTTTTTCCTAAAGGATTAGTAAATGGTGCTATTGCCAGCTTTTTGCATTATCTCATGTGAAATGTTGACTTTAAGGGCATTTAGATTTTTGTTTGTCTGTATTTCTTTAGCTAAGCATCACCACTTCCTTTGCTGGGTCATCTTATGACTGATAACTAGTGGGGATTCTATCCATTTTATTCATTATCTTACTCAAGCTATCTTTCCTATGAAATTCAATAGGGTAGCTTCATCTATACATGGTATGCCACACACCCATATGCTATTTGTAAGCCTTCCATTTTTCAATCAGTTAAATGGCATAGTTTAATTTACCATATGAAATCCACAAGGAAATCCTGTTTTGTGTTTTATTTAACACTGCTCTTTTGTTACATGTTTTTGTTTGGATGCATAATTATGCTCTTTATATTGTTTCTGCTTCACTTATTCTACTTAAAACTCAAATGCCACTCTAGCCAATCAAATTCCTGCAATGGGCCATTGTTTGCCTTTCAGATTTCTGAGTGATTATCCTTTAAAAAATATATATATATTTTTGTTACCATATTCAATTTGTTACCGTATGAAGTAGGGAAAAGCTGTGTGCAAGTGGCAAGTGGGAGGTGTGTTACTAATTGTTTTGGGAATTTGAAACAGTGTGACATCAGTGTAGATTATGGTAATAACAATAAAATGGAGAGACATGGAGAGATTGGTGTTTTTACCATGCCTTATGGTGGGATCCTGCAAAAAGCTACATGTGTAGCCTATCACGTTATGCTGTGGACAGGATGTGGTAATTGGGGGGGATGGACACAGGCCAGGTCTAACTATAGCAATAGTCTTTGTCAGCTCTATCCTGAGGTGCTTTTCCTTTAACAGCCTCCTCTCACTCTGCCATTTTTTTAGATCTCTACATTGTGATCCCCCACCACCAATAACAGAGTCTATCAACACCCTCCCAATGACCGGCTCCTCTTTTCCACTGAGGGTGCATAGAGGCAGACCAGGTTGTTGCCTGTAATGATCAATAGCAAATGTTACTAGAAGGTATGTTTTCCCCTCAGTTCAGTTCCTCTTCCTCTTCAGTGAGGATGGCTGCATCTTGGAGTCTAAAGGCGATTCATTGAGACTTGTTGGTGAAGCAGTCCAAGTAAAAGAGGAGAAAGCCTGCAACATAGGCTCTATTTATGTGTTTGCAAGGTTAATGTGTGTCAACTGTGTGAGATCTGAGTCATGTGTATGGTTGTTACCTATTCACTTTGATTCAGAGCCCCATTCCCCAGTGGCAGAGAACTTGCCCAACAGTCATGTAGTAGAATTTCAACAATTAAGTTAGTAGGAGTAACTTTACAGTCGTGACTTCAGTCAGAGGATGCTCCAGTCCCACATGTGAGGAAGTGGAGATTCATAACTGAACAAATAGGCAGACAGTTGTGCTCAGAATTGGTGAACACTATCCATGCAGAGATATCTCCCGGGGAATAGGCAGAAATCAACATGTGTGAGGATGTCAGCATGTAGATTTCTCTTTATTAATCAACTTCATTGTGGCTGCCAAGATATTGTATGACATAATATTAAAGTTGAGTATATCTTTTTTCTGTGTTTGTTAATAATAGTATTGCATAAAATATAATGTACTAAAGTATTATTGTATTTAGTATAGTGAGCATTTATATTGTAATTCTATTGTTTATCAGTATATTCTTCTATAGGTAGTGGTATTTGGTTACATTAACTGGCATGTATTTTTTCTTACATTTTTATTTTAATATGGCTTTGGTTATTTTGGGGGTAAAGGGAAGGTTACAATTCTTAACCTTTTCTCAAAAAATGATATTTTTGCAATGATTAATATATTTTATTTTAAGAAATGTTTTATGAACTTTTGTTAAACATTTGGTATCCATGTATTTTTAGGGTGTATAAACTGAAATGATTTATGGCCAAACCTATAGATGGAATTATAGCTCCTAAAATATCTAATATTATCTGTGCAAAACCATGTTTAACTCTTTTCAAACCAACAGTAGCATCCATTCCGCTCATGTAATAAACCCTAGAAACACTAAAGTAAGGTAACATGAACCCACCCAATTATGTGGAAATTTAAAATAAGTAGTCTTACCACACATCATAAATTCCTGTCAGGATTGGTTCTTCATCAGCCAGGAAATCATCATTAACAACATAACACCTCTCACACTAACTTTCACCCACATGTTCAATTAACCCAACACCCGTAAATTCACAACACAATTCGCCTGTTCTCTCAAGCTTCATTTTCACTCTAGAATGCAAGTTTGACAATCTGAATTCTCCTTCAACCTCAATCTGCTCTCTCATCTTCCTCTCATCTTTCCAATCTCTCACAATTTCCACTTTTCTTTCATTATATTCCCTATGAAACTCATGTACTTCTTCATCGGCACAAAAACTCCTGTTTAGTAGGTTAGTATTATGGTTAACTTGAACAATTGTATTCTGAAATTTACCATATTTGCCCCATTCATAACATCTTTGAACACAGCCAGATCAACCAGCCATATGCTGAAATCAGACAGAAAAGGCAACAGAAATTCATGTTTATTATTAAGAATACTATTACATGCAAGACCATAAGACATAGGCAGCTAAAGATACATAGCTCCTTCACCTGGAGAAATGTACACACAAAAAGTCCTTTACCCTCATAATACCTACATACCGATTCAACATTCTAGTATATATGTTATCATGAAACTCACAAACCAAATGTTCCTATTGTGCCAATGAATTGGATTGAGCATTATGCTATACTGTATTTAATTCAACTTCTGTGCAGTTATATCACACCGGAGAAAGGAGGCATAGCAATAAACCAACTAAGATTATTAGTGATATTATCAAGGAGATTAAACTAATAATTTAGCAACATTTTATATCAGTAATTTTCTTTTGAGATCAAAAACAATAAGGGACGTACGTTGGACTCCAAAAGTAAACAGTACATTTCTTTAAAATAATAATAGTCTTTCTCCTTCTTTTCTTCTTTCCTTCAAAAGTAATAATCAAAAATCAAAATCATAATTGACTTCAAAAGATGTTTTTTATCAGTACTTCTGGTTCAATTCATACAGTTCATGTTCCCATACCTTTTTTTACCTGGATTCAAGCTTATCTCTGTTAATCTTTTCTTGAATATTCAAGGTGGTTCTTCCACTTCTGGTTTGAGTTCAAAGATGTATTGGCAACAGTTTAGTACACCTTAGAGTTCTATACCTGACTCTTGTTCTATAGATACTGATACTTTAGACACCCATTCATGTGAAGCACACTTTCTGTTAGGAATTCCTTTTTTGCTGATCTTTTAGCAACTGGAAATTCACTTTCACTGTTCTCTGAATCAATTTCAGTTACTACAGGTTCTTCATTAATTAGCTTTAGTCTTTCATTCTGCCAGTGCGTTCTTTTACAGGTTCTTCTTAGTGTTTTGTTGCTTCAGCTTTTGCATCTTTACTCGTGAATCTTCACACTCACTGGTGGACTTGAACTTTGATCAGCATCAGCAACTGAATACACTATGAACTGTTTTCTTCCTCAGGAGGTCCTTGTAACTTGAATTTTCAACTAGAGATTTTCACTGGTCAGATCAGACACTACTTCTTCCTGCTGCTCATGATTTTATAACAGCTCTTCACTCTCACCCTGGACTAGAAATTGGCCACTGCTGTTGGTACCTTCATCAGAATGTTCACTCATCAGCACCAACTTCTATAACTTCATCATCGTCACCAGTTTCATTTTCCGATGTTTCACCCCATCTGGATACATGCTGCATACTTGAGCTTCACTCTGGGAATCAGTGGTTGTTGTCACCTCTTCTTCATTCCCCACCTTCACTCTCCTCGAGTGAGCACCCTGGGTTCACTGTGGGATTCAGGCACACTTCACAGCAGTATTAGTCACAAGTATGACTTCATACTGGGCTCACAAGTGTTTTCCCAAGCAGTTCTTGCAGACCTATTTCTTGGTGACCACCCAATCCCATGCATTCAGTGGGTGGCAATTAATTTATTTGGTCAATGCTGTTAACAAATTCACCTAATGAGAAATAGATTTCACCATATCAGCCAGGCACATACAGCTATCTAGAATTACTGTATTATTATTAGAATTGTAAGCTGTTCATTTAATCTTACCAAAGCCATCAGTTATTAAAACAAGTATAGCAGAATGAGTAGAGGACAGTCCCATTGCTCTGCCCATTAAAACCTCACGGGTGAGAGCCAAGTTTTTTTGCATGGGGTACTTTTGATCATCAGATCAGAGCTTCAGACCCTCTTAGTGTAGTTAATGTACATACATTGGCCATCTTGTTTTTGTTGGTCCTGTTCATCCTTTCAACTATTTCAGAAGATTGAGGACGAAAACTATAATAGAACTTTTGATCAATTTGGAGAGCCATACAAATCAATTAAAAAATCATTTTTAAAATGGGAGCCAGGGTATGACTCAGTAAAGGTCAGTCGGCCAAAACGTGGTGATAATTCCATCAATAAGAGCTTGGTAAACTGTCATACTACATGATCTCTGGGTGGGAAAGGCCTTAACCCATTTAGAGAATATGCAGACAATCATGAGAATATACCTAAGGCCACTGTAAACTGGCATTACATTGAAACCTGATTGAAGTCTTGTAAATGGGCCGTCCAATTTGGCAATATGATTCATGAGGACAATAGTTCTCTTACCTTGATTATTTCTTTAAGAAATTAGGCATTGTTAGTACAAATCTTCTGCAACACTTCTGAATATGGAGTTTCACCAGTATGTATTGAATATGCATGTCACAGAGCCTCTCCCTGCATGTCACTGATAATGCAAATACCTTTCAATTCAACATAACTATTTATATCCAGGCATGATGTAACTATCTTGATATGGTTACACTCAGGAGTGGTGTAAATATCCTGATAGTTCTATTTGTAAACCAACATTTCCCATTTCCTTTTTTCATCCTCTGGGGATTTCACAGAGAGGCCCCTCAGTTTACTCAAGGAAGTCTAAATTGGATTTAATAGGAAACAATTTATGTTTTTTGCACTTCCCACAGAATATTCATGTGATTCACTTTGTTCTGTCCTTTGAATTGCAATCTGTTTATTTGATCTTACCATTTCATTCTCAATTGCACAATATCTGGCCACCTGGTATGCATATTTATTTCCAAGTTTGATCATATATTTTCCAGCGTTATGAGCAGCATACTTTACCATTGCTAGTTATTTTGGTTGCTGCATTGCTTCCAACAAATCAAGTATGTACGAACTGTTCCTGATGTGAGTTCCCAAGAATGACATAAAACTCCTTTGTGACCATAATTGTCAAAAGTCATGGACCACACCAAAACCCTATTGGTTGTTTCTATAGATTTTTACATTCAAATGTTCTGACAAAAAACAAGTTATTGAAATGGGGGTGCCACTGACTCCACTGTCAATATATCAGCCACTATACTCTACCGCTGGGACTGCTCCAAGTCAGCAATCCTCCTCCACCCACGGGTACCGACATTGGGAAATAATCTCTGGAGAGCTCTGTACAAAATCGCTGCTTAGCATCAGTGGATTCTGATGCTACCCTCGATTGCATGGCATATTGTTTCTCATATTTTGCTGCTACACAGGGGCTAAAGGTATATTCATGCAAAACCTCCCTTGATTTTGTATATTCTACACAAGAGCTGGCTGGGCTGGAGTTAATGACTGTGTTCATACCTGATTCGCATTCTGCTGAATTTGCGAAGCAACGTTATTCTAGATTCAATCTGGATTCTGTCTAGATTTCCACTTTCAGTGGCTGATTGCACCGCAGAAATGACAAGCAGTGCCCTTTTTTAGTATATCAATATTTGTGTTAATTCCAGAATTATTCCCAGCCCATCTTCCATGACCTTGCATCTGCACCATCTAATTTCCCATTTTCACACCTTGCATTGCAGACATCACATTCCTTCCAGCGTCGACAGACGACACAAAATGCAAATCATAACCTATCAAATGATTCCTGCCATTTCTCTGAAATGGCTTTGTCTGGGCAACCATCAACTTCTCCTACATCTTTTTCTACTTTCCATCAAAACAATCACTTCTGTACTTGGCCTTGGCATGCACAGACTTGTATGGCTCTTGTGTACAATCTTTGACCAGTAAAAGTCTTTTTCTGGCACCTTCTTTTTCAAATGTTCTACCATTGTTCTGTACTTGTCAGCAACCACTTCAGAAAGACCATTATTAGGCCCAACCATAAATGGTTCCTCCACAACAACCTTTCAGTTGGATCACAAATCACAAGGAACACCAATCATTAATAATGCATTCAAATCAATTAACAGATTTTTCAAAATCATCCCGTCTATGAACCTCTTTCTACCATTTTTCCAGTTCCTCTTGCAATTTTGGAAAATTTGTCATAAAAGCATAAAAATCACCTGTTGTCCAAGGCACATGGACATAGTTCCCTCAATGAACGTCTCTCAGTGGAAATTCTGAAACTGCCTCTAAATTGGAATCCCTGCCTCTGAAGCTTTCTTTGTATATTTTATTTCCTTCATTTTAATATTAACATTTTTTCTCCTTTCTCTGTATTTCTTGAAATCTTGCCAGTCTTTGGCCTTTTCAAGCAGATCCTTAATGTGGACATGTGAGGTTATTAAACCTAATTCATTAATTTCATCATTACTCAGATCAATTTTGTAATTTCTCTGTACAGTTCCTGTTCTTCTAATGTCAATGTCACACCATGAGCCAATTCCTCAAGCTTACTGTGTGCTTTTTTCCACAATTTACTGATTTTTTTGATTAATTATCTTCTTTCATGCACATTGTATGACAATAACCTGTTTGTGTCAATCGTTCTTTGCAAAATTTCCCCAAATTAAATTTTAAAAGCCGAAAAACAACATCCCTCTCTTTAGAAGATTCAAGGATAACAGCAGCAGCAGGCATGTTACTTGAAACTGAATAGACAACAGTAGTATCTTAGCAAATTTGTCAATGTATTCTCCAGTGGGGCACTCACTGATGTACTCACAACTGTAACTGCTGTCTGTCCTACTAGCTTGCCACCCAAATTATCTCCTGCTACACCGTGTCAGGTACTAAGGAACTGTACCCCTGTGTCTGGACTTCGTCAGCTTATGGAGGAGGTCTGGAATGCAAAAGATCATTTTAAAAGTTATCCTCCTCATCCAAGTCTTTAATTTATAGCCCCAGGGAGGTGGTGGGATCGATTCGGTTTATTTCTTTTCTTTCTGTCTCTATCATCAGGTTTCTTTTTGTCTGTTGTCTCTTCGATTATTGCAGGAAAAACTCTCACTTCCCCATCATATCCTCTCTCCAACAGTTCTCTTGATGATCCCACTTGCCTTCAAGCTATTGTCTAAATGATGCATTTATCTGCTTCTTCATGTTCTTTCTCTCCTTCTCTATAACCATCCAATGCCATTTGTTAATTGCTTCAAATTGTGTAACAGCTTTCTATCATTCATAGTTTGTCTCAAGAGATCTAGCTTTCTAATCTTAAAGGTACTCTTCAGGGAAAAATGCAAGTCCCTGACAGAAGAGATGTTCATGCTATTCAGAAATACAAGTACATGTATAAATCCCAATATCTACCACCATTTTATACACAGTCGTATGCTCTGCAGGCAATCCCTCTGTAGCAGGTGCACTAGGGTTTTTAGCTTTTTCAGCTCAGCACCCATTATTTTCATTCAAAATAATCAGGCAACTGCACAAAACAAGCTAGCAAACAACAATCAATCCCCTCACAGCTATGCCAAAAGTTCACCAATCACAGCACAGCTTTGACAGAGACTCTGTGGTGAAGTCTCACCAATCTGCTCATTGCCGCTTGAGCTCCTTGTGAATTACAAAATAATTGCACAGCCCTTTCCAATGAACACACACTGCATAAATAAAATTAAGTCTTGTCTGCCGAAACTAAATAGGAGAAAATCATCAGGTTACAATAAAACAAACCTCACAAATGACAGAAACACAAAAAGTGGCACTTGCCAATCTCAAGTCACACAGACTCCGGTCAAGCAGTAGTCCACTCTTGGCTAACGTATTTACTCTAGTGCACCGAGAAGCAAAACATTTGGGGACCAAAATTAGTTGGGAAACTCATTAGTTCAGAAAATTCCCCATTTTGCATATGCAGTACATACAAGTTAAACGACAATATTTTGAGATCTTGGATTTTGCCAAATCCATAATCAAACCAAACAATAGTAAAACTCAAAACTTCTTCAAGGCAAATAAGAACAGTATATTAAAATCGTAGTGATCCAACCCAAATAAACCCAAAATTAGCATTGCATAAAGTAAAGCCTTACACACAGCATAACAATCCATCATGCCACACAAGATTCAACAATTCAATTACGCATTAGTACACTCTCAAACATAGGAATCATTCCACCCTATTCATACATACAGTCCACATTGTTTAGAAACATCACTACATGTGAGGAATTCAGGACAATTTCTAAAACAAAAAGGAGGTGCTCTTAACTTACAACCATGCTTATGCTCCAATAAATTTTTGGGTGTGAGCAACCCTGCCATTTTGGCACCCCAAAATGTATTTCAAGGGGATGTCCACAATTTCAATGATTTGGATACAGTATTAACCCTGTTTCATGAGGCAACGTCTCCCCGAGGTAAGGCACCTCTCAACACACTAAAAATGTTAGAAATAGAGTCAATTAAGTAAAAGGACCTACTAAATAACAGAATTGTGGATCAGCAGAACAGCAAAATCACCGTGGCGTATGCAAATATTTAATTTAATTAGCAGATCAGAACACAGAAACATTAAAGGTCATATAACCTTAACACCTAAGCACTAGCACACTACATGAATAATTATTCTGCCCCCTCTGTGCTAATGCCATCCAGAGCTGATGAAACCTACTAGATATATGAACAACAGCAAGCTATTATGAATGTGTTATGAATGAATAAGGTACCGTGAGCTAACAGAAGGGCCTTGAAATGTAGTTACAGTTTGTGACTGAGCCAGGGACAGGTAATCCAAAACATGAAAACTAGCAATGCAAATAAACTGACATGGACTCCGAGTGAACATGTGCTACAGGAATAACAAACAGTGAGATGTACAGGGGGAGGAGAAAAGTGACAAAAGTGACAACCATTTTGGAGAACATGGCTGCTAAGCCCAAACTGAGGCCTAGTTGACAAGGGGAAGAAAATCACTATTCTACACATCATAGGAAATTAGTTTTAAAGACAATAGTACTTCATCAGTGTATACATGTAATCCAGTGTGAAATTACATTCTGCATATTGTTAATAATGCACATAAATCTGTAACAAATGTCACTTATGTATAAATTGTATTAGACTGGTGCGAGGATGCAGCATTGTTTTAGACCTCAATTCCACCACACAGGTCTCAACATATAACGAGTTAAGCCAATCCTACAATGAATTATAATTGTTATATACAACTTAAGTAATGTTGACCTCATGACTGGATTCATTCCCAGTTTCTTTAGTTGTCCATTAATAGGCCAGATGCAGGTGCATCATTTTTTTACCTAAGTTTCCCTTGACATGGAGAGGTACTAGAAATTGACTGAATATTGACAGGCAAGTTCTAAAACTGCCTTGAACTGGGATCACTGGGTTTCCATTTTCAAATCAAGTTTTGGAGATGGAGTAGAATGCATGGGTACCATGCTAAAGAAAGCCTATGAAACTATATAGTTTAGATAAAAAGTCTGCCCTTGAAAGGCTATGTGTGGAATACTCTTTTCCAATAATCTTTGAACACTACTTAGAAAAAAAGGGGAAAATGTAATTGAGTAATGTCAGATAGGGGCTTATCAAAACATTATCTGACTATATGTCTTGGACTTATCTCTTTAAGAAATTTCCCTCAGATGCAGATGTAGGGGTGTTAAAAACAAATGTAAACTGGAGAAACGAGAGCATAGTTTACCTTTCGTCCCACTCAGAAGTATCAGTTGTTTAATATTATCTGCTAAATGTACATTTAACCATTTCTGCTACACCCACCTCATCTATATAACCTATAAACAAATACCTAAATGATGCAAAACGTATATCAACTGGCCTCGAGCAACGCGGGATAAACTATAAAAAACAAGCAAAAAAGCCTGTTTTACTATAAATTGTTATCTTAGAGGTTACAAAGAGTTCTATCATGTGTTAGTCACAGTGCTATCCACGTTCACTACAGATATGGGGAACAGTTTGGAGAAAAACAAGTGGACATCCCGGATTTAAATTAGCAGAGCTAGGAAGACAGCCAAAGGGCAGACACATCATCCACGACAAAAACAGACTTATTCCTTACACTGGAATTGCCAAAGATGCAGGAAGGTTATTCACAAAGTCAAAGCTACATATATCAGAGAGCATTTGATGAGCCAGCCCCTGTCCACAAATATTAGAAGTCATGGGGCGCTGTTGAAGAAAACTAATTGCTGTGGCTTTAACTTCAGCAGCTGGCTGGCCTCAATGCTTATACTCAAATGGAAATGCAACCTGAGATTTTATTCTGGACCATCCTTAACTTGTTTAACTCATTCGATCTTCTGTTGAGATTATTTCTCAGTGCATTTAAAATATACTTGAATTCACGTGACACATGGGGCCTGATTACAACTTTGGAGGAAGGTGTTAATCCGTCCCAAATGTGACGGATATACCACCAGCCGTATTACGAGTTCCATAGGATATAATGGACTTGTAATACGGCTGGTGGTATATCCGTCACTTTTGGGACGGATTAACACCTTCCTCCAAAGTTGTAATCAGGCCCATGGTGCCTAAAGTACAGTAGAAAGGTCAACTATGGCTTAAAAATGTAGCAGAAATTGAACAACGAGCAATATAGGACGCCATAGCTAATAACATCTTTTGAAGAACTCCATCCTTTCTAGCTCACACATCCGGATGACCTTCCTAATCTTAGCGTTTAATGGAACGAAACGCGGGTCACGCTTCCTTCCACTACAGTAGCAAAGCTAGGCATCAAAATAGTCAATACTGGACTTTAGAAAGCAAATATAGAATTAGATCTTGTAACATAAATGCGCTTTGCATGCTCTTCTGCGGTGTACTATATAGGTGAGAAACTGGATTAGCAGGGAATGCCCAGCAGTCCAGTCCACACATATGAAAAGATTTCACAAAGGAGTCCTTTGCACATCTTACATAGTGAGATCAGGGCCAAAAGTTGGTGTTAATAGCAAGTTTGTGTTGGCATAAACAAAAAATAATGCATTTAAGTAATATATAGAAATGCTGATGGGTAGATATCAATAATAGAGCATTTTTCTACTGGGGTGTTCCACTTAACATCAAATAAACAAGAGTGAAGCTTGAGTGATCCGTAATTTCATTTGGATCACTGAAACAGAAAACTTCAGGATTTTGACTCATCTACAATTTTAGGTTTTGTTTCAGCCCTCTGCCCCCAAATGCTCTTCCCATGCCTAGGTCATTAGTGTAGGGTACATGAAGTGATGGGGGACTAAGGGCCAGATGTAGGAACCGTTTTGCATGTCGCAAACTGCGAAAAACTGTACCGACTCGCAAAATGTGAATCCGACTCGCAAATAGGAAGGGGTGTTCCCTTCCTATTTGCGACTCGCACCGCGATGTAGAATTGCTTTGGGACCGCTAAAGCGGTCCCAAAGCAATTCGCAGTTAACACCCACTTGAAGTGGGTGGTAACTCATTCGCAAACGGGAAGGGGTCCCCATTTGTGAATGTCGCTGAAAAGATTTTTTCAGAGCAGGCAGTGGTCCAATGGACCCCTGCCTACTCTGAAAAAAAGAAACCAAATGGTTTCATTATTTTTTTGAATTGCAACTCGTTTTCCTTTCAGGAAAACGGGCTGCAATTCAAAAAAAAAAACCTGCTTTATTAAAAAAGCAGTCACAGACATGGAGGTCTGCTGTCTCCAGCAGGCCACAATCCCTGTGGGTGCAGGGACTCGCTATGGGGTCGCAATTTGCGACCCACCTCATTAATATTCATGAGGTGGGTCTTTGCGACCCCATAGCGAGTCGCAGAAGGTGTCTGAGACACCTTTCTGCATACAATTTTGCGAGTTGCAAATTGCGAGTCGGTATGATTCGCAATTTGCAACTCGCAAAATTGTCTGTTCCTACATCTAGCCCTTAATCACAACATGACTCCACCTCCTTGGTGTATATGTGAAATTAAATGTGCCACAGCCTGAATTATGCTTTGGGCGCACTGTCTCTGTGTATGCGGCGGGCCCTTAATTTATTCTGCCTGGCCCAGACTGAAATGGTGCAGGCATGGCTCCTCCATTAGGGCGGAGGAGCATCACCTCTGCCAGCAGTAGCAGCTGCAAAACCTTTTCCCAAAAAAACATCATAAACTATGTTTATTATTGTTTTTTGGTAAAAGAGGCACGGCCACAGGCTTGACGAGCACTGAGGGGGAGTGCACAGTACTCGGGCCCTCTTACGCCAGCCAAACACACAAGTGCAGTGTTGCCGGGCTAGAGAGCAGGCACAGGCTCACAGTCTGTCTAGGAGCACCCTCCCAGCCAATCCTAACGCTGCTCTAAGCAGCATCAGGGTTAGCTGCACGGCAGGCTGGGAGCCTGTGCCTGCAGCCTGCATTAGAGGACTGGCATGTTGGTGACTGCGGCAGCACTGACGGCGATGACGATAAAGGTACATTTATTTATTTTTAAAATTAATTTCAACCTCCCCATCCCTCACACCGCACGCCACCCTGCCCTTCGTTAGCACTGCGAACTGCTTCTGAAAAGGGGCACCTGAGTGTAAAGAAAAAATACCCAGTCCTCTGCACAGGCACAAACTCCAAACCCTATCAACTCTGAATCCTGAGTCCCCTCCCTTGGAGTGCTCTTGGGAGTGGCCAAGCGGACTGTGCACTATATGTATGTGTTGCACAGTCAGCGCACTTCCAAGAACCCCCACCTCCCTAGCGGTACCCTGGGTGGTGGGCGCTTAACTATTCACTACCTGTATGTGTTTGACAGTCAGTTTACTTCACAGCAGTTTATTTGCCTCTACACCAACATCTGTAATGTAGTGCAGATGCAAAGACAAAGGTGCAGATTTAAGAGGGCCTAGCACCATTCCAAAGCCACATTAGTGTCATTTTTTTTACCCTAATGTGGCTTTGGAAGGCCAAAAACGCTGCGCCACATGTACAAATGGATGCAGTGCTTGCATTGCACCACTTTGTAACCCCTTGCGCCACATTATGCCTGCACCTGCCATAATGTATGCAAAGGGGGCATTCCGGCGCTAGGGGAGGGTGAAAGAATGATGTAAAGAAATCTAAGAGATTTCTTGTGTCAATTTTATCTGCATTTTAATGCCAGCTAAGAGCAGGCGTTAAAGGGAGCTTCCATTGTTTTCAATGGGCCTATGGGTGCTTTCCAGGATTAGAGTCAACATTTTTTATGCTAATCCTGCAAAGTGCCAGACTAGCATAAAAAACTATGACGCAAGTACCCCTGACTACTGCCATGGTGCAGCATATTTTAAATATTGTGCACGCATGGTGGCATTAGGTAGGCGCTAGAGGTGCAAAACAAATGGTGCTGCACTAGGTGCAGTGCCACTTTATATAAATCTGACCCAAAGTGTTCCCACATATGCATGGGGCCACATTCCAATGCAATGAGGGAACTCCTATTTGTAAAGAAGATCGGACAAAATTAGCACTAACATGATCCATTGTAAAGAAGGGATTGCACAAGCCTCTGCTGGCCCATTAATAATAACAAAGTGATGCAGGGGCACAAGAAGCAGGTTATGGGAAAGGCCAGCCAGATCCACTATTCTGATTAAAAAATATATGATTTGTACATTCAAGGTTGTTTCTAAGGCTGGCTGATGAACAGGCAGGCCAAAACGGCACTATTGGAAGGGCAGTGTGATCAAGGGGCACTTCAGTAACTGAAACTGCTAACTTTGTATATGCTTATGGTTGCTCTTGTCTCCCTAGACACTGCCTTGATGAAGGTTTAGTTTCACAGGGCTTAGTAGTTTTCTATGTGTCACACAGACAGAGAAGAGTTGTGAGTTTTGAAGCAGCAATGAAACTGAAAACACCAAAGATTGCTGGTCAGCCATATTCAGAAGTGGCCTAGACCTGCCTTCTGAATAGCCTAACCTTTCCAGGCAGAATATGAGAAGCACAGATCTCACTGAACCCATGAGATCCCCATGCAGATGCCTTCAAGTCAAACTCAACAAACAAGTGCTCATCCATTCAACAAGAATTGGCTCTGCTTGTGTCTTGTGGTCTTTCATGCTTAAAGCACAGGAAATACCTTTGGCACAGTCTAATGGACTCTCCCTCTTTGCTGACTCGGTAATGAATGTGCAAACCTGTAGAAGAGAAGTAAAAGTAGAGAAATTTGAGAGAGCTATTATGCACTTGAAAAAAGGGAAAGAAGAGGGATAATAGAATAGATAAAAGTGATGAAATGCAGTATAGGGGAGGAGTGAACATAGCAAAGAGCAAGAATAGAGGGAAAGCAATAAAGGGAGAGGTGGTGGCTAGAGGGAGAAGAGGTAGGAATGAAGAAGTGAGGGTGGGGTGAGAAGGAGGAGAGAGGAGAGAAAAAACAACAACTAGAAATAACTGAATAAACTAGAAAAGGTGGAGATAAATTAAATGAAGGAGGGTGCTTCAGATGTACTAATGTGGGAGACTAGACCACATCCCTGGAATTCTGTTCACACATGCCATTTCCAGCACAGACAGTACATTACTGGATGAAAAGAAATCTAATCTCTTGTCTCATCTTTGAGTAAATTCAAGGGAACTCAGGAAGCCAATTAATACATACATGTGACAGGGGCAAGACAAATGCAAACATGCAGATCTGTGAGCAAGGGATCTGTGCTCAGTGAACTGACTATTACATGGAGTCATATAGCGATTTGAAATAGTGGCTAGAATCAGAAGTGTGCATGCATGGTGTCAACCACTGAAAAAAGAACAATAACCTCTGCACCCCTCTATTCTTTCTGTAACTGTACATCTGCCACAAGCGCACAACAGATAGGGCTCACTGGACTCCATAGCTGGAATCCGTAGGAGTGATAAATTACCCTTGCCATTCATTATAAGGATATTGCAAGTCACCGAGGAGTTCTGTAACCATATCGAGGTATGAGGCTGAAGGCTGAGTTATAAATAAGGTTATGGTAACTTGCAATATCCTTATCCTGTATGCCGGGAAATACTTTATCGATATAATACATGGCCACATCATCATCTTTCCCACAAACCATTTAAAACTTTTGTTAGAAACGGGGATACTAGTTGGCAGTAGCTTGCATGCTGTCCAAGTAGGGACCATCAATACAGCTAAGATAACCCCAGCTCACCCCTTGGTGTCTTAGCACGAGCAGTCTGGCTCATTTCAGATGCAATGTTTAAAGTATTTGTACACACACAGTAACACAGTGAAGACACCACAAAAGTACTCCACACCAGTTTAAAAAAATAGGCAATATGTAATAGAGTAAAACCAGACCAGAACAACACAAATCCAACATACACATGCAAAGATACACCTTTTTAAAGATTAAATCTCAATAAAGTGCTTAGAACCACAACAGCTCTAACTGCGGCTCTCACAGCATCTTGCCGGAGTCATTCCCAACAGTCCGACACCACTCATGAAGGAGTGCAGGCCGGTGAAGAAGTTGCATGAACCCCAGGTACAGTACCTTAGAAAACGAAGAGGAAACAGAGATGTTGCACAGAGTTGGGGATGTGAGGCATCGCTGGAGCCACTGCGGCGAGGTGAGGCGTTGGTTCCTTACATATAGGCAGGGGAGGCAAGGTTTGGGTTCCTTGTGGTTGCAGGGGAGATAATGGGAAGTCAGTGGTGAGACGTCTGTTCTTTACGAATGGGTTAATGAATCTAGCAGGTCAAGATGCCAGGCGCTGACTTTGCAGAGTTGCAATCACATCAAGGGGCCACAGGTGCTGCGGCAGAGTCAGGTGTCATGGATGTCAGTGACACGGCACTCGTGACTCACGCTGTGGCAGGACTTTGGAGGCACTGCAGCAGCATCAGGCCTGTGTTGCTGGTAGCAGTCATTGCACTCAACAGGGATCACGGCTCCAGTGCAGGACGGGGTGTGGAGTCGGAGAGCAGCACTGGTTCCAAAGTTGCTCTGGAGTCAATGTGCTTAGTTTATTATTAGTTGCATTAGAGCTCACTTCCAAGGACCCAGGAACAGGATTTGGCACCACTTGGCATGTCAGGACTCTCAGCAAGAGAGCTTAGGTGCTGGTAGGTGAATTCTTTGATGGTCCTGAGACTTCTTAACAAGAGGCAAGCTCAGTTCAAGCCCTTGAGAACCTTGGACACAGGATGCAGAAAGCGTAGTCCAGTCCTTTTACTCCCTGGACAGAAGCAGCAGGCCAGCACAACAAAGCAACAGGCAGAGTGGCAGTCCCTCCTACAGCATCCATCTCTTCTTCCTGGCAGAATGTCCTCAGTCCAGAAGAGTTCTAAGTTTGTGGTGTCAGAGGCCCAGTAAGTATACCCATTTCTGTTGTTGAAGTAGGCAAACATCCAATGAAAGTCTTTGTAGTGCACACTACCCTGCCTCTTACTTGCCCTGCCCCAGTCACACTGTAGACACAGTCTGTTTCAGGTGCAGGTGCAGGAGAGAGCTCCTCCTTCACACTCTAGCCCAGTAAGACTCAGAATATGCAGGACACACCTCAGCTCCCTTTGTGTAACTGTCTAGAGTGCAGTCACAAACAGCCCAACTGTCAGCCTGACCCAGGCATGGATCCAGCAGCCAAGCAGAGGCACAGAATGGTTAACCAAGAAAATACCTATTTTCTAAAACTGGCATTTTCAAGCAGACAATCTAAAAACCAACTTCACCAAAATATGTATTTTTAAATTGTGAGTTCATAGCCACCAAACTCTGAAACTAGCTGCTCCCAATGATAAATTACACTTAAAAGACATTCAAAGGCAATTCCCATGTTACCCTATGGGAGAGATAGGCCTTGCAAAATGATTTTAACAGTGTTTCTCTATCAGGACACGTAAAACACACCAGTACATGTCCTATTTTTTAGATACAGTGCACTATACCCATGGGGCTGGCTAGGGGTGACTTACATGTAGCAAAACGGAAGGGTTGAGTCTGGCAAGTGTACCCACTTGCCAGGTCGAATTGGCAGTGCAAAACAGCACACAAAAACAAGGCAGTGGCAGGTCTGAGACCTGTTTACAGGGCTACTCATGTGGGTGGCATAATCAGTGCTGAAGGCCCACTGGTAGCATTTGAGTTACAGGCCGTATACTAGGGACTTACTAGTAAATCAAATCTGTCAATTATGAATAACCAATCATATTCAGAGTTTACACAGGAAGAAACTTGCACTTTAGCACTGGTCAACAGTGGTAAAGTGCAGAGAGTACCAAAACAAGCAGAAACTAAATCCGGCACACAGTCAAAAATACAAGGAGCAGAGGCAAAAAAGACAGGGGAAACCAAGACAGGGAATGCCAGGTCTAACACCGGCCGCTAGTTAATAGAGAAAAGTCACCACTACAGTACCGGGTAAATGAAGGCAATTTTAAGTGTGTTTGACGAGAAGAGGTCACAAACCTTCCAGGTCATTGTTTAAATATATACTATGAGGAGAGCATCATAATCAAAACAATGCTGTATGGCCAGAAGCAAGACAGGAGCACATCGGGCAGAGTGCTGACAAACTCTCTACTGTGAAACCAGAATTCACATCCGTGGCATCGTACACAACAGAAGCTCCATGAGTGTCACCCGCAAGTTAAATTATGGTAGAGAAAGCAGGAGAAGTCTTTAGGCAAGTCCAAAATAAGTGTGTGCAGACTGGCATCGACTGTTTTCATGCAATAAGCTCCAAGTCGGAGCTCAAGAATCTGCTGCCATCTTGCCCGGTGCAGAAGCCACACCGTCTAACATTTATTCTTTATAATCGGCAACTGTGTGCATCAAAAGTCACCAATTATATATAGACCTATAGATGGGTAACAATTAATTTTGGGGATGTTTTTGACTGAGGGATTGTGACAAACAGACAAGAGTGAAGCTTGAGTTATCCATGATGTCACTCAGAGCTCCAAGGTGAAAAACATCCCGGAAAGATTCATTTCTTATCTAGCTATAATTTTATGTTATATATGGCCACCAAAATCATTTGCCCCTGCCTTTAACTACAGAGCAGGGGCAGACGATAATGGGAGAGCTATACATAAGATGCCCTCTCCTCCCTGATGCAAATGTGAAAAATAAATATCTTACCTGCCATACTGAACCAAAAACCACCACAGTCCCTGTCTTCCTTCTCCCTCCTGCAACTGTGCTTTCTACTTGCAGTCAAAGCAGTCCATCAGAGCTGTGCTGACAGGTTCTCAGGGAGCCCTGTCACCAGGCCCTGAAGACCTTTATGACATCACAACAGTTGATAACCAGTTTTGTATCAACAGTTCTAATGTCATAGCATTGAGATATAACTTTATGAAACTGAAATAAACAATAGAGGCAGTCTATGAGATGCACAAATAAAACTTAGTGACTGCCATTTATGCAAAGATTACAGAATCTCATCCATTATAGGTGAATATGAAACAGCTAGCATGGAGTCTAACAATTTAACTTAATCCGTTCCACAAAATACATTGATGCAGTAAAGACCGACGATGAGCTTGTATTCTTTACATAATTGAGCAGTAGCATTGCTGTGGGAGCTGGTAGGAGTTGTTTAGGTTTGTGTAGCTATGTGGACTATGGCTCACAATTCTGAGATCCTTATGGCTTTTGATTTTTCCATCTTTCCCTTCCCAATATATTCTTAGGATGACTGATAATTTACCTGGAAGAAGCAAAATGGAAAGAAATTGAAGTTTTACTGTGCAAATTACATAATCAGTTTTGTAAACTACCTATAATGTACATAATCCATTCACTGATTTATAAGGAAATTGTAAAAAAAAAAAATGTTTTGCACAATCTACATTTTCTTGGGAAAATTTAGTCCAAACACCTCGGAGTAGGTTAAGGATAACCTGGCATGCTACAAATCAATTGGAATTATTTGTTTGTCCCCTTTTGGAAGCATTTGAATATTTAGCCACTGGGGCCTCATTACTACTTTCGCTGTCCTTTGGGAAGACTGCCGCAGTGGCAGCTGCCAAAAGACCGCCATATCGGTGGTAATCCGACCGCCGTATTATGAGTCACACTGTGAAGTCTGCCAAAAGTCAGCCAAAATTCCGAAATTACCAGGGCTACTGGAGGGCAGAAAAGAGGCAGTTCCACCACCAGCACTGCCATATTTGTCCACCAGCCCCTTTCTACCACCGCCCTCCCTGTAGTTTCCCACCCAGTTGTCTGTGCACGCTCACCCCAACAGGGTGGGTGTCTCCTTTGCCACAGGCACCTCTGCCCCTGTCCCTGTCAGCCCTGCTGCCCTCAGTGAGGAGGCTGATGGCCTCCTGAGGTTGATCTCTGTGGGTCAGTCGACCATTGTGAATTCCATCCAGGGACTTGCAACTCAAGTGCAACAGAGTAATGTGTTCCTGGAGGGCATTCAAGGTGCACTCTATGGCCTACAGAGATCCTTTTAGGCTCTGGCCTCCACACTGATGGCAGCCAGTTACTCTTTGCTTTTCGTCCTCCCTCCACCTTCCTCTTCCCAATCCCAAACCAATTTTCCCTGCCCCAGCCAAAGCACACAGACAGACAAGAATGCATCCACGTCAACATCCAAGGGTAGATCAGACAAACACAAGCACCACAGGGCACACCACCAGCATGGTGGTCAGATTGGCATAAATACTGAGCTAAGAAAATGTCAGATAGGATGAAAGAGATTCCAGAATCTGTGGCTTGATAATACTTTGATGGAGGTCAAATGAGCAAGGAAAGACATGAAAATTAGATCAATTGTACTGCCATTTTTACTTCCTGTGTAAGTTGGAATTCCCGCATAAATTGGAATTGAATTTCCACTCAAGGCTGGGATGCCATTTATGCACACAAGATCGTATTTCAGGATGATAGTGTTGGAGACCTTCTCATAGATGGGACTATGGCCCTCATTACGAGGCTGGCGGTCATGAGATCTTAAGGGAGCCCAGGCAAATTCCGTTGCATTGTTTTCACTGGTCTGACCAGCGGAAATGTCACAATACGAACTTTCCGCTAGTCAGACTGATGGAAACATCGTAATACAACAGGGGATGAGGCCATCGGTATGGCAACAGCCTCACCCCTGTGTTTGTGGCGATCTGACACCAGACTGCCAAACTTGTAGTGAGCCCCAAAGTCTTTGATAGTTTAGCAGAATTTACTTTAGTCAGTGTCTAGTGGTGCACATTTATACAGGACAATCCATTAGGAAGTGGTCAACTGATCCATTTTGTAAGGGGAACACATTTCCAGATAATTGCCTTTTAGGGCCTCAAGAATTTTAGAAAGTGCGAGCACTCCAAACCTATACTTTAAGTAAAACGTTTTATACAGGCAGGCTCAATCTAGTGCAGGTACAGCTGATGTAATCTTGGTGTTTTTCTGCTTATGTACCTAATGCATTTCATATATCAGTATATTCAAGTAACTGCACATTTTTCATTTATAAAGATGTGTTGAATTGAATATTGTTTGCACATTTACAACATACTCCATTTTAGTTATTATAGTTTGATAACACATCAGTTATTTATATATATATATATATATATATATATATATATATATATATATATATATATATATATATATATATATATATATATTTGATAATTTATCTTGGGGCATATCTTTAAAATATTCAGAAATGTGTATTCAAGCCTTATACAGTTAAGTATTGGGCAGAGACAAATCCTCAGCCTTCTTATTAGAAATTGGCTCATGTGAGCTAAGGTAAAAATATCCATAGAGAAGGCTATAAGGGTCAACAAAGGTTTAGCAACTCAGGAATAACACTACTAAAACAAAGACAGAGACTGAGAGTGACCTTCTCGAAGAACTGAACAATAGGCTTGTTGTTCAAGCTAAGGTACGTGGGCACAAGACCACTTGAAAAAATACTGACAGTGAAATGCAATGAATATCTGAAACACAAACATTGCAACTTAAAAAAAAAATGTTGCTTATTAATTGCTTTCATTCCCTCTATAGTGTTTCTTTGTGTAGTTACAACTATACATTTTACCTGAACTAACTTATGATGACATGATTTTAAATCATTCATATTGTGGATTTCTGTGTGTGGTCTTCCATGGTGAAAGGAGATTTGTAAGTCACTAACACAATAATAAACCTGTGGTCTCACTGGATTGATCGCTGCTCAGAATGCACCATCCTCATGCAAAGCACAAGTGATTCAAGGGTTACAGTTCACCTGGATTGCCTCCCTCAAGTTGGTAAGTTGGATCTGAGCCTAGGCTGGGACAGAGGGTCTGGAAGATCTACAACTGAGTCATATGTTGCAGAAAACTACAAAGAAATTATCACAGGTCCCTGTGTGGCATCAGCTTAAACTACAATAAAGTTTTATTTTAATTGCAATTTATTAACAAATGGATAGTACATTTCCTCTGGTCCATTCAATAAAATCTCAATTTCCAATTAGTTTCATGCCATAACTTCACAGACTCAGGTTTGTCACTCTTTGATTGCTCGCTTTGAACTAGTTATATTTAAATCACATTATGGGTTTGCACCCACTACCGGATCAGCACTTTACCAAATTGTAGTCCACACCTCAGGTCACTGCAAACATCAGCTTTGGGTTGTTGCTTTAGAGAGGTAATTCAGTCAGTTGCATAATGTCCACACACAAACTATACTCCATCACATACTTTTGCCTTTTTGCTTGTGATATCTTGCATCATTTAAGGTCTCTAGGGCCTGCAAAGCCAAATATGTGGTAAATCTCCCCATACTTCTTTGTGTCATGAACTAACCAGCACCTATGGCCAATACTATTGTGATTGCCCCAGACAATATGCTATCTCTCTTAACCAGCTTTGCATTGGGGAATAAGAACTTTGCTCCCAGTGCATGGCAAACCTTCTTTTTGCTGGAAGCATTATCATCACAGTTCACCTACGCATACTAGCCGGGACTTCTTTGACATAGCCCAGCAGAGCCACCCAGGGTTTCTTGGCAGCATACCCTGACTACATCCTCAATGCAATAATTTATCAAAGCCCTTAACCTATCCACCTCAGCACATTACAAAGCTAAGTGGAGAAAATCAGCATCTCATGTGCCGTAGTGCAGCGTCAGTAAGTAGGAACATTTTCTAACATCATCCCAGACCTGCCTTCTGAAAGGACTTATGCTTTTTAGGGAGAATACCAGTGAGGTCCTGGCCTGGCAGCTCCTGCTGGACTGTGCTCTTTAGAGCAGGATCAATACTGGTTTGCAAAAGGCTGGGTCCAACCCGAGGTGGCATGGTGTGCAAAATGATGATGGACTGGAGTTTTAGAGTGGTTGAGATCAGTGGAAGCATTCCATCCATCACCTTTTTGTATACTTTAGTTTGTCACTCAAAGTGAGACCATTATGCCCAGACGTGGGTCCCATAAACACTGTGTCACTGGAACAAAGCTATACCTGGCTGATGGAGCTTAACTAGGGCGAAACCGGTTCTAGGTTGCTTATGGTCCAGTTCATTGAGGACGTGGCATGGCGGCTCATGCTGGACTGTTCCCATTGGAACAGGAACAAGCTATTGCATGTGGTACGGTGTGCAAAATAACATTTGACTGGGATGCAGCCTGGAGTAATTACCAGTGGCTGAGATTAATTCAAGCATTCCATCCATCATTTTTTTGTATAATTTACTTAGAATAACCGTTTTCAAAATCGTTATTCACCCAGCTATGGACAGAGGCAGCATGGCCAAAACCCAGACCTGCTCCTCCGTCCATATAATGACTCTGTCATAGTTCTCCAACTCAGATCCCCAAATATTTTATAGGAGAGTCAGTCCATATGATTGGAAATTCTATTTCAAAGCTGGGGCCAGGGTTAAAGGAAAAATCACTGATTTGGGCCAGTAAATGGTGATCCCAGTACGTCTGCCAAATCTGAGGAATATGTGCAATATGAGCATGAGATTAACCTCAGGTACCTTAATGTACACAGGCACATCATCTATGTACATTGAGACCACAAGTCTTTGGGTAGCATAACTTAGTTTACGTACAGCATGATGCTGTTGCAGGCATGCTGCAAGTGGTTCCACAACAATAGCATATAGGATCGGGGACAGCAGACATCCATTGGGTACCTGTGCTGATTAAAAAAGGTGATGAGATGGTGTCATTCACTCATAGATATGCAGTGGCATAAAGCAGTTTGGTCCACTGTATAAAGGTAGGACTGAATCCAGCTCTACCAAACTACAAGTAAGCTGACTCCATAGAGCTGGCCCCACTCCTCTCTGCCCAAACCCTTTCTTCTGCTTGCCAATTTCTTGCAGGTTCCAGTAAGCTGCATCCCTCCCCAGAAACCCTGGGAGGGAGCAATCTCAATGATGAAATTGTATGGTTACATGCTGTATCCAATTCAGACTTTATGCTTAATACCTCTCAATGCAGACAGAAGGTTTTTTTTTTTTCTCTATTTGACTTCCTTTAATAAACTTGCACAGAATAATTTTGATCTGTTAATATCTACTTCAAGGACCAAAGACAACTACGTCACCTGTGTAGTTCATTGCTCCCCTAGCCCTAAATTCATATTTGAATGCCTTTAACCCATGATTTGGTTTGTCAAGCAGGAAGAATGCTCCATAACTATCTGGTGTACTTTAGACGCTTTTTTCTTTCCCATTGTTCCTCCCCAATCTCTTTGTATAGCACATCATAGAGTCAGTGGATACATAACTGCATAGTAAAATATCCTTTCAGGACACTAAACAGCTACATCAAAACAACTCCAAAAGAAAATCCTGTGGGACCTATGCTCAGAGTGACCACTAAGATGAATTTCAGACTGCTGTGTCCACGACCTTAGCAGTGCCCCACACATTCTCCTCTCCAGGCTCATCAACAAAGACTAATTAAGGCACATTCAACATTCATACTTCAAACTCCGCTTGCTGAATTCTTAATTTGTAAAAAAACAAAAAGTGAGCTGGGGGCCAAAGTTCTTAGTAGGCCACCGCTGGCCCTTCCAACTGCTGCTATCACAGGCTTTCTAGTCTTGATTCCATCTCATGTCTCTTTATTCCACAACCCAACACTTCCTGTCTCTTTATCACCCTCTGGCAGTTCTTCTTCATCCCTACTTTCTCCCATTTGTCAGTGTTTCCCTATGTATCTCTTGTTTCTCCTTTCTCCCTTTTCTGTCGTTCTCTCTCTTACTGTGAGTCAAAGTCTGATAATGAAAAATAAGACTCAGTCCAAATGCAGCCACCTGGCACAAATCAAGTACTCTGACCTTGCTTCAGGGGACCTCCTCCTCCGAAATAACACTCACCTGTCGTCGAATTCTGTGCCACCAACAATAAGGTTATGTAACTGTGAGAGGAAGAACTGGCTTATTGGGCTCAACCATCAAAGTATGATTTACAAGAAGAACACAAAGCACTTTACCTGAGCAACCTTCACGCGCCACTACTCAAGCACAGCTCAACATGGTAAATATCCTGAAGCCTGGAGATGAATGGAAACTCGAACCTTTGGATTGCTAATAACCTGCTGTGCGCCTACATTGGCACAGCCGGAGAAAGCGTCAGCAGGCAACCTATGGACCAACTAGGCCAAGATTATTTTCATGCTTTGACACATCACAAAGTGATGTGAGTGGTTGCAGTATAGGGCTGTTTTTCACTTCACCTAGAGTCGATTACTTAAGCCGCCGTACCTCCTGTAAACACCAATTTTTCAAATAGATAATTAAGATTGCCAAATCTGCACATAGAGTAGAGGCACCTGTGAACCTCCACTTTCTCTGTGGACCAGAAATTTAATGGCAAAAATAATTCATTGCAGTATTTCTTTTAAATTGCTAGTTTAGATGTGGTTAAATGATTTACAACCAGTCATCAAGGAAAATGACAAGGAAAGCACAGACGATAATTAATTTGAAAAATGTTAACATCATTGGCGATGCTAATTAAAATAATTGTCGAAATGAATCTTAAGTTAAAACAGCAGGTGTATGCTGCAAATGACTGTTTCTCGGACGATCAACTAAACATTGCTTTCTTTTTAAGCATCTGGCTGATTTTTAATATCGCATTAGTTTAAGGAATGCCGATGTTAAGACATCATTTGTTTACAGGGAGTTATTTTCAGAGCAGAACGTTTGCCATAGGTGACGTCATTTGCACCAATTACAATTTGCAGTGTTATATCAGCTATTCAAAGTGAAATGTACATGACTCTATTGAAATGCTAACTTTCAGAACTAAAACTAGGATACTTTAGCTTTGATGATCCAGTCTGTTTGTTAATCAATTCATTGGCCTGCCTGACAGAATGACATGTTGCATAAAAAGGGTATGCTCGCTGGGTATGTTAACTCTACAAAATTAAGGAAACGACATACTAGGCACAATCATATCAGTTGATGACTGGTAGGTGTAAGTTACATTTTTGGAAATTACATTATGGTTAGTGAGTTTGTTCATTTAAAATTAAGTTAACAGTACTGTAGCCCTCTTTTTTAGTTTTGTTCTGAATTTAAAATAACGATATAAAATCAATTTACATTACCTAATGTAAAAATAGTTTTACTCTTTTTTTAGTTAAATAATGTTTTTTTTTAACTTTTTCCTATACTTTATAATAGGGAGCTCCACAATCAGGGTGAAGATCTTCCTATGGTAAAATAATGTTAAAACTTAGAAAGTTTATTAAACTTCATAGTAAATTAGTACAAATAATTTATGTTAGAATTAGCTATATATATTTATTTTAAATGTAGAACAAAAGCATAAAAATGCTGCAGCACTATGAACTTGATTTTGAAATAAATATTTAATCCATTTAAATACATTAAATTAAATTAAAGATTATTTTGCTGAAGCTAAAATTACAAATAATAAATTCCCACCAAACGTACATAAATAATTTTCTATTATACATTAATAATTATTAAAAGTGATGTATAGAAGTAATTAAAAGTAATGTAAACATCAAATACAAAAAGTTATTATGCAATTTTACAATTAAATAATAAACATCTAACATTTTTAGATTTTAGATCACCAGTGGGTTTTTTGAGTCCCTCTTTTCCACATTGCCTTTGGGAGGGTGAAGCAGTGGTCGGCCACATGTGGTGCCAGACTTACCCTAGGTCTGAGCTGGGGGAATTTACTACTGTTTTGAGTCCCTTTAGCTTCCTGTATTATTTTTCTAACAGTATTCCATATAGAAATGTACCTGTTTAATGTAGACATCTAAAGATGGGGTGATGAGGTATAACTCAATTTCTCAACTAGGTGCTTGAAAATGAAATACAGTTCTATTGTTGTCCAACCAATAGTACAGTGTGTATGGTTTTGGTGGTATTTAGTAAAATTGGGTTGCGTTTATAGCCCACTTTGTGTTATTAATCAATGACATAATGCTTTGGGTATTAATGTTATTTCTTATTAATTTTCAATGTAAAGTTGCCAGAAATGTGTGTTTGAAATGCCTAATATTTGTTAAACGTTATTGCTGCAGACTAGTTCATTTTCTTACCTCGTTTTGTTTTTTTGTAGTATTGTGCTACATTAGTAGCTCAAATCATGTCCAAGCCAATAATTGTCCTCCTTTCAAAATTAAGTTGTTGGTATGATATAGTTTCCTAATGGCCAATCATATAACTCTATATATATCTTGATCTGCCTCTGTGTTCCTAATTATTGTATGCCAGTATACGTGCAAGATGGCTAGGGTTTAGTTTGTTGGGCACAGTTCCAATTGTTCGGCCAATTAATATAATAACATGCTAAGAAAGTAGGTGATGAAAATGATTTAGGTTTCAAAGGAGTTTAACTAAAATGGATTGTTGAAAGATGTTTGAAATGGAATCAGTTACTCTTTTTTTTTTTGCGAGGGCAAGATGGCGATCGGCTAGAACGCCACAAGAGAAGCTCCCTCCCTGCTCCTGTCACAGTGTATCACAATGGTGTAGTGGAATGCCCGCCAGTCCCTTGAAGAAGCGCAAAATGCCCGGGCTGAAGTGCTGTAATCAAAAGGAAGTATAGGGATGCTCGGGTTGTGAAGTTAGTGCTTTCCTGAGCTAAACCCCACGCTTAGCTGTGTTCTTACCGGCAGCTGTGTCTGCGGGCAGCAATTGAGGCAGCGAGCCAAGTTGTGTCGAGCCTCCAGGCTGTCTTCTCTGGTTGGCAGACAGGCGTGATGGCTGTGCTCGTGGTCAATGTGTTTTGTAGCAGCAGGAGTGAGCGCTGTCTCCCGTGTGGTATGCCACCCAAAGCTGTGCAGCCGCACTGTGGGAAAACAGACGGCTGGCAACCTGCCAGTGTTTCACGAGTGGTGATGGATCGAGGCAGCGTCAGAGCGAGGAAACCCAAGGCAAAATTGTGTAGAAAGGAGGACAAGGTGGTGGCTTCAGCATCGGTACTTCGGATGGAGGCCACTGGGGCAGTCTACACGCCAGCACTCCATTGCAGCCTATTTCCCTGCATCAGCAGCAGCTGGCGTGACTGGTCTCAATATTGGGGCAGCAGGCTCCGTTGATGGAGGTGAGAGCAATACCGGCTTGAAGGCAGGGGAGACACTGGGGAAGGACTCATTACCATGGGTGGCTGGAAAGAACGACAATCGGCACAAATGATTGCATTCTGGTAAGGGAGCCCCAGGAGGGGAGCAGGGATGGAGCTGGGAGCTATTGCAACAAGTAACCTAAAGACTGTTGTAGGCGCTGCACAGGTAGCAGACTCTACTAAATACTTCTGCTGCCCCCAACCTGACGTGTCTGGAATGGTCGGTGCCTTTGGAGGTGGAGGTGGCCGGACCTGAATGCGGGAAGTCTAATATTTGGGCTATAGCAATCCTCCGGCAGTCAGTAGATCAAACTTCTTGTATTCCCCTGGACACACAGAGTAAGGCTATTCCAACGACTGGGTTAGGCATATTTGGCTCAGCTTCTGTCTTGGTCCCGAGGGGTGGACATAGTAGGTGGCTCCCCAGAACACTTGGATAAGTTCTTTTCTCTTACAGATGAATCACAGTCCTCCAGCACAGATCCTAGTGATGGGGTTGATAATTTGCTATCGGGTCTTTTGGGAGCCTCAGACCTTTCAAAGATGAGCTCATTCAGTGAGGAGGAAGAACCCTGTACTGTTAAATTAAGGAAACAGCGTGGCAAGTAAACAAGAAGGGCTAAAGCGAAATATTCTGCAGATGTGCAGAACAGTCCTCCGCTAGCCAAAGTGCTAAAATGGGACTACTCTGGCATGAGACAAATCTATCCGAAGATGCCTGGAAACAAGGAGATTCATTAGTGCAGGGTCTGGGCCATCAGACTTTAGTGGACAAGGAATAACCTATGCTTGGTCTCATACACAGGTCTATAAGGCAGCTACAAGAAGAAGCCTGTAATTAGAGTTGCAGGGCCTGTTTAGATAATAGATTCCTGGGGGCCTTAAGAAAAGTTAACAAAGCCCACACTGAGATTGGTGCCCAGATTTCAGCTGTTGAAAAGCATGCAGAAGCATTGGAGCATGATGTAGGGAGGCTTCAAGGTGAGGTAAAACAACAACAATCCCGGATGTCTGATTTCATGTGGAAGGTGGAAGATTTTGAAAACTGGCAGCACTGAAACAACCTAAGATACCTGGGTCTTGCTGAAGGAAAAGAAGGACATGATAGTCGATTATTTATGGTAATCTTCACGAAGGATTCCTTCCCAGAACTGGCTATGTGGAACTGGGACTTAGAAGTAGAATGGGCACATCGTTTCCCTCTTACCCATAAGGAACCGCACAATGGGCAGGCTGACAAACCAAGAGCCATACTGTTTTTTTTTGGTAATTTCTTACTGCGCCAAGCAATTTTTGAAAAGCACGCCCAACGCTAAAAGAAGTCTTTTTTTCCTCACCCGGATTTTAGCCGTCTTACAGTGGAGAGACAGTGGTGACTTAGGCAGCGCATCAAGTCATTTCAGGACTTGGGTGGAGAGGTTTTTCTGATGAACCCAGCCCGGTTGAAAGTTAACTTTAGGGGCAAAAGCCGTACATTTGTCTCTGAGATAAAAGCCTCCAAATATTTGAAAGAATAGACTGGAAATGAGGAGAAGGCCTCTTGAGTTTCTCTGCCCCCCCTTGTTTATCCCTAGATCAATGACGGTTCAACTTGAGGACTCGGGGTAATGTGGATGGGTAAGTGACAAGGTGCTATAGGCTTAATTGAGTGTGAGAGAAAGGGGAATGGTCTGCCGTGAGTTCAGCGTAGGCTTGAGGGTTGCTGACATCAGGTGGTGGTGTTAGTTATACAGGGAACTTAAGTTGGGGGTTTCTTTGTAAAGCAGGAGTACTGCGAGCAGGGTAGCATTGGTGGTCCTCACTCAGACCCTGGGGGTTCTGACTGCCTGTAGATGGTGGTGGCAGGAGGTGGCAGGGTAGTGTGGATGTGGGGGGGTAGTGTGGATGTGGAAGGGAGTAGGATGGGTGGGGATGGTCAGTGATTGGCAGGAAGAGGGGGAGTGCTAGGGGGCAGCACATTGGGCAAAGAGTCAAGTATACAATGCTCAGGGTGAGCAGTTGCAGAAAACCAGTAAAACAAGCACCACATTTTTTGGTTTAGGCTTCCAAGGTTAGGCTATTGTGAAAAATGATGGGTAAGTTAGTATAGCTTCAGTCAATATTTGTGGGCTGAATGATAATGGGAAAAGTTGGAGGATGGCACATGATCTTAAGGTGCTGCAGGCTAATATTCTCTGCTTGAAAGAGACACATATTGACGCATCTCAGAAATACGTACTTGAAACCTTGGGTTTTAAATTAATAGGGAATACAACATAGGAACATGGACTTGAGGGGTTGCTATCCTGGCTCAAGGTAGTGCTTATTATTTTAGGGATATGAGTGCTGGCACACTGGGTAGATGAGTGATTACTGAGTGTCAGGATGGGGATGGGCAATTTACGTTAGCTACAGTGTACAGACCTGTAACTGATGACCCTGGGGTGTTTGATTGGATTAATAACAAGCTTACGCTCTGTTCAACCCTGATAGTACTCTGCTGGGAATTTCATTTTAATGGTCATAGGGGGTGGTTGGAAAAAGGGGAAAGGACATATATTGGTCGGAAACTGAAAGTTTTATGGTCCCTTCTGCATCTGATGGATAGTCATGGGTTGAAAGGTATTTCGCATAGGCTAAGGGCTCCTGACCCTATTTATACTTATTTGTAGACAGTGAACATTGTGAGGGCACTAGTGCACCCTGCAGGTGACAGAATTGCCGCCAGCTCAATTTTGAGCCGGAGATAATGCTGCCACTTGTTTCCTGCTGTGCTGACGGGCGTAAACCTTGGTTTCTGCCCATCAGCCTAGCAGGGAAATGCCTAATAGGTCTGGCAAGATGGTCACCACTGTGGTGGCAGCCACCCTGTCTGGAGTTTGGCTGACGGGTTATACCATCAGTCAAACTCATAATTAGGCACTATATCCAGCATGTGAGGTGTTGGATCCCAGAATTTTTGGAGCTCAATCGGAGGAGTGCCTCAGTCAGTGCTGTCTGGGAGGCTTTTAAAGCAGGGGTCCAAAACAAAACATTCAGCTTCGGGCTTAGTCAGCAAAAGAAGGAGAAACAGTAAAAGACTGAGCAATATAGGGCTCTGGCAGATGCAGAAGCCCAGGTTATTAATGTGTCCACCTCCGGTGTAGATGTTGTCAACCTGAGTGGGGTTGGCCAAGGCGACATACTGGATACCTCTAGCAATCTCTCCCCGGCAAAATTATCAGTTTGGACAATGGAAACCTACGACTATAGTGAGTGTGTGGGACATCAATTGGTAATTCGCACTAGGCAAAAATCCACGTATGGTGAAATTCAGGAAGTCAGGGATTCTAGTGGGAAGAGGGTTGTTGATGCTGATGGGATTCTGGAGGTGTTTTGGGGCTTTTACGCAAGGTTGTATAAAGCTGATGGGGCCGGAGACAAGGAGTTCCTAGGAGAGGATGTATTGCACTTTCTGGCCTCTATTCCCTTTCAGACCTTGGGGAGAGAGGATCGGTAGATGCTTGATGCTCCCCTTTCATTGGAGGAACTGCAGGCTGCTATCAGGGACATTCCTGCAGGAAAAGCAGTGGGTGGTAACAAAATTTGGCTGGAATTTTGAAAAACCTTTTTCTCTTATTTTAAGTCAGACATTTTGTCTATTTTTTGTCAGATTCAGAAGGGTCATGTGCCCTCAGATTCCTGGGCCTCAGCTAATATTATCATTTTTCCAAAGAAAGGAAAATCCCCTAGACAAACCTGGCTCTTGCCGGCCAAAAATGCTTATCAATAACAATACCACAGTATATTCCCAAATCCTTCATACATAGTTGAGCACAGTTATCAATAGGTTAATGTCACCGTGCCAGCATGGATTTATTCCTGGGAGGGGTACCACCAATCATATTAGCTGTGTCATAGTGCTTTTTAATGCTGCATCAGTGTCTGCAAATCCTATAGCCTTAATTCTGCTGGATGGAGAAAAGGCATTTGATAAGGTCTCCTGAGGATACTTATGCATGTTGTGGGTCAATATGGTATTGGACCAGGTTACCTCAGGGCCCTGCAGTCTTTATATCAAAATCACAGTGTTAGTATACATCTGCAGGGGGTAGACAGGTATGATTCAAATTCAGAGAAGTACAAAGCAGGGATGCCCTTGCTCCCCTCTGTTATTTGCATGATATATTCATACTTTTATTTGGAAACTAGCGATGTCCTCTAAGTGTGTCCCTATGCAATTTCATGACTGGTGCACCAAAGTTCTCACATATCCGGATGTTGTAGCCATTGTCATTTCTTGTCTGGCTGAAGCACTAGTCCAGATAGAAGTAATAGTGCAGGCATTTAGGCAATTCTATCATCACCTGCTCAACTAGAACAAGACTCAGGTTGTTTGTAATTGTTCTGTTGTTTTTTATGATTATAGGGTGATGAAGGAAGCAATCTATTTGAGCGTCACTACAACAGCAGAGCTAGACCAGCTGGTTGAGACAAATTTAGTGCCAGTACTAAAGCAGGCAGATAGAGAAGTTACCAGGTTGGATAACCTACACCTATCTGTTAGGGGGCGGTATAACATCATTAAGATTATTTTTTGTCTAAAATACTATATTTTTTCAGGGCATTCCTCTTGAGTTCAAGAGTAGCTGGCTGTTGGCTATGAAAAGAGTGGTCATGTGGTTTATGTGGGCTTATTTCAAGCTTAGGCGGGCACTTAAGTATTTAATGCTACCCAGGGAGAGAGGGATTGGCCATACCAGATATTAAATTATAATACTGGGCCGCGGCTCTTCAATATATCGGTCCGCTCTTTAGGGACCCGAAACATCAGTCTGGTATACCTTCCATATGTAAGGTTCTGCTTGGGAAAGTGGACAGAGGTAGTTTACTGTGGCAAGTTGAACCCAGTTATTAAAAAAAAGTCCAATTCTTGACGGTTCATTGGGCCCACGAGGTTTGGGCTCCAATGTGTAAGAAGCGGGGGCTGGGACGCTATTATTATATTTTGATACAGAGCAACACACTACTACCAGCGATTTTCATGGGCTACCCAGTTACCGACTAGGTTCCTGTGATATCGAGAGGCTGGGGGACTTTTTTACTTCTGAAGGAATTGTTTCTTTTGAAATGCTGCAACATAAGTTTGGGATTCCTCGTAAGGACTTTTTTAAAGTACCTGCAAATTAGGGATTTTTTAATCGAAAAGTAGGTGGTGCGTGTGGTTTTCAGAAGCTTGAGGTGTTAGGCTACCTGGTTGGGAGGGAGTTCTGCTCCATTAGTCAACTTCATACTGATTTAAATGTCCTCACTTTGGATGATTCGGGCAATTACACTGAAAAATGGCATGATGCACTGGGGTAGTCTGAGCAGTCTTTCTTGGGGTCATTGGAACTGGAGCGCACTGTTTTAATAACTGCCAACCTTCAGTTACAGCATTATAAGAACATCTTTGCTCTGTATTATATTCCTCGGAAAATTGCCAGATGGGGCAGGATAGTTGGCATTTGCTGTCCCTGGTGCCAGTACTTAAAGGCTGACACCTCACACGTTTGGTTGGTGTTGTGGCTTCAAACGACTATGGGGGGTGATCACAAAGTTTTCTCAGGCCTGTCTCGATCTTAATTTCGATCTGACCTCTCAATCTATTTTGCTGGGAATAGGCAATGATAGGATTCCATCGGCTCCTAATAGATTTGTATTTATTGCAATGACTGTGGAACGCTTCTGTATAGCATCCTGCTGGCTTAAAAAGGACTCCCTACCATTCAGCAGTGCTGGCTAATTTTAATTTGGAAAGAGCTATTTATGAGAAGAGAGGCTGCTGAGCTCTTAAGAAGGGCAAAGTGATTTGATCACAATTTTGGGCGTGGCATAGGAGCTTATCATCCTGATTTCCCCAGTACAAATGTATGGATAGTGAAAAACGGATTAGTAGGCTTGGAACAAGTTGCTAAAGTGATTGAAAATGGAATATGGAAGCTGAAGGTCTAAAATTAGGCTCTGGAGGCCACGTCCTCCTTGGTATGTTTATCTTGCAGGATTTGGTCTATGTATAGTCACTGTCTGGTACATATGGTAATATTTGGCCATACTGTTATTACTGTAAGTGCTTCCGTAGTTTAGGTATTATTTTTTCTTTTGTGTAAATTAAGTATTACTGCCTGATGACATTTTATGGTGATTTTAATGTGCTGTTTTTATACTGCAAAATCTAAATAGAAATATTTTTTTAAAAGAATCAGTTTCTCCCTCCACTACCTCTGTTAGTAATAGTGACCACCCCCACTTTATGGTTATCCACAGTGGTGGCAATGATATAGGACACTGTCCACCTTAATATCTATGTTTCTGAACAAACAGTTTGTCTTTTCAGATATTTGCCAGAGACAAGAGTGAAAGTGGTCTATTGTAAATGCTGCCAAGTTTGAAAAGACTTGAAGAAATGTAAACAAAGGTAGTCTCAGCATTCCTTCCTCTTCCATGTTCATTTAAATATAAAATACAGCAATGTAACACTGTGTTGTCCCAATGATGTACATTGTTCAGCCAATGGAAACTGCATTTTAATTTCAAACCTACAAAAATTGGCTTGATAATCATATATAAATATGTTTAGTTAAAAAAAGCAAAGGCTCTTTTAAGAGCCACACTATCATGTGCCTTTTATTTTTATTTTATCATTTTTTATAGATTTCAATAAGTACCACAATACTTTTCAGGTAGTTTCAGGAAAGTACCAAGGTACATTGTAAACTTTTTTTAAAATACATAAATCAATGAAAATACTTTTCACTAACTTTACAGACTTTTCTCAACTGCCTCATTTCTTCCTATACATTACAAAAAGAGGAAGAAGCTGAATTTGATTTAAAACACAGAACAAATACAAAGGGTTGTCTGAACAATATGGCTGCTTTTTTATTTTGCAAGGGCTTTGATTAACTAATAATATTGTGTCTTCATTGCCATGTACCACGGTCTGCCATAAAGGTGGCTGAGTATACTGCAGCCCAATACAAAAAAAATGTTTTAGCCATTACTACTTAAAAACCACTGATGGAGGTCATATCAAATAACAAAAACAACCCTCTTCACAACATAATCTATATTCCTGCTAAATGTCATGTAAATTCATTGAGACAGTTTGTTGTTACGTCTGTTTAAAAGGTCCATGGAAAATGCATTGGGAATAAACATGTTTTGGAGCCCCCTTTTAACTTTGTACTACCTTAATTGATCTCCACAAAACTTTGCATCCTCAGTCAATGTAGAAAAATAAATCAGTTTGCAAAGTTTCCTAGAGATTCATCAAATGATGACAAAGTTATTAAAACCAAAAATCTGAGGAATTCCTATGTCTGATAATATAAATATATATATATACATATATATATATATATACATTCACTAAAAGTCCAAAGGTTAAAGCAACGTTATAGCTAGCTGAAATGACAGTGTATCATTTTAAACTCAAGCAAACGCAGAAATTCACCATTTATAGTTATCTCAAGCAACTACAACTCATGGCCTAAGGCAAAATTGAACTGCCAATAAGTTCACTGTAAATGTTGCAGTAATATTATCAATGATGTGATAGAAGATGTCATGAGTGATGTAATATGTGAGGAAATTAGCAGTGCAGGGCGAGGTCGCGAGTTATACTTACCTTAGGCCATGAGTGGTGAGGGTTAGCCACCGGGTCTGACCTGCAGCCAACCGCTCTGCATGCACCCAGCATGCACCCAACCCCCCAGCACAGGTTTTGTGTGTGAATGGGTGTATTTTTCAGATTGATCATGGATTTACATCGGGGTTCATGCTGAGCCCTGCGGTGTATGTGCAGATTGGCCCAAATAATTATTTTTACCCCTCCATATGTCCTATGGGGTCAGTACTCTGTATAATGACTCCTTATGTTTTTTTCCTGCTTTTTCTCCTCTCCCCCGGCCCAAACAAGAAAGAAAATGGTGGGTGCAACATTCCTATCAGGTTGCGGCCAGCCAATCAGACCCTTACTTATGAGTGGATTCATGAACGATCTGCGTCACTAGATATCTATATTTCTTTTTCCTTTAAATACTCCAAAACTACTGAAGGTTTGTCACTCTTTGATTGCTCGCTTTGAACTAGTTATATTTAAATCACATTATGGGTTTGCACCCACTACCGGATCAGCACTTTACCAAATTGTAGTCCACACCTCAGGTCACTGCAAACATCAGCTTTGGGTTGTTGCTTTAGAGATGTAATTCAGTCAGTTGCATAATGTCCACACACAAACTATACTCCATCACATACTTTTGCCTTTTTGCTTGTGATATCTTGCATCATTTAAGGTCTCTAGGGCCTGCAAAGCCAAATATGTGGTAAATCTCCCCATACTTCTTTGTGTCATGAACTAACCAGCACCTATGGCCAATACTATTGTGATTGCCCCAGACAATATGCTATCTCTCTTAACCAGCTTTGCATTGGGGAATAAGAACTTTGCTCCCAGTGCATGGCAAACCTTCTTTTTGCTGGAAGCATTATCATCACAGTTCACCTACGCATACTAGCCGGGACTTCTTTGACATAGCCCAGCAGAGCCACCCAGGGTTTCTTGGCAGCATACCCTGACTACATCCTCAATGCAATAATTTATCAAAGCCCAGAACCTATCCACCTCAGCACATTACAAAGCTAAGTGGAGAAAATCAGCATCTCATGTGCCGTAGTGCAGCGTCAGTAAGTAGGAACATTTTCTAACATCATCCCAGACCTGCCTTCTGAAAGGACTTATGCTTTTTAGGGAGAATACCAGTGAGGTCCTGGCCTGGCAGCTCCTGCTGGACTGTGCCCTTTAGAGCAGGATCAATACTGGTTTGCAAAAGGCTGGGTCCAACCCGAGGTGGCATGGTGTGCAAAATGATGATGGACTGGAGTTTTAGAGTGGTTGAGATCAGTGGAAGTATTCCATCCATCACCTTTTTGTATACTTTAGTTTGTCACTCAAAGTGAGACCATTATGCCCAGACGTGGGTCCCATAAACACTGTGTCACTGGAACAAAGCTATACCTGGCTGATGGAGCTTAACTAGGGCGAAACCGGTTCTAGGTTGCTTATGGTCCAGTTCATTGAGGACGTGGCATGGCGGCTCATGCTGGACTGTTCCCATTGGAACAGGAACAAGCTATTGCATGTGGTACGGTGTGCAAAATAACATTTGACTGGGATGCAGCCTGGAGTAATTACCAGTGGCTGAGATTAATTCAAGCATTCCATCCATCATTTTTTTGTATAATTTACTTAGAATAACCGTTTTCAAAATCGTTATTCACCCAGCTATGGACAGAGGCAGCATGGCCAAAACCCAGACCTGCTCCTCCGTCCATATAATGACTCTGTCATAGTTCTCCAACTCAGATCCCCAAATATTTTATAGGAGAGTCAGTCCATATGATTGGAAATTCTATTTCAAAGCTGGGGCCAGGGTTAAAGGAAAAATCACTGATTTGGGCCAGTAAATGGTGATCCCAGTACGTCTGCCAAATCTGAGGAATATGTGCAATATGAGCATGAGATTAACCTCAGGTACCTTAATGTACACAGGCACATCATCTACGTACATTGAGACCACAAGTCTTTGGGTAGTATAACTTAGTTTACGTACAGCATGATGCTGTTGCAGGCATGCTGCAAGTGGTTCCACAACAATAGCATATAGGATCGGGGACAGCAGACATCCATTGGGTACCTGTGCTGATTAAAAAAGGTGATGAGATGGTGTCATTCACTCATAGATATGCAGTGGCATAAAGCAGTTTGGTCCACTGTATAAAGGTAGGACTGAATCCAGCTCTACCAAACTACAAGTAAGCTGACTCCATAGAGCTGGCCCCACTCCTCTCTGCCCAAACCCTTTCTTCTGCTTGCCAATTTCTTGCAGGTTCCAGTAAGCTGCATCCCTCCCCAGAAACCCTGGGAGGGAGCAATCTCAATGATGAAATTGTATGGTTACATGCTGTATCCAATTCAGACTTTATGCTTAATACCTCTCAATGCAGACAGAAGGTTTTTTTTTTTCTCTATTTGACTTCCTTTAATAAACTTGCACAGAATAATTTTGATCTGTTAATATCTACTTCAAGGACCAAAGACAACTACGTCACCTGTGTAGTTCATTGCTCCCCTAGCCCTAAATTCATATTTGAATGCCTTTAACCCATGATTTGGTTTGTCAAGCAGGAAGAATGCTCCATAACTATCTGGTGTACTTTAGACGCTTTTTTCTTTCCCATTGTTCCTCCCCAATCTCTTTGTATAGCACATCATAGAGTCAGTGGATACATAACTGCATAGTAAAATATCCTTTCAGGACACTAAACAGCTACATCAAAACAACTCCAAAAGAAAATCCTGTGGGACCTATGCTCAGAGTGACCACTAAGATGAATTTCAGACTGCTGTGTCCACGACCTTAGCAGTGCCCCACACATTCTCCTCTCCAGGCTCATCAACAAAGACTAATTAAGGCACATTCAACATTCATACTTCAAACTCCGCTTGCTGAATTCTTAATTTGTAAAAAAACAAAAAGTGAGCTGGGGGCCAAAGTTCTTAGTAGGCCACCGCTGGCCCTTCCAACTGCTGCTATCACAGGCTTTCTAGTCTTGATTCCATCTCATGTCTCTTTATTCCACAACCCAACACTTCCTGTCTCTTTATCACCCTCTGGCAGTTCTTCTTCATCCCTACTTTCTCCCATTTGTCAGTGTTTCCCTATGTATCTCTTGTTTCTCCTTTCTCCCTTTTCTGTCGTTCTCTCTCTTACTGTGAGTCAAAGTCTGATAATGAAAAATAAGACTCAGTCCAAATGCAGCCACCTGGCACAAATCAAGTACTCTGACCTTGCTTCAGGGGACCTCCTCCTCCGAAATAACACTCACCTGTCGTCGAATTCTGTGCCACCGACAATAAGGTTATGTAACTGTGAGAGGAAGAACTGGCTTATTGGGCTCAACCATCAAAGTATGATTTACAAGAAGAACACAAAGCACTTTACCTGAGCAACCTTCACGCGCCACTACTCAAGCACAGCTCAACATGGTAAATATCCTGAAGCCTGGAGATGAATGGAAACTCGAACCTTTGGATTGCTAATAACCTGCTGTGCGCCTACATTGGCACAGCCGGAGAAAGCGTCAGCAGGCAACCTATGGACCAACTAGGCCAAGATTATTTTCATGCTTTGACACATCACAAAGTGATGTGAGTGGTTGCAGTATAGGGCTGTTTTTCACTTCACCTAGAGTCGATTACTTAAGCCGCCGTACCTCCTGTAAACACCAATTTTTCAAATAGATAATTAAGATTGCCAAATCTGCACATAGAGTAGAGGCACCTGTGAACCTCCACTTTCTCTGTGGACCAGAAATTTAATGGCAAAAATAATTCATTGCAGTATTTCTTTTAAATTGCTAGTTTAGATGTGGTTAAATGATTTACAACCAGTCATCAAGGAAAATGACAAGGAAAGCACAGACGATAATTAATTTGAAAAATGTTAACATCATTGGCGATGCTAATTAAAATAATTGTCGAAATGAATCTTAAGTTAAAACAGCAGGTGTATGCTGCAAATGACTGTTTCTCGGACGATCAACTAAACATTGCTTTCTTTTTAAGCATCTGGCTGATTTTTAATATCGCATTAGTTTAAGGAATGCCGATGTTAAGACATCATTTGTTTACAGGGAGTTATTTTCAGAGCAGAACGTTTGCCATAGGTGACGTCATTTGCACCAATTACAATTTGCAGTGTTATATCAGCTATTCAAAGTGAAATGTACATGACTCTATTGAAATGCTAACTTTCAGAACTAAAACTAGGATACTTTAGCTTTGATGATCCAGTCTGTTTGTTAATCAATTCATTGGCCTGCCTGACAGAATGACATGTTGCATAAAAAGGGTATGCTCGCTGGGTATGTTAACTCTACAAAATTAAGGAAACGACATACTAGGCACAATCATATCAGTTGATGACTGGTAGGTGTAAGTTACATTTTTGGAAATTACATTATGGTTAGTGAGTTTGTTCATTTAAAATTAAGTTAACAGTACTGTAGCCCTCTTTTTTAGTTTTGTTCTGAATTTAAAATAACGATATAAAATCAATTTACATTACCTAATGTAAAAATAGTTTTACTCTTTTTTTAGTTAAATAATGTTTTTTTTAACTTTTTCCTATACTTTATAATAGGGAGCTCCACAATCAGGGTGGAGATCTTCCTATGGTAAAATAATGTTAAAACTTAGAAAGTTTATTAAACTTCATAGTAAATTAGTACAAATAATTTATGTTAGAATTAGCTATATATATTTATTTTAAATGTAGAACAAAAGCATAAAAATGCTGCAGCACTATGAACTTGATTTTGAAATAAATATTTAATCCATTTAAATACATTAAATTAAATTAAAGATTATTTTGCTGAAGCTAAAATTACAAATAATAAATTCCCACCAAACGTACATAAATAATTTTCTATTATACATTAATAATTATTAAAAGTGATGTATAGAAGTAATTAAAAGTAATGTAAACATCAAATACAAAAAGTTATTATGCAATTTTACAATTAAATAATAAACATCTAACATTTTTAGATTTTAGATCACCAGTGGGTTTTTTGAGTCCCTCTTTTCCACATTGCCTTTGGGAGGGTGAAGCAGTGGTCGGCCACATGTGGTGCCAGACTTACCCCAGGTCTGAGCTGGGGGAATTTACTACTGTTTTGAGTCCCTTTAGCTTCCTGTATTATTTTTCTAACAGTATTCCATATAGAAATGTACCTGTTTAATGTAGACATCTAAAGATGGGGTGATGAGGTATAACTCAATTTCTCAACTAGGTGCTTGAAAATGAAATACAGTTCTATTGTTGTCCAACCAATAGTACAGTGTGTATGGTTTTGGTGGTATTTAGTAAAATTGGGTTGCGTTTATAGCCCACTTTGTGTTATTAATCAATGACATAATGCTTTGGGTATTAATGTTATTTCTTATTAATTTTCAATGTAAAGTTGCCAGAAATGTGTGTTTGAAATGCCTAATATTTGTTAAACGTTATTGCTGCAGACTAGTTCATTTTCTTACCTCGTTTTGTTTTTTTGTAGTATTGTGCTACATTAGTAGCTCAAATCATGTCCAAGCCAATAATTGTCCTCCTTTCAAAATTAAGTTGTTGGTATGATATAGTTTCCTAATGGCCAATCATATAACTCTATATATATCTTGATCTGCCTCTGTGTTCCTAATTATTGTATGCCAGTATATGTGCAAGATGGCTAGGGTTTAGTTTGTTGGGCACAGTTCCAATTGTTCGGCCAAATAATATAATAACATGCTAAGAAAGTAGGTGATGAAAATGATTTAGGTTTCAAAGGAGTTTAACTAAAATGGATTGTTGAAAGATGTTTGAAATGGAATCAGTTACTCTTTTTTTTTTTGCGAGGGCAAGATGGCGATCGGCTAGAACGCCACAAGAGAAGCTCCCTCCCTGCTCCTGTCACAGTGTATCACAATGGTGTAGTGGAATGCCCGCCAGTCCCTTGAAGAAGCGCAAAATGCCCGGGCTGAAGTGCTGTAATCAAAAGGAAGTATAGGGATGCTCGGGTTGTGAAGTTAGTGCTTTCCTGAGCTAAACCCCACGCTTAGCTGTGTTCTTACCGGCAGCTGTGTCTGCGGGCAGCAATTGAGGCAGCGAGCCAAGTTGTGTCGAGCCTCCAGGCTGTCTTCTCTGGTTGGCAGACAGGCGTGATGGCTGTGCTCGTGGTCAATGTGTTTTGTAGCAGCAGGAGTGAGCGCTGTCTCCCGTGTGGTATGCCACCCAAAGCTGTGCAGCCGCACTGTGGGAAAACAGACGGCTGGCAACCTGCCAGTGTTTCACGAGTGGTGATGGATCGAGGCAGCGTCAGAGCGAGGAAACCCAAGGCAAAATTGTGTAGAAAGGAGGACAAGGTGGTGGCTTCAGCATCGGTACTTCGGATGGAGGCCACTGGGGCAGTCTACACGCCAGCACTCCATTGCAGCCTATTTCCCTGCATCAGCAGCAGCTGGCGTGACTGGTCTCAATATTGGGGCAGCAGGCTCCGTTGATGGAGGTGAGAGCAATACCGGCTTGAAGGCAGGGGAGACACTGGGGAAGGACTCATTACCATGGGTGGCTGGAAAGAACGACAATCGGCACAAATGATTGCATTCTGGTAAGGGAGCCCCAGGAGGGGAGCAGGGATGGAGCTGGGAGCTATTGCAACAAGTAACCTAAAGACTGTTGTAGGCGCTGCACAGGTAGCAGACTCTACTAAATACTTCTGCTGCCCCCAACCTGACGTGTCTGGAATGGTCGGTGCCTTTGGAGGTGGAGGTGGCCGGACCTGAATGCGGGAAGTCTAATATTTGGGCTATAGCAATCCCCCGGCAGTCAGTAGATCAAACTTCTTGTATTCCACTGGACACACAGAGTAAGGCTATTCCAACGACTGGGTTAGGCATATTTGGCTCAGCTTCTGTCTTGGTCCCGAGGGGTGGACATAGTAGGTGGCTCCCCAGAACACTTGGATAAGTTCTTTTCTCTTACAGATGAATCACAGTCCTCCAGCACAGATCCTAGTGATGGGGTTGATAATTTGCTATCGGGTCTTTTGGGAGCCTCAGACCTTTCAAAGATGAGCTCATTCAGTGAGGAGGAAGAACCCTGTACTGTTAAATTAAGGAAACAGCGTGGCAAGTAAACAAGAAGGGCTAAAGCGAAATATTCTGCAGATGTGCAGAACAGTCCTCCACTAGCCAAAGTGCTAAAATGGGACTACTCTGGCATGAGACAAATCTATCCGAAGATGCCTGGAAACAAGGAGATTCATTAGTGCAGGGTCTGGGCCATCAGACTTTAGTGGACAAGGAATAACCTATGCTTGGTCTCATACACAGGTCTATAAGGCAGCTACAAGAAGAAGCCTGTAATTAGAGTTGCAGGGCCTGTTTAGATAATAGATTCCTGGGGGCCTTAAGAAAAGTTAACAAAGCCCACACTGAGATTGGTGCCCAGATTTCAGCTGTTGAAAAGCATGCAGAAGCATTGGAGCATGATGTAGGGAGGCTTCAAGGTGAGGTAAAACAACAACAATCCCGGATGTCTGATTTCATGTGGAAGGTGGAAGATTTTGAAAACTGGCAGCACTGAAACAACCTAAGATACCTGGGTCTTGCTGAAGGAAAAGAAGGACATGATAGTCGATTATTTATGGTAATCTTCACGAAGGATTCCTTCCCAGAACTGGCTATGTGGAACTGGGACTTAGAAGTAGAATGGGCACATCGTTTCCCTCTTACCCATAAAGAACCGCACAATGGGCAGGCTGACAAACCAAGAGCCATACTGTTTTTTTTTGGTAATTTCTTACTGCGCCAAGCAATTTTTGAAAAGCACGCCCAACGCTAAAAGAAGTCTTTTTTTCCTCACCCGGATTTTAGCCGTCTTACAGTGGAGAGACAGTGGTGACTTAGGCAGCTCATCAAGTCATTTCAGGACTTGGGTGGAGAGGTTTTTCTGATGAACCCAGCCCGGTTGAAAGTTAACTTTAGGGGCAAAAGCCGTACATTTGTCTCTGAGATAAAAGCCTCCAAATATTTGAAAGAATAGACTGGAAATGAGGAGAAGGCCTCTTGAGTTTCTCTGCCCCCCCTTGTTTATCCCTAGATCAATGACGGTTCAACTTGAGGACTCGGGGTAATGTGGATGGGTAAGTGACAAGGTGCTATAGGCTTAATTGAGTGTGAGAGAAAGGGGAATGGTCTGCCGTGAGTTCAGCGTAGGCTTGAGGGTTGCTGACATCAGGTGGTGGTGTTAGTTATACAGGGAACTTAAGTTGGGGGTTTCTTTGTAAAGCAGGAGTACTGCGAGCAGGGTAGCATTGGTGGTCCTCACTCAGACCCTGGGGGTTCTGACTGCCTGTAGATGGTGGTGGCAGGAGGTGGCAGGGTAGTGTGGATGTGGGGGGGTAGTGTGGATGTGGAAGGGAGTAGGATGGGTGGGGATGGTCAGTGATTGGCAGGAAGAGGGGGAGTGCTAGGGGGCAGCACATTGGGCAAAGAGTCAAGTATACAATGCTCAGGGTGAGCAGTTGCAGAAAACCAGTAAAACAAGCACCACATTTTTTGGTTTAGGCTTCCAAGGTTAGGCTATTGTGAAAAATGATGGGTAAGTTAGTATAGCTTCAGTCAATATTTGTGGGCTGAATGATAATGGGAAAAGTTGGAGGATGGCACATGATCTTAAGGTGCTGCAGGCTAATATTCTCTGCTTGAAAGAGACACATATTGACGCATCTCAGAAATACGTACTTGAAACCTTGGGTTTTAAATTAATAGGGAATACAACATAGGAACATGGACGTGAGGGGTTGCTATCCTGGCTCAAGGTAGTGCTTATTCTTTTAGGGATATGAGTGCTGGCACACTGGGTAGATGAGTGATTACTGAGTGTCAGGATGGGGATGGGCAATTTACGTTAGCTACAGTGTACAGACCTGTAACTGATGACCCTGGGGTGTTTGATTAGATTAATAACAAGCTTACGCTCTGTTCAACCCTGATAGTACTCTGCTGGGAATTTCATTTTAATGGTCATAGGGGGTGGTTGGAAAAAGGGGAAAGGACATATATTGGTCGGAAACTGAAAGTTTTATGGTCCCTTCTGCATCTGATGGATAGTCATGGGTTGAAAGGTATTTCGCATAGGCTAAGGGCTCCTGACCCTATTTATACTTATTTGTAGACAGTGAACATTGTGAGGGCACTAGTGCACCCTGCAGGTGACAGAATTGCCGCCAGCTCAATTTTGAGCCGGAGATAATGCTGCCACTTGTTTCCTGCTGTGCTGACGGGCGTAAACCTTGGTTTCCGCCCATCAGCCTAGCAGGGAAATGCCTAATAGGTCTGGCAAGATGGTCACCACTGTGGTGGCAGCCACCCTGTCTGGAGTTTGGCTGACGGGTTATACCATCAGTCAAACTCATAATTAGGCACTATATCCAGCATGTGAGGTGTTGGATCCCAGAATTTTTGGAGCTCAATCGGAGGAGTGCCTCAGTCAGTGCTGTCTGGGAGGCTTTTAAAGCAGGGGTCCAAAACAAAACATTCAGCTTCGGGCTTAGTCAGCAAAAGAAAGAGAAACAGTAAAAGACTGAGCAATATAGGGCTCTGGCAGATGCAGAAGCCCAGGTTATTAATGTGTCCACCTCCGGTGTAGATGTTGTCAACCTGAGTGGGGTTGGCCAAGGCGACATACTGGATACCTCTAGCAATCTCTCCCCGGCAAAATTATCAGTTTGGACAATGGAAACCTACGACTATAGTGAGTGTGTGGGACATCAATTGGTAATTCGCACTAGGCAAAAATCCACGTATGGTGAAATTCAGGAAGTCAGGGATTCTAGTGGGAAGAGGGTTGTTGATGCTGATGGGATTCTGGAGGTGTTTTGGGCCTTTTACGCAAGGTTGTATAAAGCTGATGGGGCCGGAGACAAGGAGTTCCTAGGAGAGGATGTATTGCACTTTCTGGCCTCTATTCCCTTTTAGACCTTGGGGAGAGAGGATCGGTAGATGCTTGATGCTCCCCTTTCATTGGAGGAACTGCAGGCTGCTATCAGGGACATTCCTGCAGGAAAAGCAGTGGGTGGTAACAAAATTTGGCTGGAATTTTGAAAAACCTTTTTCTCTTATTTTAAGTCAGACATTTTGTCTATTTTTTGTCAGATTCAGAAGGGTCATGTGCCCTCAGATTCCTGGGCCTCAGCTAATATTATCATTTTTCCAAAGAAAGGAAAATCCCCTAGACAAACCTGGCTCTTGCCGGCCAAAAATGCTTATCAATAACAATACCACAGTATATTCCCAAATCCTTCATACATAGTTGAGCACAGTTATCAATAGGTTAATGTCACCGTGCCAGCATGGATTTATTCCTGGGAGGGGTACCACCAATCATATTAGCTGTGTCATAGTGCTTTTTAATGCTGCATCAGTGTCTGCAAATCCTATAGCCTTAATTCTGCTGGATGGAGAAAAGGCATTTGATAAGGTCTCCTGAGGATACTTATGCATGTTGTTGGTCAATATGGTATTGGACCAGGTTACCTCAGGGCCCTGCAGTCTTTATATCAAAATCTCAGTGTTAGTATACATCTGCAGGGGGTAGACAGGTATGATTCAAATTCAGAGAAGTACAAAGCAGGGATGCCCTTGCTCCCCTCTGTTATTTGCATGATATATTCATACTTTTATTTGGAAACTAGCGATGTCCTCTAAGAGTGTCCCTATGCAATTTCATTACTGGTGCACCAAAGTTCTCACATATCCGGATGTTGTAGCCATTGTCATTTCTTGTCTGGCTGAAGCACTAGTCCAGATAGAAGTAATAGTGCAGGCATTTAGGCAATTCTCTCATCACCTGCTCAACTAGAACAAGACTCAGGTTGTTTGTAATTGTTCTGTTGTTTTTTATGATTATAGGGTGATGAAGGAAGCAATCTATTTGAGCGTCACTACAACAGCAGAGCTAGACCAGCTGGTTGAGAAAAATTTAGTGCCAGTACTAAAGCAGGCAGATAGAGAAGTTACCAGGTTGGATAACCTACACCTATCTGTTAGGGGGCGGTATAACATCATTAAGATTATTTTTTGCCTAAAATACTATATTTTTTCAGGGCATTCCTCTTGAGTTCAAGAGTAGCTGGCTGTTGGCTGTGAAAAGAGTGGTCATGTGGTTTATGTGGGCTTATTTCAAGCTTAGGCGGGCACTTAAGTATTTAATGCTACCCAGGGAGAGAGGGATTGGCCATACCAGATATTAAATTATAATACTGGGCCGCGGCTCTTCAATATATCGGTCCGCTCTTTAGGGACCCGAAACATCAGTCTGGTATACCTTCCATATGTAAGGTTCTGCTTGGGAAAGTGGACAGAGGTAGTTTACTGTGGCAAGTTGAACCCAGTTATTAAAAAAAAGTCCAATTCTTGACGGTTCATTGGGCCCACGAGGTTTGGGCTCCAATGTGTAAGAAGCGGGGGCTGGGACGCTATTATTATATTTTGATACAGAGCAACACACTACTACCAGCGATTTTCATGGGCTACCCAGTTACCGACTAGGTTCCTGTGATATCGAGAGGCTGGGGGACTTTTTTACTTCTGAAGGAATTGTTTCTTTTGAAATGCTGCAACATAAGTTTGGGATTCCTCGTAAGGACTTTTTTAAAGTACCTGCAAATTAGGGATTTTTTAATCGAAAAGTAGGTGGTGCGTGTGGTTTTCAGAAGCTTGAGGTGTTAGGCTACCTGGTTGGGAGGGAGTTCTGCTCCATTAGTCAACTTCATACTGATTTAAATGTCCTCACTTTGGATGATTCGGGCAATTACACTGAAAAATGGCATGATGCACTGGGGTAGTCTGAGCAGTCTTTCTTGGGGTCATTGGAACTGGAGCGCACTGTTTTAATAACTGCCAACCTTCAGTTACAGCATTATAAGAACATCTTTGCTCTGTATTATATTCCTCGGAAAATTGCCAGATGGGGCAGGATAGTTGGCATTTGCTGTCCCTGGTGCCAGTACTTAAAGGCTGACACCTCACACGTTTGGTTGGTGTTGTGGCTTCAAACGACTATGGGGGGTGATCACAAAGTTTTCTCAGGCCTGTCTCGATCTTAATTTCGATCTGACCTCTCAATCTATTTTGCTGGGAATAGGCAATGATAGGATTCCATCGGCTCCTAATAGATTTGTATTTATTGCAATGACTGTGGAACGCTTCTGTATAGCATCCTGCTGGCTTAAAAAGGACTCCCTACCTTTCAGCAGTGCTGGCTAATTTTAATTTGGAAAGAGCTATTTATGAGAAGAGAGGCTGCTGAGCTCTTAAGAAGGGCAAAGTGATTTGATCACAATTTTCGGCGTGGCATAGGGGCTTATCATCCTGATTTCCCCAGTACAAATGTATGGATAGTGAAAAACGGATTAGTAGGCTTGAAACAAGTTGCTAAAGTGATTGAAAATGGAATATGGAAGCTGAAGGTCTAAAATTAGGCTCTGGAGGCCACGTCCTCCTTGGTATGTTTATCTTGCAGGATTTGGTCTATGTATAGTCACTGTCTGGTACATATGGTAATATTTGGCCATACTGTTATTACTGTAAGTGCTTCCGTAGTTTAGGTATTATTTTTTCTTTTGTGTAAATTAAGTATTACTGCCTGATGACATTTTATGGTGATTTTAATGTGCTGTTTTTATACTGCAAAATCTAAATAGAAATATTTTTTAAAAAGAATCAGTTTCTCCCTCCACTACCTCTGTTAGTAATAGTGACCACCCCCACTTTATGGTTATCCACAGTGGTGGCAATGATATAGGACACTGTCCACCTTAATATCTATGTTTCTGAACAAACAGTTTGTCTTTTCAGATATTTGCCAGAGACAAGAGTGAAAGTGGTCTATTGTAAATGCTGCCAAGTTTGAAAAGACTTGAAGAAATGTAAACAAAGGTAGTCTCAGCATTCCTTCCTCTTCCATGTTCATTTAAATATAAAATACAGCAATGTAACACTGTGTTGTCCCAATGATGTACATTGTTCAGCCAATGGAAACTGCATTTTAATTTCAAACCTACAAAAATTGGCTTGATAATCATATATAAATATGTTTAGTTAAAAAAAGCAAAGGCTCTTTTAAGAGCCACACTATCATGTGCCTTTTATTTTTATTTTATCATTTTTTATAGATTTCAATAAGTACCACAATACTTTTCAGGTAGTTTCAGGAAAGTACCAAGGTACATTGTAAACTTTTTTTAAAATACATAAATCAATGAAAATACTTTTCACTAACTTTACAGACTTTTCTCAACTGCCTCATTTCTTCCTATACATTACAAAAAGAGGAAGAAGCTGAATTTGATTTAAAACACAGAACAAATACAAAGGGTTGTCTGAACAATATGGCTGCTTTTTTATTTTGCAAGGGCTTTGATTAACTAATAATATTGTGTCTTCATTGCCATGTACCACGGTCTGCCATAAAGGTGGCAGAGTATACTGCAGCCCAATACAAAAAAAATGTTTTAGCCATTACTACTTAAAAACCACTGATGGAGGTCATATCAAATAACAAAAACAACCCTCTTCACAACATAATCTATATTCATGCTAAATGTCATGTAAATCCATTGAGACAGTTTGTTGTTACGTCTGTTTAAAAGGTCCATGGAAAATGCATTGGGAATAAACATGTTTTGGAGCCCCCTTTTAACTTTGTACTACCTTAATTGATCTCCACAAAACTTTGCATCCTCAGTCAATGTAGAAAAATGAATCAGTTTGCAAAGTTTCCTAGAGATTCATCAAATGATGACAAAGTTATTAAAACCAAAAATCTGAGGAATTCCTATGTCTGATAATATAAATATATATATATATATATATATATACATTCACTAAAAGTCCAAAGGTTAAAGCAACGTTATAGCTAGCTGAAATGACAGTGTATCATTTTAAACTCAAGCAAACGCAGAAATTCACCATTTATAGTTATCTCAAGCAACTACAACTCATGGCCTAAGGCAAAATTGAACTGCCAATAAGTTCACTGTAAATGTTGCAGTAATATTATCATTGATGTGATAGAAGATGTCATGAGTGATGTAATATGTGAGGAAATTAGCAGTGCAGGGCGAGGTCGCGAGTTATACTTACCTTAGGCCATGTGTGGTGAGGGTTAGCCACCGGGTCTGACCTGCAGCCAACCGCTCTGCATGCACCCAGCATGCACCCAACCCCCCAGCACAGGTTTTGTGTGTGAATGGGTGTATTTTTCAGATTGATCATGGATTTACATCGGGGTTCATGCTGAGCCCTGCGGTGTATGTGCAGATTGGCCCAAATAATTATTTTTACCCCTCCATATGTCCTATGGGGTCAGTACTCTGTATAATGACTCCTTATGTTTTTTTCCTGCTTTTTCTCCTCTCCCCCGGCCCAAACAAGAAAGAAAATGGTGGGTGCAACATTCCTATCAGGTTGCGGCCAGCCAATCAGACCCTTACTTATGAGTGGATTCATGAACGATCTGCGTCACTAGATATCTATATTTCTTTTTCCTTTAAATACTCCAAAACTACTGAACAAATTTACAGCAAACTGCTAAAAGCATGCTCTCTGGACCACGATCTATCTTTCTACCAAATTTGGTGTAATTCCGTCCAGCGATTCATGTATTTGTAGTGTCTATAATCCCTGTGGCAAATTGAATTGGGCAAACATATGTTGGGACCCCTTTTTATTCAGCCCCTGCTTAACGAATCACCCCTTTCCAAATAGCAGCAAAAGTGAGTGACCAACTAGTTTTGACAATTTCGTGAAGATTTGTCAAATGGTGCCAACGGTATAGGTAAAACAAAAAATGCTTTTTTATGGAAACTCGATCCTAAATATAGCGACCTAGTGGCTAGGTAATATATATATATATATATATATATATATATATATATACATATATATATATACATAGTCTCAGGAATGACAGAGGCAGCAATAGCCCCTCTGTAGTTCAGACTTCATAAAGGAATGGCATGTCTTGTTTTCTGGTTAAATTTAGCACTGTTTAATTAATCTGCACAAACATTTCCAAAAACAAAGTACATCAGAAACCGTTGATTTCCATCACAGAAGAAATGTCTGAATGGTTTAAACCAAATTGGCATGAAGGTAAATTGCTTGTTTGGTTAAAATTCAGTAAATTCAGAGAAACTAGCATTTAAAAAAGGTGCTTAGTTAGTTTGTGCAAGAAGAGGTTACATTTTGGAGATATCTGCATCACTGAGTCACGGAGTTCCGTGGATCCAGATCCACAGATCTCAGCACATCCAACAATTTAAACAATAATGAACCTGAGTGGCAGAGGGAGAATTTTCTTTTATCAACCATATCAGGGTTGCAGATATAGAGACTGATCCATGAATCTGAAGCCCTCTGATTGACTGGCTGCAGTTTAATGTTGCAGCTGCTTTTAGAGGTTGTGGGGATTAAGTCCCTGCATCTTGACAATAAAAAGGTAAGGGCACATAAGTGGGCATGTTAAGCACACCCTGACCCCCAAGGAACATGTGGGGGACAAAGGGACCCATCCTGTGGATGGAAGTAAAACAATAATTTATTGTTTTAGTACATAGATACATGGTTCTGAGTGAGGCCTCCAGATTCCATGGGCATTAGGTAGGATCCAATAATACAAGACAAGCTTTGTGGCTTGGTGACATGAATCTCACAAACATGTGCCAGATCCACAGATCCAGTCCAGAAATACAGGTATGGCAGGTATCCATGAAGCTTGATTTGAGTTTGAGGCACTAGGCCAACAAAACTTGGCTTGCATCTGCATAACCTTGCAAGAGCCCAGGGATCCAAAAAACAATTAAAAAAAAAAGAAGAAGCTTCTGCCAGTGGACCAGACCCATCAGTCCTCTCCTGATGAACAGGCCACAGGCAGTAGGGTTTGGCCATCTGCAGAGGGTTGGGCACAGGGCCAGGCCAGAGTTTCACAACCAACCCTCGCTGGGCATGGGAAATGCCCTCAGAGGGCTAGGTGGATGTATCTAATGGTATTTTATAGTTTGCTGGTAATTGTTGTATCAGTAAGGCTAGATGGAGGAAATGCACAGGTGGTGCTAGCAGATGCAGCTCGAACAAGGAAGACTGGCCAGTTAGCACTGATTGACATGGCCCTGGAGGAGAACACATGCAAATGCAGCCATGCTATTTTGTGGTGCTGTTTGACAGTAGTCTCCTCAACAAACTCTGCTAATTTTCTATTGCTCCTGGTTTCCACATTCTGTGTTTTCATGTTTTTCCAATATGTCTCTTTCAGGCACTGGTATTTGTTCTGGAAATATACTCTGATTATCTATGTCATACTCTCCAGTTTTTAATAACTTCCAGAGTTGGTTTTGGAATTGGTCTTCAAGTGTCAATATATGTTACTGCAACATGATGTCTGTGTGAGTTTTGACACATGTGTATAATGTTGTTTTATGCCAATGCCCTACTCCCACAGTTGGTCCCTCAGTTGATATACCCTCTCCTACCCATTCAGGGATTCCCTCATGTGAGGATCTAGTCATCTTGGTTAATACACAAAAGAATGACGATAGCATATGTTTGTGCAGAGATACAGACCGAAAGGGATCTAACAAAGCATGTAGTAAATCAAATGACTCAAGCCATAGTGAACCACTCACAGTCTTTGAAAAGAGCAAAGCTAGCCTTACAAGTCAGAAATGGATACCAAGATAGAGTCCCATCTACCGCTAAGACATCACAACCTGTTTCCTATATTCTCAGTGATGCCTCAGCTATGAGGAATAAACATTTTGTATCAAGGCCCAAAACGAATTCTGCTAAATGAGAACCATAAAACTCTTGGATCTTCATAAGGACAGGGTGAAACTGGCAGGAAAAAATGAGGAACACAGATTTTGAATGTGTCATCTTCACCCTCCCAATCCAAAGTAATGGAAAATCCAAGATAGATGGTGGTACTAAAACGGTGTATGCCAACATATTTTCTTAAGGGTTTACTATACCCAGAGAACGATGAGAATTATATTTACTCATTTTATTTTGGAATAATGCTGGCCGGATTAAATTAAAAAGGTCTGTTTTTTAATGGATTTAATGTTGTATGTTTAGAGCTATAATAGCAATGTGTGTAGTTGATTTATAGATATGTCAAAATGTTTGAAAATGTTAAAGTTATATCAAATGTATGTAGTTGGTTCCAAATATGATCCTTGTTATTGTTAATCAATTTAGGTATTTTATTTTAATTTGTGTAAGTAAATATGTTCTGTTCAGTGTATGTAGTGCAGTTAGTATAGGTTTTATTTTTATTTTGTTGTTGAAATTTCTGTTAATATATTACCTAGTAATATGATTTTCGTGACATGCTGGGATATGTAGTCATTTCTTTGATAAACACAGTGTTACAAAAAATGATACATAGTTAGTTGTGTACAATTTATTTCTGAAAATCACAGTTCAATTTGTTTTATGGGTTCAAGGAGGGAGTACCACCTAAAGTCAAGGAATATCTAACTACAGGGGATGTGTACCGAAGCAGAGGAGCTGTTACAGAACAAGACATACAACAGGTAGAAACAAATGTAACTAAATAAAAAACAGGGGAAGGACTGAAAAGGCAAGGCGATCTTAATGTGCACAAACAGGGAAAGGACCTAATAATGGACAAACACACTGAGTTACCACTGCGGTGAACTGGGGTAAGACTCAAAACATCTCACAGCAATAGGAAAAGTAAACATCTCGGTGCTGATTATTCTTACATTACAGATAGTCACTCAGTGAAACCTATAGAAAGGAAGCAGAAGATGTGATTCTGTATTGAGACCCAAGGGCACAAACAAGGATTGTACTTACATACATGAGACAAGCCCTTGTGGGTCCGGTTATATGCAGGACCCACAAGGGATTCCTATGAAGATAGCAATATCAGATTGGCACAATGACAATTAGAGCACATAAGACACATGTAACAGAAGACAATGGGTGAGGTAGGAACTGGATCCTGGAATCTGGAAGCCAATCGCCCTCTAAAGGGAACACACCTATACACTGGTGAAGACAAAATGGTATGTGTACCAGACACTAAGGCCCATATTTATACTTTTTTAGTGCCACATTTGCGTAATTTTTTTATGCAAAAGCGGCGCAAACTTACAAAATACAATTGTATTTTGTAGGTTTGCGCCAATCAGTGTAAAAAAGCGGCGCAAATGCGGCTCTAAAAAAGTATAAATATGGGCCTAAGAGCCCAAGAGGAGAACAAGGCAAGAAGCAGACACTAGAATGAAAGCATAGAACTAACAAGAAAAAAGGGAATTACTAAAGTAAGGAATCAAAGGAAAACTAGAGATCAAATAAGGCAAGGCAAGCACAAGGATTCAACCAACTGCAGCAAGCAAGAAACTGGAACAGAATGAAATGTAAACTTACTTCAAAAGTAGAAAAACAGAGAAAGGGCTCCCAAAAACAAAGAGCAAAACAAAGAGAATTGAGAGTTGGGACGGAAACAATAGTAATGAAAAAGGGGAGAATTATGACAGAAACAGAAGGAACACACTTGGAACAAATCAGAAATTGAGCAGCCTGGGGGCAGCACCTGACTGTAAAAAGGCAGTAAAGGAAGCAAGCAAAACTCAAGACAAGGGCCAAGAGAAAATCTTCAGCAATGTGCAGCGGTACATGACAAGGGCTCTAGCTGAAGCAGAGCAGAAAAACAGGCAACAATACTTATGTTGAATAGAGTTTCAAACATCAATGCATGAACAAGGAACTTCAGGCAACAACAGCTTATACAAGCATGTTCAGGCAGCAGGAAGCCCTAGCTCCTGGAGTCACATGAGAGTGCACAATTCCTAACTCTCACAAGCCTTGGAAGAGAGAACTCGGAGCTGAGGTATAGCAAAACTAGTCCCATTGAAAGCATTATTCAGTGGATGTTATGTCATGGTGTACATGGTAGCCTTTTATGGGATCTGATTCCCTTGAAAGTAATGTAGGTTTTCCACTGCGTCAGAGCTTGAAAGAGCATGTAAGCAATAGTCATATCATGACTTTGTATGAATTCAGATGGTGATTTCCATCCTGCAGTTCGTCTGTGTACCGCCCAGAGGAAGAGAAATGGAAATGACAGTTTGAAAGTGTATTGATATGATTCATTATTAGTTCCTGAGTACAGGCCAGACAATTGTTTAGGAAATACATTCAAATTGATTGAGGCCTTGAAAATTCTCAGTAGTTGAAATTTGCTGGAGAGAATTTTGTGTATTTGTTAAAAATATTAGGTCATACATTTTGGCCCAGAGATTTGCGTCTGAAGTCTTGGTAGCTATCTTCATTGTGTAATATCACAGAAGTGGTTCTAAGCTGGGTCTATCTAGTGTATCTTGGAAGAATTCAAGTCTCCCTTCTGCCATGTGGTTTGTATTAGCTTCTTTTAATGGTGCTTTCTTTTTAAAGCAACGCCAAATTGCTTGTTCAAAACGGAAGCAATATCATGGGTTTCAGGATGGATTTTTAGGACTTTGTGTGATCGCATGTTAAAAATACATTTTAAATTTTTGTTGGGGTGCATTTGTTAAATTTTTTTAATTAATTTCTAATAGTCCTTTTTTGGGAGGAGCCCAAATACTAAAGGAACATTTTTATAGAGCACTGTCCTTGAAATGTGTACTTTAGGCTAATGGTGGTGTGGGGATACTATAAATGCCCCCTTCATTGGTCATGTGGATAATCAAGTTTAGAAGAGTGTTAGTAGTGAAAAATGAAGTATTTATTTTTGCCATTTTCATTGTCTTGAAGGATTAATTCTTCTTTGGTGTGTATTACAGTAAGATGAGGTAAAATGTCTATTGCAGAAAATAATTTAGATGTAGGTGTGGCTTGCCTGTCTGCTTTCTTTTTCCTGTTTGTTGTTCTCTTCTGAATTGGAATAGATGGCATTTGTTCGGCCACTTGAGGTGGGATTCTGGGGCATTGTCTTTAATTAGTGCTCTTGTAACAGCTACACAACTGGTAAAAGCTACTTTTAAGTTTTATACTATGGACCTCATTACAACCCTGGCAGAAGGTGATAAAGCGGCGGTAATAAACAAAATGGAATTATGACCACAGCGGAAACCGCCAACACAGACAGCCACTTTAACACTCTGACCGCCACGGCGGTAGCAACAAACACTGTGGCGGTAACAGCCACCAGCCAGGCGGAAGAAAATGTACCGCCCACAGCATTACAACAGGCCTATCCGCCACCTTTTCCGGGGCGGTACCAATGCCATCAAAAGCACAGCATAAACAGTACACAAAGGGGAACAACTCACTTCTCGACACTCAAGGAAGAACCACAACGCCATGGAGCCCGAGCTGTACATTTATCAAATGCTGGTGTACCTCCTTATACACCAGGAACACAAACGCTGGCGAAGACGACCACGGTGAGTACTGCACCTAGTACACAAGGGACGGGGAGGAAAAAGAGAGTGACACACACACGCAACACACAACACCCCCACCCTCACCCCCAACTCCATACACACAAACTGATGCAACAACATTACATATACACCCCATAACCCTCAGGAACAACGCAAGGACAACAGGAATGGATTAAAATGAGTGTAATAGTACAATTTTAGATAAATACGTCCTTAAATCAATAAACAGTATGTACAATATATACAAAAGGAGAGACAATGCCCAGTACAAAGATTTCTTTGGCCCACGGGGCCATAACACATAGGCCAAGACCAAACTTGACTCCTGCCTCAATACGGAGAGAACACTGCAGGGGCATCAGGTCAAAAAAAACAGGCACCTCAGGAGGACGGGGAATGGGGGGGCACCTCAGCCGGAAGATGGTACAACACCACTGGCCTGGAGAGGGCTCCATGCCCACTGCTTGGTCCTGGGGAGTGCAAAGCCACAGTCTCTCAAGTGGGTGGTTTACCCACTGTTTGGTCCTGGGGAGTGCAAAGCCACAGTCTCTCAAGTGGATGGCTTCTCCTCTGGTTCTGGAGGGGGTTTTGTGCCCAGTGTGCTTCATCCTGCCAACGAGGGGGAGAGTGGATGCCTTCTTCCACTGGTTCTGGAGGGGGCTTTGTGCCCAGTGTGATTCATCCTGCCAATGAGGGGGTGAGTGGATGCCTTCTTCCACTGGTTCTGGAGGGGCTTTGTGCCCAGTGTGCTTCATCCTGCCAAGGAGGGGGTGAGTGGATGCCTTCTCCCACTGGTTCTGGAGGGGGCTTTGTGCCCAGTGTGCTTCATCCTGGATGGTGCAAGGTCACAGTCTCTCACCTGGGTGTCACACCGACAGGTGTTAGAGGGGCCAGGACGCACTGCAGCCCATGTAGTCACTACTACACACTGCTTGCCGCGGTGATGGCTGCTCAGTGGATGGCAGCTGCGCTGCAGGTGGCGGTGCTGTCAGTGGTGGTGGGAGGCTCCAGCCCTTCCACTGCAGCCTCGGACGGCTGCCCACTGGGGCTGCTGCTACTGGCCACGGTGCAGGTGGCGGTGCTGGCAGTGGTGGGGGGGAGGCTCCAGCCCTTATCCTGCAGCCTCGGACGGCTGCCAACTGGGGCTGCTGCTGCTGGCAGTGGTGCTGCTGGTGGTGCAGGTGGCGGTGATGGTGGCGGGGCAGGTGGCGGGGCTGGCCACGGTGCAGGTGGCGGTGGTGTAGGTGGTGGGGGAGGCTCCAGCCCTTCCCCTGCAGCTTCGGACAGCTGCCCATTGGGGCTGTTGCTGCTGGCAGTGGTGCTGCTGGCGGTGCAGGTAGCGGTGCTGGTGGCGGGGCAGGTGAGGGTGCTGGCTGCGGAGAAGGTGGTGGTGCTGTCAGTGGTGGGGGGAGACTCCAACCCTTCCCCTGCAGCCTCAGACAGATGCCCATTCGGGGTTCTGCTGCTGGCAGTGGTGCTGCTGGCAGTGCAGGTGGCGGTGCTGGCAGTGGTGGGGGGAAGCTCCAGCCCTTCCCCTGCAGCCTCGGACGGCTGCCCACTGGGGCTGCTGCTGCTAGCAGTGGTGCTGCTGGCGGTGCAGGTGCTGGCGGCAGGGCAGGTGGCGGGTCTGGCCGCGGTGCAGGTGGCGGTGCTGACAATGGTGGGGGGAGGCTCCCCACTGGGGCTGCTGCTGCTGGCAGTGGTGCAAGTGGCGGTGTTGGCGGCGGGCAGGTGGCGGTGCTGCCCACGGTGCAGGTGGCGGTGCTGTCAGTGGTGGGGGGAGCCTCCACCCCTTTCTCTGCAGCCTCGGACGGCTGCCCACTGGGGCTGCTGCTGCTGGCAGTGGTGCTGCTGGCAGTGCAGGTGACGGTGCTGGCTGTGTTGCAGGTGGCGGTGCTGTCAGTGGTGGGGGAGGCTCCAGTCCTTCCCCTGCAGCCTCAGACAGCTGAAGGGCCATGGCTGGTACTGTGTGCCACTTCCTGCCCTTGGCAGATGGTGGTGCCTCCGTGCTTCTGACAGCTGGTGTTCTTTTCCTGCCCTTGCTGGCTAGTGGTGCCTCCTTCCCCTTGCTGGCTGGTGGTGCCTCCTTCCCCTTGCTGGCTGGTGTCCCCTTCTTGCCCTTGCTAGGTGGCGGCCCCTTCTTGGCCTTGGCAGGTGGTGCTGGCACACTGGCTGTGCTGACTAGTGCCTCCTTGGAGCCTATTACACCTGCAGTAGCTGCAGAAACAAGAGTGGCCGTGGACTGGGTGGCTGAGGTGCTGGGCTGGGTTATGGCCACCCTGGCCCGAAGTGAAGGACGGGAGGGTAGGGGGAGGTAATAGGTCAATGGTGGTGAGGAAAAGCTTCTTAGGGACACTGGGGCGGGAAGAGGGTGAAGGTTTGGGAGTGGAGGAAGAGGGAGTGGTTGTAGTAGGTGTCAGTCTGCTGTGTTTGTGTGCACGTGCATGGGCTGAATGCTGTTGTGAGGTGGATGGCTGTTGGGTGTCTGAGTGCTTGCGTTTGTGTAATTTGGGAGGAGGGGTCACAGACACAGTGGGAGAGGACACAGGGGACGTGTGCATGGATGTGGGGGTGGTGACTGCCAGTTAGGGGCGTGTAGTGATAGGTGTGCAGGTGATGGAGGTAGTGGATGAGGATGTAGTACATGCAGGTGTGAGTGGAGAGGCTACTGGGAGGGAGGTGGACGAGGAGCAGGAGGTCGTGGATTTTGGTGTGTCTGCATCTGGATGGTGCTTGTGTAAGTGCCTGTGTGCCTGTGGGATGAAGTGTGGTGCTTGTGTTTGCCTGAGCCACTTCTGTGTGTTGAATTGGGTGAATGCAGGTCTGAAGGTGAGCTTGGGATAGGCTGGAGTTGAGGGGATTGGGACTGGGTAGAGGAAGATGGAGGTGGGAGGCTGGAGACAGGGACAATGGCTGCCTTCAGTGAGTTGGCCAGAGCCTGGAATGCTCTCTGTTGGGCCGCCACGCCAGACTGAATGCCCTCCAGGTATGCATTTGTTTGCTGCAAATGCCCTGCTAGACCCTGGATGGCCTTCAGTATGGTTGACTGCCCAACAGAGAGGGATCTCAGGAGGTCAATAGCCTCTTCACTGAGGGCAGCAGGGCTGACTGGGGCAGGGCCTGAGGTGCCTGGGGCGAAGGAGATGTTCACCCTCCTGGGTGAGCGGGCACGGGAAATACGCTGAGGGGCTGCTGGGAGGGCAGTGCTGGTACGGGGGTGGCGGCTGTACCTGTAGTTGGGGTGGGCACAGAGGTGTCTGCCACTGCCAGGAAGATTCCAACAGAGGAGTCGCTGCCGGTACTGTCCACTCCTGTCTCCGTCATGGTGCTCCCCTCGCCCTCCGTCCCACTGGTGCCCTCACCGTCGGTGGATTTGGCCTCCAGGACCACGAGGATTGCAGCTCCCTCCGTCACCGGTGCCTCTGCGCCTCCGCCAGATGATGCTAATGCACACAAGGACAGGGTGACAAAACAAAAAGGGGGGGAGAGACAGAGGATACACTTGGTCAATGCCAGCAACACCACTACCGTTGGCGTACACAACTCACACGGAATGGTCCTATGCACTAGGTCATGTACTACCAGTTACAATGCTAGTCAGTAGCCATGGGGTACAATGCCTAACGCCGTTAGCTGCACACCTGAAACCCACAGGACCCTGCCTACTAGTAGATGCCAACCCAACATTATTGTGGTTGGAGTGCATCTGAGCTTGCCCATCATGGAACCTACCCTGCCATGTTCACCCTAGCCTAGGGGCACCCACAGCCCACATCCCCCACCCAGGTAACACATTAACATTAACGTGTGCAAAGTCAAGAATCTGAATCTGTACTCACCCCCTTGTGGCTGCTGTGATGCCTTCAAGCGCCCATCCACCTCCGGATAGACCACCGCCAAGATGCAGAACATCAGGTGTGTCAGGGAATGACGGGCACCCTTTCCTCACTGGAAGGCCAGCCCCAGCTGGGCCTCCGCCGTATTCCTTGCCCAGGGGCACAGGTCCTCCCACCGTTTGCGGCAGTGGGTGCTCCCAGGGTCCGCACCTCATTGGCGATGGCTCGCCAAATACCCTTTTTCTGATGGGCACTGACCTGCAGGAAAAAACAGCACAAAAGGTATTAGTCATACCATCCTGACTGTCATACTCATGGTCCACCATATCCCTCCCATCCCCTTACGCACAGACATTGACCACCATACATGCAGCACTCTACCCAGGACCCCTCACCCCCCACCTGCATGAGGCTTACACACACAGCACTCCATACATTCATGTCCCACGTATCATGCTCACAGTTGACTGACCTGTTGGTCTGGAGGACCATAAAGTAAACGGTACTGGGGTAGGACCCCATCCACCAGTCTCTCCAACTCCTCCGAAGAGAAGGCAGGGGCCCTTTCCCCAGACACTTGAGCCATGGTCGCTTCCAGACACAGGTCACAGCGGCACTTGCAGTGAAGGTCCTCTCCTGTTGAAGGTCAGGTAGCAAGTGAGTGAACAGATAGAAAATGGCGGTCACGTCCACGGCGGTGCGTACCGTCACCACCGGCGTACATCACCATTGGCTCCTAGAACCTGTAGGCCCCAATGATGACCAATGACCGCCGACCGCAATGGCGCACAATGCCAGCAGAATTAACTCATTTCCACTTGTCCCTCCTCACAGGTCAGGCAGCCACCATTTCAGAGGGGCACAGGCCATGGCACCTAACTGTGTCACAGCAGACATAGGCACATCAACTGACTTACAAGTTCACATACTGGTTCTGTAAAACACAAATTGCATATTAATCTCAATATGTGTTTGTATATGACCTTCTGCTCACCAGTTTTCAACCTAGAGTTCAACCACTGAGGATGAATAGGAGATGGAGATATCCCCCTGTGTACAGACCCCTGGTTGACCTGGCGACAATGGAGGATAGGCACATTGTCCTAACCTACAGACTTGATAGGGCCACAATCCAAGAGCTGTGTGCCCAATTGGAGCCAGACCTGATTTCAGCTATCTGCTACCCCACAGGTATCCCCCCTCTAGTGCAAGTCCTGTCAGTCCTCCATTTCTTGGCAAGTGGTTCCTTCCAAGCGACAGTGGCCATGGCATCAGGGATGTCACAGCCTATGTTCTCTAACGTGCTGACCAGAGTGTTGTCTGCCCTGATGAAACACATGTGCAGCTACATCGTATTCCCCCAGGTGGAGGATTTGGCCACAGTGAGGGCTGACTCAATGCACTGGGACATATCCCCAACATCATTGGTGCCATTGATGATAAACATATTGCCTTTGACCCCTCCCCCCTGGAGAAATGAACAGGTGTTCAGAAATCAAAAGAGCTTTCACTCTCTGAATGTGCAGATGGTGTGTTTGGCGGACCAGTACATCTCCCATGTCAATGCAAAGTATCCTGGGTCTGTGCATGATGCCTTTATTTTGAGGAATAGCAGCATCCCATATGTGATGGCTCAACTCCAGAGGCACCAGGTGTGGCTAATAGGTGAGCCCATGGCCCCTACCCACTTGAGGTAGGTATATGGGTCTGGGGTTGGCCCTAAGGGTGAGTGGGTGGCTAACAGGTATCCCTTGATATTTACAGGTGACTCTGGTTACCCCAACCTCTCATGGCTACTGACCCCAGTGAGGAATGCCAGGACAAGGGCAGAGGAACGTTACAAAGAGGAACATGGGCGAACAAGCAGGATCATTGAGCGCACCTTTGGCCTCCCAAAGGCCAGATTCAGGTGCCTCCATCTGACAGGTGGATCCCTGTACTACTCACCCAAGAAGGTGTGCCAGATTATCGTTGCATGTTGCATTTTGCACAACCTGGCATTGAGACACCAGGTGCGTTTTCAGCGGGAGGATGAGCCTGGGGATGGTCGTGTGGCAGCGGTGGAGCCTGTGGACAGTGACAAAGAGGAGGCAGAGGAAGAGGATGTGGACAACAGAACTACAATAATTCAACAGTACTTCCAGTGACACACAGGTAAGACACTGTAACTTCACCTTCTATTGCAGTTTTGTGTTCAACATTGCACATGGCAGCCTGATTTTACTATTTCTATGGCCACTTACTGTACCCTTTGGCATCTCTATTTTCAGATATCTGTGCCCCACTCTGGCTCCTGGTGTGTTTACTGCTGCCCACTACAGGTCATACCTATGTAAATATAACTGTACATTTGAATTGCAATGTTTACAGCTTGTTAAACTAATAGATATTTCAATCAATTGACAGACTCCATACTTGTATGTATTCCAAGGATGTTTATTTCTGTGATAATATGTGTAGGGAGTATTGCAATGGGCTGGGCTGGGTTGATGGTGGAGAAATGTCCAGAATAGAGTCCAGTCTATTGGTATCTCAGGTGCATTGTCCAAGGGGGCATAGGAAGTGGAGCAATGTCAGTTAAAGGTGGACAGGGTGACAGAGTGGGACGCAAGGGTGACAATCAGGGGAGTCCTATTTCCTGGCAGGGGTCTTGGCAATGTTCTCTGGCTTCTGCCTGGACTGCAGGGACCTTTTGCGTGGTGGTTCTCCTTCTGCAGGGGGTGGGGTGCTGGTGGCCTATTGTTCCAGTGGCGGGGCCTCATGTTCACCTGCGTTGGTGGAGGGCTGTTCTTGGGTGTGGCTAGTGTCAGGGGCCCGTTGGTGTGCCACTGCCTCGCTCATGGTGTTGGCCATGTCTGTCAGCACCCCTGCAATGGTGACCAGGGTGGTGTGGATGTCCCTCAGGTCCTCCCTGATCCCCAGGTACTGTCCCTCCTGCAGCTGCTTGGTCTCCTGCAGCTTGGCCATTATCTGGCCCATCGTCTCCTGGGAATGGTGGTATGCTCCCAGGATGTTGGTCAGTGCCTCATGGAGAGTCGGTTCCCTGGGCCTGTCCTCCCCCTGTCGCACAGCAGTCATCCCAGCTTCCCTGTTGTCCTGTGCCTCTGTCCCCTGAACCGTGTGCCCACTGCCACTGACCCCAGGTCCCTGATCGTCCTGTGTTTGTGGGGTTGCCTGGGGTCCCTGTAGTGGGGGACACACTGCTGATTGACGTGTCCTGGGGACAGAGGGATGGGTCTGCTGGGTGGGTGCTGTGCTGGTGTTTCCTAAGGGGGGAGGCTCTGTGGTGGTTTGGGAATGTGGCTGGGTTGCCGACTGTCCAGATGTCCCTGGTGGGCCAGGATGGTCATCCTGATCCAGGCGTGCAGAGCTGCTGTCATCACTGTGGGCCTCTACTGGTGGGGGACTAGCTGTTGCTGGCACCTCCTCTCCAGTGACGTTGTCTGGGAGTCCAGTGGTTATGTATATGCAGTGTTATTGTTACTGTGTGTGACATCCCGTGCATGGGTGTGTTTCCCTCTATGGTTGTTATTACCAAGGCAGCTTTGGCTTGTGTGAGTTGTAATTTGGTTGGCTAAGTGATTGCCACTACTGTGCATGCTGTGGTGATGGGTATCCATGCAGGGCTGTGAGTGGTGTCCATGCATTGTTGTTGCATGCAGTGCTGGGTACTGGGAGGGGTGGGTTGTGATGGCAGGGTGTATGTGAGGTGGTGGGGTGATGGGGTGAGGGTAGGGGTGGGGGTATGTGATGGCATGCAGGTAGAGGGGTGAAAGTAGTAAAGAGTTGAGTTACCGGAGTCCAGTCCTCCTGCTACTCCTGCCAGGCCCTGAGGATGCATGATTGCCAAGACTCCCATGTTGTTAGTTATGGGGGAGGAGGTGGGGGTCCACCGTCAGTCCTCTGTACTGCTGTCTGGTGTCTTGCAACCATGGAACGTACCTTCCCCCGTAGGTCGTTCCATCTCTTCCTGATGTCATCCCTGGTTCTTGGGGGCTGTCCCACAGCATTGACCCTGTCCACGACTCTCTGCCAGAGCTCCATATTCCTAGCAATGGATGTCTGCTGCACCTGTGATTCAAACAGCTGTAGCTCTACCCTGAAGATTTCCTCCACCATGACCCTTAGCTCCTCCTCAGAGAATCTGTGGTGTTGTTGTGGTGCCATGGGTGTAGTGTGAGTGGTGTGTGTAAGGGTGTGTGGGGTGATGTGTTGGGGTGTGTGCTGTGAGGTGCGTGGATGGTGTATGGGTGATGGTGTTTTGTGGCTTAGATTCAGTGGGTGCTCCTGGCTTGTCTCTCTCTCAGTTGTCAAATTCTTTGGGTCGTAAGGGGTTGTGGGTAGTGTGCGTGTGTGTTTTATAGTGGTGTCGGTGTGTGGGTGTGGTGTGTGTATGTGTGTCAGATGTGTGTAGTTTGAATTGTCCAATGTGGTGTTGTTTTGTATGTGTGTGTGTATTTTGAGCGCAGCGGTCTGTACCGCCAATGGTTTACCGCGGTTGAATGACCACCGCAGTGATTCGTGGGTCGTGATGCTGTGGGTGTATTTCTGTTGGCCAAACACTGTGGGTTTTGGTACCGCCAGTTTATTACTGACCTTTGGGCTGGCGGACTTGTGTGTGTGTCTGTATAGTGGTGCATTTCTATGTGTGCGTCATAATACTCGTAGCAGTATTCCACCGTGGTGTGGGCGCCAATGTCATAATGAGGGCCTATATTTCCGAATTCAAATTCTACAATTCCAAGGAATTATTGTGCTACTTTAAATACACCATCTTGTCCTTTATTGTAATACCATCATCATAACGTTCATTGGAGTAATATTTACTGCCTTCCCATTGGGTGTGCTCATTTATTGTGCTTTTCTTTCAGTATGTATAGCCCAGATAGGTTAACAGGGGTTTGTGGTGTGTTTGTGGAACATGTGTGAAGATGTTTATCTCTGTTGATCTGAGATTCTGCCATCTGTAAAGATGCCATTAAATAAATAATTATGGTTAAAATGTTTGGAACATGTTACATTTATCTTATTGTTTCCCTTTTTGTGATGTTGTTTAGCCCTTTGGGCTGACTGTTTGAGATCTATAATGATGGCCTTATATAAAAATAATGTAAGTATCGTAGGTTAAGATGATTGGAAGATGTTATTTTTATCTTATTGTAACTAATTCTTTTTTAGTAGATTTAGTAGAAATGTCTTTTAAACTCAATTATAATTTTCTTTTGCCATCATGGAACATTAAATTTTGAAATGCATGTATCTCTATTACAAAATAATAATGTAATGTTCATTTAATATTTCTAAATGGAGCAGCACTGCTGCAGGTTTGATTGTTTCATGTCTCATCTATTTATACCCTCAAACATTATTTGAGTGTTTCCTGCAATTTAACTGTTCCACACTTGAATGGTAATGGTTTAGTAACTGATTTTTATTTTATTTTTTAACTTTGCATTATTAGTTTTTGTGAGTCTATTTTATACATATTTATGGTAGCTATTTATTTTATTAAAATATGTTGATGAATATTTTGTGTTTTTAGGTTTGCTGTTCATATTTTGACTCCTTTCATTGCTTTTGAGTCTATTTTTATTCGTTTTGATAGCTTTATATATGAATATATTATACTCAATGTTGTTTAACTAATACTTCTAATAATGACTATGTTACTATAGGCAATATTTTTATATATTGCATAGGTTGGTAAAGAAGTTTATATTTTTTTAGACAAAGTTTAGGTACTGGCATTTGTGTGTCACAGGTTTTTTATTGTTGATGATGTGATATAGAACTGACTCCTCAATCCAGGATGCTGAGGCGAAACACCATTGGAAATACGTCAAAAAAATATGCCCTCATTACGGGACTGGCGATCATGAGACCTCCAACCTCGCCGTGGTGGTCCTACCGCCCCAGAGCCAGCTGTATGGACCACCATATTAGGAGTTGTGGGGCTTGGCAGATGCCAAGCCTCCACAACCCCGCCTGGCCCGCCGGTGCAGTCGCACTGCCGTGGCCAGCGGGGAGCACCTCCAACCCGGCGTCAGGCGTCAGCCTGCCGTCTGCATTACGAGGTTGCACACCGCCAGGCTTTCTGTGGCGGTCACCCCGCCATGAAAAGCCTGTTGGTCACGCACCTGGGACAGTAATCTTCATTCCTGTCACCGGCACACACACACGTCACCACACATCTCCACCCACCCTCCCACACACTCACAGTCACTCCTCCACCCCTTCATGAATGCATGCATGCATTCACATACACACCCATTCAGCATACGCATACATGCACTCAGACACCCCCACTCACTCGCATTCATCCATACAGACACACCCATACACGTGCACATACCAGCCCACACACATACACATACACTCGCAGAGACCCATGCATTCAGCACCCACTCCGCAAACATGCACACAAACACACCACATGCCCCCTCCCTTTGGATGCCCACTTACCCCTTCAATCAAGGAGGACATCCCGGAGGTGATGGGTCCTGGCGGTCTTCCCTCGCCGCCATCACCAGGCCAGTAGGACTCCGCCAATCCCTATTACGGCCTGTAATATGGAGGGTGGAGTTCTGCTGGTGGGGTGGTGCTGGCCTGGGACTTTCCTGTGCAGTGCCGACTGCCAGCATGACTGCTGGCTGCTTTCTGCCTCAATAATGGCAGAAAGCAGCCAGCACTCGTAATATGACGGTCTGCTGACCGCCAGAACTGGCGGTCATCTGGCGGGTTGGGCTTTGGCGGTCAGTGGAATTGACAGCAAAAGTCCAAAACAGGGTCTTAGTGTTTTCTCGTGTTATTCATCATTTGAGAGTAAACCTCAAAATTGCTAGTCCTTTTTGCTATGACCTAGGTAAAGACAGAGCCTGCATAAAAGGGTGCACACTGGGTTTGTAAATCTTTGGAGTGCAAATCTGTATGTAAGGCTTTTCTCGCTCATTGGGAACATTAGGGGTCAGATGTACAAAGCTGTTTGTGACTCGTAGAATCAGGTGATTTGGGATCACAAAGAGGCTTTTTCTGACGTATAAAACCCAAATTATGATACAGTAACATGTTACTGAATTGCAATTTGGGTTTTCCTTTTGAGAAGGTTGAAAAAACATTTTCTAAGAATAGGCAGTAATCCCAAAGTACACTGCCTGCTCTTAAAAAACTGATAACTACACTTTGCATTTTTCGTAAAGGAACAGTGGCTGCATTTAAAGAAAAAAATGATTTATTTAAAAGCAATCATTGACATGGTGGTCTGCTGAAATCAGTAGACCACGTGTCCTGAATGGCTTTCATTCCTAATGGGTTGCAAATTGTGACCTACCTCATTAATATTCATGGGTACTTCAATTTGTGACCCACTAGGAACTGGTAATTTAAAAATAAAAGTTTCATACATTAGGAATAGCGATTTCCTGACTGCGATTCGAAGAAAATTGCTATTCCCAACTTTTGTACATCTGGCCCCTAAGTTCTTTAAATACTGCAATTATACAGCACAGACATATCTACTGTGCTAGCACAAATGCAATATTGAGATGGATAAAACATATTCCTATAAATGATGACAGTTATATGGTCATAGCACTTTCCACCAACATACATTATTGGAGAATATGCATAGGTATGCTTTTTTCTATTTGTCCCCAATATATGTTCTGTGGTTTCACTAATTTGAACAGTGACCCCACCCTTACCCACTGGAAATTATATATAATGATATTTATGGACAACCTATTAATTTGTGCTTTACTGCATGAGTCAGCATTCCATATCATAAACATGAGATAATACTTGAAAAATGGGACAGACTCCTGCAAGGAGATTAGCTAATCAGCAAAGCAACTATAATGGAATTCATTGTTGTGAGGAAATATATTATGTTTTTGCTCAAAAAGCACCTCTTTTGCCTGGTATTTGTGCGTTATACTAGTGGAAAGCAAAACCTGTATATGCCTCTACAAAGATGAACCCTGCATCATGCACATAATAGCATGTTGCAGATTCCGACATTCTAATCACCTTGCAAACAAAGTAACCTTCAATCTCAAACTAAAATGTGCTAATTAACCACTGATGCACTGAAACACAAATAGATAAACAACTTCAAGCATGCACACCTTCTTCACAAAAACATTTTATTGAAGAATTCAGAGATAGGAAGATGTCATGATCCACACTAAAAATAATCCGTACTTAAAACTCCAACGGGATGAATCCTCCCCTGCCGCTTTGCCCAAAGACAAAGCTGTAAGAGTAGCTTCTAACTCCCCGGCGGTAATATCAGTCTTTAATAGTAATGCCTGGGATTCCTTCAATTTCTGCAGCCTGCTACACTGAAAGTAGGTCATAAGCTCCAACAGACATGGGTTTGAGGTTGCATCTCCGGTTCTTGACAGAATTCAGAGAACTGCTCAGCAATAGCTTGGGGAGAGTTTGGAGAGATCCATCTCTGACTTTGATATGCTTTGATCAGAACCCTGGCTTTTCTATCTGACACTTGATGGGCCAAAACTCGACCAACCTGTTCCCCATATTCATATTGTAAAGCCTTGCTTTTCCTATAACTGAAAGCCACCTTCTCCCTAAAGTTTCAACCCTGCTGGGATTGTCTATTAATAAGTTGGACTTGAAGGGCTCACTCATCTGTACTCCCAGATCTAATAGCTGATGCATCAGCCATTTACAATTGCAAGATTACCTAGGCAAGCTGGTTGACACTATTTTGTAGTAGTGTCAACTCATATTGGAACCTCTGATTAATCTGACTAGTTGCAGTGAAATGCAGGGATTCGGCTATGACCTCTGGAGACTGTGAATTAAAGGTTAGCGCATATGCCAATGATGTAGCCATATACTCTTATAGCTCATTAACCGCTATGGAGTGCATAGTGGAGGCCACTGAGAAATTCAGCTCGGTTTCCGGCTATATATTGAACATAGCCAAAACTAAATTGTTGGTGGACCATAAGCCGGCTACCCTAATATCTTGGATAATAACCACAGCCACTTAATCGGGAATCAAATTAATTATCAGATTTTTAAATTAAATTATGGGTCCTTGCTTCAGTCTGTTACTTCTAAATTACAATTCCGGAACAGGCTCCTGATAAGCATCATTGGCCGCTGCAATATTATAATTATGAACATTCTCCGAAATTCTTACATCTGTTCTGGGAAATTCCATTAAGGGTCCCAAACTCATTCTTCAAGAGGCTAGAAGGGGTCATAAGGAGTTTTATTTGGGTGACAAGCAGGCACGGTCTGCTATACGTTTATTAAAACTACCATTCAAGCGGGGGCTGCAGCTTCCTGATTTTAAGTTATACTTTGGACAGCACTTGCTGGCTGCCTGCACAATATGCTTACCCTAGAAGAACTGGACCTATCTGTTTTCATTTACTACCTGGCTTTTGGTTCTGAATATAGGCTTTTTCTCTATAAAATTACAGACCCCAATTATTACAGGTGGGTAAGGTCAGGGATACTATAACTATCTGATGAGAAATCTGCGCCAAATTCTACATAAAGTTCATCCATGGGAAAACATCAATGATGATAATCTGGCGTTTCCGGGAGTCTTCCACGATACCGTCTGTAAAGATTGGGCAAGATTAGGAGTGCTGATGGTGGGACAACTTTTCAACGTAAATGGTTTTGATGAAGCAGAAAATGAAGGTTTTGATTTTTTAACGCATAAACGTAGTGCTGAAATAATCATGTGTGACATTAACCGAATTAATAAAGATTGTACGGGGACAAAATGTGCCCTCAGAGTAGTTTGCCATCATTTATACGCGTGCTTTATCTAACGTGGTGTATTAGGAATGCACTAATTCGACATAATCATAAACGTGTGCTACGATTTTGCTTATTTGAAATGCCTTAGCTTAGCATTACTTTAGCGGAGGCTTTGGCCTAGTTGCCTGGTCTCATGGTTTAAACGTTCGTATTTTTCCACTGTGCTATTAAACGTGTATTTCTGCTTGAAGCTGTACTTTTCCACAGAGACTGCTCGCATGCTTATCTTAAAGTTGGTGCCAGCATGGCATATTTTCTCTTAAATTCAAGGTCGGCTTGCAGGTGCGGACAATGGAGCCTCTGAGAGTAAGCTAATCGAGAAACAATGTTGCAAATTGCATACCCATCTCCAAGGATAATGTATGCTTAAGTAAAAGCTTGAGAACTGTCGTTTTGGATTGGTCGATTTGAAGCTAACCTATGAACCCACCAATGGAGACCCTACAGGACTTGAACTGTTGCCTATAAAACCCAGGTGCACGAAAGGGAAGCTCTCTCTCTTCGGACATCCTGCCATTTTGACTTCGTAGCTACTATGACCCATTTTGCTGCGACGCCATTTTGAGAGACTTTGATGCTTTCTCTAGTCGAGAGAAAGAGACTTTAATGATTCTTGCCCTAGAGACTTTAACTTTGACTTGTCCCTTTGCATAAAATAGTAGCCTTAACCTGCCGCCGTGAGGCAATTGCCCCGTTCACCCCCACCCCTTTGTCCTGTCCCATGCTGATCGAGAAACGGTACCTGTGAGACGAAGACTTCATTGATTGCTGATTGGAATTGGTAAATATGAAAGGAAAATTGTAAAATTGCATTGTGTTTCCTTTAGGTAACCAACTGCTGAATTTTGATAAGGGCCCTAGCTAGGAGTTTTCTAAATTGATGTTGCCAAATTGTTTTTGCATGAAGTCCCACATGCTGATGCTAATTTGAGGTTAGACGAGGATTCCATATGTCACACGATGCAATTGGAGATCTTGTTATGCTGACTAAATGTACGCAATTAGCCCATTACAGATTATCGTATTAGTGCTTTGCATTGCCACTATCGAATGTCTTGTGATTCAAATGCTACATAGATTACACTTGTTTCGACGATATGGACAGCTATTAATGTTCATTTATGTTTATCATTTGGTGTTGAGACACATTTATATTGTGCTAGCTTTGTTAATATAGGGAAATAAATTCACTAACTTTGCAATAAACTGGTGTGGTTATTCCTGACTGAAAGGTCAGGGTTCGCCGAAATGTATTCTGGATTAATTGTTAAGTGTTATGTTGTTCAAGGTGTTGCTTATGTTCGTTATTGATTATCGATAAGAGGTGATTGATCGATTAAGGGTACAGAGAGTTCCCACTTAGCCAAAAGATTCATCGACCTAAAGAGCATCCGAACGCAGGAAAATTGTTACCGCGTTCCGCTCTATCAGTAGATGGTAGCAGAGGACGGTTACGTCTTTTGGGACCCTGTACCATTAGAGTACATGGTGTCGAACTAACGGTTACGCACTTTGAGGCCTCATTCGAAAAGTTGAATTAGATTTTCTTGAATGAAAATAATTGACAAGATGATGATGGGCTAGGTCCACCGCGACTTTCCCGGGATCTCGGAGCTTGCGAATGGAGAGAAAGGAGATGTGGAAACAGCGTTGGCGGTAATAGTGATGGTATGAGTGAAGTTAGGGTTTTGCGCTTGCACAGCTTATTGCCGCAGGGTGTGTGAAAGGGTTGCGAGGATTTTCCTTTTAAGGATAGCGGAGGTGCGACTCCAAGTGTAGAAGTAGAGAGGTCGTCGAACTTCATAGAGTAACGGAGGTGCGGCTCCGAGTGTGAGAGTAGGGAAGTCGTCGAACTTCATGTGCGTCTGGCGCTTGTGCATAAAAAGGTCCACGTGGTTGTTGTTGAGGCGGGCCCTGCGAGGTCAAGAGACTCCGGAGTATGTTGATCCATGTTGTGGTCTGGGCGGTTTAGTAGGTTGATCGGGCGTGGTCAACGAGTGGGTACGTGTGATAGGGAGTGATAGGAACTTCGACTTCGGGCTTTGACGAGATTCTAAGTGCACTAGAACAGATCATTGACAAGTTGAGAGTAGGTCTGCGGGTTAGATTTGCTTGCGAATGTGGGGATTGAGAAAGACGGAATAGCGGCCGAGGCTGGTGAAACAGATCGAATAGTGGTCGAGGTTAGTGAAAAGTCCCTAAGGTCCTGAAGCGATTATGTTACCCTTCCTGTAGTAAACCGACAGATCTGTTTTAGTTTTTGGTAGCTCGCGATACATGCAAAAGTTGTTACGGGAGGAACTGAGTGAAGGAGGATTAGCCGCGAGGCTTTGTCAGCCGCAGTGTGTGTGAGTGTGACGTCACTAAGAGCCGCGCTGGGATAGGTTGGTTGGAAAGAAGGGTCGCGCACGGATTGGACGCAGTCCGTGGCACTCGATTGGAAGGGGAAAGGCAGGTGAAGAGTATTCCGGGAATTAAAGTCACCTATTGATTACCAATCTTGTGGAATAACAGTGATCTATTGATTATAAACTTTGTGAATTAAAAGACGAGAAAATGAAATTCCTTAAAGCATTTAGGAGTGCGATGAAGGGGGAGACTTACATTAAAGCGAGCGTAGGAGAGGAGACGCCGCCCGAGGGTACACCAGCTTACATTGTAATGGAGGAAAAAGGGGTAGCTCCGTGTCTTTGGCTAAAGCAATGGCACAAGTGGACAGAGAATCATGGGAGCGTAGCATTCCCGATACATGGGACATTCAATATAAGGGTCCTAGAGAATTTGAGATTTACGATGTATGACATGAAAGTACCTCCAAGGCCAGCACAGTTTGAGGCTCTAGCAATATGGGAACTCATGGCTAGGCAGCAACAGAAAAACAAGTTTGAAACAAGGATGAGGAAGGTAGAAAAGACACTAGCGGATGCTAGGTGGGATAATGCACAGAAGGTGTGGAGGTCAGACGTATTACAGGGAATAAAATTGTTCCCCGCAATTACTAAAGATGAAGAGGAGACAGGTAAGAAAGCTACCTGTAAGACAGACAGGAAGAGTTCCAAGGACAGAGAGGACGAGGAAAAGTTGAGAAAAGAAGAGGAGCTAGAGGATGAGGAATTGATAATGGAGTTGCTGAACGACCGTCCACCACCTTATGCAGAGAATGGACAAGGTCCAAGTACCAGTTCTGCCCCTCCGGCATCGGTACAGAACAGGGAAACGCAGAATACAGGAGCACCATCGGGATCTAAGGATCCGAGCTTACTGCTCACCCCACAGATACCGCAGATCAGGAGAATGTATCCAGATGTGCCCGTGTTGAAACCAGCAGAACACTATCAGCCGCAGATATCAGGGTACTACAGCAGTGATAACAGTGGAGGAATGATTCTAGATCCAACCGTAAGGGGCGTACAGAATGGTTACAACCCAACAATGGCACAAGCTGAATCAACTCAGTTTATGATGCCTCAAAAGCAAATGCAGGGAGGAAGTGTTCATGCTCAAATGACGGGGAGTCAGATGGGCATGCCGGCAATGATGGCCCATAATATGGGGATGAACATGCCTCAGAACATGGGAAATGGACAGAATCCAGATGCAATATCACTGCCCATTACTGTAGGTCCAGTGGTACCCTTGAATAGTCAGCCCAACTTAGGTATGAGCAGTCAGGGACAGATACTGCAGAATGGGACAGAAAAAAGGTGCATAGAAAACATTCCAGGGATAACTCCGATAGCGGCTCAGCCAACTGGGTCTGGGTCCTTGATGGAGTTTAGTCCCGTATGCGCTCAATCGACACTGGTGAGGTCGAGCCCCCCACTGATAATACCATTAACATCGAACACTGAAAAGTTGCCGCAACCATCGATGAATGCTACACTGATAGGGGTAAATGCGCAACAGCTGACACAATGGTTCAACAGTTTAAATTCCACACAAAGTTCAGACAGTGGGAAAGGAGACGATTACTTGAGCAGGATGAGGCTGAACATGGAAGCACAAGAATTGGTGGAAGGGAATATGGGTGTGAACAGGTTAGAATCCTACACGGAAGAGGAATTGAGGTATCTATGTCCAAAGATCACGAAAGAGGTAAATAAGGTACATAAAAGTTTGCAGGAAGTAGCAGACAGGAACGGGATTGACATAGGCAAGACGAAACATTTGAGCAGGAGCTATAGGTTGGATTTTGGGACCACAGATTTTGAACACATGAGATCAGCAGGCATGAAGGCACACCTTAGAGAATTGTTGCAGAGTGCCCAAGTGTGGAGGTGTTTAGACAAGTGGGAAAGCAGATGGGTAAAGAGGAAGGATAAGAGGAGGGACAGTGCCACAGAGCACAATGAGAAAAGACCACAGAGTAGTGATACAGTAACTATGTTACCAATGAGGGAGACAGCAGGGGGAAAATTAGTACATGTACCATGGCACAGGAGCGATATTCAGTCTTTTACGAATGATTTTCCCAAACTGAGAGAGAAGCCGATTGAGTGGTATCAACAGACTGATAGGTTTGTGAAGCTTGCAAAATGTCTCTGGGAAGACCTGAACACTCTATTCGAGATTGTGGTTCCGGCAGATTTGTGGGAGGATTGCAAAAGAGCTGTAGGTTGGCCGACAAGTGAACCAGAGAGAGACAGAGAGACGGGTGCACCATCACCTATGGTGATGTGTCTGTACTATAAGGTGATTGAACATTTGAAGACGAAAGTTGCCTCGAAAAATTTGGATTGGCAGAAAATTGATCGAACTGCCCAAGAGGCTAAAGAATCGATTCATAGTTACTATGAGAGATTGTTGAAGGCGTTCAAGAATTACAGTGGCACAGAAGCAATAGAGGCGAAAGATATGCTTCATTTTGTGTTCAGATTTGTGGAAGGGCTGAGACCAGATATAAGTCAGATGATAAAATCACATTTGATCTGCTGGCAGTCGAAACCGATTGATGAAGTCTTGACTTATGCGAAATACTGTAGCGATGAAATTGAGGTGAAACAGAAAAGGCTGAAAGAAAAGGTGATGATGATGCAGCTTAAGGCGGCTCAGACAGGCTTGCAAGGTCTGCAGGGACTGCAAGGGTTGCCAGGGATGCAAGGGTTCCAACAGCAGGTACCGCAACAGCAGCCGCAGTTGCAGGGAGGCATGGTGTTTCAGCAACAGCAGCCGCAGTCGCAAGGAAACATGGCGTTTCAGCCACAGGGCAGAGGCAGAGGTAGAGGAGGTTTTGTGAATAATGGTCCGGATTTGAACACTGTTGTGACAGGTGTGCAGGCAATGAAGAAAGTGATGCCGTGTCACGCGTGCGGAAACGTAGGTCATTGGAAACGCGAGTGCCCGATGGTGGTGCAGGAAGGTGCAGGTGCAGGTGTAGGTGTTGGTCAGCAAAACAATGATGTCAATGCATTTCAGACAATGAGAGGACCGAAAATGAGGGGTCCAAACCCAAATTTTCAGACCATGAATCAATTGCAGGGATTACAACCTATGCAGCCGCAGCAGATGCAGATGCCCGTGTGCAGATGACGCAAATGCAGCCGATGCAACAGCAGTTACCTATGGTACCTAATCAACAAATGCAAATACCTTTGGCACCAATGAGTCAGCAGCAAATGATGGTTCCTCCACAGGTCAGGTAATGGGCACAAACGGCACAATACAACAGTTCCCATTACACAGTGAGAGTGGAATAAACAATGTATGGGAGAGTGAAAGTTCAGAAGAGGAAGGAGATTGTGTGCTTGCGGCATCCCTAGAAGTTGATCAAAAGGGTCCGTACGTAGAAGGAAGAGTAATGGGTCATCGTGTTTCATTCTTGGTTGACACGGGAGCCACACGTTCAACTGTTAAGAGCAGTGAAGTACCAAATTTGCCACTCTCAGGGAGGACAGTTCAAGTGGTGGGAGTAGCAAACAGGCATCTGACAAACCCAATAACAGATCCGATACCAGTCAACATTGGTAACTATCAAGGGGTACATCAGTTTGTGGTGTGTGACTCAAGCCCGATAGCACTGTTAGGAAGAGACCTATTGTGTAAATTGGGTTGCTCGATCATGTGTTCAAATGAAGGAATAACAATAGAGACGAGCAATGATGGGGAAGACGAAGACAGTGTAGAAGGGGATGAGATAGAAACAGTTGACGAAGAGTATCCTCTGATTTGTCTTTTACCAATGATAACTGAAGAAGATATCCCAGCAGAACTACGGGAAACAGTCGGAGAGAAAGTGTGGGACATGACAGGGAAAGAGGTGGGATTGATGAAAGGAGTAGAACCAGTAAAAGTGATGGTAAAGCCCAATGCGATCTTTCCCCAGACCCCACAATACCACATGCCACAAGATACCCTCATGAAAGTTGCCCAACTTATTGACGATTTCGTGAAGCAGGGAGTACTGAAAGAAGTATTAAGCAGCCCATGTAATTCACCGATAATGGGACTAATAAAGCCAAGTGGGAAAGTCCGACTTGTACAGGATTTGAGAAAAATAAATGACATCATAATCAAGTGCTGCCCTGTCGTACCGAATCCAGCTGTGATAATGTTTCAGATCCCTTGCGAGGCTGAGTGGTTCTCAGTCATCGATTTGTCACAAGCATTCTTTTCTGTGCCTCTTCATGAGGACAGCCAATTCCTCTTTTGTTTCAAATTCCTAGACAGAGTGTACAGTTGGTGCCGAATTCCTCAAGGGTTTTCTGAGTCACCGTCGATATTCAATCAGGTTCTAAAGAGAGACTTGGAAGAGTTAGAGTTGCCATTCGAGTCAACCCTAGTACAGTACATAGATGACTTACTGGTTGCATCAAAGACAGAAAGTGGCTGCACAGCCGATACCATTGCTCTGTTGAACCATTTGGGAGAGAATGGACATAAAGTGTCTCCTTCCAAACTGCAGTTCTGTCAGAAGAAAGTGAAATACTTGGGTCACCAGATAGAGAAAGGGTCACGGAAAATAATGAAGGAAAGAATTACCAGTGTACTTCAAATGAGTCCACCAAAGACAAGGAAGGAGGTGAGGAAGTTTTTGGGAATGGTGGGATACTGTCGCCAGTGGATTCCCAACTTCTCGTCTCTAGCAAAGCCTTTACTGAAATTGACCCAGAAGGATGCCTTGGATCAGATTGAACTGAAAGGGGATGAGATGGATGCTTTTGTTGAATTAAAGGAATGCATGTGCAGGGCTCCAGCTTTAGGTATGCCTGATTACACAAAGCCTTTCACATTGTTTTGCCATGAACGTGATGCATGTTCTTTGTCTGTCTTGACTCAAGCCCATGGTGGCGTAAACAGACCAGTAGTGTATTTTTCAGCTACTCTGGATCCGGTTGCAGCAGCACTCCCAGGGTGTTTGCGCGCCGTAGCAGCAGCTGGTATCAGCCTCACTCAGAGTGAAGGAATAGTGATGGGACACCCAGTAACAGTCATGGTCCCTCACTCAGTTGAGATACTTTTGACCCGCTCCCGAACACAGCACATGACTGGAGCAAGACTCACAAGGTATGAAACGACTATTCTGGGCTCACCGAATGTGCAGCTGAAAAGGTGCACTACGTTGAATCCAGCTACCTTGCTTCCTGGAGAACATGCTGAAATTGAGAACGCTGAAGACGTCGAGCATGACTGCCTTCAGGTGACTGAATTTTGCACAAAACCCCGACCGGACATCAAGGATACAAAACTTGATGAAAATGACCAAATTCTTTTTGTTGATGGTTCATGTCTAAGAGATGGGGTGGGAATTTTGAAAGCAGGATATGCTGTATGTACTGTGACAGGGGTCTTGGAAGCGGGATGGCTCCAAGGAGTCTATTCTGCACAAGTAGCAGAACTTGTAGCCCTTACTAGAGCATGTCAATTGTCTGCATTGATGAAAGTCACCATTTACACTGATAGCCAATACGGGTTTGGGATTGTGCATGACTTTGGACAACTGTGGTCACAGAGAGGTTTCCTGACTTCTTCAGGATCCCCAGTGAAAAATGGGGAGAGAATAAGGGAATTGTTACATGCCATTCAAGTACCAGCTGAAGTTGCAGTGGTAAAGTGCAGTGCTCACACGAAAGGACAGGACTATGTGTCTCTGGGAAACGCCTATGCAGATCAAGTCGCAAGATTTTGTGCCTTGAACTGTATATTGTTAAGGGATGATTGGAATACAATAAGTGAACCAGAACTCGAACCAGCTGAAGCATTTGCCTTGAAGGTCGTAAATACAATAGAAGAACTAAAAGCACTACAAAGTAATGTCAGGGAGGATGAAAGAGATTCCTGGATTAAATCACAATGCATAAAAAGACAAGACGAGCTATGGGTTTCACATGAGGGAAAATTTGTTTTGCCAAATAGTCTCTTATCACAGCTTGCGCGGTTCTATCATGGGCAAGCTCACCTAGGGAGAGATGCCATGATAAGATTATTCAAAACTGATTGGTTTAACCCCAGATTTCGTCAAGCTGCAGAAGCAGTTTGCCATCGATGTGTCACTTGCCAACAGATGAACCCAGGAAAGGGAACAGTTGTGAACGCGAGCCACATTGGTAGGGCAAGCGGTCCTTTTAGCCGAATGCAGATGGACTTCATTGAGATGCCTGTGCATGGAGGTTTAAGATATGTGTTGGTGATTGTGTGCATTTTTAGTCATTGGATTGAGGCATACCCCACACGTAGAAATGACAGTCTTACAGTTGCCAAGCTATTATTGAGGGAGTTAATACCACGTTTCGGATTCCCGATCTCTTTAGAATCAGATAGGGGAAGTCACTTCAATAACGAGGTGATGAAGTTACTTTGCGAAGCACTGAACATTGAGCAAAAGCTGCACTGTAGCTATCGCCCTGAGGCATCAGGACTGGTGGAGCAGATGAATGGTACGCTGAAATCGAGAATGGCAAAAATATGTGCATCAACAAATTTGAAATGGCCTGACGCATTGCCCTTAGTGCTGATGTCAATGAGGAACACTCCGGATAGAAAAACTGGATTGTCTCCGCACGAAATTCTCATGGGCAGGGCCATGAGACTTCCTACAGTTCCCGCAAACATGCTTTTGAATATTACAGATGATATGGTGTTAGACTACTGCAAAGGTCTGGCTGACGTGGTTCGCTCTTTCTCTCACCAGGTGGAGGCGACCACCTTGCCACCGATCCAAGGTCCAGGACACGCACTGAAAGCAGGTGACTGGGTCGTGATAAAGAAGCACGTGAGGAAGTCGTGTCTGGAACCCCGTTGGAAAGGCCCTTTCCAAGTGATCCTGACGACAACAACCGCTGTGAAGTGCGCGGGGGTTCCCAACTGGATTCACGCCAGTCATACAAAGAAGGTGTTGTGTCCCACAGATGAGGAAGTTGAAGCGCTGAAACTACCAGTGCCTGATAAAACGGTGCCGAGTGCTGAGACAGAACAAAAGCGAACTGAAAGCGAACAAGCAACAGCAGGAGAAAAAGAGATATCATTGGGGAACGAAGAGTCCGACTCACTTGGGGAAGACCAAGGAGAAAGTTCAGACAGCGACGACGAAGCTGCAGGTGACAAAGAGCCTGAAGCAGCTGAGGGTAGCAAAAAGCCTGAAGCAGCTGAAGGTGACAAGGAACCTGAAGCAGCTGAAAGTGATACAGAGCCTGAAGAAAGTAACGGTGACGGAGGGCTCGAGGAGAGTGAGAAGGCAGGAGAGCCTGAACAGAAAGGGGCTTTCCCAGAAATAGACGATACAGAAAAAGAAAAAGAAAACGTGACTGATTCCCCTGGAGGTGGGGACAAAGAAGAGCAGAACGAAAGAGCTCAAACATCTACAGAAAAGATCGCAGGTCCATCAAACGGACACGGTGCAAAAAGAAGACTAAGTATCTCACCGATAAAAGAAAAGGGTAAAGAAGGTTTGAACGAAGGAGGAAGGCCGAAAGTGAAAGAGAAAAGAAAGGAAGTGACTGTTGTAGAACAATCGTCAAGTGAAGAAAAGGACTTGGCGAAGGAGGAGAGTGCCAGCGAAGCAGAATCAAAGAGAGAAGCAAAATTTAAAAGGAAAAGGATACCAAACAAGAGGTATTCCGGTCCTGAATGGGCATATGCAGTCAATGATGATTGGACTGATGAGTTTGTATCTCTAAGCATCGAGAACGAAGAAGAAGGAGAGATACAAATAGAAAAGAAAAGTTTCATAGACTCTGTTGATTGAAACAGAAGTAAATGGCATTGCTTGCTGTAATCTAACGTGAGATAAACAACCAGCTGAGACATTGCTAAAACCGAATTGAGACAGATGCTGCTAACCGAAAAGTGACTGGCCTTTTGAAGAAGACGGTGTGAACATTGTGCTCGTTCAGCTTTGTAACTGAATTGCTAAGTAGTTTCATTTATAGGTGCTTCTAGCTCTCTGATTCTATACAGATCATGCCTGGGTACGCTATGCAAAACAATAGAAAGAAGTATTGTAAATACGTGTGTATAGGCTTAGTACTAACATGTGTACTAATAATAATGGCAATTGTGTTTGGAATGCATGGGAAAGGTGAGAATGAGACTATTACTGCTTCTACTATTGTTCCTGTTACTGTCACTGAACTAACACCATTGAAAAGACTAGCAATGGATGAGAGGCTCTTGCATGATAAGAAAGAGCTTTCGTATAACGTTTTCTATCGCTTACTAACAGAGTATGTTGAGACTATGGATGCGAAAGATTGTTATGTGTGTACCCAGATACCGACATCAGTAAAGGAAGGGGTGACTTATCACCACATGCCTCTTACATATGGGATTACATGTAGTTTAGTAATGTCTAGGTTTTATGGTCAATCTAACATACAGTATTTTTTCTCAAATTATGATGTTACCTTTGCTTATGTTCCTATAATAGCTCAGCTAAGCGAGACTGCAAAATATTGGGATTACAAAATTATGAGGGATTTTTTCGAGCCAATGCAACCTTTTGAAACGGCTCATGCTCATAGGGAGAACCTTACATGCTCCGTCTCTGCTGTAGAAATACGTTTTTTAGATCGCACAGATGATAGAAGGGCTCAAATGAAGGCGAAATTAGAAAAAGAACTGCATAAGAGGACTTCAGTAGATAATTATGATTTTGCTGCTATAAAGACACAAGGGAAAATAGCTTTAGATGCTTGGCATGTAGGGAAGTTTTGTATATATCGAGGTGAATCTTACTATGACAATATTTTTGTAGGAGCGAGTGAATGCAAACATACGTTTATTTTTAAGGCCAAATGGACATTCATGATGGACGGACTTGACCCTGTCATTCCAGGGGTGTATTACATTTGTGGGCATAATGCCTATTATCGTCTTCCAAAGGGATGGTGGGGAAGATGTTATTTGGGTATAGTGTTTCCGAAGGTTTATCAACTGGATGACATATCGATGATTAAAAAGACACCTGGATCACACCGTATCCAGAAAAGAGAGACCGCAGCTGCTGTGGTAGGTGATATATTTGGAGCCATGATTCCTTCATTGGGAGTTGTGCTGAATTCCATCAAAATAAGGAAGTTGTCTACTATAGTGGATAACATGCTGACAAAGTTTTCAGGTGCTATAATCCTGATGGATGCTGAACTTGCAGCGGAAAGAGCTATGACTCTTCAAAATAGGCTTGCTTTAGACATTCTTTTAGCAAAGGATGGAGGCGTTTGCAAAATGATTGGTGCACGTCACTGCTGCACCTACATACCGGATAATAGTGTGAAAATTAAAACTATGCTTGCTAATCTAACAAAAGAAAGTGCAGATTTGAAGGAACTGAAAGAACCAGGAGTGTGGGAGAAGGTTGGAAAGGGACTTGCTTCAGTGGGACATTGGATTGGGGGAATTTGGAATGGAATATTATTGAAAATAATAGAAGGAATATTAATAGTGATAATTTGTGTATTTGGAATTTGGGGAATAAAAAGGGGAATAATAATGATTATGGAGAGAATTAAAAGAAGAAAGGAGGAGAAAATAATGAAAAGAATGGCAGAAGAATACAAAGAGCAAACTAGGGGAACTAAAAGGAAAAGGGAGCTGACAGAATTTTAATGAGATCAAATTTGTGGGCTAAATTTGTGTGATGACAAGTAGTCATCAGAGGAGGGATTGATGAAGCAGAAAATGAAGGTTTTGATTTTTTAACGCATAAACGTAGTGCTGAAATAATCATGTGTGACATTAACCGAATTAATAAAGATTGTACGGGGACAAAATGTGCCCTCAGAGTAGTTTGCCATCATTTATACGCGTGCTTTATATAACGTGGTGTATTAGGAATGCACTAATTCGACATAATCATAAACGTGTGCTACGATTTTGCTTATTTGAAATGCCTTAGCTTAGCATTACTTTAGCGGAGGCTTTGGCCTAGTTGCCTGGTCTCATGGTTTAAACGTTCGTATTTTTCCACTGTGCTATTAAACGTGTATTTCTGCTTGAAGCTGTACTTTTCCACAGAGACTGCTCGCATGCTTATCTTAAAGTTGGTGCCAGCATGGCATATTTTCTCTTAAATTCAAGGTCGGCTTGCAGGTGCGGACAATGGAGCCTCTGAGAGTAAGCTAATCGAGAAACAATGTTGCAAATTGCGTACCCATCTCCAAGGATAATGTATGCTTAAGTAAAAGCTTGAGAACTGTCGTTTTGGATTGGTCGATTTGAAGCTAACCTATGAACCCACCAATGGAGACCCTACAGGACTTGAACTGTTGCCTATAAAACCCAGGTGCACGAAAGGGAAGCTCTCTCTCTTCGGACATCCTGCCATTTTGACTTCGTAGCTACTATGACCCATTTTGCTGCGACGCCATTTTGAGAGACTTTGATGCTTTCTCTAGTCGAGAGAAAGAGACTTTAATGATTCTTGCCCTAGAGACTTTAACTTTGACTTGTCCCTTTGCATAAAATAGTAGCCTTAACCTGCCGCCGTGAGGCAATTGCCCCGTTCACCCCCGCCCCTTTGTCCTGTCCCATGCTGATCGAGAAACGGTACCTGTGAGACGAAGACTTCATTGATTGCTGATTGGAATTGGTAAATATGAAAGGAAAATTGTAAAATTGCATTGTGTTTCCTTTAGGTAACCAACTGCTGAATTTTGATAAGGGCCCTAGCTAGGAGTTTTCTAAATTGATGTTGCCAAATTGTTTTTGCATGAAGTCCCACATGCTGATGCTAATTTGAGGTTAGACGAGGATTCCATATGTCACACGATGCAATTGGAGATCTTGTTATGCTGACTAAATGTACGCAATTAGCCCATTACAGATTATCGTATTAGTGCTTTGCATTGCCACTATCGAATGTCTTGTGATTCAAATGCTACATAGATTACACTTGTTTCGACGATATGGACAGCTATTAATGTTCATTTATGTTTATCATTTGGTGTTGAGACACATTTATATTGTGCTAGCTTTGTTAATATAGGGAAATAAATTCACTAACTTTGCAATAAACTGGTGTGGTTATTCCTGACTGAAAGGTCAGGGTTCGCCGAAATGTATTCTGGATTAATTGTTAAGTGTTATGTTGTTCAAGGTGTTGCTTATGTTCGTTATTGATTATCGATAAGAGGTGATTGATCGATTAAGGGTACAGAGAGTTCCCACTTAGCCAAAAGATTCATCGACCTAAAGAGCATCCGAACGCAGGAAAATTGTTACCGCGTTCCGCTCTATCAGTTTCCTCTCATTTGCCAAGTTACAAACTGCGTTTAACCTTCCTCATCATCCTTTTTAAAATATCTACAATTTAGAGATTACTTTCTCTCCTGTTGCAAGAGTGCAATTGAACTGGAAGGCTCTGATATTTTGTTAAATATCTTAAATCTAGTGTAAAATCTAGTCGGAAGACATTGATCTGTAAGACTTATAAAGGGCTCTGCGAGCATAGAAGTGATTATGGCGTTCACCTGGCCGCTTAATGGAGCAAAGTTCTCTTGTGGGAGGTGTTACTGTCGGAAATATTTACGGCTTTGGAGATGGTGGGGGCACGGTGCATTCTGATAATTTGAAAATGCAGCAGTTCAGGACCATAGTATATAGTATACGCCGGAGAAATTCACGAGGTGGGGTGCTAGTTTTAATTTGTACAAAGTGCGGATGTCAAGCAGCTGACATTCTTCATATGTTGTATGCATGTCCTGACCTAAAGGAGTTTTGGGAAGGGGTGACGCAATTGATCACAGCAGGTCTAGGTTATGAAATCCAGTTCACCCCTATAAAGATTATGGTAGGATACAGAATGGAATATGACATTGGGTTAAGATGGTTGCTGTCTATACTTTTAGTTTCCGCTAGAATTTGCATCTCTAGATCTTGGGTTTCAATAGTTTCCTCACAAACTACTGAATGGTGGACAATCATTTGGCAAATATAAGGTCTGGAACAGGATCTGGTTAGAACAAGTGGCGCTTGTTTGCTCAGGAGATTGAAGAAAATATAGGAGAGGTCAGTTGGGATATCTAGATTTTTCTGCAATACCTGTGACCCCTGTGTAGATTTTATAATTTTTTTCTTTCTTAACTGCATTTTTATGGTACCCCTTTTATCACTATATGTTTGTGCTGCTCATTGAACTTTATTGTTTCTCCTTTGTACCTCCCTCCCTATGCTTGATTATTGTAGTTCCATCCCAGCCAGATTTGTTTCGCCTTTAATTTGTTACATTGTGTACCTTTCTGGTGGCTAAGGGGTGGCTTGTTATCTAGTATTATTTCTTTTTCTTTTTCTCTCTCTGATATCATGTATGTGTTCTGATTAATTTTGGCTTAATAAAAAATAATAAAAATAAATAAATAAAATGCAATTGTGATGGATACAAAAAATAATTACTAGATATCCATCAAAAGTTACATCAAAGAACAGGGAACTACGCAATGATGTGCACAGAATGAAAAATGGCAAGATGGATAGATTCTAACTAATGAAAACCTATTACGTAACAAAGCAAGTTGGTTTAATATGAGGATGACACCAAACCACAACACAGTGACAGTGTCAATGCATCAAATGAATGGCACATATTTTTAGGTATGGGCTTTGCTAAAAGTAGAAAACTTCTGTTCAATACTGTGGTTCATACATTCAGTCTAGCTATGACTTTAGCAATAACAACTTTTTGGAAAACTTCAATTTCCTTTTCAAGTTATCAGTTCAACATGCATAGAGTTTTAAATTGAATTGTAGCAGTTTCAAGTTGACCGATTTCACACAGGAACAGACAACTTCAAAAATATCCTTTAGATCACAAACCTGTATCTCCACCCTAATTTTAAGACTCCAGTTGCTCGCCAACCGGCTTAGTTTTCCTTATGCTCAGTCAATATACAATAGACTTTTCAAATAGTTAATTTGAAATCACTTACATATATATATATATATATATATATATTCATATATATATATATGTATATATATATATAGAGAGAGAGAGAGAGAGAGAGAGAGATAATATAGAACTAAGGAGAATGGAATCCAAAATGATTCTAAAATTGGGCTCAGAAAAACCATGGGAACACAACTAGGATGCTGAACTACATGTGCATTTACAGAAGATGTTTGGTTCAGGTATAGTTGATACCAATATGACAGCAGTGAATATTGGATGGATTAGAATTAGACATATATACTCCCATAATATAGATCTGTTCCATCCATTGACTGGCATAGTTTATGTTCCATGTGGTTTTTCACCTTCTGGCAATACAACAGTGAATCACATCTATGTGAAGGAAGCACTAACTGTGACTATTGATGCTTGCTGTTATTCCATATATTTTCACATGGCATTATACACACATGGGAGTTTTTTAGAGTCCGATGTCTATTGATATTATCAACTGCTACGCTTGGAATAATGATACGTTGATAACCTCATGTGTCAGTACAACCTCCAGTAGTACTTTTTATGATGTGTGATTAATAACAAGATTGTGCCATACTTTTCATACAATGGACATGTTACTTTTACTTTTGAAACACTGACCTGTTCTATTGGAGACAAACGGCCATCCCAGGGATGGAAACTATACATATACATTATGTTTTTATTTTTTTGGCTTGAATTTCAACATATATTGTGCCAGTTAGTCAAGGCATGCAATACTGATGTAACTTTGAACCATGATGCATTTATTACTAATACAGATCTGCCATTGCATTATTGTCTGTGCCAAATATTTCACTCTTTATATAACTTGGACACCAACTATTGTTTTTATTTATCGGTAGTCTATATGATTACCTATAGGATTTTACGAATCAATCGGATTGGTCATAACATTCCAAATAATAACTATAGACTTTACTTATTGGTAGTCTACATGATTACCCACAGGAGTTTTTGAATCAATCCGATTGGTCGTAACATTTCAAATCATAATTGCATATGCAGATGTGCCACTTTATTTCAATATTATATACAGAGTGATAATCAATATATATATATTTTAAGGTAAAAAGGATATACAATATTTATTGCACAAGCATTGATTTATATGTGGAGTAGAAACTTTTTATAACTTGGATGTTAAATATATACCCTATTTCTTGGCCGTCCATAGGACTTCTTTAAAGAGTTTAGGAATTAATTAGATTGGCCATAGTATTTCAAATATAGATATATATGTGCACATGCCACTTTATTTCAATAGGATATACAATTTGAATCAATATACATCATATAGGGCAAATGAATACATGTATATGTATCTACACAGATACCTGTACTATTATTGTGAGTTGATGAGTTTAAATTAGGTCCATTATCGCAATCTTTAGATATGGTTCTAAATGAATTGAACTATGTGAACAATGTGTACATATTTACATCAGTGGGGCTATCAAGAATACTAGGTGATTTGGAATGATGGGATTGTCAACTTGAGTATTGTTTACACTATGAGATGGCTGATCTAGTATTCCTAAGAGTGTAGCTGCAACAATAGACAGAGGACTAACTGAGAATATGAACCAGTTCTGTGGATATGGGGAGCGTCCAGTAGAAGGCATCAGCCAAAACGCGTTGACACTTTGTTTTGTCTGGGAGCAGCATATTAACTGTGTGTACATATTTACATCAGTGGGGCTATCAAGAATACTAGGTGATTTGGAATGATGGGATTGTCAACTTGAGTATTGTTTACACTATGAGATGGCTGATCTAGTATTCCTAAGAGTGTAGCTGCAACAATAGACAGAGGACTAACTGAGAATATGAACCAGTTCTGTGGATATGGGGAGCGTCCAGTAGAAGGCATCAGCCAAAACGCGTTGACACTTTGTTTTGTCTGGGAGCAGCATATTAACTGGAAAAACATACACGGCTGTCTCTCTGTCGGATGATAGGAGCTGCTGATTTGAGCTGAAGCTGCAGTTGCATGATGAGTGCATCTCATCATTTTGAAAGATGTATATATATATATATATATATCTATCACCAGTAGGATGTATATATATATACATCCTACTGGTGAGAGCCAGTTGGTAGTTATAGTTAAGACCATTTTCTGCCATAGACAGACCATGTTTTGTTTTGCCAATAACTTTGGTACTGTTTGACCAATATTCACAGATTTTATTGAAGTAATACAAAACTCACTTTAGCTGGCGTCATGAAAGTTTCGTAGTAATCCATCAAGCGGGGGGTCAAGAAAATGTGGGGTCACGAAACACTTTTCCTCCATTCTGTGTCTATGGGGATTTTGCAGTCTTTAGACATGGCTACAGCCTGAACCGCTGAATGGAATTACACTAACTTTGGCAGGAGGATAGATCTTGGTCCACAGATTGTGCTTATTGTGTAAATCCATTCTGTAGATTTAGAGTTTTTAACATTAAAAACCATAGATAATTTGGGATGCAGATCCTCTGCGGATCCAACATCCGGGGGCAAAGCAGGACCCTGATTAGCTGGCCGCAACTTGACAGAAAAGTTGCGGCCTCCATTTTGTTTGACACATCAGCTGTGGTGGGAAAGAAACTGTGCAAAAACATATAAGGGGTAAGGGTACAAGTATCCTGACCCCACAGGACACAGAGAGGGTTAGGGACTCCTCATAGGCAAAGAATTGCCCAATTTCTTTTCGTCTGATCTGCGGTTTCCCCTCAGGGCTGAGTACAGCCCCCTGTGTAGATCTGCAGTGGATCTGTGGATCCAGAGAAAAATTGAAGAAAAAAACCCCACCTACTGCATCTAACCACATGCTGCGCATTAAGGTCGTGTACAGCTTGTGTTTGGGTGCATGTGGAAGGGTTTCACACAGGGCCTGGCCATTGGCCAAAGGCTATGTGCAGTGCTGATTATATTAATGTACATGTTCAAAAAATTAAATTTCACTGAAAAAAACAAAGGTTACAGGGGCATTACAGTTAAGTTGACATTTTACCTATACCAAACCATAGAAATTCATCAGTTATAGTTATACATATAATTACACTTATCTGAAGAAACTATAACTCATGCAGGAAATTAACTTTAGGCAACAAGTGACAGTTTCTTAACATAAGTATAACTATAACTGCTAAATTTCTATATTTTTGTGTGGGTAAAACATCAACTTAACTATAACGTTTGTGTAACCTTTGTTTTTTCAGTGTATATATATATATATATATATATATATACATGGCATCTTCTTTTTTTTCATTTTCATACAACTGGTGTTCACATGGTTTCTATAAATGTGTTACCATGACCATTCTCCTTTCAGGTTTCATTACTGGATACCATAGCATGACTGACATTGATGTAGCAAAATTATAAGACATCATAAGAGAAAAGCAAAAGAATGGAGCCATATTGTTCTTACTTTCCAAACAATCTCAGTGCTGTGGTGCACTAACCAAGGGATCTTCTGTTTTACTGAGATGTTGCTGACTGATCATTCCCAAAGAGCAACGCTTCTACAAGACTTTTTGCTGCTCCCACAACTAATAAGCACTCCCATATTTAAAAGGGTAACATACACTGCTAAAACAAATTTTACATCTATTGACACTCCTGCTATCCAGAAGCTTCTTGGCATGTTCACTCAAAAAATTATTGCCAGGAGTGAAAGAACGTTTTTGTTTTATATCGTTATACCCAAAACAACATCTTGTTTGTATTTTCAGACTTTGACTCTGAACTCCTCTGTGAAACATTTGTGTATACCTGTTGTCTTCTTCTGGACTGGCTAGCCATGATGGATGCACCTTGTTGAGGTCAGAGTTATTGGATTACAATCTGTGTGAATCCCTTTTCTACTTCAGCCATCTTTTCCAGTGAATGCATCCAGTTTGAAGTCTTGAAAGAGAGGCTACTTCCTGGCTGCCCAGCACACACAGCAATCATGTTTTTCAGTTTACCTAAGCTGTCTGTCAGCAGGGAGACTCAAGTGGACTGCCTGAATGAGCAGAGACACCCTAGGATAACCAACACAGTGGGACAGAACACAGATTTGAAGGCCCCAGTCGATGAACGTATGACGTCCTGATGCTGGCCCTCCTGCTCTCCATAGAGTCAGAAGCCCCATAAAAGCAGTGGCTTTGTGATTCCTGATGCACTGGTTAGGCCCATGCATAGCCACTACATTGCCCTGCTCTGTTCTCATAACCTTGTGGGGTACAGTCACTCTTAGGCCATGCTCAAAGAGTTGCTTTCAATACCGGGAGTTATCCAGCATACTTTTTCACTTCCCACTAGTACCCTTACCCAGCAGTGGCCTGTTGCTTGCCCAAGATTCTA